>NW_028277030.1:67842000-68526500 GCF_059951505.1 Python bivittatus | reverse complement strand
AGAAATAGGTCTCCAAAACCACCTCATGGATGGAGAGCATTCTAGAATGCAGAAACCACCACTAGGAAGACTTGCCCATCAGGAAGCAAAATGGCACACTGACAATCTTGGAATATGCAGTAGGACCTCCTCTGCTTAACAGCAAAGGCAATATGTCAGGTATCCTGGTCTCAAGGTATATAGCTCCTGATAAATCATAAGCAAAACGTTGAACCTGATGTGGTAACTGACTGACAACTGGTGCAGTTACTTCCACAAAGGTTTAACATAGTACGTCAGGTGCCCCATGCAGCCACCTGGACACCACATTTTATATCAGCTGCAGCTTCTAGGCCAATGGCAAAGTTAGTCCCCCAAAGAGAGCATTACAGTAACCTAAATGTACCTTTCCAGTATGGGTGAACAACAGTATCTAGGCCAGGGGTTCTCAAAGTACGGCCTGTGGGCTGGATACGGCCCGCCAGGGTCATTTATCCGGCCCGCCCGCCTGATTGGCCGCCACTGCTGTCTGTCAGAAGCGGAAGTGTCGAGGCTGTGTTGGGAGCTGCAGGCGATGCATGAGGAGGGAGATCGCAGAGCCGGACTATTCTACATGACAGGTATGCCGGGTCCGGCGGCTCTCCTCCTCTCCTCATACTCCAGAGGAGGGATCCTCTGTATGCATAGGAACTCGTTCATGTTTTTTTCAAACTATAGTCCGGCCCCCCAACATTCTGAGGGACCGTGAACTGGCCCCCTGTTTAAAAAGTTTGAGGACCCCTGATCTAGGCTGTCCCTGTTTCCCTAAGCAGAAGCAAGGGACGTTCAAAGGGGGAGCAGATGGTGAAAGTTCAAATGCAATGCGAACTCCACCCCTTTTACTGACATGCCATGAACTTGAACACACGTACAAATGCAGTAAAACCTGTGTCCTGATAGTACAACACTGTTTTCCTCATTTTGATGAAAACACTGGATCTTGTGGGTGCCTCTGCCCATATGTAAAGCTTCTGGAAGCTGGTTAATATATTTGGATTTTATTCATCAAGAAAATTAAGGATTGAAATGTAAGACTGGCTCAGTTTATTGAATAATAACCAAGACAGGAGAGCCCTGTGTAAGATTTGCAGTGGTCTGTTTCCTTATCCTGCTGATGAGGCAGACTTGTCCAAAGTTAAACTTTCAGACTATGGTATCTGTTTGTTATGATGGGCAATAAATATTTCAACATCTTTTCAATGTCTGTTGCCTTTCCTACCAACATGCCTGTGTTAGAAATGTGCAAAGCAGTCACCTGATCTTCAATCTCTACTTTTATCAGTATGCTTTTATAACACTTTAAAATGGACCCTTACGTATCTGCTATAAATAGCCTTTGGCATGAAGGTCTTAAAGCAGGTAGTTCTTTCCAAAATTTAATGTAAGAAGTTATATCCACTCTGGAAACCTAACTAGCTTGCGCAAATCTTACTGTGTGGATTTTCTGAACATCAGACTGGGAGGCAATATTAGATACTCACTCTAAAAAATCCTCCCTGTTTGGTATGAAGGAGGCATCCATCTCCACCTTTACTTTTTACTCATAATTTCTGCACATCAATAAATGTGTGCCATTCGGTAGCTTAAAGGGCAAGATATTCTTTCTGTCCGGAATGCCTCTCTTCAACTTTCCTGTATGTGGGATGGTGGCAGATTTTCCTCATGACTATCTTTGGATGGAAATAATTGGAAGGGAAGGAAAGCCTTGGAGGCCATAAGCAGAGAGAACTTAATCCCTGCCCCTTACCTTTCCTAAGTAGTGGGATAGGGGGGAGGACTCTCCTGTGGTTGCATCCTTTGCACCAAACAGAAAGAAACCTTTATGCTGAATATCTAATCTTCATTTCTGAAATGGATTAGATGATTATTGAATTCTATAGAAAACCAAACCACTAAAACTGATGATAAAAGTTTGAGTTTTATAGTTACTTCACAAACTTTAGTTTTAAAAAATCCTCCTCTACACAAACACTGTTTTCCTCTACTGCTTACTGAACATGTTAATAATATATGCGTTAATAATATATACAAACCTCATTTTCAGGTGTTTAATTCTCTACCCTAACACATACATTTACCCTCACAAAAATTTAAAAAAATGTATAATCATAACCTAATTCCCCAGCTTTGTATGCCTCTGGCTGAAGGATGTGTCTTCAATAAAACCATGAGTTATAAATATAAGCAAGTGTGTAACTGATATAACTGCCATTGACAAAATGCATTTACATTGATCAGGATTCAAATCACTATGTAACTTGTTCCCAACACCGAGTGGAATTTGGGGTTGGTATTTCTTAAATAGCAATTCCCCATGTTGCCTATGGAAAAGCTTCAAAGCACAGAGAGATTCAGACACATGTTCTGATGACATGTGGGATTAAACAGCTCAAGAGGAAGAAAAAACAGAAATCCCCTGGAAATACCTAGAGCCTTTACTGCAAATACCTAAAGCACTTCTCTAAATTTCAGCCTTAGAAATACACCCCGATGAGTCAAAACACCTTCCAGGTAAGTTCTCCTCACAATTAAAAAATGAATTGACTTAAAGAATTCACATTTTAAAAAAATATCAATCACAGCCTTATGAGTTCACTCTTGTCTCTGAAATAAACAGTGCACAGATGCCAGATGTTCTTCAACTTCAGCAACAGTAAAAACACATGGTACAATAATTTCATTAGGTCATAATTACTTGATTATAGGAGAAGCTGATCTTTCATTTATTTCTGACTTTCGATTCCAATGCATAGGTGGATTATTCAGAGGTGTCTCTCCACTTAAACGGTCTGAAAGCGTATGCTCTTTGTTCAGGTTTATTTCAGAATATGGGCAGTTGACCACACTGAAAATTAGAGACAGAGAAGGAAAAACCAAAAGATTAGACCCGGAAAACACTTCCTAGTTGGAACGAACCCCATATTGATTACAATTTCTTTGCAATTGGTTGGAATTCATTAACAGACAGAAGCGTAAATGCCGGTGTTCCTATTTGCGGTATCACATTCTGCCAAGTATGTTGAAGTGTACAATGTTTATTTCTGGGGGAACATGTTGAGGAAGCATATTAATTTGTGATGGATATTTGCAATTTAAAAACAAATATTTTCTTTACCATTAGAAATAAGAAAACTATATTCTCAAAGGTCAGTGGGATAAGGGGATGGGATTCCCTTCTGTCAGCAACAAAATAATAAATGCTCTGAAAAGACAGGGCAGATTATGAATAATAATTGTTTGTTTCTCCTCTCCCGCTTTTTCCCTTTCTTCTTTGCCGGGGCATCAATACTTTTGAGACTGTATAGCAGCATGTTATTTTAATGAAATATTCTTGCCCTGCTGTACCATCTGGCAAGAAAAATATATGAAGCAGAACTCTTGCATTTTATTAGGTTTCCTAAAAGGAAAGAAAAGTAATTACAATTATCAGTGTTAGGATCACAGTCTATCCCAGGTTTTTTCAAACTTTCAGGCTGTGGAGCTGTTCGTTAAAAAAAAAACAACCCTTAATCTCTGATCAAGAAGCGAAGCTCTAGTAATAGAAAATTGCCTGTGTTCAAATGAACTTTTGTTTGGTCTTTCATGGAACCCCATCAACTGCTTGAGGAATCTGAAGGTTCCCCAAAAGGCAATTTTAAAATCTTGGTTTCATCCCACTGTTCCATGAAAGTGGCTAGTCTGAACAGTACCTCTGTTCTTCAGTTTACAGGTAGTCCTTGCTTAACAACCACAATAGGGACTGGAAAATTGGTCTTTAAGTGGGAATGGATCATTAAGCAAGTCACCACATAATTGGACCCAATTTTAAGACCATTTTTATGATGGTTGTTAAGTGAACCACATGGTTGTTAAGTGAATCCAGCTTCCCCAATGGATGTTTTTGCAAGAATTCACTTAATAACCACATGATTCGCATAATGACCATTGTAAAAAAGGTAGCAAATCACGATCACGTGACTGCAGGGGGGTGGTGCGATGGTTTGCAATGGTCGTAAGTGTGAATACAGGTCATAAAGCACTTTTTCCGAGGTCGTTGTAACTTTGAACCATCATTAAACAGTCATTAATCGAAGACTACCTGTAGTTTGTTCAGATAAAAGTAGTCAGCTTTATTTTCCCCTAATTTTTGAAAAGGTAACCCTCTTTATGGAGTCAGCAAAGATACTAAAGATACCATAATATTATCAAATCCAAAGATCTTACTCTTGCCTACTTACCTCCATTTAATATTTTTTTTCTGAAGTCAGGAAATTATAAAATGAGCATAATTAGGGTCTGAAGCTGGGATTGTATTTCACACACCTCTTAAGTGTCACACAAAGTGTCTAAAATTATTTCTTCGAAGTTTGAGAAACACGCAGATAAAGTGCTTTCAACAAAGCACACAAAATAAAGCTTGTACTCTTTCTGCTAAACAGACAATATATTAAAAGATGCTTTTTTTCACTGTTAACATCTCAGTCCAATTATCAAAAAACTCTTTAAGATAAGAAAAGGTTATAGCCAGCTTAGCCATTTAACTCTTTTCTGCCTGGTCCTTTAGTTCCCTCTAGTGTCCATTTGCAACTTTCATCAAGCCTCAATTCCTAATATGGGTTTAGTTCCATTTCGGTAGTTTCCCACAAATGTATTATTTTATTATATACTTGTTTTTCAAATGTTATAGCAAAAATAACCAATGTTCCAAATCTCAATGGTCTCTCAATCTGTTTAAAACTTTCTTAAATCTATATATATATATATACTTTTATATATATATATATATATACATATATATATATATATATATATATATATATATACACATACTTTTTGCCAATTGTGTACTCTCTTAAATTCTTGAGTCTGTTTAAAATTCTTAAATCTAAAGAAGGTAAAACTCACTGGGCATCAAATTAAGCTCATTGTTTTGAAAATCACTAATATCCATAAAACGATTAAATTTAACATTTCTGAACGTGATTAGAAAATGAGTTTGACCGGCTTAGTGTCCTTATTAAAGATTCTGCCACTCCTGAGAACAAAGATGTCATCTCCTTTGGCTCCTGGCACTCAAACCTGTAGGAGACTGCTGTTTTATGGTCTCCTCATGAGGAGCTGTCATTCAGAGTACTCATGAGCGATCTCCCATTCTCTTCTTCTCCAGAGAGCTTCAAAGGACTGGTCTATTCACCAGTCTTTTCATTCTACACAGTGGTCATTGTCTCCACTCATTTGCGGAGACATCTTCAGTCAGCCAAATTTCAGAAAAGATACAGATTTCAATGGATACATTTTTAGAAGATTATGAGAATTTTTTTTTAAATTACCTGATATAAACGTTATAGAGTTTGAAGGTATGGAAGGCAACGAAATTGAGATCACCAAAATGGGAACACAAAAGACAAATCAAGAAAAGGATCTGGACATGGAACAGCTGCAACAAGAAATCCTGGACGATGCCTCTTTATGGGAAGAAAAGGATCTGGACACAGAAGATCTGGAGGATGCCTCTTTATGGGATTCACAAAGTAGGCTGGTGAAAGCTTTGAAGACTCCTCTTGAATAGAAAGATTGATGAAAGATCAAATCCTGAGATCCCATTGGAATGATTTAAGGGTTAAGATTGTGAAGGGTAAAAAGAAGAAATATAAAGTTGGACTATTTGATCAGGGATAAATAATTTGTTTGATATTTCTGGCAATTCCTAATGGACTTTTTGCTGAACGGAAAAGATATTGATTTCTGGATTGCATATAGATAAAAGTTAGGCTATGGGGAGAAGAATTTTTTCATTTGTAACTTTAAAAGAGGGTGAAAAGTTATCATATTAGTTTATGCTCGGTGTGATGAAGGTTGGAAGCCACTTCTTTATTACTGACTTTGTTGTTTTTCTTTTTCTTTTTTTTTCTCTTCTTTTTTTCTCTTCTTTTTTTTCTTTTTTCTGTACCTTCTGAACTTTTTTCTTCTAGTTTAGTTTGTATTAGTTTTTACTATGTTTATTAAAAACTTCAATAACATTATTAAAAAAGGATTGTCAATAAGCTGAAGTACCTGAGGTGAAATATAATGTTATGTTAATTCTTTTTCCCTTAAAGAAGGCCTTTCTTTATATAAGAAAACAAAAGGAAGAAAAAAAAAACTTAACATTTTATCCACTGTTTCTTTTTTTCCAGAGCCACTGATATTTTTCCACATACCATCCCACATTTATCACTCGTTGTGACAGAATTGTTTTTAATATCACAAACCTATTGAGAGTCCTAACCAAAAAATATGGCATAACCATTTTGAAATGTTAGCCTCAACGAAAACAAAAACAGTCTAGTTTGTTTAATGTTTAGCTTATTTTGTTGAGTAGTCCACAACACCAGCCTTTTTGGGATTTAAACTAAAGAAGCTGTTCATTCAAAGCAGCTCTTTCTCATATTAGTCTATTTTAATTCATACCATTTTTCTTCAATAATTTGGATCGTTCCATCCTTGTGCATGCTTTTCAAATAAGACATATCTATCATTTCACTGATTTTCATCAGCCACAAAGGGTCAATACATTTTGTCACTTTCTTACTGATCAGTGGATGGACAGAGTGCAAGTATATTGTTCTGCAGGAATAACCCAAGTATTATTTTACAGCAATGAAAGGATAAACCTATACTTGTTTGTATTCTTGGTCACACACTTTTTTGTTACATATTACTTATTACATTTTCCACCTTTTTCCACATTTCCATCAGGATCCTTTTTATCCTGATATTTTCATGCTCAGAAGAGGTGTGCCTATTTATTTAAGTTCAATAATAGGAATGAAGGCATATAAATCACTGGTAGAAAAATAGTTGCATGCAGAAAGCCTGACGTCAAATCCCTAGACTCCTAAGTCAGCAGGCCTGTGAGCCTAAGGCCTCAGAAAGTTCATGCCAAGGAAAATCAATACAAGAGGCCTGGAAGGGATGAAGATTGGACTCAGGATTTTGGAGCTGCCATTGTTCAGCTGAACTGTCTTTCTTTACAAGGTGTAAAACCAAAACCACAAAAAATGAATGCAACAACTCAATCTTGTGCATGTGTGCAGCTGTGTGGGATTCATGTGTGTCTCTACCGACAAACATGTTTGAAGTCTTGAATATATATACCCTGAGACCAACTGCTAAAATGTAACACGTTTCTGCGGTGAGCTTCAAAGAGCCAACCAGCATAACCGTTCCCAGGATCATTAATTCTACTGTTCCTTACATACTTCCCTGCTGATCCCACCATGCACGTGCTATACGTTTTCTACCTCCACTGACCATAATGTTTAGCCTGGGATTTTCCCCACTCCATTAATATGTTTTTTCAATCCTTTCTATTGTATTCACTGTGCCTCACTGTGAACAAAAGAGAATTATGTTCCAATTAGTGTATATACATCTACAGTCCTGTAGGATGGAAACAACACTTGAAGTCAACACTTCATTCAGTTTTGATTGTATATAGACAGGAAAGTTCTTAATGATTTTGCAGTGAGGGAGAATGGAAAAAAAACTAGAAGTAATTAGTTCCCTCTACTACTGGCTTGCTTATCTTAATCCCTGGCTATTAGCTTAATCAATTGCTAGCCATCAACCATCAGGAGTCTTTTCCACTCAACCTATCCTTTGAAGCCAACAGTTTTTTAAAACAGTGAGTAAAGACAGGCTCCAAGTCTCAGTATAACAAGCCTATTATTAATCAGGTGGATGTTAATTGATTTACTCCATACATTGAGACATAGCCTTTGAACACAATGGGACTGGATATCCCCTTCAAGTAAAACATGAGAAATGGATGTTTGTGAAGAATAAGAAATTATACAATTCACTTGACAGCAACTTTGCTAAGAAGGGATTTTTCAGGCTTTTAGGATTTAAATTTAAGTAAGTACTACACAGATCATAAGCATGCTTAATAGCATAATAGAGCCCTCAGTGTTATCTTGTGGTTTCACTGCAATACAAAGCAAAAGCAACACTGAATTTCTATATTAACTCTTTGTGAACCTTGTTGCAGTCTACATGCATTGTACATTGCTAGGAGCACCAAGTAAAACCAACTTCCACTACAAAATAGGGGATTAAATGACAGTGATTAATCCTTCCAAATGAAAATAGAGCAATAGGAGCAAGTGTGAGGAAAAGAAACTTACCACTGCATTAGAATCTTGTGCATCAACATTTCTCCTGTACCTATTCCTAATCCATCCAGCCTCATTCAAACCGAGACTTTATTTCTCAAAACAAAGTGAAATTTCAACATCTACATGAAATTATGGAGAGATGTTTTCAAGTGATTATGTTAAGGCAGTGTTTCCCAACCTTGGCAGCTTGAAGATGTGTGGACTTCAACTCCCAGAATTCCCCAGCCAGCAATTCCCCGGCTGGCTGGGGAATTCTGGGAGTTGAAGTCGACACACCTTCAAGCTGCCAAGGTTGAGAAACACTGGGTTAAGGGGTCACCAATATGCTGATTACACCCAGATGGATGGAGAACAAAAAGAAAAAAAGAAAATAATCCAGTGCTATTTTGGAGATACAGATTATGGTGCTTTGTCTGTCCACTGTCTGTCTGCTTTGGATGGGATTGCTAAAGGGTTATATTTGCATTTTGAAAGACGCTTGCCACTTGATGCATAGATAGTCTTTTGATTCTGCTCAGATTGATAGAATACCTACAAGCTTACCCAGATGAAGTCCTGTGATAGTTATTAACACTTTGCTAGTTTACTGTTGGGATTCCCATAAAGCATAATACAGGGATAGGATCAGAACAAAAAAGTTGGAAGGGACAATGAGAAAAATAAAAATTGATAGTATAATTTGGCAAAAACATTCACAGGGGCTGTGGGCACTCCATTCAAGCTTTGAAGAGCCATCTGTGGCTGTATGGTTGCATGTTTTGTGTCTAAATTCCAAAAAAAGTGACCTTCTCTGTGGTGGCACCCTGAGTATGGAATACTTTTCCAAGATGTTATCTGCTGAAGGGAAATCCTCTTAGAAAAAAACCATGAAGAAAGGCTAAGTAAAAGACTTAACTGAACGTTTGCCTGTGTGAATTGTCAGCTGACCACCTCTTTGGTAATATCGTTTACACCAATAGCCTAGGATGAACATGACAACTCATGACAGCTACTGGCCAGAAATTAATTATATTCAAAGCACTGAGATCCTCTGAGAATTATATTTCTCCCCAGAAGCACAGGAGGTCCACAGGTGGAAGCTGGGATTTTCCTTCTTCTCTGGGCTTACAATATGTAGACTAGTGACAGCCTTGTCTTTGAAAACACTCTCACTTATTCCCTTAATTACCAGCTGCTTGTTGGCAGAAAGGTTCCCTTCTACAATGCATTCTTTTTATGGTTTTATTGATCTATAAAGGGAAACCCAAATATCTGAAATAGAATCAGTGCTTTTATGACAATAGCAAACCAAGCAACTAAGCTCTACCAGCCAGGCAAAAATCCTAAGTAATTCTTTTTTGCAGAAATTGTTCTTTTAGAAGACTGCAGAAGACTAGCAGAGCACATCCATGAACACTAACTGGCAGTCAGAAGACACGATGATAACCCCTTAATCTCACAACGCATGGACAGACTCAATCATAGTTTCAGCTGGGAAATTGTTAGGCTCTTAGACTAAGCCAAATCTAAAAATGCTAGGGAATTCCAGGAAGCTTGGCATTCAGACAAATCAGCCATCAATAGGCACATACAGTTCAACCATATTTACACACCATTCAAAAGAGACAATAAAAAAGCTAAGAAGGAAACAAAAAGACCAGAACATATCCTTTCCAGCAGCCAACACCCAGATAAGCAGGTATTATTACCAGACAAACAATCAACCAGAAAACAATATCCTACCAAGGAGAAAATCACACCGCCACCCAAAGTGTCAGACAAGCTACTGTATATAAAAAGGGAGCAAAACTCCACACTCACTCACACTGATGATATTACCTAGCTGTGTAATGAAACATCTGCAAGCAAACAACCAAGCTCAGACAGCACCAAGGACTTCGTAGTTCAACCCTGAGCTACATATATTATCTTCTATTGTTCTTTTATTTCTAAATACAAAAGTTTTTACCTAATTGCGATAGGCTTTAGTTAGGTAGCTGATCTGACCAGAAACCTAAAGATCACAAAAACAGATAAAGCAGTGAGAAAAAATGAACCTAGCTTCAGCAGTTCATTGATGTTGGTACCTGCCATCTTCACTCATGATTCGTCAAGGCACTTAAGGTACACTGTCCGTTATCCTGACACTAGTTTGTGGCAGATCAGTCCTCCTGATTCCATCTGAAATTTTTCATAATCACTGTCTGGTCAGGTCCATCCTGATAAGATTCTGGTTCTACATTTTTTGCTCGGCATGTGCTGATAAAACAATGCAACGGCTCTTCCTGGTTTTTATTAGTCAAGTTCATCACCTTTGCCTCCCCCCTCCACTACTGTCTGATAAGCAGTTGTTTTCACTCTCAGCCCCCAAACTTGCATAACTGCAGGGCCAATCCAATTAAGCTAAATAATAAGTAACATAACTAAGGCCTATCTGCTGTTATGTCTTGCTGAAGCCGCAAGCAATGTTCAGTGAATGTCCTTTTCTCCAGATGCTCCTATCGAATAAGGTGAGGAAAGTGGCAGTAAGAAAGAGTTTCATTAGTGAAGTTCTGTATGCGGAATGTCCTCTCAAGAGAGGCTCACTTGGCATCTGTGATATGGCCCTTTTTATTCTCCCAATTATTTTAAATTTTATCATATGCCATCTTGCATTTTGGCTCTTGTATATGCTATCATTTACTTCTGGTGAGCCAGACAACTGATTATATTTAATTCTTTTTGTCATTTTGTCTTTGTGAACATTCACACATACGTATGGTTTAGAAGACTAGCAGACTGTACTACCATGAGTGTATGTGGTTTAATAACTTGAATGTATGAGTTACAAAACAATTGGAAAGTCTATTCTACTCCATATAGCACGTGATATGGGGTTTCTCATAAACAAACGCAAGATATTGAGTCATTCATTTGTATGCAAACCTGAACTTTTTTTTTTACCACCACAGAACTCTGAGGTCCTTATTAACATTTTCATTTAAAAATATGTTCATTTTAGCCCTGTCATAATTAATCATTGCACACTTTCATCCAACTTAAGCACTGTGCTATCAGAAAATGACTGATCAACCTGCTTTCAGACATTTACTTGACAACATAAATGCACCTTGTCTTGAACATTTCCAAAAGCATATTTAAGTAGAGCTTCAACAGAGATAAAAGAACCAATGGACTGGGGCCTGATGTGAATAACTACCCATTTTACACTGCCTCTGTTAATTCAAATGGAATTTCAATTTGAGAGTTCAGGGACAACACGGATTGCTCAGGGGGAGATATCAATATTACGTTAGTTCCCTGAATGCTACTTACATTATTATATTTCAATGCTTTTTGTATAGCAAATTTGTACCCACATTAAATTACAAACCACAGTGGTAGCAAATACAAGTTATTACAACTATTTTTTGTTGTTATTTAAATAAAAGCATGCTTTTTAATAGTTTAGTGCCTCATTCTTATTCATAGTAGCCATCTAGTTGCTGACAGGAAGCCCATAAGATAATAGCACCTTTCTGCTCATGCTTCCCAGAACTGGTAATCACAAAATACAGTAATAAATGCAGTATGTATTTATTGATTCTCTCTGCACATGCTATTTTCCACTCCAGCTTAAGGAAAACGTTTACACCCACAATTTATCAAGAGACACAAATGAAACCCCGTAAGTCTAATTTCTCAAAATTACTAATTTAGTCAAATGGTTAGGTAGAATCAATCTACTGCTTGGTCACTACATTTTTTGTTTGTTATTGGTAAACTGGCATTCACAATACAAGTACAAAAAATCTGTACTTGAGGCAAAAGATAAAATCTATGTTCTAGTCAAGTCCAGTCCAAATGGAAGGAAAAGCAAATGTAGCTATGAAGAATCAAAATCTTTCTGATATCCCATATAGATAAGATGAATGCAGACAAGAGGGTCTGAACAACTGAAGGTTAAGGAAAAGATAGAGTATTAGCTTCCACATTCATTGTAAAATATGTTTCAGTATACTTGAATTGTGGCTTAGGACAAAGGACAAATGCATAAACTTTACTGATCAATTTCGATACAACTGAAACATTTGATTGGGCTTTGAGTTATAATAGCATATGGACCTCAATTGTTTTGTTTATAACTTAAAGCAACATTATGGGGGAAAAAACTATGTTGTGGGGCTATAAGATTTAAGCTTTAATACAGACTGAGTTCTCGATTTTCATCAAAGAACCAACTAACAGTTCTGCACAAAATAAGGGCGATATTCCACAGACAAATATACCTAACTGAATGTTAAGTAGAAATCTCATACTACAGAACATCATATATGAAAAGCTGAAACATCATTGCTCAATTGTGAGTGCTCTCTTGATCAGGTGCTATATTCTGGCTACAATGATGTCATGGTAAACCTAAGTTATGCCAATAAAACTACCAGCAATGTATGTTGTTTCAAAATGATCACCAAGACAATCTAAATAAATGGATACCTCTTTTTCTTAGCAATGATATCTTGTCTCATGGACAGCAGTTAAATCAAATTCATGGCACATTGTAATGGGGCACCTCTACTAAGCTACTGAAGCACCAGTGCTTCATAACACATACCTGTGGTGGCCCATATGCCTGGCTCTTTTTATGTGTCCAACTCCCCTGCAGCCTGCTGTAGGGCACCCTCCTTGTTCTAAAGCTTCTACTAATTCCAGTGGACCTAGACAAATAACATAAAAACCAACTTCAACATTAGTAAGAATAGAAGATATGCCTCATATTTACTCAAATCACACTACAACGTAAACAATGAGCCCCTATAATCCCTTTCTAAATGCTTAAAGACAGTCCAAGTTAAGATAAAGTATTTGAATTACACAGCAAGAATTTGACTACCTTCTCAAATTGTATGAATATAGACAAAACAATGATTTCTATGACTTTGAAGGAATCCACCTGTAACTTTTTTCATGGGTTAGTAAATACATATATGTTTTGTGTTCTCGAAAATCAGAAAACCCACAATTATACTTATAATAGGGTTTGATCATCAGTGTTTCCCAGGGGATCCATTGGTTTTCATAGAGCTTGAAGCATTTACTCCATGAATTATTACAACAGTAACCAACGTGGCTCTGCCACACATTATTTTACTGACATAGAAGAAAACAGGCTGGCAAATATTTATTGTATTTTTACATTTTTACAATCTTACTAAGAGGGGGCTGAAGAGGATGTCCAGTTTTTCCACACCAGCCTGCAGGATGTATGTCAGGGCTATCTGCATCAATCCAATAATCATAAATACCATCCCAGCCATCAAAGTGGATCTAAAACACAAACATACAGAACACTGAGACTAAAGCAAAGTATCTTTCCCTTGTAGTCTCTCAGACTACTTTCTTTTTCTTATAAAATCATCAGTAGGTTATTGTTTTATTATTTGTATTAGAGGCTTTATGAAGAACTGTAAGTGATAAATGATACAAAAGTACCTATCAGCCCCTAGTTTGTACTAATTATGGTGGCTTTACATTTATTTTGCTAAGAAAAGAATTCCATAGTTATATTCCAACTAGTACTTTAAGATTTTCATGCACGAGTTTAAAGTTTCTTGAATATACAAATGCTCCTGAATTCAATCTTCATGTGATGTTGGCTCCCGATGCTAAATGCAGCTCATTCCATTTTTTCTGAAGCCTGCCAAATGCTTGATACAGCCTATGGCTTTAGTCTGAGGCATGCTGCAAAAACAGGGACAGTGAACTCTAATATGTTCTGTTTGGCATTATACAGTATGTCTCAGGTATGTTAGACCCTACTGTGAACGTATTTGCTTAAATAAGTTCTGAACAACTAAACTAAATCTATGAAATGGTATATTTAAAACTGCAAATGAATGCATCCTGAGCTATAATTCTGAAAACTGTATAACTTCTCGTAACTGAATTATTGCAAATTGTACTCAAAGTATCTCAAAGTAAAGCATCAAATGTTTAGATCCTAAAAGCTCTTTATTCTAATCATTGTGCAGCTGTTATACTGTAATTATGAACTAAGTAAATATACCCCACGAAATCAAATTCTGGTTATCAGAGAGATATAAATCATATGGTGATGACTGACTTTGCAGGTCTGAAATCACAAACCATGGCTAATTTACCACCTCTTCTTTTCTCAAACTAGTGTGTAACTTCCTTCACTTTAGTATTACAGTGGAAACAGCTGGTGCAATCTTCATTTGGATTAATACTGAAAACAGTTGATTCTTTCTTCAACTAGGGACAGCACAAATTAGCAATGTAATTAGGAGGGAAGTACAACATGGAGTCTCCACAAGATGCAAACTTCACAATCCTTGCAAACTGAGAAAGACAGAAGGAAAGTGAATGTTTTTTCTTGAATATGTGTTTACAGGAGATCTAGTGTCAAATTTATGGGGTGTCTGTGTATGTATGACAGCACATGTCCACTCTCAGCTTACAATCCCCTGATATGCTGCTTACTTTTATATGCAACTCTTCATTGCAAAAAAATTGCCCACAGTACGGAGGCCTATGAAATTAAAGATCAATTTTGATTGAAGGTCCACTAAAATTCTATTAAACAGAACTGAAACAAGACCTTATATTGGTACTCTTTAGGCAGTTTACCACACTATACTCCAGATACATTATCTGTTACAACTGGTGAGTATATATCTGAGATCAACCCACCTCAATTTTTTTTAAAAAAGCCTTTCATATGTAATCATGGAACTCAAATTGTTATAGACTTTAATCGAATGGAGGCATTTCTGCACTTATGAAGTTATGTTCCTCCTATTCAATGAAGTGAATGGAGAACCCAGAGGAGTACTGTGTGTAATAAGGTATTATCATTTATAATTGTTCAGCAAAGTATAGATGTTCCCATTTAAAAGTCAAGAGCTGAAAAAAAGAATGCAAATTACTTTAATTCTATGATCATCTGATTCAACCACAGTGGCTACTCTGATAAGCCCAGGATTCCTCTTGTCAACAGCTTCAAGTTTCATATTCTTCTGAAATCCATGAGAAAGTTTCTACAAAAGAGAAAAATATTTTCAGTTTAAATTTCATCTATTATTTATACCACAATGTTCTATAAAATGCTAACCAAAGTAGCTTACTATAGAAAGAAAAAATAATATAACAATATAGCAATAATAATATCACCAATTTAAAAAAATGAAACACGTTTTTATATTCTGTTACAACTATTCTCAGGGATTATGAGGAATGTTTGATTTTTTCCCCCCATAAGATAGTCTTTATACTTATTTAATTAAATCATTTTTTAAAAACCTTAAACTTTGTTCAAATACCTGGATAAGATTTGGAGACAGAGAAGAAAGACAAACTCATGTTTGCCTTGGCAGATCCAAACTGCAACAAAATTATTTTAACATGCAAACCGATGATAGTAACTAAATTGACAATATACTATTACATACTGAAAACAAATAAAACTCAACTATCAAACACAGGCATTTTGTCTTCAAGATAACCTTGGTTCTGGATCAGATTTGGGTAAAGTGCTAAGACTAACTTTGGTATGGCTTAGTGTGCTATGTGAATATGGCCAATGTGGCTTATTTGACAAACCATGGTTAATGCATGAAATATGAACCCAACCATATAGTTGGAGGAAGCCCGTTAGCCATCTAATCCAAGTTTCTGATCTGAATCAAGAAATCCAGAGCTTGATAATTGTCAATAGATAACTGTCCATCCTGACTTATACAGCCTTTGGTCTCACCCATTAAACGTATTAGAACTTTACCTTCAGATAATCAACCTTGGGATGGTTTATCTGGGATGAGTTTGACCCTGTGAATCCTGAGGAAACAGGTATGGTTCTCTGCAGCAGCAGCTCTGTCACCTAAGTTTGGACCTCTGTCCTGATGAAAGCCTCCAGGGAGGTGATGGGGAGTTGGGATGGGATGGTGCTGAATGCATCCTTGAGAGAGGGAGTATTATCCCCTTCTTTGAATATGCAGTGGTGTGCCCCCTCCTCAAGAAGCTGTTGCTCTTGCTGGATAACTACTGACCTGACTCCAACCTCCTTTTGGGGAAGGCTGTGGAAAAAGTGGTTGGGCTGCAGCTGCAAGAACTCTGGAGAAAACTGATTATTTGGACTCATTTCAGGTTTCAACATGGCGATGGCATTGATCGCACTTATTGAAGATATAAAGCAAGAAAGGAATTAGGGGTAGTGTGACTCTCCTGGTTCTGCTTGATATCTCAGCAGCTTTTGGTACCATCAATCATAGTATCCTTCTAAGCCATCTCTAAGTATTGGTGGGAGTAGGGGCAGTTTTGCAGTTATTTTTCTCCTTCCTGAAGATGTTTGGGGGGGGGGGGGCACTGAGCTCTAAGCCTTCAATTGTAGGCTGCCACAGATCTCAATGCTCTCCTTGCTTCTATTTAACATCTGCTTGAAATTACTGGGTGAGATCATCTGTTGGCATGGGACCAAGTTTCATTGGTACACTGAATACTCAATTTTGTATCTCGGTCCTTGAGAGAATAAGTGATGCTGTTAAGAGCTGCTAAAGTACCTGGAGGCTATCTGGGTCTATATGGGAGAAACAGGTTAAGACAGAGCGGCTTTGGGTTCAAAGGCCTACTGATTCCAATGAAACTCCATTATTGGATTCCACAAACAGAGCTGGGGCTACACTTCCACAGACAGAGCTGATTCACAATTTGGGATCCTCTTGAACTTTTGAAAAGGAGATGGCAGCTGTGGCCAAGAGGGCTTTTGCACAGCTTCATCTTGTGCATCAGTGTGACCTTTCTTGAAATGGGAGTATTACTCACTGTCACTCATGCCTTAGTGACTTCTTAATTGTACTATTGCAATGCACTGTACATGCCCTTGAAGAGCATTTGGAAGCTACAACTGGTCCAAAATGCAGTGGGTCAAGTAATTATGGGTACATTTCATGACACCCACATAACACCTCTACTCCGAGAGCTGCACTGGTTGCTGGTTGGCCTCCAGTTGCAATTCAAGGTGCTACTTGTCACCTTTAAACCCCGACATAGTTCAAGGCTTGGGTTTCTGCAGGATCACCTTCTAGTAACATCTGTCTGCCTGATAAGATCTAGTAGATTGTGTCCCCTCTATCAGAGGCTGCCATCTTCAGGAGCCATGAAATCATGCCTTCTCAGTTGCTGCCCTCTTCCCATCAAATAATATCCCCCCAACTTCAAAATAGCCCCTCCCTCATGGCTTTCAGGAAATTAGTGAAAATTTTGGCTGTTCTATCAAGCCATGTGGGCTGGTTCACTGTAACTATACCTCCTAAGGTAGAACTGGATTTATTCTTCTGAGTATTTCTCCCGGTTTTATGTTATCATTTATGTAATTATAATACACATTTTTTTAGGTAAAAGCTTATTTATATTGCTTTTAATCCCAATTAAAAGCCCTATAAGCCCAGTAAATAAATAAAAATAAAGTAAACCATGTATCTAGTAGTTAGTAGGTCCTTTTTTTTCTCTTATGTTGGTTCAGGAAGCAAAGTGGCACACTGAAAATAAGCCATGTTAGGTAGTGCATTCCTCAACTGTCTTTTCATGAGATGCCATTAAAGGATGAAAAGGAAAGGAATAAAACTTTAGATATTCAAATCTGATCAAATAGCTATTGTCAAGGCGTTGGATATGGCCTGAAGGCCAACTACTGCTGAAGTCTACACAAGATAAAAAATGGGGAAAGTATATCTAAATTCAAAGCAACAAGATCATAAGGGTAGATATGAATATTGATCACAGCAGCAACAGTGGTGGTAAATAATAAGCAGCATAAGTATGAAAATACAGTAGAAGTTTCTTACCACTTTAAAAGCCCTAGCAGGTGCAGGTAAAGAACTGGTTTCTTCCAAATATTTTTCCCAAGAAAAATGTTTGCCATGGGGATAGTCTAATTGATAAATAATGATACAAGATTTTAATATATCATGCATTGGATGTATTTAAGGCACTGTGTTTCAGAGCTCATTCAGTTAAAAGAAGGAACAAAGTATGTCACCCTGCCTTGTAGTGGGCTGATCCACAGCTCCCAGCAGATTCAGACAACATTGCTAGTGCTGAGGGATGCTGGGACTTGCATTTCAGTAATATCTTCAGTAATATCTATTCCCCACGGCATAGCATTGTACAAAGATTTTTTTTTTTTAATGGAAATAACTAAGGCTATCAAATCTAGACTGCAAAATTTGGGACAACCGCTAGATAGCAGCAAGGAGATACAACAAAGCCCTCTAGATCTGGTAGCCTAAAACCATCTAAGGTTCAGAAGCTGTCCCTGGATCTTTCGCATCTAAAGGCCTACTTGGCTCTTTGACCAAGCTCTCTAAGGGTTAATATAACCAGATGGGCAGCAAATTTACACAAGTTGCTGAGAGCACTTATATTTACTCAAATGTTTTCTGTAAAAGCAAGATTTACCTCTGAGGCACAGTATATCAAAATAAGACGCTTTTGAGTATATTTTCCTTTTTCTCAGTAGAAGCCATACCTCGGGAAGAATATTTTGAGTAGCTGCTCTCAAACCCATATCTCTATACTTCTTTACTTTCTACACTGAGTGTACATGACATATTTCAGCATCATAGCTCTACTTTTCCTTCTATATATGATTGGCCTTTATGTAAGAAAGTATGAAAAAGAGCTTTGGAAAACATGCAACAGAGGGACTTCATGTAAAGGTAGAATGGACAAAATAATCCAATTCACTCCAGTTATAAAACATCAAACAGAAACCAGTATTACAAAACATAATGAACAGCAAGTCTCTTCTGTCTTTACTGGATCATACAATACAGGTAGTGCTTGCTAACCAACTGCTTGTTCAGTGACTGTTCGAAGTTACAGTGGTGCTGAAAATAGAGACTTACAATTCAGGTGCTTGGCAACCAGCATGCATTTATGATGGTTACAGCAACCCGCGGTCACGTAATTGCCATATGCAACTTCCCCTGCTGGCTTCCCACAAAGTCAATTGGAAAGCCAGCCAGAAGTTTCAAGTTGCGGTCATGTGATGTTGCAGTTAACAACCACGAGTGATTCGCTTAGCGACTGTAGCAGAACTGATGTTGTAAGTCAGCGCGGTCATATGACATTTCACTTTATGACTGGGCCGCTTAACAGCAGAGTTGCCAGTCCCAATTGTGGTTGCTAAGTGAGGACTACCTGCATGAACATACGTAACTTTTAAATATAGATATTCACAGGCTCAAGCAATTTCTTAGTGAAACATGACTGAACAAAATTTCCATCATATACAAAGGGCAGTTTTATATTAGCTGCTATTATGGGAGAAAAGTTGTTAATGCTAGTAGGTCCATTTCAGTTTTCTGTGTTGATAAAATGCCTCCTGTTAATAGGTCACAGTTTTCAAAGTATCACTTTTCCAAGTGACTTGGTAATGAATTACACCACTGATATATGTGGGCTATATTATAATTTGCTCCAGAGAAGCTACAATTAATTCACTTACAGGTTAAATATTTATAGAATAAGTGAAGTTGTTCAATAAGTAGATTTGCATGTTCTAACTTTAAAGCTATAAAATATTCATAATTTACACAGCTGATTTCTCCTTATTAGTGACTGCATGGTAACTTTTTCACTTTTTTCATTTATCATTTTTTCATATGAACTTCTCATTCATGTATGTTCTGTATATAATTAAAACCTTTTCCTTTCTACTGAAACATTATCCAAAACGCATGTGAAACTAGCTTGTCCAGTCATAATGTCCAATCATAAATTCTTATTTGTTTTTACCTAACTCACTCTTAAATTGAGATATTTTTAATTCTTGGCAGACTAATAATTTCTCATTATAAATCTTAGTCTAGTGTAATAAATATGTTCAGCTGTGCTATCTTATACCCACCTGGAGGAATTACAAGTGTTTTTCTATGTTCTTTACACCATCCAACTGGATGAATATGTGGACTAGCTGCTTCACACCTGCAGGGAAAACATTATTTTAATTGTGTATCCTTCCTATAAATACTTTAATTGCAATTAAGATTTTCTTCTATTACAGTTCAAGGCCAGTGGGGCACACATGAACATCTGGAATGCCTGTTAAATGGGGACACTGAATAAGCTCCATATGCTACTGGAATGCTTTCTCAGAGGGAGATTGTCTGAACATATGTAGGAAAAGCTGAAAGACACATTTGTTAATAAAAACATTTGGCTTAAGACTTGGAACAATCTAACAAACAAAATTGTACTTAAAAGTTTCTAATCCAGAAAGAATGCCCTGTATTGATGCTTAGAAATTATCACTGAACGTAGCTGATTATTTCAATGAATATTTACAAGTTTTATTTAAAACTAGTTTATAGTTATTTTATTGTTATTGAATTTTGTTACTGTATTTCTTGTGCTCATAAACATCTTTTTTAGATGTGAGTATACAGAGATGTGAAAAATGAATATTTAAATTGTATTACATTAGATGCCTTTGTTCTAAAAAAGTTGTGTCCCAGGTAGCTATAACTAACTACTAAATATCAGCAAGAAGAGAATGAAACATAAAAACAAATACATTAAAAACAGTTAACTATATACAAAATGCTAGTTTTAATAGTTCGCTTTTTTTAAAAAAAAGTTATTACTGCATTAGTAAACAAAACACAATGGAATTTCTGCCTGCATTTTTTTTTGATTACCCATGCTACTGTTCAGATTCTTTTAAATTGGGATAGTTTATAAATATTATCAACTAACTAACTAACTAACTAACTATTAACTAACTAAATATGGTTTCTATTTAATAAGACAAGATAACCATCTTATAATATACATATCATCGTATAGCCCCATCTTGTGTTCAGATGAGAAACTTGTAACTCCTGCATGCTTTGTGTTAAAGGAAGTGGCTGTGTTAGTAATCCACTTTGTCTCCCAAAGGTAAAACCTTGACAAGGGTTTTTCTTTTTGCCTATCTCTGGCTCATGGGAGATGTTGCCTTAAAAGTAAAATGCATGTTTGTTTATGCTAGATTTTAAGTGGCCCTTGAAAATGGTTCTATTTCTGTCCTCATTTCATTAAGGGTGCTGTGTTTTATCTTAAAATATGGGCTGGTTGGTTCTATTCTTAGAATTACAATGTAGTTTTACATGAGCTTTATAGACTTTGTCCTTTCAAAGCTTTACTCTGGCAGCATCTCAAAGTTCTCCAGCTATGGGAATTGAGCCAATCAGAATGTCATATTAAGGACTTTTGAGACTGTACCTACCCATGAGGTACCAGGTGGGCCTTTTATAAGTCAAAGCCAATCCGTGGGATAAATCCATAGCAAAGCAACTCCCTTGGCAAGTGATTCAAACCTAGTTTCTATTCCACTGTAATCATTGTTGGGGTTCCTCACAGTTCCCTGTCTCCTGAAAAGGCATTTCCTAGGGTTCCTACTGAATGGGGTGTGCAGGAGGTGGAGGTGAAGAAGGAAACCATTTGAATTGGAGCAGAAACAACTCTAAGTTGTTGTCTACATATCATGTTCAAGCAGCCCCGTCTCTCTCAACGCTTTTGGCATGACAATACTGCCCATTCAGCAGGCTTCATCAGCAGACAGCAGAGGGGCTGCCCCACTCAAGAAAAAGGTAGAGTCAGTCTCACCAGCGTCATTATTTGTGTGCTTCTGCCTTTCCACATTCAATTCTTAACACAAGGAGGACCAAACAAAAGTTTTCAGCAACTTTCCCATGACCATATTTTCCTGTCTTTTACCCTATATTTTCTTTTTTTCCCCTTTCTGTGCTCTTCAGTTTATTTTCCTTCTGACTTTCACATTTATTACACCCTTATTCCTCACTGTTCTACCAATACCTACACCTCTTTAAGGGGGTCTGTAACACATAAAATCATTCTAGAAGACAAATAATTAAAAAAAAACAACCCTGAGCATCCTAATTAAATACAAAATTTACAATACATGACAGTCAGAGGAAAAAAAGGTAGTATCTCTAAAATTCTATTATCAAAACAGTCCTACCAGTAGTCATAGCTTTCATCCCAGTTGTCAAAATGAACCAGGAAACGATTGTCCACAATGTCAGTTACTGTGGCAACACATATGAAAGCTGGGTTCTTTTTGTCTACTGCTTCAAGCTTCATTCCTACTCGAAACCCTGATGGGATCACAGTCTAATCAAAGAGAGGTTTAAAAATAAGGTTGAGTAGGAAGTTCTTTCCTTAACCACATAAAGCAAGTCAGCATAAAACAACAATAAAACTGCAGATGAATAATAAACTATACATCCTCAAATTCTTCTGTCTTTGCATAATCTTGAACTTTTTTTAAAAAAGGAGTTCTAAATTATACTGAGTGTTAAAACTGTGTAACCTTTCACAGACTTTTCAAAATAATTTTGTCCTTTCTAGTTTATTATGAAATAAAACTTACGTTTTATTGGCAATCTGGGTCCTTCCCTAATAGTTTTGCAATGGATGATGACACAGTTCCATCTGATAAGGAATGAATATATTTGCACACCTTGGTAGGGCAATATAGAAAATAAATCCTGGTGACCATTTACCAAATGCCATACCAAGCTGAATATGTAATCACTTAGTCAAATGAGGACTTGTGTGAAGGCAGTGAGGTGTGTGACCATGTATTACAGATGCCTGTATTGTCATCTTATATCAGATTGGCTTGGAAATAAGATAAACTCATCTTTCCCAAACCAAATAGTTGGCTTACTTCAAAATGAATTTGAATTCACACTTCTTTTGTTTCCATCTCATCCATTTGGTAATCCCCCATATCATCTACCTTTAAACTTAATTTACAAGGACACCGAAAAGTGAGATAGTTTGTGTCAGCTCCTCAAAAAAGGATGCAGGAAAAACCTTTGATGATACTTCTTTGATGTAAGTTTTACAAGGTCACATTAATTCATACTCAGATTTGAAAATCTGAGTTCAATTATTATATTAATAATTATTAAATTTACCTGAAATTTATCTCTACCAAAACCATGCAAAGCAGAATTTATTTGATGGCTACCTCTTTCTACCCATATAGGAAAATACTATTCTGTGTTTTTATTTTATTTTATTTTTAACAAACATTATCAAGTAACTAAATAAACATAAATCCAAGATGCATAGAAAAAAGATATAGAAAATACAAAACAATCTACTAAAAAGTAAGTAAAGAGACAGATCCTATACATGTACAAATTTACGATATATTTAAGTATTACCATAATATGCCCATGTGACCTTATCCTATGATTAATAGGTTTAAGAGCGTCTTCCTTTGTTTTAAGGAGTTGATTTATGACACTGATAAAAACCATTGCATTTTCAGATAGATTAGGCATATCAATATATTACACAAACGTTAATGTGAGCACAGAAATAAATATAAGAAAAAAACTTACTGTGTTTTGATTTTCAAACAAGGATTTAGGAGCAGCCTGAGCTTTACATTTCTTCAGATATGCAGGCCAATTAAATTCATCTTCCTTATATCCTGGAAACCACAAAGAAGAATAAAACAAATAAAGCCTTCTTTTAATTTGACATGCACTTATTTTAATTGCAGCGATTTTTGTTAGTATCACCATGCAGCAGCTGACAAACTGTCCATTGCAGGAACAAACGGGAAAAAAATTAACTTTTAAAAGCCCCTTGAGAAGGTAATTCTAGGCACTATACTAATTTAGAAAACAAGACCAGCCCGTATTAGCTTTTCTTCTGAAAATACAGGAAAGCACCAGCTTGTCTTCAGAAGTCACAAGGATCTCTTTTCTAACAGAGGTGAGGTACAAATGCAGTATTTGCAGATAACACACTCTGGAAGTCTGCCTACTTCTTGTAACTAACAAGTCTATTATTTTATCATTTTATGAAGCAAAATTAGCAAGGATCTGCAATCCTGGTATAAAGGTACAATATGAACTATATTTGATGATTTTATTGTAACTATTTCCACAAAGGCAGAAGAGATGAAAAAGGTGTGCCAAGAAAAGAATTCTGAATTAGTGCAAGGTTGAATAAATAGTGTCAAAGCACGGCTTAAGCATTATATGTGTATTAACCTATGATATCCAAAACTTTTTAAAAGATCAGTAACAAAATATCCATGTGGTACACTGTTATCAAGCTCCCCTCTATTTTTCTGGTTTTGATTTTGTGGTCTGTCCTAGAGAAGACACCTCTGTTCTGTATTGAGAAAAGCAAAGAAGTGCCTTCTGCCAGTACGGAAATATGGACCAAGTATATTCAAAGTTGGAGTTGCCCTCTCACCAAGTTGGCGTTGCATCTAATATGTTTATTTTCCTCAATTAAATCCATGATATCTTGAAGCCTTCTTTGGATATTACTTGCAACCCAGTGGAGGTGATTTACAAAGAACCAATTGCTCATCTGTGACTGTGGTTTTTTGAGTGGTCATATGAGTTCTATGCTTATGCTGCAGCCTCCTCTAGAACCTTCTACAGCTATAAAATTGTTGGTGGAAATCTGCACATCTGTAGGCAAAGACTTCTGTATTCCCTTCCAGTACTGGACTTAGGAATATCCATGAGTGTAAGCGCCTGCAGAAGGGATGATTCAAGGACGCTGTGAATGCAGAGATGACTCCTCTTAGGGACCTCAGTTTACAGGTAAGCAACTGTAGATGAGCAACAAGCTTACTTGGACTGGTGCCAATGTCTCACTCACAAACCAGGATGGTTAATAATATCACCCTGCAATATCATGGATCTGCTTGAGCCCAAACATACAGTTAATTTTGTTTAACTAAAATGGGTATGCTAGGCCATATGACCACTTTAAAGAGATCTGAAAGGGAAAGCCTTTGAAATAAACCTGCAATTGAGACGGCTCTAATATGGTGACTTCATAAACTCCATAAGCAGGACTACCTTCTTGAGATGGAAACATAGGGAGGATCTATACAAAGAGTAGAGATGATTGCCACCAAAAATGGCAATGTATGTATATATGCATGTGTTTTATATGCACACACATACACACACGTGCGCATACCCACATTTTGTCTGTTAAAATGAAAAAAATACCAAACAGGAAGAGGAGATTACATCAATATTAGCAATATACCTCAGAACATGTCTCATGCGGTGATGCAAGAAAACAGAATTGCTATCAAAGTTAGCATTAGGTGCTAAAAATGAAGAGAGCCATAGAAGGGTAAAGCATTCATTCATGAGTCTTGTGATCTACCAAGATAGTGAGAATATATCCATGACATGAATCACAAAAGGAAAGAAGTGTTAGCAAAGCAAAGTAAATTGCAAAGCAATATTCCTTTGCTTGTTGATATAATACACCATAATGATATTCTTGGATGCAACCTGTAAGACCTGGTTCCAAAGAATGGTTTCAAAAGCTTAGAAGGAATTCAGAATGGCGAAGAAATCTAGGCAGCTGATATGGTGACTCTTGGCAATTCAGTGGCCCAAAATAGTATGATGTCACAGTTCATTGATGCATTTGTGATAACCATTTGGGAGGGAAATGATGGTGAGAAGGTGAATCCCTGACTGAGGTTGTACATCACATCTTTGAGATCTATGGAAATGAAACAGTCCTGCCAGTGGAATAATGCCAAGATATTCTGTAGAACCACTATCTGGAATTTCTGAACTGGATGCAATTGTTCATTAGTGGAAGATCCAAAATAGAACATACTGCTCCATCTTTCTCAACATGGTGTAGTATTGAAAATAAAAGTCTTTCCTCTTTGGTTTGAAGAGCATTGATTCATTGCAAGTACTCCTTCTACCAATTGTTATGATGGCTGGGAAACACGTAAGTATTTACAAGGGAAAAATCATTAACCTGGTGACATAACCAGACACTATTTTGATCAGTTCTTACAGATCTGTGATGGAATGTGAGTTTGACTCAGAGAAGGAAAAAGGAATAAATGTGATAAAAGTTCCCCTGAATCTGACCAGCTGTCCTCTGATCAGAAAATTCCACTCCACGTAACACAGAGAAGTCCCTTATTCTATCTTTTAAGGTTAGTCAGAGACCCTTGGGATCAGGAAGATTACAGAGGAGGAGGCAGCAGTACTGTAAGACAAGGGATACACTGATCTAATTAATTGGGGCACTATGGACCCAACAACAGCAGAAGACATTGACAAAGATGATCTCAACACATTTCTTTTATTTTTCTGAGCAGAAATTCTTTCTGTCCTGGTGTCCTTTTCTTATCTTCTTATCCTCTGCTGTAGAAGCACCTATGGATTGCCTAAGCATAGGTGGACAGACTCTTTCTGGTAAATGTTGAATCTCCTGAGAGGTTGATAGTAATATTTTTATTGGTATAGAAGATGCCTCTGATGGTTACGTCATTGCTGGCAGTAGCTTAGAACAGCTGGAAATTGAATTCAAGGCAGTAACAGGGATGCAGGTGGTACTATAACCATCTAAGCCTTCTCTTAGAGAAGAGCTCTCAGATGTAAAGAGCAAATGTAACATGGCGGGTTAGCCAATTCTGACACCATCAAGCATTTACAAAGGGAGCTGTAAAAGGTATAGGCATGGTTAAAAAAAAAAAAAAAAGGCCTGAGGCTAGAGCTATCTCTTCAATCTTCCCAGTGTATTTTTTTTCCTGGTTTTTTAAAATCCAAACAATGAAGTAAAAATCAAGTGTTTATAAAAAGAAACAAAAGAATGTAAGGATGATTCTCAGTTAAGCTCCACACAAGATTTCAAAGAAAAATCCTTGAGCTGAGACTGCTATAAGAGCGTAGTTGAAAAGGAACTGAGGAGAAAGCAAGAATTTTGCCTGTGAGCATGTGCAATAGTGCAGATTTTCTCCAAAAATCTCTTTCAGGTTCCTGAAAAAAGGTTGAGTGCAGGCACATATCTGATGCACATTGACAATGATGAAGATACAATGCTTTCAACCATGTATTATTTCCTTCCTTCCTGTTTAAATAAGGAGAAAAATAATTATTTAGGTTTATACCTTTTTGAAACCGCTCATATCCTAATCAAGCATCACATCCTAATTTTAAACTGTTAAAAAGTTATTAAAAACTTCATTTATAAGGCTTCCTTTTGAGGGCGCTATGTGATTCATTTGTCATCTGTCCAATCATTAATGCATTGGTCAAAGTATAATTTCTGCCTTTGAACATAAAAAATAGGTATCTTCAGACCCTGGAATTCAAATGTTTGGGGATTCGCTTATATTCTATAAAGTAACAAAGGAAAGAAAATATATATTACTTTTTTTTACCATAGCCAGTATATAATTTTACTTGTGGACTCCCAAGTCTCTTACCATAAGAGTGTAACTTTGCTGTCTCAAAATAGTACAAAGGAAAAAAAAATTGCTCATACATTGTTTATGGATAACATAGTACCTTTTGGCGGATGAAGTTTATGCCCAGTTTTCTCACACCACCCAACAGGGTGAATATCTGAAGAATCAGCATTCAGCCAAAAATCATAACACTCTGGGTATTCATCAAAATGAAGTCTAATTCTGTAGCCACAAATCTAAAATCATAATATACAAAAATATACAAGTGAGTAAAAGTGTATCTACTTATAGACCACAGAGTCACTTATTGAACAGTGGTACAAGTATGTTCAGAATGAAGAATTCTCAAACAAAACTTTAGATTGTGCAATCATTCAATGCAGTAGTGCAAACATATCGCACATTCATCAAGATTCACTGAACATATATATGGTTTATAAATAAAAGTCCAATATTTCTTTCCAGCTATAATCCAAGGGAACATTTTATGTATTTCTTGTAATATTAGAACCTAGGGCTAATCAATGAAGCTGAATCACACAATACATAGTAAAAGATGCAGCTTAGATGAATTTAGAAATTTAGATAAATTAAAAGAGGATGTGGCTTTACAGAACTGCCAGGATTAAAGGAAGTATGACTTTGAAAGTATCTAGGAAAAGCAATAGTGATAAAATCATTATCCTTATAGGGACATACAGATCTCAAACAAACAGTTGCCCATTGTGGGAAACATGATGTTGGACTACACAGAGGGTTTGGTTTGGTCCAACAAAGCTCTTATTTTCTTATCTATAATTCTATGATCGCTACCTGGTACTAAATAATTTGATGGGATTATTTTCTTATTGCCTGCAGGTTTTTTTTTTTTAACATAACTAGGTAGGTAGATGAAATTCTTAAAATCAAGGTTCTTGTTTTACCATTCTGGCACTCACCTCTGCTACAGTAAGCACACAATACATTGACTGATGCTCAGGATCTACTCCTTCTAGTTTCATTCCAACTTTGAATCCATTTTTGTTGTATGGGAA
This sequence comes from Python bivittatus, assembly GCF_059951505.1. Lineage (NCBI taxonomy): Eukaryota > Metazoa > Chordata > Lepidosauria > Squamata > Pythonidae > Python > Python bivittatus. The sequence goes on along the minus strand of NW_028277030.1, from coordinate 68,498,046 downwards.
CGACTGATACTAGAAGTAAAATGTCAAGTTTTATTTCAACATAAGCATTTCTAAAATACTCCAAGATGGGTATGTAAGGATCTTATTGTCTTCCTTTCAAAAAAAAAAAAAAAAGAAAAAAGAAAAAAAATACAGGTCTTCCATACTGATGCCAGCCAGTGAGACTTTTTTCCCACCTCCAATTATCAAGAAAAACTATATGGGCATAAATTATAAGATCAAAATCTTCAACACAAAGTACACTATGTTTTTTCTTAAATATTAAGTAATATTTCCAGATCAGTGGCTCTGTGTAATTCCTCTCTCATCTTTTACATTCCTGCTCTGCAGAGTTGTATTCTGAACTCAGGTTAAGTAATTATGTCATCAAATGCTTCATCGTACAACACGGTATTTCATATATGTCTTTGCGTAACCCTTAAGAATGGCTTTTTCTTTACCATGCCAGTTATGTGTTTTAGTTTCTAATTGATTTTAGAGATTGTGCCTTAAGCAGAGATAGTAAATACAAGGATGTGTATAGCTGTGCTTCCTTATCTCTCTTTGCAGCAAAGCACAAGAATTGCTTGTTGGAATAACAATTAGAGACTTGGTATAAGTCATATATATAAGTAAGCTGCCTTTCAAAGAATGTGTCTGTAATGTTTTCACACCATAAAGGATACTCATGTCTTCCTTTCTATTATCATGTTTCCTTATCAGTTGGAAAACAATTCTCTCTATTGGAGTCTCCTATTAACATATACACATTATCAAACTGTCCTTGATCAGCATTCTCTATAAGACCTATGTAACATAGTGGTTCTTGCCCTTGGCTCACCTGGGTACAAGAAACCACTGACTTACTATATCCTGCTAGTTTTGAAAAATAAATGACCATTTGGATCCTCTCCAGTGGTTGGTATTTATTGGGTGTTTTTCTATCACAGTGCTAAAATTAATTTTAATAGCAAGGTTTTGAATAATTTCTTATATGAAGTTAAATAAATGCTGATTTGTGCAAAAGATCTGCTCCTTGTACAATGATTTTTTTCATGTTATGCCATGAAGATATAAACATGCAAAAATAGATTATCTATATATCTTTTTAAAGAATAATGTTACAAACAGGATTTTGCATTACTACTTGTACTAGAAAGTGTAAAAGAAGGAATGAATTGATTTACAAGTTTCCAATAGGCATATTGTTTCACTCTTTAGAACTGACATAAAGCAAAACAAATCAATAGTCCAGGCAAAAGAAATTTATTTATTTATTTATTAAATTTGTATGCTGCCCATCTCCCCCAGAGGTGACTCTGGGCAGCTCACAATTAGTGTAAAATGCAAAAACAGTTAAAAAAATAAATACCCACATTCATTAATTAAAAAGTCAGGCTATATAAAACAAACCCTATACATAAAAAACCTAAAAATATTCAAGATGACGGGGGTATAATCAATTACCCCACAAGCTACTTCCACTGGCCTGAGCCCCCATCTGGCCCCCAGGCCATCTGGCATAGCCAAGATTTCACACTCTTCCTGAAGGCCATGAGAGTGGTGGCAATTGCACCTTGGGTGGTAAGTTGTTCCACAGAGCGGGGGCCACGGCAGAAAAGGCCCTCTTCCTAGATCCCACCAGTCAAAATTCCTTGACTGGTGGGGTCTGCGACATGCTCCTTCTGCTGGACCAAGATGGGTGGGCTGATATAACGGGGGCGAGACACCTCCTCAGATAACTTGGTCCTGTGCCATGAAGGGCTTTAAAGGTGATGACCAGCACCTTGAATTGGACCCGGAAGCAAACTGGCAACCAATGCAGCTCGTGTAACAGAGGTGTTATATGGGCCCCCTGGGGGCATTCAGAACTGTCTGCACCACTGCATTCTGTGCCAGCTGTGGCTTCCAAATACTCTTCAAGGGTAGCCCCATGTAAAGCGCATTGCAATAATCCAGCCGGAAGGTGACCAGGGCATGAGTGATTGTGCAGAGAGCCTCTCGATCGAGGGAGGGGTGTAGCTGACGCACAGCATGAGGCTGCGCAAAGGCCTTCCTAGCCACAACTGCCATCTGCTCTTTGAACAGGAGTCGTGAGTCTAGAAGGACCCCCAGTTTACGTACCAGGTCTGTCTGGGGTAGTGTGACCCCATCAAAAGAAATCACAATTAAGAAACAATGTGTGTATGTGTGTGTGGGGGGGGGGCAGGGGAGGTGCCACAGGATTATACACAACTTTCTGTTAATCCTTTCCTCCTAGGAACCCAAGTCTCACCACTCGTTTTTGTCTATTTTAATGGCTGTTATTTCTAACATTAACTGTGGTTAATTAGGATTACTGCCATAAAATTATTAATGTACAGTTGGAGCTTCCCTCCAAAGTTGCTAGTGATCGGGTCAAAATACACAGATCCACGTGTACTCAACTTGAACTGTGTATAGAACTGTATCACCAGATAACATCTTGACCAGATCATTATTATACAGTTTTTTCCTGTAACCCTTATTAAATTTGCTGCATTAGGACTATTATCACAGCACCATAATTGTACTGTATAATAGTCTAATCTAGTGCATCCATATATGCATTAGAAGAATACCAAGAATAGATGCAGTGTGAAAAAGGAGGCAAAGGAATGTTGATGTAAACAGTATTATTTTTGTATACCAAAATGATATAATCTAGAATGCTTTAACTGCCTGTGAAATTATGAGATTTTATGCTTTATTGTTTCTCTGACACAATACTTATTTCCTTAGTTTACACAAAAATATTCTGGATAATTGCAATTTAAAAGCCATTAACTATTATCTAACTGTTACAACTATTGAAAGGCTTCTGTTCTATTCAGAGTTGTTCTTACCATGTGCTCCAATATTTATTTATAATTTATATTTATAAGCTCCCCCCCCCACCATCAGTGACTCTGGGCTGCATATGATTTTTTTTTAAAAAAAGAAGCACAATAGCTAAAATAAAGCAAAAGAGAATAAACATAATGGGGGAACAAAAAAACCCATCACCAAAAGAGACAATATATTCCAAATGGAGATACCCAACTTATCCCAGAATTTGGGGTGGAAAGAACAGGTTGAAAACTTGATCTTCACTATCATACAAACCGAAAACAAACCCAAAATGCATACATCTAGGTCTCACACTTCAGACTGCAAGCAATAATAATACCAATGACTTCTTACAATAATGTTTGGGAACTGTGCACTTAGTAGCCTACAGAAACAAATACATCAGTCAATTTAATAGTATATGGAAGTATAAAGCAGCAATTTAAACTTTATGCATAACAGAGTTTAAAAACTGAGGCAGCAGCATGATTAGCTCAATCAACATCAACATTAAACGCCTGCTGGGAAAAACAGGTTTTCAGCTGCTGTTCAAAAATGCTTGGACGGGCTAAACACCATCCAACTAGAAGGGCGCTCCAGAACTATGTTGTCACCACTGAAAAGGCCCACTTTTATGCAGGTGTCTATGACAGATCTCATCTTCATCAGTTACTATGTACAGTGTAAAACATAGCATCACCTGTGAACTACCTTTCATAAGCAAGGGAACTAAGATAACCATATCAGCCATGTCAAAATTTTAGGTTCACCTTTATTTACACAATTATCTAGCAAAATACATATTCCTCAAATCAATCTGATAGGGTTTTACAGGATAGCATACCTCTTTAAAAATCTTAGGAGGTGCTGCTATAGCCTTTTCTTCTTCCAAATAAGAAGACCAACTCCATGCTTTCTTTCCCTTTGACATTAAAGCTGAAATTAGAAATGAAAGCATTCAAAGACATTAGAAAATAAAACCTAGTCACAAATGACATGTGTAAGCTATTATCTGCACTCAGATAACTATTTTTTGCTTTCAAACTATTGAAAGTATTCTTATCAGCAAGTGTAGGATGATCCTCTTCATTGCTCCATTCACAGATAATGATCTTTTTTGGGAAAAATCTTGTATTATTATTAGGTAAATATGGTAATATCATCCCATATATTTCAGATCTAGTAACTCAGTGTTACTATATTTGTGTGAATAGCATTGTAACAGCTTGCTGTTGATTAACAGAGCAGAGATAGACAGATAGATAGTCTCTGATCTCACTTAGTGACTCTGGGTGGCGTACATAAAAATAATCAAGAATGTATAAAAACCAAGTAAAAACAACCAATTTAAGTTAAAATAAAAACAAGATTAAAAACAAATAAAAAAGCAAAATGAGAGAAAAATAAACAGAGAGTGCATTCCATTAACCTTCATATAACCATCTAACAGGCTCCACTCTACTATGGTATCCCCAAGCTAGTTGAAAAAGCTATGTTTTAAGGGCCTTCTGGAAGGCCAACTGGGTTGGGGCCAACCTCACATCGGGGGGAATGATGTTCCACAGGGAACAGCTATGGCTCTTCTATGGACCAAACATACAGTGAGAATCTCCACCTGTGGTGTTATGAAGGATCAACGCCCAGGAGATATTTGCAAACAGTCTAAATATGCAAAATTCACATGCTCATATAATGTGATTGTTCACGTCTGATTGTACAGTTAGTGGCAGTCAATCCATTAATCCCCAATACATACTTTAAGCTTTTTAGGAACTGAAGAAAATCTTTATACTGCTAAAGCATGATATATCAACTTACTTTGTTTTAGAATTGCAACCTCTCGTTTTCTTTTCCGCGTGGCTCTCTGAGATACTCTCAGTATTCTTCCTTCAGCGTTCTCTTCCTAAATTGCAAAATTAAGTATTGCAGCTGGCATAATTATCATTTAGAATTCTTAAAAACAGAAGTTCCTGTTCTGACAGTATCTTGAATACTTAAATATGACTCTAATCCATGGGAAAATCAATGGAAGATGAAGTTTCAGCTTGCTGAGTGGTGTTTGATTAAGCTAGGAAGATGGTATGATGAGCAACTTAAGTACACTGAAACCAGATGTACGAATAAAATTCAACTTTGAGCTGCAATATTGCAGCGTACTATAATGTAGGATTTTCCTAAGGTATTCTCTCGACACACATGCTGTCTGTAAGAATCTGTAAGAATATGACTACACTGAAGAGCTGAGGTACGGCTTACTATTCTCGCATTCTATCTTCATGAAAATAAATGCAACAGATCAGAAGAGTTATGGTATTCCTTTAACTCCAGCCTACCTCCAACATGCACTAGGATAAGGATTCACAATGCTTCTCAATGGCAAAATTAAATGATTATCTGTTGGTCTGTCAATCCAATGACTGGAATGATATCGTTGAATATTACAAGATTTCAATGTTCTTACATCTTGTGAGGTTTCAAATAAAAACATCAAGCTCATAAGATCTGGGGGGAGTGGTTTGAGACTGCTGAAATCTCACATGGTTTAGTAATCTCATGAGATTGGGGTAATCAATTAAATTAAAATTAAAATATAGCATTCCATTTATAGTTTGCTCAATTTACGAGCAATTTATGATCTGCAACAGGCTTAAAAGTGCACAGGTTTTACATACAGGGACTACGGAATAGTATTAAAACTACAAGAAATGGTTTAATCTGGAACTATCAGATTAAACCAGATATCAGCTGAGGAATACTAACTGTTTCCTTGTCTTTATCTTTGTCTTCAATACCCTCTGCTTTGCACGACAATTTGCTTTTTCTTTTTTGAGTGCCCTTAGAATAGTCTTCATCACTAAATTCTGACATGTCTTTTTCCTCCTTTGATTCCCTAGAATGAGAATTACATTACATTAATTACTGCAAGGAAGAAGTTATGATTCACAAAACAGGCTTTGCATCTTTCAAAGCTTTCCTTTCCTGTTTCTCACCAAAGCAGACACTTTTGAATTTCAGGGCATCTTAAAGGAAAGGAGTAACTGGCAAATTTGAATGCTGTCAAGTGGAATAATAGAAACACTGAAATCCATTGAAAGACTGAAGAGATTATTAAGTAAGAATGAGTACAATCCCAGTAAAACAAATGACTCAGATGAACACAGTAAAAGCAAGTATGCAATAGTAACTATTCATATTAGCGATGAACTGAACTACATTATTACTGACAGAGAAGATAACAGAACGTATACATTCTTTCCATTTGGAAATTAATGCCTGGTCCTAAACAAATGCACACATGAATTTGCTGCTGTAAATTCCAATATGCTGGACTGCATCTAAATAGAACCTTTATAAAATCAGAGTGAATAATGCACACTTTTCGATCACGAGGCTCATATACTAAGCAAAATTCTATTAGGATATACTGATGCTGCAACTTTAACTAGAAGTCAAACGTAGGGGGCTTTATTTCTTAATAAATATGCATCAGAACTGTTCAAATTCTTCAAAAGTGCTTTGTAGCACACAGGAATGTGAATGAAGCACCTCTCTTTCACAGCCATTTTTTTTCCCCAGGCTTACTTCAGCTGCTTTTAAGACTGCTTCTGGATATCTAATCACGCTCCGGTTCTCTGCAAAGCACCTCTTTCAAAGAATCTGGCTGCCCTAATATGTGTAAGATTGCACTGGAAGGCAGCATCCTATTGACACTTAGCTACGAGTTATACTGAAGGGCAATCAAGCATATGACTGTTCTGGCAGAATATATATTACGGTTCACAAACAAACAGTGGTAATTACTGAGGAAAAATATGGCTTCCCTGAGATGTAAACTGTCAATTCTGTTTCAAGCTCCTGGGAATTCTTTTATTTATAAATTTATTTAAATAATTGCAGAACGCATCTGCCTCGTTTTACCTAACTGAACAGGGGTCAGTAATGCGGCATCAAAAGCACTACGCTATCTATAATATCTCCCAGTGGCATTGCTGAAGTGACATAGAAGCATTTTTAATAAATAAATCTGCAGGACAACCCCCACAAAATGGTTGAATTCTTGGGAGATCGTCAGTGCTCTTGACCTGGAATGTCTTAAAGGCGGGGGGCGGGGGTGGTAGGGCTTAATATTCCTGTACTACCTTTTTCTCCTTCGCTTTGGAAAAAAACAGCAGTAATTAGCAACAATAAGGCAACATAGATTGTAATTTTTTTTAAGTCAATTGACAGTTCAGCAAGTATTTTTATCCCAAAGTTCCCTTAGGCGACAACAGAATGTGTACTTGCCATGAGGCTGTGTTGCATGTATTATGTTAACTCTTACTTGTTTTTAAACAGATGGGCACATTTTTGGCTGCAAGTCCTTTCTCCAGCTACCAACTCCACTGATGTTCCAGACTGAAAACAATTTTCACAGAAATGAAGCCCGTCTGCCTTGGCAGTTTCCTTCAATTTTGGTGGTACTTCTGTTTTTTCTGAGAATGCTACACGGAAGAAAGAGAGCAGCGAATTCTCAGGATTATGTACAGGTGAAAAAAGATATTTATAAACTTTGTCAAGCAAAATGTCCAAGACTTTCAGCTGGGAAACACATAGCACATGTCTGCCATTCCTTAAAGCAGTATTTCTCAACCTTGGCCACTTTAAGATGGGTGGACTTCAATTCCCAGAATTCCCTGGGGAATTCTGGGAGTTGAAGTCCACCCATCTTAAAGTGGCCAAGGTTGAGAAACTGCCTTAAAGCATTAAAGGATTGTGTGGCTGCTTTCGCAGCTGCAGAACAACCCATAGAAAAGACACATTTGGCTTATGCGTTACAACTTGCATGCTCCAAAGCACCTTTTTGAGTCCAACATGCTGCACATCTTTCATTACTGATACACATTTACGCTATTTTGAAAAATGACTTCAGGCTTCCCACAAGCTAACTGTGCTGACACTTCAGAAAAATCTTATTGGCTTCATCGAATACCTTTATTCAACAAGTCTTATTTCTTGGAGTAATGGTAAACAGTTCAATGAAGGTGTCAACGCAGTGTGCTTCTGCTGTAAAAGTCAACAGCATGTTAGGGATAATAAGAATTTGTATTGAAAATAGAGATGCCAATATCATAATACCTTATATAAATCAATGTTGCAACTGCATCTAGAATACAATGTGCTGTTTTGGTCACCACACCTCGAAAAGGATATACAGTAGTGGAACTAGAGGAAGTTCAAAGGAAGGAAACTAAGTTAATCAAGGGACTGGAGTAACTTCCCTATGAGGAAAGGTTGCAACAAGTCTAGAAAGGAGGCCAACAAGAGAGGACATGATTGAGGTGTACCAAATTATGCATGGTGTGGGTAAAGTGGACAAGAAGCTATTTTCCCCTTCCCAAAATACTAGAGCCAGACACCACCTAATGAAACTGAATCTTGAAAGAATCAGGACAAAAGGAAGGTTTTTTTACACCACACATAATTATACTTTGGAATTTGCTACTACAAGATATAATGCTGGCTACCAGCTTAGCTGGATTCAAAAAAGGGTTGGCCCAATGCACGGAAGACATGGGGATCAATGACTATTAGCCTTGGTGGCAGTGTGACTGCCTCTGAAGACCATCTGCTGGAAGACTATTGGGCTTTCTTGAGTAGCTGGTTGGCCACTGCAAGAACAGATGGCTGGACTAGATGGGTCAAGGGTCCAATCCAGTAGGGCACTTCTTAAGTTCTTATGTTCTTATTAGCCAATGTTTAAATTACTATTTCTATCAAGTGGTTTGCAAGTTTGAGAACTTTAGAAAAATATTCTATCAAATAGATTTCAATATATAAAAGATACTGTATTGGACTGGATCCCAGATGAGCAAAATTCTGCTCGCTAGAATTCACAAGAGAAATAAGGACAAATGATTGTTAATGAATTTACCATCTTCCTGCAGAGGTGCTCCAGAGGTCTGTGGATCAGCATGACGGTTGCAAGACAACAAGAGAATTCACAAAGGAAATCTCCTTTAGCCTCTCTCCATTGATAAGATTTTGCTGAATCTAGGTCTCTTTCATGAACGAAAGTGACCTCCTGTTCCTGGAAGGACAAGTCTATATATGTCCAGTATTTAGAACAGGAATGACCAATATTCTGGTGATTGGGGAATCAAATATAATAATCTGGAGACACTGTGAGGCCACAGTGAGTAGGGAAATGAGTGACCAGAGCTGAAGTAGTTATGACCAGTTTTAAAAAAAACACAAAATAAACATTTTTTTTTCCAGGTGCTTCTAATCAATTTCCAGGTGTTTCCCACACAGCCTTATGTATACTTGAGGCTAGAAGCTGCCTACCCCAGTCCAGAACACAATTTAATTCAGTAGCTCTTTTCTGAAACATTCAAAATCCTATCGCCTGGTTCTTAATTGGTTCTTAAATAGTTTTCCATGGGCATAAGAACAGGATTGTGTTTTAGCTTCACCACAGATAAATATATGGGAACCACAAAAACCTTAAACAATCCATAGAACTGCCTTCTCTGATCCTTTTATTTGGTGCCATCTTTATTTTATTTTTGTTCAGTCTCCAAATGATGACTTAACTATTGAAAATGAAATTCTGTGATCTAAGAGATAGAGCTGTATATTACAAGAAAGTAGAAGCCGCAAACTTCTTCTGAGCAGAATTCATTAACAGTAACTTCCTAGTTTTGTCATAAATCCTGCTGACTTGGACCCAAAGTTTATGTGAATGTTTTAACTGCATTTAACATGACTATTGCTTCTAAGCCAAGAGAGCAAGTACAAGGGCTGATCAAGATTGGGGGCCCAGCTAGCAGAGAAACAGGTTTGGCCCTTTCTTTCCCTGTTGTGGAACTTATAATAGCAGTAGTGGGGAAGGTAGCAGGATATGTATTTTTAGGAAGAATGCTTGGATTGTGCCAAGTGCATATTCCCCTTTCTGGGACAATCATCATGTCCAAAGTGGTCTTGATCTTCACTGCCCCCCCACCCCCGGTACTTGCTGTCCCAAATTGCTTAAAAAGGGCATTTACTGTAACACCAAGATTCATTCTTTGGAACAGATATTAAAGTATTTGTAGAACAATTCTGCTCAGATGCCATCTCTTCTTATTTAAAATGTGTGCACTACAAAAAGTATAACCTTGCCTAGGGCAGCTAGACACACTGATATCCATATGAAATTGTGATACCAAGAAACCAAGTTAAAATTACTGCACTGACCTTCTTGGACAGTTGGCACCATCCAGGTTGTGGTAGCTGTAGCCTTCTTAACACTTTCCATCTCAGTTTCATCGGTGATTACTTCTAGAGCACCAAATTCATTCACACAAAACTGATGTTAAAATGTAAAAAAATGGAAAAGGTAAGTTTCAGCATCAGTCGTAGTTTGTATATGTTATATACATACATAGTGATATATATTATCCCTCACCTCATATCAGCTGTTTAATTATCTCAGTCCTCATTTAAAATGCCAAGGACTTAGAATTTTAGACAGTAAAATCAGATGTGGCTTTTATAATGCTACATCTATAGTGTCTAATAAATAGGTTAGATATCATTGGGACGCTGTGACACAGTACCATGACTATTGTCTCTTCTTTGTCCTGCTCCTCCCAAGTGTTGGCATATTTGGGCTTATAAAGTACTTTGTTATTTAAAAGATTCTAATCTGTCAAATATGTAAATATTCATTTGGAAGTTATGGAGCACTTATTGTGCTGCCATACCCCACTCAGTATCTAATTTAAATATTGGTTATCTTCTGAATTTTAAAAATAAGTCTCTCCTGCGCAAACTGAAATAACAGGCAAAGGCTGCTCTTCCCTGAGTGCTGCTGTCTCAGTGAACATATTCCTGAGATGCAAAAATTAGTGTCTGAGTTTTCTATTTATTCTTTAAACATTCATTCCAATTTTAGACTGCTCAAGGATCAGAATTCTCAGGGTAGCGTGCATATAAATGAAAAAACTTAAAACACCAGATGAAAATGTTGGGAAAAATGAGAGAAAATGTGAAAAGAAAAGAAACAAAGGCATACAATTAAATGGTAGTAAAATTAATGAAGACTATTGGAAGAAAAAGTAGTAGAATGCCAGTACCATCTAGTGGTCACGTATAATTCCATTGAAAATACATTTGAGAATGAATTTTCTGAATGGGACCAAATTGCTTTCATGCAGTTTCCTTTTTCAACAACAAAAAAGACAATGTCAATTTTCAGCTTCCAGCACTTTTTCAAAGACAACTCCTGTCTCTGCTATTCTTTCCTTCCCCTTTCGTTTCCCCTGCGATGAATTTCTGATTGTAAACTCCTTAGAGCTAGGGGCTATATTTTCTCTGCTCTGTCAAATTCCATACATGCTGATGATATTATTATTAATATTAACACCATTATGAATTCAAGAATGAGCAGTATACATATACTTTACTCTAAAAATCTTTGATGTACTATTGGCTCAAGCTATATATAATATCAACATTTTAAGTACAAAATTGATGACATTAAGGTCATTTTAGCCAATGTTAGAATGTTCCACATGAACATTCTTGATATTCTGCTTCTTTACTATTATTTGGTGCTCACAGTGAAGTATATGAACCTTATTTATCCTTTTTTTGAGTCAGTGTTGACTCCTGACAACTGCCTGGACAAATCCCTGCAGTTTTCTTGGCAACATTTTTGGAAGTGGTTTGCCATTGTCTCCTTCCTAGGGCTGAGAGTGAGTGACTGGCCCAGGGTCACCCAGTTGGCTTCATGCCTAAGGTGGGACTAAACTCACAATCTCCTAGTTTCTAGCCTGGTGCCTTAACTACCACACCAAATTGGCTCTCTTATTTATACTACACTTAACTAAATCATATTTATTTCGATAATTTAAAAGAGGCAATAGTTGAATAAAAGACGGCATTCTAAATAATATACTAAAATCTCTTGTAAGCAATATATCTCAGAAGGTCAACCTAAGACCACCTCTTTAACCATCTCTTCATCCCAACAGAATGGTGTTCCCTTGCTAAAACAACAGAAGGGAAGAAACCTACAAAAGTCCTTTCCACATATTTAATTCCGTGATGCTGTGATGCCTAAAAAAAAAAAAAAGTCCACCCTGAACCCATTCAGACTGAACAGATCTTGTACAGATAATTTTATTTGGTAGTCTGGATCCCAAATCCTATTGCTCTACACCTTGCAAAGCATGGGCAAGAGGCCAGTCATCCTTAAACTGGTGCCTTTGCCTTGAAGAAAGTGGCTTCTGTGCATGTGCAGAAATCACTTTGATCAGTCAAGGCAAAACAGCACAGCCACTCTGCTCCACTATTTAAAAATGAAAGGTCACTTTGTGCTTTTGCTTCAAAGGATTGCACTCTCAAAGCAATGCCTATCTGTGACAACTGCACTTAACATGCAGGTGGTTAAAAATGGAAATAGCAGCAGCTGGGAGAGTGGATTAGGACAGCAGCAGAAATAGATGGAGAATTTAATTATTTTCTCTCCTGCTGTGGTCCTGAAGAAAATCCATCCTCTGATATTTGCTTTGAGGGGCAGAATCCTCCTGGGCTCAGCATTCTTTAAGTCTAAGTGTATGTCTTTTGTACCTGGCTCCTGCTTGCTACCTTAGGTTCTACATATAATCAAAATAGCACCTCCAAGCCTTAAACCTGCTTACCCTGGCATCACACAATGACAACGGGAATCGCTTGTAAATGGAAGATACTAATACAGTTTCCAAGTAAAGCAGTGGAATAATTTAAGGCACTCTCGGGTTGTTGCAAACCAGATTTGATAACAGATTTGTTCCTGGATACCTCTAACTGGCCATTAGGTTCTGGCACACATCCTTTCTGAATACACTTCCAGGCTCAGCTATATCTATTTTCAGAATGCTTTTTAAAATAGATGCATTCACTTGTTTAGCTGCAGTGACAATGTACTAGGCATACTTGTAACATCACTTTGAAAACATGGCACTTGAAAAGCACACAAGTACAAAAAACCAAAAATATTCCACATACTGCTACTTTACCAGGAAGCAATTTTCAATTATTGCAGCTTGTCCAATTTGATTGGAGCACTTGAACCCAGAGGTGATGGTGATTGTATGTACTCATCAGAGTGATTCAGAAAAGCAGGGTCCTTCACCTTTATATATGCTCTTCAGCTTGGAAGGTATCAACTTTTTAAGTCCTCTACACAGCTCACAGCAATTGTAATGTACTGGAGTGTTTCTGATTTGAACATACTGCTTAGCCTGACAAATGAAAAAGTCCCAAACCTTGAAACCCTACAGCAGATCAGAGTTGTTTACTGCATTAAACCCCAGACTGCTGCCCACTTTTATTTCATTTTGTCTGTAGATTTTATTAACAAATTTGGATGTTGAAATAATTTGCAACATACAATGTTTGAAACAAATCTGAATAATGAATGACTTTTCAAGAACAGCAATTTTCTTGCAGGGAGTCTTCACTTGGAAAAAATGGCTCATGTATGAAATTGCTTTCTATAAATAATCCACCTTTTTATACTAAAAACAAGAAAAATAACAGTGCTGTGTGTTTTTTTTAGAAAATTCAAAGGACTTGTATTTCCTCGTACTAGTAATAAATATGCTTTCTGGAATGACCTTCCATTTGGTTTCTCTTCTTTTGAGGCTAGGAAGAAATTGCCCATACCAAGTAGAATGGTTGGCGGTATGATTTTAGGACTTCTCACTTAATACAAATCTTAATTCATGACTTATCAGAAACAATCTGCTCTGGATCAAGTTGAAGATTCAAAGCACATAGGATTGCCTTAAGACCCTCCCCATATTCATCATTTTCATTCATTCATTCATTCTTCATTCATCCCCTGAAAACTACCCTGGCAATTTGCAATATCACCATGGGGCAATCCGAATAGAATTGATCTACTTCTTTGAGGATCATAAGAAATCAATTACTGCTAAAAAGGGGCAACATCTTTCCTCTACTATCATTAGTAATATGATTGTCCCAAACTACTGTTATCCCAAAGCAGGAGAGTTCTTCCCATGTTTTCCTAGTTAAAGGACCCTGATCAACTATAACTGAGGGATTGTACATGATTAGTATGAGTGAAGTATGAAGTGCCTTTAGGTGGGAAGAATAAGTCGAATAGAAGTGTTGGAGCCAGAGAAGAATGAGAAGTGGTGAACTGTGTAGGTGCTGTAGAAAAGTCAAAAACATCTTTCTAATGCTTAAGTAAGAAACTTTTCATGTGCTGAATGTGGATTTTTTTAAAAAAAAAATTAGATGTGCATTTGGCCTACATTTAGACTTGGTTATATTAAAAAAAAAACCTTAGAGAAATAATAAATTAATAATAAACTCTTCTGTTGTGTGTTTATAGCTGCATTAATCCCTTTTCCAATGGAAGCCCCAAGTCATTATAGTAAGAAAGCCAGTTTCCCAAATGTAAGCAAGCAGATAGGAGGGAGGAAGAAGACATCTCCTCATCACAAGGAAGGCAATGAAGAACAGAAAGGTCAGCCTGTGTTGAAAATGGGCCCTTTCTGCAGAGAAGGAATCTGGCGAGCCTAGGCTTTCTCCTCAAACATCGACGCTCTGTTTAAAAATTATGCACAAGAATAAAAGATGTGAAACATCCTCTCTTTATTTACTCAGAAATTCAATAGGACTTACTCTAAAGTTAAGTTGCAGCCTAGAAAGAAGAGAAAAAGAGATAGAGAGAAAATGAAAGCACCAGAGGCATGATCCTAGAAAGCTTAATAGGACACATTTCATTTCCCCCAATTAAACTTTCTGAGCAGTGAGCATGGCAATGTTGTACAGCAGTTTAAGAGTGGAATTACAGCTGAGGAGACAATTTGGACTCAAATCTCCATTCAGCACATAGCACTACTCATTGGAACTGTTTTAAGGACTATATATATTTGTGCATACCCCCAAGTAAATATGAAAAAGTTATATTTCTTTGTCACTGTTTCTGATCAAATGATACATTAGACACATTTCCCTCTTTGCAGCATTTATTGGATATGATTCTTTATATGATAATCCTCATATAGAGATGTGATTTTTAGGATTTAGCCCGCAGTTACAAGTAGTCCTCAGTTAATGACCATTCATTCAGCAAATGTTCAAAGTTACGACAGCACTGAACGAGGAGACTTATGGCCAGTCCTTGAAATTGTGGCCATCACAGTATCCCTGCAGTCACGTGATCACACTTCGGGCACTTAGCAACTGGCTCTCAATTACAACAGTCACACCACTGGCAGGAGGTTGCAAATGGCAATTATATGACGTTGTGCCTGATGACCATGCAGGATTTGCCTAATGACTGCAACTGGAACTGCTGGAACTGCTGTTGTAAGTTGGCACAGTCACGTGATGTCGTGCTTTATGACTAAATCACTTAACAACAGAGTTCCTTGTCCCAATTACCATCATTTCCCGAGGACTACCTGTATTTTCATTCATAGGACAGTTCCTTACTCCATGAAATAACAATGAATGCCTATAAAAAAACTATGATCACAGTGGTTTGGTTGAGGCTTGCACATAACTGCAATTCAACTCTCACAAAATCGTGCTCATCATTACTGGGACAGCAAATTTTCCATGAGGTGGTCCATCCATGTACAGATGTGCACTTTCCAATTTATATTTTATTATAGGAATGTATTACCTGCCTTACAAAGATATCACAATTTTGCTTTTACTTTAACATAATAGAAATGCTTCTGAAGCATAAAATGGAGAAAGCAAAGAGAGGAATATTCATTTTCATACCAGAAGTACTAATATGATCATCTAAATAGAGGCAGCAGAAAGAAAGACCCGAAGCTAGTACAAAATCATCTAGGTATACCACTGGAGGAAAGGGAGAAAATGTATACACGAAGAAGCTACCCAAAATCTCAAAATAGTATCTCCCAGAGATGAAACATGGTTTTAAGCTCCTTCATTGAAAGAAGAATGATACCACACAAAGTTCAGTGTGATGTGACTGAAAGATGATGCTGTTGATGAATATCTTAATTAATCTCATATCCTTCTTTCTGAACACAGGCACTTGAAGCAGCTAAGATGTATACAGTACAGAGCAAGATGTAAGAAACTGCTCATGGGCAACATGTCTCAGCGTGCCAGTTTTCAATATCTTTAACTAGAATCAGTACACACAGAAGCTTCATAAATGATTAAAAAATAAAAGAAACCACATTATCTTTCCAGTTCAGCTATAAGGGGCAGGAACTGGGAGTTAATAGGGCTTTTGCATTGTCCAGTGGGTGAGATGGAATGTCACAGAGCCTTTGTGCTCCATATTACGCAACATACTAATAAACCTCTAGGAGGCAAACTGAACTACATAAGCTGTAACTCAGCCTGGTTGAAAAAGAAGAACTGTGATGAATGATTTGAAGGAATAAGGAGGTGGTGTTCAATCTGTTCTGAACAATATGACATCCTTATCATTCCTATTTTGATGATGTCTCCATGGCACTAGGCACCTTTTACTCATTCAGTTTCATAGGCCAACTTCTGCCAGTTATCCATCCTTTGACAAATTAAGATTAAGTTATTAAACATAGCACTGCCCCTCAACTATGTAAGAACTAGTTGGAATATAGCATTATATTAATACCAACTGCCTGGAATGTGCTAAGAGTTCTTTATTAATTTTCAATTTCTTTCAAAGTGTCGGTCTAATCAATGGGACCCAACATGATTTAGGATAAGAATATTTAAGTATTGTCTTCTCCAGGTGCTACCATTTACAAAAATGAAGTAGATGGCAACGGAAGACAAGGTCTTTTCAGTGCTGGCATCCCAGTTATTGCATGCTATTCCTGGGTCTATTCAGTTAAAACTGGCTTTATTGTCTTTTTCTTCGTCAGATTTTAAAAATCAAGTTTCTTTCCAAAGCTTGTTACTTTTAAGATTTTGAATTTAGGATTTTAAGGTTAAGACTTAAGTTTAATCTGCTGCTTCTGTTTTTACTAAGTCGTTTTACTGCTGCTTTGACATTATGTACTGTTGCCGTTACTGTTACTCTGTTGCTATTTAATGTTGTACAATTAAAAATAACATACTTTTTAATTCTGTAATTAAAAATAATCACATCTTTGAATAAAACACTGAACACCTCTATGCACATCTCTGCATCTGCAGTACCTTCAAATCACTTCCAGGCAAGGTTCCAATTCCATCCTTCCAGTCCATGACGCTAAAAACGTCAAAGTCTTGCCCATTTCCACAAGAAGCTGATTCGTTCATGGTGGACACTCTGTAAAATAAATAAGGAAAGTCATATCTCTAATTCAATGTCACATTTTTTTTCATCTAAGAAACGACCTATCACATTATTTAAAAGCATTTTCATCTGTTCCATATTCTTTAAATACAAATTCTACATGATTCCAAAATTCACAAAACCCTTTTAGAATCGAGCAAAATGTCATAGATTAGTGTGAAATTTCTCAGTTGACCAGGATTCTTCACCATCCTGGATACTGATTGAACTGAGTGCCTGGGAGAGAAATAACAGGACACAGAAAAGTCTGCGTTCAGGTAGACTGTCAAAACACAATGGAAGAAGAGATGGAATAGCTATTCCATCCCATGTATACCTGGTCAGAGTATTAACAGAATTTAATGGGAATTACCCAAAAATTAAATTTACCCACCGCTACTAGAATAAATAAGCTAGCATTTCTAAATCTACCATGTTTCATATATATTTTCAAGATATAAAATCCAACGGTTACCTAAAACCATCTCCTGCATTAAGCAAAATGAATCCCGTACAACAATTAAAATTAATTTCCAGCTTTGCTAATATAAACATTGCCAGTTTATCAAGCAATGGGTATATTTTAAAGCTGGAAACAAAATAGCAAGAAAGAACATAACAAAGCACAAGACTTGCATAAAGAATTGCATACAGCCCATCAGACCTAGCTACTATTATTCGGATATTTTTTAAACGATGAAAACATTCACCTTGGCATTTGATGCTTTATAATGCTCCAATAATAGCCTCTTTCTATATTTTACAGAGTTTAACTTTTTAATTGCTTTATGAGTTTTACTGCAAACATAGTATTTTAATGCACAGAGAGCTGGCAGATGCTTAGCCTGAGCAGTGGTATAAAAATATTTAAAAGCAATTAAAAAACATGATGAATCCTAGTAATATTCTTAATTCCAAAATCTCCATTTTAGCTTTTGCCTATAATCACTAGTGGATGCTTATTATGCAATTGCTTCATTTACACTTTCAGATGCTGTAAGAACAAGAGAGATAAATATAGATTTGATCTATTTTCTTTATTTTTCTTTATTTATTTCACAGTCAGATCCAAAAGATATAGACTTAATATAATTATAAATAGTGGAACTAAGATAGAATAAGCTTTAATAATAAGGACAATAGGAAGTATCCTTAGCTATGAATCCATCATTATGATGAATGCATTGGCTTCATCAAGAACAAAAATATAGTTTTTTTCAGCCTGGGATGCAATATTTCAGAACTGAAGTTATTTGTGATAATTATATAAACGAAATTAAATGTTGATATGTTTTTATTTCAGATGAACCATTCAAATCATAGCCAAAGATCCATTTCCTTGAACAATCACAAAGTCATTGGTCTTGGCAACTTCAACTTGCCATGATTTCAGAGATTTAAAATTAAAACTGACTCTAAATTACAGAAGTTGTCATAATTAATTATATGATGGATCATATTACCTCCACCAAGCAATGTGCCAGGAAAAAAATCCCATCACTCTTCAAAATAGAATCAATGGGCTCTTTCACTAGGGAAACTAGGATTCTAATGACACTTACTGGGAAATAAACCCTAATGTACAGAGAAGAAATTGCTGCATCAGACCAAAACATTGTCAGTCCAAGATTCTGGTTTCAAAGTGTTTTACCATTTCACATAGAGGTGCATATATAACACTAGTTTTAGACATCAACCAAAAGGAAACTGACAAGGGTATTCAACTTAACATGAATATCTTTAACATTCAGAAATTATTATTATTAGATGTTTATCCTGCCATCCATCCATCCATCCATCCATCCATCCATCCATCCATCCTTCCTTCCTTCCTTCCTTCCTTCCTTCCTTCCTTCCTTCCTTCCATCCATCCATCCATCCATCCATCCATCTCAGGGTGGTGAATAATACCTAAAACAGTACTTCTGCCTATTTCCCCATAAATCTTATATATATTAAAATATAGTTCCAAAAAGGTACCAATAACTCACAAGATCAAATCATATAAGTTAATCACCCCTCACATTTTTTTTCATTGCCAACAGACGAAATATGACATCCAGCCCAACTATTAACACACAAAAGCTCTTTCTCCCAATTGCTTATCTATGACTGGTGTTTTGAGGTCTGCATCATAATGGCTAATACAGTGTATAGAAACAGTTTGACCTAATAGTCTGGATCAATGTCATAAGTGGATCCGAACAATACTTAGCAGTTCCTGCCTTGGAAATCTATTATCTCTGCTTTTACCCTTGTTTGCTTCTACGCTCAAGAATTCTCAAATTTTGGACCTAGACTTCTAAGATGAGGAATGTGCACTGTATAGTTACAGGTATAAACAGCAGAAGTTGAATCCATTCATACATGCATCCAACCTAATTGTGTTCTCTGTTCTATATGCCATTGCAAAATATTTTAAAAAGACAAAAACCATTCATCCTTCAGTTTAGTATCATTTCTGCCATATAGTATATAACTTCCTGCAACACTGAAAATCCAGTAGTTCAAAAACAACATTCTTTGAGAACAATGAAGGTTGCTTTCATTGTGAAGGAGATACAGTATCACCCTACCTACCCATCACAGATGCTCTCTACCACTTGCATTTTT
This sequence comes from Python bivittatus, assembly GCF_059951505.1. Taxonomy (NCBI): domain Eukaryota; kingdom Metazoa; phylum Chordata; class Lepidosauria; order Squamata; family Pythonidae; genus Python; species Python bivittatus. The sequence continues at coordinate 68,478,329 of NW_028277030.1, read as the reverse complement.
CTCCCTTTTTTGGGGGGGGGGGACACATGGGCATACTTTAAATCAAAATATGGTTGGAAATATTTACCGTATTTATGTTCTGACAGTACCTTTTGATGTTCTGCAAAATTTCAGTGTAAAGTGGTAAGTACCAAGGGAAGTGTCCTCGGACATACTGGTGCCCAGGAACCATACGACCTATCTAAACTATCCATGTTGGTTCCATTGTGATTTTTAATTGTACCTTTGTTTTATTCTTACATTGTGAGAGTAATCTCAATTTTGAAAAGTACTAAATACTTGCCAATCTTCATTTCTATAACATATGGGTAAAACATATGTTAGTTGTAGTTAGTTAGCTGTAGTTGTCTTTATTAGCCTTCACTAACACTTACCTTGATTTAATGCAATAACTGTCCATTGATGAAAATTTGTTATATTGACGAGCAAGGCTTCACATGGATTTAAGTCATTGTGACAGATTGTGTCATTTGCGTCAATTCACTTTATTTGCATGTGACAGATTGTGTCATTTGCATCAATTCACTTTATTTGCATTACCACACAATGTAGATTGATGCAAATTATATCATTTTCACAATGACATCCTTATGCAAATGGTGTAAATTGCAATGGAAACTTGGTTTACTGCATGCAGTCTGTGGCATCAAGATCTGATAAAATGAGATTTCGTGTGTATTTGATTTTAAAAATACTTTCTTTTTTATAGGCATATATACAAATAAGACCCAACAATTCAAGAGATCTAAACATTTATTAAGCCAATGAAAGAAATATTTATACAGAATGCATATTCTAAAATATTAGAAGTACAGAAGTTTTAAAGATATAATTGCATAATTTCTGTTATATGCTCAGATAAGTGTCCAGGTATAGTAATTAATATGTATTATACACATATAAAATAAGGAAATATGTTTGTCAACCAAAGCATTTGCTCTTTAAAGTTCATACACTGAATTGGCATTTCTTGCTAAGCTATGTAGTTGCATTAATTATGAATGCAAATGGGTACAGTGAACAAGGTACCTGTGTTTTGATCAGGTGAGCTAAGCATGATTGCAAATGCAGAATTCCGGTGTTGTTCATTTGGAAGTAGCCAGAGAACAAAGACCTTATCAATTAAAAATGAAGTAGAAATTCTGGGAGTCACAACCCAATGTATCTTGAGATGCCAGAATGGGGAAGGTTGTTTTAATATGCCAAACTTCAAAAACACAGTATGAAAGGAATGAGATTCCTAAGTGAGACAAGACAATATAGTATCATCCTCATTTTGGTATGTAGCCAAGGCCTCATCAATTTCAGCCAGAGCTATTACATTTTCGAGAAAAACATTATCATTTAGTACTTAATTCTAAAGAAAGAGTCCACCTGAAATGTGTAACAAAAACTCAGTTGGGTGAATCAGAAGGCTCTAATTGTGCTACACTGGCCTTAGCCATGCCTTCAAGAGCAAGGCAGGTAAGTGGAGAGACATGAAAGAAAATCTCCCCTACTAGGTAACACACTCATGATATGGTCTGTAGCAAGCATGTTATTTATACTGGCCACATAGAATAGGTGAAGAATTCTGTTAGTACCACCACCTAATGGATTCTTTTGCTAAGCTGTATTTAAACTATTCCTTAACTGTCTTGGAAGTTCCCAGGCCTATCAGAGAATAAAAGCAATGTAAGTAAACCTAAAAATAAGAATCAGCTTAAGAAACAGCTGATTTCAAGCTTTGGCAACCATGCTGGCCAGGGGTTTTCTCCAGATGGTGGCCTCCCCAATTGGTGGATTCCCCTGCTTCTTTATCCCATTATTGCACTAGACTTGCTGTTCACTTGAGTCAGAAGGGGAAACTGGCAAACTCATCAATTTCATACCAACCCTTGGTTCAGTTCAGAGAGGTAACTTCTCCTAGCACTGTGCTTTGCAACTCCTGTCAGGAGAGCTTCAACAAGCCAAAAAGATTGTAGTCCAGAACTGCTTCCTTACTGTATTCATTGGCAGGACCAATATACATGGGCACATGCATGCATGTGCACACATACACTCACACACAAAGGATCTTTTTCTCTCCCATACTTCCTCTTTCTTGCAGCTTCCCTTTTTCATTACTGGCCACCCTCAGCCTCCTGAACCTCTGCCATTTCCATGTTTTTATGTCATTTTCATGCACTGATTTAGGAGGGGAGGGGAGGGGAGGGGAGGGGAGGGGAGGGGAGGGAAGGTCCTCCATTCCAGCGGTTCACTAATGGCTGGTTTTTGTTTTTGTTTTAAATCACTGTTTCAGTAGTTCACCAATAGACTGATTAAAACAAAACAAAGGTTGTCTGCTTCTCCTTCACTAGTGGACTGGCTAAAGTAAGTGTCCAATGTTTCACAAGCCCAGAAGCCCAGGTGAAATGATTGTGGAGAGGAGCAACCAGTGCACAGTACACAACAGCCAACTGGAACAAAGGCATTGCCTATAAAGAAATGAACACAGCATATCACACAAACATTGCTTCTGCTGGCAGAAGGTGGCAAATGCTACTTTTGATGGAAAGCTAGTAAAGATGGGCAGAGGTTGCCTATTTATTTATTTATTTATTTATTTATTTTTCAAATTTAGACACCGCCCATCTCACAGTGTTGTCCTTTGATGGACCAAGGACAACACTGTGCATTCATGTGCTCCAGATTTGGTAAATGGGCCATCCTTGCCTAACGATAAGCAAGCAAGATGTGCGGATGAAGCCTCTCTTTCTGTTAATGGTGTTGGTCAATATAATTATATGCTTTCTTATGTTGAATAGCAGGATGTAGTCTTTGCCCCATGGCACTATTGTTTTTGTTTTGTTATACATACATATATTACAATGTAACTAACTGAATAAATAATCATTTGAACAAAGCATAATCTGGTTTTACAAATATCAATCTCTGCAGTGCTAATGGATCTATTAAATTGGCCCAACTCTAAAATCAGAATTATGGATCTACATAGCAAAAGTTCTTTATCTTTACTGAATCTTACAACAAAAAGCTGATTGGACACTTGACACTATATACTTAGAAATATTATCCTTGTTGTAGGAGTCTAGCAAAGAATTGCAAGCAACAAAGCTAAAGGAAGAATGTCTTGGTTGCATGAGCTCTGACTCCATTAACACATTATTCTCATGCTGAAGGAGCTCAAACCACCAGTGTTGTGTTTCTGAGATCTAAAGGTGCAATTGACAGGAAGAGCTAAGTTTAGTCCTAGATGATCCAATAACCTCCTTCAGGCTTAACTGCAAGTCCAACTGCCCACTTCATGGTCACGCTGGCCAGGCTCAAGTCCAGTCTGTTAATGAGATATGGCTTCTGATTGCTCAGAAAGGTTTCCTGACATAAACAAAGGCTTGCCAGGAGGATGAAGGATCAGAGCTGGACTCCTAACTTCTACAGCTTCCCTTAAATAATCTCAACTTGAGATAAAGAAAAAATCTCAACATCTTTTTCCCCCCCTTCCCTTACTGGCTGGTCCAAAAGTCAAGTTTTTTATATTGTCTGCCTAGTCCAAGGGCGAGTATACAAAGACCTCCCAGTTCTGATTGTCTTACAGATGTGCTTGGGGCATCTTGCAGGATTATCCTTTTCTTCTTAATTCAAGTTAATCAGTACTGACTAGATTTATAATCCAATCAACCTTTCAACCAGATGCCTTTGTCCTTGGTTTTATCACTACAGATGGGGGGGGGGGAGACACACAAAAACTGTGGAATGAAATCAAATATGTTGTTAAGGATGAAGGTGAAAAAGAGACTGCCAAAGACCAAGACAGCAAACTAGATGTCAGAATAAATGGTGGAAATTGCCAAGAAGAAAAAAGAATCCAAAGCCAAGAAAGACAAAGTTCTCTGGCACTTCCGAGAGCTGTTAGAAGAGACAAGAAGCAGTATTATAATCACATCTGTAAAGACATCAAAGATGGAAACAGACATGGGAAAGTCTTCCACACTATGTCTGAACTCAGAAGGAGGCTCCAACCTCAAATTGTATGCTAAAGGATGCTAGTGGACAGACAGGAACTGATTCAAAGAAAACTAAGCAAAGATGGAAGAAGTATACTGGAATTCTGTACAGTAGAAATATCAACCTCCAAAATACCTTAGCAGATAATCCCTATTTACAAGAACCTCTAGTACTAGAAGACAAAGTTTGATCAGTGAGATAGTTATTACTATCATAAGGCTACAGGAATTGAGGGAATATCTATAGAACTGTGGCAAGCAACAAAACAAGGATCTGTAAAGGTTCTAATCAAATTATGGCAGCAAATCTGTAGAACAATACAATGGCTAAAAGATCTGGATGTGTCAGTCTGCATACCAATATGAAAGATAGATTTAAGAGAGTGTGCAGACTGTCATACAATATTCTTAGTGTCACATGCTAGTAAAATAATGCTTAGGATCATTCAATGCAGATTAAAGTCCTAAATGGGAACAGAAATGCCAAACTGGCTTTAGAAAAGGCAAGAAACAAGAGATATGATTGCTGCGGCAGGCTGGATAACTGAGAAAGCCAAAGAATACCAAAAAGAAGTCAATATGCATTACATTGATTATAGAAAGGCCTTTGATGTATCAACCACATCGAGCTATAGAATGTGCTTAGGAAAATGGGACTCCCAGAACATCTCATTATCTTTGGGTACAACCTACATGTAGGATAGGAAGCCACAGTCCAGACAGAACATGACAAAACAGACTGGCTCCAGATCAGCAAAGGAGTGGACTTTGTGGACTTGACAGAGTGAGACAAGGCTGTGAGTTCTCTCCTTATTTTTTCAACCTGATGGAAGCTGGACTCCAAAAAGATGAGTGTGGTTTTAAAATTGGAGAAAGAAATATCATAACCTGTGCTATGCTGATAGCTATAAATGTAAATGCAAGCTCTAGTAATGAAAGTCGAAGAGCACAATAAAAACATGGGACAAAAATTAAACATAAAAAAGACCAAACTAATGACAACAGGTATAGCAACCAGCCCTAGTGTTGATAATGAAGATATCGAAGTATAGATAGCTCCTGATTTTTAAGACTATCAACAGTCAAAGAAATAGCAGTCAAGAAATAAGCCTTAGACTAGCACTTTCAATGAAGGCCTTGAAAAAACTTGATAACTGCAGTGAGATTATTATATGCACATAGGTGGAAAAATTTGACATTACCCACAATGGAAGAACGTATGGTGAAGATGATGGAACTTGCTGAGATGGTTAAATTGATGTCTTGATCAGAGAAAATACATTATCTAAGTTTACTGCTGACTGAAAATTAGAATTGTGTAAACTGTAAAAACACTTTACAGACTTTTTGCATGAAACAGGAAAAAAAAAAGAACTTCTGATTTATGGTTTTGATGATTAGAAAAAAATGAAAGTTATGCTATAACCACAGAGCAAGAGGTAAATTTATATTTATACCTATAACTGCTTTAAGAAAATCAGAAGCTACTTCTTTATATTTTCTTTTTTTCCTTTTTTAATTCTATATATTAGTTTTTGTTCATTTTTATCTTTATTAAAATCTTAATAAATTTATATGAAAAAAAATGAAGGCCTTGAAAAAGATATTCAGGTACCACGACGTGATGTAAGAGGCTAAAGATGACCTTGATAGAGATAAGCCAGAACCGTTCCCAATGCAACGAGGCAAAAAGCACAGCTCCAGCCCAAAACAATCTGAAGGGAGGAGGAAACAACTCAGACAGAACCTCCTTAGTTTCACAGCAGTGCAGGGATGGGCCGGGGCAGAAATAAAGCACAATCAGACTTGCAAGATTCTGTTATTATAGCCAATATAATGAAGTAGTTTTAACTATACTTTGGAGTTACTTTCTTGGTCTGGTATATATGGTGGGCCAACATGGGTCTATGCCTCCAAAATTAGAATTGTGCAGGCAATAGTTTTCCCTGTGACACTCTATGAAAGCAAAAGTTGGACTTTGAAGAAGCAGGATAGAAACAGTATATTGATGCTTTTGAACTGCAGTGAAATCACGAAAACAAACAGATGGATCATTGGACAAATCAACCCAGAGTTCTCACTTGAGGCACGAATGACCAGGCTCAAATTATCGTATTTTGGACACATTATGAAAAGACCTAACTCTCTTGAGAAGTCTCTAATGCTGGGAAAGGAGGAAGGAAAGTGAACAAGAAGACAAACAGCAGCAAGGTGGATGGAGTCAGTGGACTCAATTACACCAGCAATTGACCCACTGTTAGAAGACTTCAAAGACCAGGCTAGAGACAGATCATCCTGGAGAAAATCTATCTACATAGTCACTAAGTGTCGACACCAAGTTGATGGCACATAATCATCATCAGTTTCATTATTTTTGGCAGTCTAATTGAGGCAAAACCCTACAGCCATTTATTTAGCAATAAGATCAATGGCATTCAATGATACTTACTTTGAAAGCAGCCTGCAAAGAATCATGCTATATACATAATCCCAAGATTTGGGTCCTAGATAGTCAACTGAGAACCTATCACTCACAGATGCAACTGTTTCATCTCATGAACAAAACATGTCAACACTGCAGGCTGCCCCATTTTAGTTTGGAATAGTTCTGGCCCTCAGAGCCTACAGCACATTTGGGCTTGATGTATTTTCTTTCAACCATAAATGCCATTAATTTTCTTTTCACTGTATCCTGCATGCCTAAGGCTTGTGTTAGGTAATCAAGGAACTCCCCTGAGTTGTAGAGCGGAGTATTGGCTAACCTCATCTCTTTTCTTTGTTTACATATGTTGTTAAGGTAAGGAAGAAAAAGATGGATGGATTTGCTCATAGCACACTATGGGTAACTTACAATAATCAAATCAGAAATTAACAATGGATCGCTAAAAACATTTTCATAGCACTTATACTGTAGCAGAAAATTTGTCTCATTCTAAAGCTGAACGAAGGTCTCTACTGCAATAACAATTTCAGTTTAGCAAGCCGGCTAATACGCAATCCAGTTCATCCTTGCACAAAAATACAATAAACTAGAGAGCCCCTCAGGCTATGGACAGGAGTTCAGGACAGTATGCTACTCCAACCACAAATAGTTTTATCAAGACTGAAAATACACATTTGGAAAAAGAAAAGAAAAAAGATCCTCAATGAACTTTAAAGCCATTTTTCCCAGATGATATATTATGTTGTGGAATCTCCTCCAGTTAGTTATCCCATTCTGCTACATTGGTTTGGCATTTAACAAACCTTATAAATTCATTCTAAAGACAGTTTATTTGGGAATAAATTGATAAAATAATTTTAGCATTAGTATTATTTTGTTCTTAAACATCTAATTTACTGAATTCCTTTGGAATTTACAGATTTGCTATACAGCTGATTAGCTTGTTCTTCAAGTTTTAAATGAAATAGTATTGCTTAGCCTTTCAACATTAATCAATATGTTTTGCACTAGCGCTATTCAGACTACCTGTCCTGACAGCGTAAAATAGCCAATGTGTAAAAAAAAATTTTTTTTTTTACTATCAATCAGAAAACTGTTTTGTCAACATGCATCAGGAGAAGCCTGTTCGTTTCAACTCGAGAACAGCTTAAGGCCAAGCTCTTAAATAAAGCATAATAAACACCATCTTGCATTCAAATAATCTCTTGTTTCCAAAACTGATCACAATTTAATGTACTCAAATGAGTTACTCAATGAGACAAATTTTAAAATGACAACTCTGCTACAAAACTTCCTAATGTATACATCAGAGTATGTGAAAAAGCTATCCTAATGTAATTTGTTTAATTGATTTGGCAATAAACTGTAGAAAGTAAGTGAAGTCACACTACCTATCAGGGACTAGCAAAATTCCCAACACTGTCAACAGTTACAATAAACTAAGATGCATCTAATGAAAAATGGGGGAAGAGAATCCCCCTATATGATATCATCCACATGAGAATATACCATCTTTACAATTGAAAGGCTCTCTCTCCCAATTAAGAGTGAAGAGGTGAAAAATGATACAATTATTATCTCCAGGTCATTAGCTGTTTACAGCACTGTTTGGATTAGAGCAGCATAGAAATTTAAATACATACATACATACATACATACATACATACATACATACATAAATGCACCTGAAGAGATAATGTCAAAATCTTTGTTCTAATAACCAAATTTGAAATGTTTCCAAAAATTTTCTATTTATTAATTTATAACATTATTTATGACTTGTCTTTTTGCACCAAAAAAGCTCCCAAGGCAATATTCAGTTTAAAAGTGTTTAAAAATATCATCTCAAACAACAAGTTAAGAGCAAAAAAAAAAAAGTCAAATATTATCAAGGAGAACTAATCATATTTGAAATCACTGAACAGCCAAAAAAAGAAAAAAGAAAACCCTTCAGCACCCACCCAAAACTAACAAAATTGAGGCAATCTTTAGTCTTCATAGATGGAATTCCACAAACTGAATATAGCCATTGAAAAGGCTTGTTTTATGTTCCCATTGGACTACGTTTCTGGATAATGGGACATACAATGGAATGTGAACCAAATTTTAAACTATAGACATGTTCATATAATTGGTTGGAGTAGGAATTATATATTTTGGGAGGAGTGTGCACACATAAGTAATGTGCATTTTTGACAGTAGCTGCACTTTATGTACACTCGTCAACAGCAGCCTCACAAAAGATTATGCCATTGATCACTATGTTGCTAAGACCAACCATCCTCAGCCTTAATTTTCTTCCTCAACTTTTGCACCAATCAGGGCATTCCTAGACACAACCACCATCCCTTCCCTTCCCTTCCCAAGGCATGAAATAGACCCCTTCCAACTAGAACAGACTGTTCCTCCAATCTCATTAGCCTGTCTATGGAAAGGATAGTCCCACCTGAACCAGCCTCAATATCCAATCTATCATGTTCAAGATTTCAGTGGCTACTTAGCATTAGTTGGAAGAAACAGCTAGGTATCATCAGCTATAGTGACTTGAACCAGATAACCTCCTCAATCAGTTTCAAGAAGGTGCTAAAAGCATAAAGGCCAGAATCCCATAATGGCCAAGGGACTGAGCAGCAGACCTATAGTGCCACCTCCTGGGAGCATTCAATCAAACAGTGGCCCTGTTTTCCGTTATCCCATCAGATTTTTCACATCTGTAATTACTGAACATGCCCAAATACAATGAAATAATCTCAGTTCAGTAAAATGAAAGCTTGGAAGGATGGTGAATAATATTAGAGGAAGAACAAAGACTAAAAGTTTTTATGACTCTGGCTTTTTTGCAACAGTCTCTCAAAATGTCTTCGTAAGAAATTGGGGGGGGGGGGGGGCGCAGTCTTCTAACTTCACCATCTAAAAGACTAGCCTTAATCAACCAGTTGGGTAAGTCCACATCCTCAGTATAGCACACATCAAGGACAGGCTTTATATTATGTCAAAGATAGCTGAGTGATGCTTGAAGATACTATAAGTAGATAGTGGGGAAATGGCCTGAGAATCGCTTCTTTGCAGCCATTATATCCATAAAACAGGCCTTGAAAAGAGTTATAATCCACACATGATTACATTTGTCCCAAATTTTCTATCATTAATTTTCTAGCTTTCTACCTTAGAGAATTGCATTGCTCTAAGTCAGTGTTTCTCACCCTTGGCAACTTTAAGCTGTGTGGACTTCAACTCCCAGAATTCCCCAGCCAGCATACTGGCTGGGCAAGCTGGCTCCGGTATTCTGGGAGTTGAAGTCCACACAGCTTAAAGTAGCCAAGGTTGAGAAACACTGCTCTAAGCTTTTCATAAAACCAGCTTTGTTAAACATACACTTTAAATACAGTTTCAGCATTTCCACCAGTGCCACCTTCGAAATATAGTGAAGACACATCTTTTACCTTACTTCCAAGTTTCATGAGAAAAACTAAATTTCAGTTCATAAATAACTGTGCATTTGCAGTGAGCATCTCAAAGTATTGCCTAAATTTCTATTAATGAAGAGAACAAAGTGTTTAAGGTTGTCTTGTATCAACAGAATTGCATTAGAAACAAAGGTGAAATTGACCACCACTAACAAAGAACATAAATGGAGAATATAAGCTCATGCCTACAATTATATGTAACTGTCAGTTATGTTTAAGTATTAAGTCTTTCACAGTGTAAGTTCTTAAATACCAATCACTCTTCCTTAATTTTTAATATTTGAAAAATACAAAACAGTGGAAACAACAGTTAGGAAGAGAAGATAAAGACATGCCTTTAAAACTATTTGCCTGGCATATTCTTTGCCAGTTCATTACCCGTGAAAAACAGTCTGTGTAAAACTTAAGGACTGAATTTGAACTTTGCTCCCCAGGGTGGATGCCTCCGTTTGACCAGTAGGGGTCCCTCCTTGGCCAGTTTTGAACTAAATTTTGCTGCACTTGAAACTTTCCTGGAGAAATACTGTGATCAGCCCGTCCGCCCCCACCCCTTTTGCTAAAATTAAGAGCGGCGGGGGGGGGGGGGAGTCGAAGAAGTGTGCAGGTCTTCTCTGTGCATCTTCCCCTAGTGCCCCCCGCCCCACGGCAAGCCTACCTTCAGGCTGCAGCGGGGTTTGTCTTCCTTCCCCCACCCCGTCTGCCTCTTTCCCCTCGTTAGATACGAAAAGTAGCTCGAATCAGCTTGCCGAGGGACGCCCGAAATAACTTTCTGCTTGCCTCCCCTTCATCTTCAGGGAAATGCCCGGGAGGGCGGCGCGATTGTTGCACGGCGGGCAAAAAGGTGTATGCGGGGCAGGGGCGGGAGGAGAGAACCGGGTGCTTGACTGAGGAAGTTGCATAATGAAAGGCTCTTGTTTGTTAATCGAGTCCCGTTTTTCTTACGGCGGCTGCGACGGAAACCGGGAAGGGGAGGCTGCCTAGAGCGAGCTCAAGAGTCTTTTGTCCCCTCCTCATTTTGGAAACACCCTTCCCACATTCCCCATCCTTGGGGGCACCCAGGGCTCCTTTCGACTGCAAGGAGAGGAGGGGGCCACGCTTTTCACTTGATCCGCGCTTCTCTTCGCCGGGCTCCCGATCGCCCTCCTTGAGGACAGACGGCTCGCTCTCCCTGGTCTCCTTAGCCCGCCCCAAACCTGAGGCCGAAAAGAGGGAGGACGGAGGGGTCTGCCTCTGGGGGTAGCTGGCTCCTTTCAAACTTTTCCCCTGTCACACTCCCTTCTCTTGCTATAGGTGACTAGGAAGAAAACAGAGGGGCCCTCAGGAGCGCCCACGCACCAGACACACGTTTCTGTATTTTCTACCCCTACGCCCCGCAGATCAGGCCTCCGTTCACACACCCTCGCAGCGAGCTTCAGACGAGCCAATCTTCCCCATAACAAGCTAAGAACAAGTGTGTCAGTATACGGCTCTCGTTTCATCCCTAGGCTTCCCAGGAAGCGCAGACTCTATGGAGAGACGGGCAGCAAAGTTGAAGAGTGCGAGGGGCACCTAGGTGTGAGTAGCAAGCGGAATTCACACGAGGCATCTTCCACAACCCTGAAAATACGCAGCGATCCCCGTATCTTTCACCGGCCGGGTGTGTGTATTTGCTGACAACGTTCGAATTGCACTCTTCTCCCTCGGGAAGAGCCCCACTCTCCACCTCACACATGTTTACACTTAGTGAAAGACATGCACAGGAATCAAGAGGCTTACCCCCCCCTCCGCGCGCGCGCGCTCCCTCCCTCCCACTACAAACTGCTAGGCGCGTCTCTCTGCGCGTGTGGTGTGTGCGTGCGTGTGCAAAGTTTGCCCAAAATGGCGGAATTGGGGAGCTCAGTATTATATTTCTATAGATCGAGACACACGCACACGGATACACCGCCACGCGCGCACTCACACCACAAAGTCCATAAGCTGCACAAGGGAGACAAGGAAGGGAAATGACCACAATTCATTAATAAACACTCTCTCTGAAGCTGGCGGCGGCTCCTGCGCGCTGATCGGAACAGGCCTTTTTTTTTCCTCCCTTCTGCAAAGGAGACACAACACATGCTACACATTCAACCGGTATATCCCGCTGCAGCCAAACCTGGGTGGAAAAAGTCCTTTCTTCCCGCGCGTTTCAAGCCATTATTCTCTCTCCTAAGGGAACCCCGTAAACAAAACAGAGTGAGCGGTGGGATGGATCGCCACCGTCCGCGCCTCTCGCCCGACACCCCAAATCTTTGTTGCGGCACCCCCTTTTCCTCCCCTCCCCGGCATTCCTGTGGAAGTGTCAAGAATTCCTTGGCCCCGGCTCACCCGTGGTGGGGCAGGACGCCGCAAATCGCCCCCCCCACCCCGGCTCATCAATATGTGGGCGACTGTGAAATGCCCTCCTTATTTCCCGGCCACTTCGGTCTCCTTCCTGCCCCCTCCCGCTCCCAATGCCCGTCATGAATTGGGGGGAAAGGCAGAGCCCGGGCGGGGGGGGGGCGCAGAAGGCGAAGGCACCCGCTCCTTCCTTCGCTCTTTTGTTCCTCTTTCACTCTCACGCACTTAGGATTTTAGGAAAGATTCCCCCACGACCCACCCACTCCTCGGCCACTTCAGAGTCATCTGGCCACTTTCCCCCTATTAGTTCCATTTCCTTCGCTTGATGTTTAGGGGGAAGCCTTTCCTCCCAATTCCTTAAAAAAACCGCCCCCCCCTTGCCCGTTTCATGAGGGAGGCAGAGGAGGTGCGCTTGCCTTCCTTTATCTCCTTCTCTCTCTCTCTCAACTTTCATCCCCAGCGAAGGAACGGAAGCAATTCTAAAGCCATCCTGAGCATTGTGCATTGCAGTTAATGGGTTAGCAATCATATCCGAACCAGCCGCTTCCTTACCCCCCCAAATCCTCTCTCTCTCTCTTTATTTTTTTTCTCCGTCTCTCGAGTAGTCCTGACAAATATGGTCCAGGGCTGCGGGCACAAGTGAGCATGCGCCCGTAGAGTCAGGGCTGGGGAAAGGGGAAACTGCTGCTGCTGCTGCTGCTGCTGCTGCTGCTGCCGTTGCTGCCGCCGCCGCCGCCGCCGCCGCCGGAGTGGCTTTTCTTCCCTTCGCTTTTCTGCCTCAGACTCTGGGAAAGGCAGGCAGGCGATAGCCGTAATCCCGGGTGTCTTTCTTCTCCACACCGCGTCGCCGCTCCGATCCGCCAAGAGCACCATCTTCAAGGTGCATCAGGGGCTCTAGCGACAGAATGGAAACCGTGGCGGGGGAGTCCAGGGATACGTATGAGTGGCAGCCTTGAACTCTCTCCCCATTTTTAAGAGTGGGATGCATTATTTATTTATTTCGCTTGTTGGAATGTATCATTTATTTATTTGGCTTGTATTGATTGAATACAAAAACAAAAAACCAAAGAGAAAGAAAAATAAACAACACGCAAAGTTAGAAGGAAAAAACAAGAAAACAGAAACAGGAATAAAAACATCCAGGGCATGTATTGGTGGATTCATGCATAAAAGTTCTACCCAAGCATTTCCATGAATGGTAGCCATATTTCATTACACTCTTCCGTAACTAATCTGTGTTGATAACTGATTCATTTTAAATTCCTAATAACATTAACTCTACAGCCCTTTGAGTAGTTGGGGCCATATACTTATCTTTCCAGGGCTGAAGAATAATTTGTTCAGCTATACATTCAGCATGGAGAAGCCACTTTTTTTGTCCAGATGTCAATTTCCATGCAATAAGAACATATTTCAGAGAATATAAACATCTGAAAATATTAAATCTTTTTCAAAGTTTATACATGTAATAAGTTCCTCCCAAAATGAAACACTCCGTACACACGTATTTAAATGAAGTATCAATCTTGCTGGATCTCCAACATAACAATTTACATATGTCTTTTCTACATAAACACAATACCCAATAAATCCAAAATACTATTTCTGGTTGAGTAAGACAATCTAAGATCTACTTCAGTTCTTGGTATTAAAATTAACCCCTCTTTCCATTGTCTAGGCAAAATAGGAATCTTTAACTCTTTATTCCATTTAACAATTAAAATTTCCATATCAAATTGATTCAACTCCAACAGAATTTCATAAAGAGTAATTTGTAGGGAATTTTGTGCCATAGGATTTAATCATCAATTGTAGTAGATTAGATGCTCCTGAGACTGAAAATGACATAAGTCTAAACTGGGATGGCACTAGATAAATACCAGACTTTGTCCTTTAAAGTGAAAAAGGATAAAAAATTCATCATTTTCATCTACTACTTGATCTAAGTATAAATCCTGGCTTCCATCCAAATTTTCCCTGTAATAGGTTATTTATTAGATTCGAAATCTGAATTACTCCATGGAATCAAAGAAAAAAGGATCAAAACACTATTTCCTAGAAATAACTGGTGGAGTGTTAATAGCATGATTTATTTCTAGATATAGTAGAATCAGAGTTATTATTAATCTTCTCATCAAAGATTAGATCAGTGCAGTCTGTCACTATTATATCTGGTTTAAAAAGCATAAACAGAAATGCCAGAATGTGTTTGTGTGTTTAAAGGTGTGAAAAGATATCCATATATAACAAGCTGTATTTTTAAATGTTTGTTATTAATAAAGATATTTAACACATTACCAAATTATGTGTATATATGCACGCACATAACCTCATAACCTCATATTTAAATTACTGTAAAAAAAAATCTATTCATTTTTGTGCACGTTACCCCATGTTAGTAACTTTCACAAAAAGACATACTTAGCATTATGTGTAAAAATGCCCTAAAACATGAGCTGCTTGAAATTCATTCCCAAGACTCCTTTAGTTGTGCTCACACAACATACTACTGTGTGCTAGAAGGTGATTTAAAGCTTTGTGCAAATCCTGCCATTTGGACCACGAAGACACTTGGTCACTCATGGTCCACTAATTCTGGACATGTATCCCATTCCTTCCCAATTTGTATTGGAAGGAAAGAAATAGGCCCAGGCAAGAACTTTGTACTTTACGTAGCAGTTTCTTATGTCATATCTTTCTGGGATTTTCAAATTGCTGTTGAGGAACTTAGCTGAATACTAACAACAAACAGATTTATTTTTTAAAAAAAACCTAGGAAAGGTTGGTTTTTAATAAAACTATCATGCAAGCAAAAAGAAGAATATATAAATGAGCAATTAATCAAGAGAGGGACATAAGAATAATGAAATCGTGATTACAACTGGATTTTTCTTCTGGAACCTGCTGGACACTCAATCACCATTTTCACCTTTCTAGCTTTGAACCTCATAACATAATTCAGCCCTCTGCTTTGAAAGCCACAAAACTCAACCTTTAATTGCTTTATATATATTTGTATTCTTTTAAACACCATGTGGGATGACTGTTTTGTTGGGGCAACTAGTACCATGTCTTATACATACACAAAATACAGAGTAATACTTCTGTAAGAATGATACAATCATAACTCTTGTTCTTAAAATCAGCTAGTTCTTGTGTAATAAAACATGTAATAAAACACAACAATTGTTCTGGCAAAGATACGATTATAGGCCTAGCGAAAAGGCCAAGCTGAAATATGTTCCACTCATTTTAAATTGGAATCATGACAAACATCTATGTACTCTACTGTATCTCAATTTCATGCTCTTCATGATTCCAGTTTAAAATAAGTGGAATGTATTTGGTTCTGGTCAGGCTCTGGTCCTATGGTGCTCTGATGAATTAAGCTCTGATCACAGGGAGTCAGAGTGAGGCTGATCATGATGATTCTTCAAAAATATTAGATCCTAAGTTAGGAAACCAAGCAAGTCTAGATAGACTGCTTGCTTTAGGCCTTCTCTTCCAATGCCTGAGACTTGGGGATAGACCCAGCAGAGGATTCTGAGGCTATGAACTGATGTAAATACGCTGGTCAGAATGGATGTTATTTGAGCAAGATAAATAAAAAAGTAGCTTTTAACAGCAGTGGGGAATATTTTGTTACAGCACGGCAAATCCAACTCTGCAATTTATCTCACACATGTACTTGGACATAAATGAAAGTCCCAACATGCTGATAATATTGAGCATTAGCCATGTATCATCTACCTCTTTAAAAGTGTTTTAAAGTGGTGTGGGGACATGCATACATTTTTAGAAATGTACATTCATCATTTATTTTATCTCCTCTCCCTCAGAGAAAAAATGGATGAAATCTGAAGCGTTTGTAAGGGAAAAGAAGAGGAGCAAGGCTGACCACATCAGTGATGCTGGCCACTCAGCAGCCTGACTTTACTGCAGAATGTGAATGCTTCTTTGAGGACATTTCAAGCAAGCAAAAGAGCTTTAAAAGGCTTGCTGCAGGTGGGCTGGGTTCACACTTTATACTATCTGTTTAGCCCTGGTTTATGGAATAAATCACAATTAATTTTTGTAGGCCACAGGGGTGTTTGCCAGTAGGGGGTCAAAAAAGTCAAAATGGCGGCCATAGCCATGCTACAATTGCCATGCATGTAATAAAGCAGGGCTTTGATCACATGGTTGTGGCTGCCATCTTGACTTTTTTGACCCTCTCCCATGGACACTGCTTTAAGCCACCTTAACAGTTTATATAAATAGAAAGGCAGGATATACATTCAATATGAATAAATAAATATTTTAAATAAATCAATGGCTTCAGACAAAATACTAAATCATAAACATGGTTTACTAACCACAATGGCAAGCTTCACTCTGCAGGACAGGTCAGCCGAATTACATTACGGCATGGCGTGATTATACATACCAGGCCTTAAACGTAGGTGTGAATGACTCATAACGTTAACACAAGGGAAGAGATAAGTACTCAGTCCTTCCCTTATTCATTAATTATCCCATTATTACTATCTGAAATGTTTCATTCGGTCAAGATACAGAACCTGATGTAAACTGGACAAAATGACCTTCAGATGACTTTATTTTGTTTCTATACTACCAGATTTAACAAAAACGACTACCAGCAATTTACAACCTAAAACATCAAAGCTGAGTTAAAAATATAAAAGCCAATAAATACTTAAAAAACAGAAAGCAGTAAGCCAGGAGAATCCAGAGGTGTTTCTCCAATCTGTCCTTCACATAAATGAAATCTATAATACTGTCTTTTATACTGACAGATTTGCTTAACCAGTTTAGTGAGTAATCCATAATTGACTGGGTTCACATATCAAACCAAGCCATAACATGGTAGTGTTTGGTTTGACTTAGGACCGTGTTGTCTGCTGGCTGGGCAATTCTGGGAGTTGAAGTCCACTCATCTTAAAGTGGCCAAGTTTGGACAACACTGACTTAGGAAGTTGTGTGAGCCCAGCCAACTGTGGCTTTTTCAAAAAACAATGATCAAATAAACCTTGACTTAAGAATACTGTGTGCACCCACCTGAGATATAAGCCATGGTTTCCTAATCACTAAGTCTGGGTTCATACAACACACTAAGTCAAAATACTAAGACAAATCACCTTATGACTTACCACATGGGGATTTCCACAGAGGCAGCAGGGGGAGGGTGCAAGTGACATCATGCATGTCAAAAGATCCAGAAAATGATGCCAATTGCTAAATTCACATTCTTTGTGCAGTGACACGATGATGTGCATGACGTCCCCATGGCTTCTAAGAGATGCTTATGTTTAGCATAGTATGCTGATCTGGTCTCTGAAAATGCAGATTTATGAATAAATCTTTGGCAGGAATGAAGACAACCCCTCACAAGGAATAGCAGGGAGATTTGAAATAAATGTAATGGAAAAGATCAGGAACGGTACACAAACCTTTCCAAGAAGCATGACTATCATTTCTTTTTCATCTGGAAACTGATTGTTGTGAGGAACCCTATGCTCTCTTGGTACATAGTTTGAAAACCAACAAGCAGTGCTCTTCCCTGCAATCCACAGCCAGCCTCAAACACTGGCATTTTCACGTGTGATAGCCAGGCAATCACAAAAGCTTGATGGGGTTAATAGTATCAGGAGTGGATGTTCTCTCCCTTTTTTCTACTATTTAGCAAACTTGGTTGTGGTTAAATTTAAGAGCCCCTTTTCTAATCCCACCAACCTACATGAACTCCTTAAATAAAGGCCATACTTTATTTAAAGAGTTTCAAAATACCACAGTTCTAATAAATGTGAAAAACATGGTTATATCAGTGAGACACATTCTTCTTTCAGAAACAAATGACTAATATTTGACAGAGTGGGAGTCATGAATGCCGACAAAAAGCTGAAACTAGAAACTGAACAGAAATGGATGGAAATGTGCAATAGGAATTGCATTTGTCTTTATAGAAGCTGACGAAGATATCCCCTCTTCCCAACACTGTTTTATCTCACTTCCATTCACTGGCAGCACACTAGCAGAGATGTCCTGATTGTGGTCAGCCCTATTTAAGGTCCTTCCAGCTGCCATACAGGAGGCTCGTAGACTGGTTCCTTTCCTAGCTCCTGGTGTTTCACATTTTTCTGCTAGGGAAAAAAAAAAAAGCAATGGTGATCCAATGGGAATCAACAGCATTGCAGAAGGGGTTGGGGATATATTCCCATTCCCACCAGTTTCTCCCCCCCCCCGCCCCCGCCCACGCCCATGATATGTATGTATGAAAACAAAAACAGCCACAGAGATGCGATGCCTAGAAAGGCTCCATTTTTGTAGGTCTTCTCTAGGACATTGCCTCTCCTTCTGGAAGGCAGAGAAGTCAGCCCCCCCTCCCTCCAGCTGTTTCGACAATTCAGCTGACCACATAGAGTTACTGTAGCCCTCTCTGGATTACTTGCCTGAGTCATTTGGCTGTATTGGAGTGCACCCATTATACTATCTCTCCACATCCTCACCTCAATTAAAGATGTCAAATAACCAAAGAGAACAGTCCTTTGAGAAAGGAATAAATACTTAGTGTTTGTTTGTTTGTTTGTTCTATACAATTTAGAGGTTGCCTGACTCCAGACATCAGGCTTACTATTTAAAAAAGCAAGAAACCATGAAATAGAAAAACAGATCATGTACGATATCTAGAAGAAAACTATACATATCAAGCCAATTTTACTCTTTGGGCCTGTTTGACTTTTAGTTCTTTCTCAGTAAACATTACATTAAATAGAGGGGAAACAGATAAATTATAGAGAAAAAGAAAATCAGAAATAATTGACTATGCTGTCTACATTCTTATAAAACTATATGTCAGGAATGGCAAAACTGGCCTTCCAGATGTTAGTGAATTGGCCCTGGAGGTGCCTTACTCCTGCTGCATGCAAAAACACAGTAGCAACAATATTATTTTTTCTTCTAATAGAAGAGAATATCTGTAGCTCAGGATTGACCTGTGGAGTCCATGGTGCCCTCTGAACTTGGTTGCTTGCTTGGAGACATTTCATTACCTGAGTAGGTAACATCATCAGTGTGAATGAGTGTGGGGTTTAGACACACAGAATTAGACACATAGAAATAAACCATATTTACATGCCATTCAAAAGAGACAATAAAAAAGCTAAGAAGGAAACAGAAAGACCAGGACACATCACCTCCAGCAGCCAACACCCAGATAAGCAGGGATTAACACCTGACAAACAATCAAGCAGAAAAGAATACCCTAATCAAGGAACTACCAAGGAGAAAACCACACTCCCACCCAAACTGGCAGGGCAAGCTACTGTATATAAACAGGGAGCAAACCCCACACTCATTAGCACTGACGATGTTACCTGTTCAGGTAATGAAATGTCTGCAAGTGAACAACCAAGCTCAGAGACCACTGAGGACTCCACAGTCTAATGTACGTGTTTGCTACTTTCAATGTAGATATTTTATTTAAAATGTTGATTTAAAGTGACCAAATAGATTCGCCGCTGTGCTGGAAACAGAAGGAAGAAGAAAGTATTTTCAAACTGAGCCTGAGACAAAAAAATCCAGGAGGCAGAAAAACCTTCTGGGCTCAATATCTTCTAAAAGGACAATGACGTAAAAGAGGATGTTTACACTGTACCTGCATAACTTCACTACACAATTCTGGGCCAGGTATAATGTCACCATCAATTTATTTGATTTTTGCAATCAGTAAAATTATATATCAGACCTCCAGGCTGTGCATAATAAGATGGGGAATCATACTTCCCTAAAAGATTAGCTTTTATTTTTATAATTATTTGGCTATCAAGGCATTTCATTCATTAGAGGGAGATAGATGCCTCAGGATTCTGGCCTGATGTTTGAGGACTGAAAAGGTGTGCTGGACAGCCAGCCCTATATACAATCCCCACAACCCCAACCACATCTGCTGCCTTCAAATCTGGTAAAAGATATTTTCCTATCCCCAGGATTGAACTAAGATTCAACTACTACAGCAGTTGCTTTTGTGAAAAGGGAGAGAAACCAATATTTTGCCTTTTGTCTCAGTCAGAAATGTTTTGACTCAGCAAAACATTTACCAGCCTGGAAAAACTATTAAAAAAAAAAAAAAGACTAGTTTTTCTGTATAGGTTTTGTTGCTTTAAGAACCAAACTCCTCAGACTTGTAAGTGGGCGTTTCACATTTGTTTCAAATGGTTTCCATTCAAAGTTCACACATGGTTGGGGAAAATTTCAGAATTGCAATTGCAGTGTATGGTGAACACTCTTAAAATCAGCCCAGGTCTATCTGCTGTTGTGCTAGAAAAAGTGTATTTAGGAAGGACTGGGATGATGATGCTATCTGTTCAATCGTGTCTGATTCTTGGCGATTCTATGGACCAGCTCTCTCCACATTTTCCAGTCTTGTACAGCTTCTTCCAGTTGTTTTATGCTCTGGTTGGTATCAGCTTTGATGGTGTCTATCCACCGTGTTTTTTGGCGGCCTTGTTTCCATTTACCGCTGACCATTCTGAGCATAACTGCCTTTTCCATGACATGGCCAAAATAAGTAAGGCGGAATTTTGTGATTTTGTCTTCCACCAACATGACTGGTTTTATATGCTCCAGAACTTGCTTGTTTGTCATCTTTGCTGTCCAAGGAATGTGCAGAAGCCTTCTCCAACACCACAGCTTGAACAAGTCAATTTTCCTCCTGTCTAGCTTTTTCATGGTCCAACTTTTGCAACCGTAGGGAGCTATGGGAAATACAATAGTGTGAACTAATCTGCATTTTGTTGCCAGGCTGATGTCCTTACTTTCCCATATTCGATTCATGCTCATCACTGCTGTGCAACCCAGCGCAATTCGACGCTTTATTTTTGGACTGCACTCACTGCTTTGATCAATCTGCAATCCTAGGAAAGTGAATTCTTGCACGCATTCGATCTCTTCACTATCAGTTGCTATTTTGACATTTCCATTCCTTGCAATGGTCATGAGCTTGGTCTTTTTGATGTTCAAGAAGAGGCCAAATTTCTCACTTTCTTCTTTAATCCTTTTGATCAGATGTTTCAGACCTTCTTTGGTTTCTGAGAAGAGAGTTGTGTCATCGGCATATCAAAGATTGTTGATGTTCCTTCCTCCAAGCTTTACTCGGATTGTTGATTCTTCAAGTTCCAGCTTCCTCGTGATCACTTCGGCATACAGTTTGAATAAGAAAGGTGAAAGAATGCAACCTTGCAGGACTGTAGCAACTACTTATTCAGTTAATTGTGTAACATCACAACTTCTAATGTTGCTCACGCATTGTGCACTGTAGCTTGCTACCTTCAGTTTTACTAGAAGCCTGTTTTTTTTGTTTTTTAAGTTAGGTCCAAGTAAAATCTAAATGGATGTCTTACACAGCTCTTAATCTCTTCAATTTTATCCAGCTATGCTTTCCCCCATACCTAAGATTCTTAATGTCTTCTCAGTAAATGTCCTTCTATTCAGTAAATGTCCTTTCAAATGCTAAATGAAAGCTTCTTGTTTGCACTCCAGTCCTTTTTTATTTCTTCCCTTGATCAGGTGAGAATTAGAGAATGAATGAGAAATATTGTTCATTCAATACTGCTGAAAATTGTCTCATCCACATTTTCTTCCTAGTAGGGAGGCATAATTAATCACTTCCTTTCATTGTTTTCCTTTAAGTTGGTTATTTACTGTTTTTATGACACTATTTTGCCATTAAAAAGAGGGAAATGAAAATAAGTCAGTAATTAAAGCAGCTGCCACACCACAAACTCTACTGAGATTGTGGCAATAAAAAGACTTTTCAGGGGCAAATCACCACTAATTCACCTTACCAGGATCAACAGGAACTAATCCATGGGCTGTGAACTTGAAAATAAGAAGTGCTTGATTTGAAATCACAATGACATGAGCCTTGAAAATCTCAGCACAGGTTGCAGCTGCAGCTGAATCTTACCACAAAAAGATTGCTACACATAAAGACTGAAAAAACAAAGGAAAAATATTCAGAAAACTGGAACTGCAACAGGGTAACAATAAGATCATGTGGATTCTGCATAAAAAGGAAGGAAGGAATAAAAAAAGACAATTCCAGGAGGAAAAAAATATAGGGACCCTCTAGCATGGAACTGTATGTTAATACAATGGAACCATCTTAGTATGTTGTATATGGGGTCATTTTTAAACATGGTCTGGAAACTGTACTTGCTCCAGAACAGGACCACTAGATTACCAGCCAGAAGTAAGCATTTTGCCTATCTTACTAGGGTACCAGATCTGATCTACAAAAATCCAGCTTATCGCTAGATGGCATGAAAGGCTTTGGGGGGGGGGATCATCTGGAATTCTATAACTCTAACTGGTAATTGTAATATTACTCCTGTGCTTCTTCAGATGCACTAGTTCACAAATCTGAATAGTTTGAGACCAGGTTTTGAGAAAGCATGCCTTTCGCCATATCTTATCTTCCTGAATGGTAAGAGGTTTTTTTCAGGGTTTCTATTCTAGCTGTGGTTGCTGAAGGAACTGAGGTGAGTAACAACTTCAGAGAGACCTTTTCTCTTAGTGATGCAAGCAATAGCATTACTGTACTATAATAGCTTCCTCAGAAGGAGTTTCCTCATGAATGATCTCTTGGGATTAAATGACATGGGAAATCAGGGAGGCTGCAAACTACTATAGGAATGATTATATAACCAATTAATATGCATTTCTTACCAAGTTATAACTAAAAGTGCAAGAATATTATATTCCAGTCATGAGATTTCTCCAAAAGTCTCTTTTCCTTGGGAAAAAATTGCTGAAATATTTTTCTCTTTCATAAATGGAATGACAATTTGAGGGGGGAAAATGTAGGAACATTTCTCTACCTGACCCAAGCTTTTTTAAAAACCAGGTGAAGGGTTGACTGTCCACTGAAAATGTTTAAATAACTCATAGATTCTTGCCTCTCTGTTTTTGTTTTTTTTAATCTGTGTTTTAATTTAATTTGGGGGTGCTTTATGGCTTTGTTAGGGGGGGATTTTGATACTTTTTGTTGTTTTTGACAGTGCAGTGTTATGGTCTACTGTTTATTGAATTCAAATTGTTCTTATATTTATTTACTGTAAATTATCTAGGGAACTTTTTAATGTAGTTATATACAAAAATTCAGTAGTATCTGCAGGTGGGGGACAAGATGTACCAGACTGATGAAAGCCCTGTCTTTTTTCTAGATGCATCACAACATCTCAGGCCTACCCCAAAGGGGTGGGTCTTTCAGCACCACACTGTAGTGCTGCTTTTGTCATTCTGCAAATGTTATAAGTAGCCAATAAATAAAATCCATCACTAGCCTTTTCACATTAGGACTATTGAAGCTCAAGGCTATAGCATTGACTCAAAAATCTACAACAATAGTTGTGTGAGATTGCAGTAGGGGAAACGGTGCTTGCCAAGAGTTAACTGAATTCTGAGCAACTATGCATTGTTTAAAGGACTTACCAACCATTACAAGAATTAGCTATATTGCTATAACTTTATTAACATTTATTAACTTGGGGCATTTTTCATAACTGATTGTAATTGATATTGTAAGTTGGATCCATGTATTACTAAAGTACAAGTTATTCCTGAGCTGTGGTGTTTACATAAATCTATAGGTTTGGTACCAGAATTCCATGAAGATATAAATTGTACCCTAAGAGTCTTCATTTTGTTTTTTTCAAATAACTTTATTAGATTTTAAGATAAGAAAGATAAAAACTAACAAAGATTAATACTAAAGAGAGAGAGAAGGAAGGGGAAATGAAAAAGAAGAGAGAGAACAAAGTGCAGAAAGAAAGGAAAAGGAAAGGAAAAGTACAAAAAAGAATTACTTCCAACTTTCCTCACAACTGATATAAGTATAAATTTACACTAAACTCTTACTCTAAGTTTACAACATAACTTTCATTTTTTCTGTTGTCCACTATTATTTCTAGTCATCAAATCCATTCATCCTAAGACTCTTTTCATAAAGGGTATGATCATTGCTTGCTCTATTAGCTGGGATACTAGCTATTTCCATTCACTTGCTTCAGAAGTGAAGGTTTCTTCTTTACTAAAGATTTTCTTATCCCTATCAGCTAAAAAGGGAAAGGACACTCCACTATGCTTTCAGGATAATTCATTTATATGGCTCAAGTTAATAACATTGGATGGAGAACCAATCATTTGCTTCAGGTAGATCATCACAAGTGACTTCAACAAAATATGAATGTGAAGTTATGCTTTCGCTATTCTGTTCAGCCTCACATTCATTTCTAAGCATTCAAAATATCATTAAACGTGTTCTTTGTCACATTCACACAAATCGTGTAAGAAAAGCTCACAGTCATTTTAATTAGTAAGCATGAGAACATTCAGACTCCTTGCAAACATTTTTCTACAGGACTGCTGATTCTGTAGTTTTCTCAGTTTCAGAAATTAGTATGTACATCATGTTTTAATGTGCATACAGTGAAGCCTGTTTTATTCAATATTAATAATTTATTATGAACATGAGTTTACTTCAATAGCTACTGATAATGTAACTGTTTTTATACTTCTAATTAGTTCAAAGACAATGGCCACAATCATCAAATTAACATGTCTATCTCTCTTATATACTTTTTCTCATTCTTTCTCAAAACAGTATTTATAATATTTTTCCTCCAATTTAAATTTGTAACAAAAACATTAGGATCATCTAAAAGGCAGCAAATATTAGAAATTGGAGTAAGTTCTGTGTTCTGAACCCCTACAGTGACTCTCTAGCAGAGGGCTTCTCTAACTTTGTGGTATGATATCTTCCTAAAATGATAAAAGAACAGGTATAATCTCCCCTCCCCCCTCCAAATAAAACTAATGATTTCATTGGGATTAGGACTGAGCAAAATAAAATAGACCACTTACTTTTACTAATTACATTTAATCTTTGTTTCAAATAATAATATAACCTTTTTTTCTTTTTTGGCATGTTTAGGTCTGTTTGGCTTCATACTGTCAATGGACAGTGTACACACTAAGGACAAATAACAATGGACAAATAACACACTAAGATTGTTCTTCTCCAGTGGCAAAAACAAATGTGGAATAAAAAGATAAATTATTTTATTGCTACTGTTTTGACTTAGGCTTAGTTTTAACATCACTACTAGTAGTTTGGCCCTCTTCTGCTTTTCTCTTATGACCCAACAAAACCTTTTCTACTTTAAAAAAAAGCTAGAAATGTAAAAAATAATGGATATAAATACTGAACTTCAATTATATAGACACTTCTATACTCTCCAAAGACTATGGATATACTTCTGCATACCATGCCAGCAGAGATACTTAAAGCACACAAATAATATTGTAGTACTGTGGGCAGTTTATAGCACCCCTGTGATTTTATTTAGAAAGGCTAGTAGGTGGAAAACCAATTCTTTAGCTGAGCAATATGCAAAGGTCCAATCTCAATTACCATGCCTGAGGCAAAACTGTAGCCTTCCCACCCAACCATCCCCCTGTGGGGTCACAACCTAAAGTTTAAAAACCCCTACTTATTAACAGATAAATGGGGAAGTGAAACAGTACTCCCTTTCTTCTGACCCAAATGTCACAGTGAAACCATATCACTGAATTAAAAACTCCATACATTTGGCTAGACACTGTTGGGGTCAGGCGAACTCCAGTAAGGGCATTCTTGTATGACCATAGCTTCCATGTACATAGTGTAGAAAATAGCAGTCATGCATTTTTCTTTCTTTCAATGACACTTTATTTGAAACATTTTAACCCACTTTTCCATAAACCGATCTCAAAGAAGGAAACCATTAAAAGCAGTTAACAATAAATTAAATACAATTAAAATATAAATAATTCAGTAAAGAGCCTCTAAAATACCATGAACTGCTTAAAAGCTATAATGCAGGAGAATACCAAACCTCTTCAGAGCACAGTAGGGCAGTGTAACAATGTTTGGGAGACAGGATAGGTTTAATGAGGAACCAAAAGCTTTAAACGATTAGAGGCACTGATATCTCAACAGGGAGGAAATGTCTCAACTAGGTGAGTGGGGAGCTTGTACTGAAAATGACCACTGTCAAGTTGTTGCATAGTGAATCACTATGCAGATGGCAGATGTAGCACCCTCAAGAGAAGTATCACCATGAAATCTTAGTTGATGGACAAGAACATATGGGAGCAAGGGCTCCTTTCATTCCCCAAATGGTTAATTCTTTGTCTTTGTATGTTATTATAAGTATCCTGAACATAGCTAAGGAGCAAATCACCAGCCAGGACAATGTCTTTAGAATAGGTATATACTTGCAACAGTCTGCCCTCTTTCACAACTTGCATTGCATTTTGCATTGAATAGAGTTTTCATGCTAACCCATATACATCAGACAGCAATAAATCAGGATGGAGGCTTCCAGTGTATGGATCATTGAGAGCAGGTTATTTGTCCAGGAATAGCTGATGAACAGCCTTACTTGGAAAAAGGCAGTCCTCACCATAAAGACCATTTAGGCCCCCATCAACAGAGTTCTAGAAACACCTCCAGATAAAACCCCTGGCATTGCAGGGAGAATACAGCCCTCTATATGTACCTTCCCAATTATTGGAAAAAAGAAGAGGATGGAAAAGTCCACCTGGGCAAATCTCAGATTCAATTTATTGTTTCTATCACAATGTCCAGAAATCCACAACCTCTCCTGACTCAGATGACACAGAAAAAGAGGTGGGAAATCTTCAACATACTGCTGACCTTCATTCAACAACATCATATGGATATTAAACAACGTTGGGTACAAAATGGAGTTTATCTGCCATGGGGATAAGGCGTGATCACCTTGCATTATCCTCTGAATACTGTCAGATGGGTAGGAGTAGAAGCATTGTGAAAATCATGCCGTTTGCAGAGGTAGTCCAGGAGGCTATGGTAGTCACCACTATCAAAAGTCACCAAGAGATTAAGGAAAATCAATATGGTCATATTCTTTCTGCTTTCTTCCCTAAAAAGGTCATAAGAGTGACCTGATTTGATCCCATAGCCAGGCCTTAACTCAGACTAGGTCCAGAGAATCTTTTTTTTTCAAGAGTGTTTCAGCTATGCCTTCCTCTTCAGCAACAACCTTCAGACTAGGAGAGATCAGAACTAGTGGTTAAGTATTGAAAGATATAGAGCTGAGTATTGATATAATTGATTCAAGTAAAGAAATGTAATTGGAATCCTGATGTTATATCTACACAAATTTAATTGATAATTCAATTTATTGACTACTATTCCGGAAATTAATTGACTGCGGCTCCAAGTTTAAATTCAGTGGGGATTCATTTCTGAGTAGACACGTATGACAGCACACACTACGCCTTTTTAAAAATCAAGCAATGCACAATTTTACAAAATCTGTGACCAGAATACATTTGCAGCAAATTCTTACAGTCAATCATCAGTTTTCTCATAGCCACCAAAATGGAGCTTGCAGAACTGATAACTGATAACATTGTACTAGTAAATGATTGTAGATGTATCCCCATCAGAACAAAGTAACAACAATCTTATTTATCACATCAACATTGATTTAAATCGTTTGCATGTGCATGTAAAGATTGTATATATTTTGGATTAACTGAAGCTATCGTAAAGGGCCATCTTAATGTTTGTGCTATCCATTTTTATTACTCTGAATGAGAATGATTGATAAATTATAAACTGGCCAGGATTTCTAACCAGCTGATGTTCTGGGACTGCTCTGGGGGTAGATGCTCATCAGTTAGTAGCATCATCTCCTCCATATTCCTTTTCTTCAACCCTTTAGGTAAGTTTTTTGGTGAGTCATTCCTGTGACTGTACCATTTACTGATATGTTGACTTCTTTCAGGGCTATAGCTATTTTGCTCTGTATTGCTTTGAAAACATCAGTTCACAGTCTCCAAGAAAGCACTGGCCTATTCCTGATAGCAGTGCTAAGTGTTTTTTCACACTGCTAAATACTGAGCAATTTAAAGGACATTCAAATATCCTAGGTCCCATTACAAAATACAATACAATATAATACAAAATACTTTAATGACCAAGTATAAAATATATACAAGGAATTTGTCTTCGGTGACAAACAGCAAGATCAATGGTGCGTTTGGATAGCAACAGAAAAATAATAAACAGTGACAATAACACTACACAGTAAAATAACTTTTTCAAAGGGAGAAGCCATTGTCCAGCACATATCAAGTCATGTAGTATTTAAGAGAGCAATGACACAAGGGAAAAAACTATTCCGATGTCTAGATGTTTTAACATATGGTGCTCTGTAGTGCCGTCCTGAAGGAAGAAGTTGGAACAGTTTATATCCAGGATGGGAAGAGTCTGCAGATATCATCTCTGCCCTCCTTTTGACCCTCACAGTATATAGGTCTTCTATAGAAGGCAGGCGGGTTGCAATTATCCTTTCTGCAGACTTAACTATCCATTAGAATCTGAGTCTGTCCTGTTTGGTTGCGGAATCAAACCAGACAGTTATAGAGGAACAGATAACAGACATTAGATGGGAAAACAGGGCACTAACTTGACATATACACAGAAGTAGCAAACATATTCTTTGATTCCTGTATTAGATTCCCAATAGTTAATTTTAAAAAATCATAACTGTTGGATATACCTTTATTAGGAATCAAAATCAGATAAAGTATGTGCAACCTTTCAAGTTCTGAAGAACTCTTCTTCAGATAGGTTGCAATAAAAAGAGTACAAGACCCATGTTCTGAAATAACCCAGATGATAGGTCACAGGTTTTGAGATTCTGTTATTATAAACAAATCTCAATAAAAGTAGTTTTAGCTCTTCTGTGGAGTTGATTTCTTGGTCTGGTCTACCTAGTGGGGCTGACACAATTCAGTGAGGGGTGGGGATCTGCAAGGTAAAGGTGGAGAGAAAGATAGTCATCTTTCTCATTGCTGCTTCATAGGTCAAGTCTTCTTGTGTGTCAACTGTTGTTCAGGCTATTACTGAACATGGGTTTAGCCCTCTTCAGGAATAGCACTAAGCCTCTATCCAAAATAATACCAACCAACAGCTGATATCCACACCCACACAATATACTTGCTCCAAACCAGAGCAAAATTTGACTGGCCAACCACCTGTCAAAACTTAATTTCACCTTTACCCCCAGCCCACACTGAGTGCAGTGTAAATATGGATTTACCAGCTTCATGGCTGTAGCATGATAGGGAGTGCCATTAGGGGAAGCAAATGTTATGTCAATATACTGTAGTTTTCTATATTGGTCTCAGGGACTGGTGGATAACACTAGCTGTTCCATGAGGAACAGCCCATGGACAGCCTAGCTAAGCTAATTACATCTTTCCTCCTTGAATAAGCACCTGAATTCTAG
Source organism: Python bivittatus (assembly GCF_059951505.1). Lineage (NCBI taxonomy): Eukaryota > Metazoa > Chordata > Lepidosauria > Squamata > Pythonidae > Python > Python bivittatus. Next base: position 68,448,694 of record NW_028277030.1, on the reverse strand, counting down.
CTCAGGTTCATTGCAAAGAAGATGATTGGAGATATTCATTTTGGCAATCTGCATAGATGTCCTAGATAGGTCTTTTTTCTGCTCTCTGAGTATTTGTCTTCAGCTTTCTTTGATAGAATGTTGGGGATAAATGAAAGCTGGCCTTTAGGGGGAGACTTTGTATAGTCAAGTCCAATGTTCCATCTACGATATCCTGGATCAAACCAGCAAAGAAGTTATCTAAGAGCTAAACCCATCTCCCTAATGATCCCTGGTGGAATTAGAAAAGCACAATCTGGCTTTCACCAGTTTTGCCCTTGTATAAATGGGTTATATAGGAGAAGCTCTTTTAAGAAGCAAAACCTGAGTTACATCTATTCAGGTTATCAGCGTAGGGTCACTTTTTCCAAATCCTTTTTGTGGCATACCAAATCTAAGGGTTGGTCACATATCTCCACACTAAAGCCTAGGTTGGGTAGGCTATAATTACAGAAAGCCTGGACAAAGTGGACAACCAGAAAGGAGCTTACACACTTAAAACAAGAGACAATACATAACATAAACTGGGTACTATAAACAACATCATTTCCTAACAGAGGTAGGATGCAAAAAGAATGCATAAGTAAGACAGCTAAACTAAGTACATAGTATGAAATTAGTCTGCTACCTTTGGGATTTGGTTTCAAGCTGAACATTGTAATGAAAGAACATTAGAAATCAGAAAGTGCTGGCAGTGAGTGACTATGGAGTAAAAGTAGCCTATGGAGTAGGCAAAATGTTGCAAGAATAGACAAGATAGCACCCTCAAATAATAAAAATAAAAATTATGGCCATGATGAAACATGTTATCAGAGAACCAGTAATACATTCCTTGCTAACAGAATCAGCTGGCATCACCTGGCAACTTTTCCCAGTTTCGATTGACCTCTTGTGCCTGACAGGGCAACTCATCTCACTAAAGAGCATTATCTGTTTTTTTAAACACAAGTCTAGTGTTTCTTAAAAGTACACTAAACACATATTTAAAAACAAATCTAGCAGTCTTTCAGAAGGGCCCTGCAGGCTGCAGCCATATCTACAAGGAGCCCGCATAATTGCTGATCCGCACCTTCTGAAGCTCCGTGAGCTTGACATGGGCAGGTGCCTCTGCAGAAGTCAGCTGTGGGTCTCTGCTGCAGCCCAGGCCAAAATGGCTATGGAGAGAGTGGCCTGTGAAGAGATCTGCCCAGCCTCCAACGACCAATTGGAGCTTAGCAGATCCCAGTCCCTGAGTGCATTGTCACCAGCAATGAAGCATTGCAGATTGTATCCATGACAAGATTTGACTTGGGAGAAAAGGGAAAACGCTTCTTTAAAACTGGGACAGCTAAGACAACTTTGAGCTACCTCTGCAGTGAGCTGGGAATGAGTCAAAGACAACATTATGAGGCCATGTCCTTTAGAAATATTGAGCAGGGCATCTTCATGCTGCAGTTCGTAGGACAAGCGGACGAGTCTATGGATGAGTTCTTTCATTTTGCTACCTTTCCTCTCTGTTCTCTTTGTCCTTTCTCTGACCTGATTTCTTCATTCTTCCTTTCACAGCTGGATTCCTGAACAGAGTTCCCCTTTTGCTTCTGTTGGAAGTTGGACCATAGCAGATCCATTTCCCATTTCCATTCTTGCTATTTTTTACTGGGATTAAAACCAATACAGTAGACATAACACAACCCCCACCCCCACCGTGTATGGGTTTGCACTTCCAATTCCTAAGTTATTTTGGAAACCTTGTTTTAGTCACCTTTTCCCACTTGGAATTTTTGTAAAATCTTAAAAATATATCCCAGCACTTGTTAAACATATTTTACAAGTTGGAAGGAGGGATAATTTAAAAACTCCGACATACCTCTTTTTCCTAGAGTTTCCTTGTAAGGGATTACAGGCAGCCACTATTCAAAGTAAACTTATCCCCTTGGGTGTCCAGATGGGGAATTCTTAGCCATTCTACCCAGAACTTTTTCCTTGAAACTAACTCTAGTTAAAGGAAGGAAGACACTTTGGATTTTCCTGCACAAATCTTGACAAACCTTGTACTAATCCTGAAACACAAGCAGTACTTAAATAATCATGCTGTCTTGGAAGGGAGGAAGGTTTAAATGAGAAATTCCTTCTAAAGCCAACAAAGCCAAATCTATAGATATAAAAGGAGTTTATTGGAAAAAGGAGAATATAGGGAAAACAAAGGAAGGCAATAGTCACAGAAACAGGATTCCAAATTAAATCAATATAGTCAGCCTAGCTAAATGAGTTACTTTTTGCCTCCTTGAATAACTTCTTAGGTTTTAGTGCAAGTTCATGAAAAGAAGTGTAAGGCACCAATAACATGTTACAGAGAGTACAACAACAACAAAACTAGAACAAAAAGCAAGATGGATAGTTAATGGTTTCAGTAATTATTATTTTATCAATTTTAGTATTTTAATTATTTTTTAGTCTGTTTTTGTTTTTTTTAATTTTGAGAGTGATGTTCAAAGTAGATAGTGTAGAAAGGCAAAGTATAAATTCAATGAATTAATATATAAATCAACAGAAGTTAGTTATTTGGGCCCTATTTGCACCCTAAAGAAGCAGGATGAAGGCCAAACCCATATAACATGGGAGGCACAATACAGCCAAAGGCAGCAACCACCCCAAAGAAATTAGAGACAAAATATGATACGTCTCATACTTCTTCAGATGTATACCCTGATTAGCAGAAATCATCTCTTCTCAGAGATTTGAAGGAAAAAAATAGTGAATTGTACTGAGACCATAATCTTAGCTAAATATTTGAAGTAATGAAACAAACCCCCATTCAAGCAGCAAGAGTAAAAGATGAGAGTTTTTTTTACCATTGTTCCTCATTGTCAAGAGTTCAATTACAGATCAGGAAGACCGAGAAAAGGAACTGCATACAATAATAAACAAACTACCACAACTCCAAATGAATCATTTGATGCAATACAAACAACAGAATATGATGAAATGGTAACAATCCAGCAAAATAGTAGATGGATGGTCTACACACAAAAATCAAGTTCTCACAATAATACTGGAGTTTTGCATTCAGAAAGGAGGACTGATGGCTGAATATGGACTGATCCTAGAAGGGGGAAGGGATAGAATTGAACATGAGAATGACAACCCACAGAATTTCTTGAGGATTCTATAATCTGATGGGTGCAAAACAGCATCAATCCAGCCTCTTCATTAAGACTCACTGACATATGTTGACTATTTAAATGTGGCCTAGGTTCCTTTAAGAAACTGAGCCTAAGTAATATTAAGCAGAACTGGAATAGATCTGTTTGAGCTAACAGAAAGTTAGAACGACCAACGGCCAGATTTACATTATCATCTTCCCTGGTTAGGTATTTGAACAATGAACAAGTAAAAAAACCTGATTAATTAGATGTAAGATACTACATATATGATTATTGAATTAAATGTATTATCTGACTAAACTGAAACCATGTTAGGATCTGAACCTCATACTGGAAAAGTAAGTCTGCAAGTGTGTGATAATCAGAACTCCACATGGCATTGTTTCTACGTCTTCACACAGAACAAATAAGGAACACCATGAATCAATCAATGCTTTCCCACCAGTTGATCAATAAGAAGAGTGCAAAACAAAAAATTCAATCAGTGCCCTGCTCCAGGCCATTGCAAGTCTTGGAGCAACAAAAATCCCTTCCCTTCCCTTCCCCACACCACTCCTCATACAAAAAGGTAATAAAAGAAATTGCTATCCATCCTACATTTCTAAAAACATGTACAAAATACTTTCAGGGATTCTAAAGAATGAATGAATACTTCAAGCCAAGGTTTAGTTGAATGAAAATAGCTACTGTTTTAAAATGCATTACTTTTATAATCTGCTTGTCTCTAAATCCTATGTAAACTTTCTGATTGGGCAACTGGTACCTAGTTCTAAGAAACATAAATAGGATTGAGCTCTCAGAAGAAAGCAGTATTATTAGTGCAAAGGGGTCAAAAATTTCTTGCTTTAGTGATTCCTTGTGGGTTTGGCAAATACAAAATAGTAATTGTGATTTAAGTTGCCTAAGGACAAGGAAATAAAATCCTTAAAGATTAACAAATGTAAGGTGACATAAGCTTTCATGCACCAGAACCCACTTAGTCTGATAAAGTCATCACTAGTCCTTAAAGTTGCATTTGTGCCACAATATAGTTGTTAGTCTTTAAAGTACTAGAGAACTATTTGTTGCTTTTCTACAATAGATTAATAGGGTCTCTTCCAAAATTATATTTAAGTGACTAGATGCAGGAAGATAACAGCAATAATCCCAACATGCAAATTTATTGTAAATAAATATTGTTGGGAAATGTATATTATTGGGTTGAACACACAATTTTGGCAAATTGAATTCCTTCTTCCACATGCAGTTTCTTAGGTGACCCCCAGATTTGTTTCCATGGATATAAGAATCCTTTGGACAAGATTTGGGAAACTGACATGTAGAAATTGGAAAGGGAAGCTTCTGCAACAAAAAACAGAAACCTGGTTGCATAATATTGAATTTATCTCTCTGATGAAATATCTCTGATTGTTCATAAATAAACCACCGTATTTCCATAGACACTGTTCATTTATTGGAATGTTGTTGATATCAGGTTGCCTATAATAACAATTCAGATTTATAATGATCCAAAATTTGCTAAATAGGTGTTAAGTGGCATCCAGTGCTTGATTAACTTTATGGTTTAGCAGGCCCTTGTTTTCAATCACACATAAGAGCAGATCGTTTGGTGCCCAAGCTCCAATGGTGGTGGCACTAAAAATAGCAGATACTGTAGTCAGGGAGCCAATCTCTGATGCCTACTGAAGACATTTTTTACAGTGTTTCAATGTTTAACTTATCTCTATGACTTTTTTTTGAAGTGTGTCATTTCTGCTTTGAAGCTGTACTGCTGCTGACTTTTTTATTTACGGCTTTTGCTTTTGTCCTTATCAGGCTTATTGATATTGTATTCGCAAGCTTCTGAACAATTTTCAGAAAAGCAGGGCATGCTTGCTTGACTAACTCTGTGAATTTGCTCCTAGATGTTTCTCAAAACATTATTTTGTTAATGATGTGACTTGGGACAAAGTGTACTGGGATCCTCAGAAAAGGCCCTTTGTCTGGTCTGTCATCACTGGAAGCATATTTGACAAGACCTGAAGAGAAGAGGCCTTCTCAATGGTTGCTCTTAGGCCCTGAATTGCGTTGGCCAGGAAGGCCTAAGTAACTAGCCCCATCTCTACTGAACTCATCTCCTTGAGCAAAAAAGGTGTTTTTTTTTCTTTTTCTGGAGACTGTTTTTGCCTATAAGCAGACCTGTAACCATACTGAATTTGGTTTTAACTGGCTAAGTTGTTTTGGCTGTAATGTTCTACCCACTTATAGAAAATACTGTTGACTGAAGTTTCACCTTCCATGATTTTATGTTTTTAATTGGACTGTTATCTTTTATTACTTTGTTATAATTGCATCATTATTGCTGGATGCTTTATGCACCTTCTGCTGGAAAGGTGAGATAGAAATGTATATTTCAGTGTTATATTTGGGTGTATATACACATGTATTGCTAAGTCTGCAATCCTATTCTTACTGACATAACAGTAACTCACGCTGAACATAAAAGGACTGACTTCTGAGGAGGCATGAATAGGATTACTCTGTAAGACTGCATTCTTTTACATACTTAATAAGGAGTGAATCACTCTAAACATATTGAGATTATTTCTCCGTAAGCATTTGTCTCTCCGCAGTGTGAACCTTGTGGAGATTGGTAGCCTCATATTCCTGTTTGGGTTTCCTTCTTCAGTGGTCTCTGTTATACGGTTTGCTCTGCAGAGCTTCATATTGTGGACTGTAGACACAGGCATTAATAAGCACACCCTCCAGAGGCCATTTTTCACGGGTAAAATATGCTGGGCCAGCTCACTCAATACCCATCAAGCTAATCACTTGGAGCCCACAGCCTGGGAGATCTGGAAGCCCAAGACAGCTGAGACAGTCCAAATAATGGATTGATCCTGACATTGCTGTGGAAGCGTATGTGCTATTGCTGTTTCACAGAGATATAAAAGAAATCAAGATGGCAGCCATGATCTGGCTATAAAAACTGCCATCTTGATTTTTTTGAAACCTCCCCCTGCAGATACCTTTGATTACCACTTACTCTAGAGAAACACTTCCAGTATGAGTTTTTTTACAGCATGCAGCCCCAGTCTCCTTTTTTTTGAACTGCATGGAAGGTGTGGAGCTGTGACGTGTATGCCATTATTTATTTGTCTGTTTCAGGGATTCACTTAACATTTTACCATGTAGTTTCTGATCAAACAAGTGTATCTTACTTTACTCCCTTCAGTAGTAGATTCCAATCAACTCCCACCACCAATTATTTGTATGTGCATTAGGTCCACTCCTGAGCAAGTCATTGGGAAATTTTAAAAATTCACATAGTGTAAGATAATTCATCTGCCTGAAAGACATTTCCTTACAAATATTTTTTGAATATTAACAAATATTCAGTATGATCAGTTCCAATCAGGATTTCTTTGACTAAATATGTTGAAAGGGGTGAACTGGAATATTAAAGTTATCTATAAATTTATACTAAACCATAGAAATAATATATTTAAGACAAAACATCAATGATCTAATTAACAATTGCAAGAATGACTATTAAATGTAAATAGCAGATCAGATGACTTCCTATCTTTGTAGATTGGGGGCTGGCATGAGAAGTTATTTACTGGACCAGTGTGGAGATTGGGGACACTGTTTTGCTGTGGTTCCACTTTTTCCTCTGTGGGTAGTTCCAGCTTATTGTAGCGGGGGAGGAGAACTCAGTCTCATGCTTGCTAACTTACAGGATACCATAGGAGTCAGTCCTCACCACCATCTACCTGAAACCACTGGGGAGGTCATCTAGCAATCTGAGTTATGGTATTATTACTGTGTTGATGATACCCAACTATACATCTACCCTGAGTTATGAGGGAAGTTCTGTTGATGTTCTGCCCAGTACCTGGAGACTGTGAGGGCCTAGATGGGAGAGTCTAGATGGGTCTTCCGGCAGAACAAATCTCTCGGTTCTCTCTTCATTAAAGGGCTTTCAAACTTCTGAATTGTCGGACTCTATGGATAAGGACTTCGTTTACTGGGTAATTTTTTTTTTTTTATTAGATGGGAGAGAACAGGCTCAGACTGAATCTAAGCAAGATGGAGTTGCTTATTTGTATATCAGGGTTCTCCTTTGGTGCCACTATTTTCTCAAAATGGACAGGTGCTACCCGTCTTTTGGGGGGGGGGGTTACTGGGGGTGTTTCTGGACTTGAAGCTCCTGCTTGAACTACAGGTGGAAGCCATGGCTAGGGGCCTTTGCTGACATGCCAACTGCATCCTTAACTGATGTGGGAGGACCAAGCAACAGTAATTCATGTTCATCTGCATAGAGTACTGGTTTTAGAGACTATGAGGAAATTATAATTAGTCCAAAGTATGGCAGTCCATGTCTTAACTGGTTCCTGACATTGGAGCATATTGTACCTATATTGTGGGCCCTGTTCTAGTTACTGGCTCAGCACAATTTAAAGTGCTGGTGTTAACCTATAAAGCCCTGGTACCTACTCGACCACATCATCTGAACTGATTTGGCCTAGTCTGTTAGATCATGAAGGGGGGGGGGGCGGGGCTCCCTGTTGTCCCACGCTGAAGCTAGAGGGTGCTAATGCTAGCAGCACCCACACTATGGAATGGTCTTCCCATTGGGCCCCCTCCCTGCTGGCTTTTAGGAATTCATTAAAAGCAGAGCTTTTTTTGAAGGGCCTTTCAGTAACATCACCTACCCCTTTTGCTGCTGTTGTTATTTTTCTTTCCTACTTTGGTTTTGTTTTTCTAATTTGGATTCTTTTAATTCTGTTGTTTTTACTGTGACATTATAGTTACTGAGAGTCATGAGATTGCAATGAAATAACAAACACACACACAAACAAAATAAGTTAATGATCCTATGCCTTTTTCATCTTTGAAGTTCTTGGTTGACATGATGTCAGCCCTACTAGATAGACCAGACCAGAAAATCAACTCCACAGGAAGATTAGAACTAACAGGTAGTCCTCATTTAGTGACCACAATTGGGACTGGCAACTTGGACATTAAGCAAAGCAGTCACTAAATGAAAGTGCAACTATGCTTATAATCTCACTTCAGCTTTCCTTTGCTTTACAGATACTTGATTGAGATAGGCTATAATAACAGGATCTTGCAAGCCCGATTGGACTTTACTTCTCCTCCCTCTTATTCCCCAGTGAATCAGGCAAGTGCCTACCTGAGTCGCTTCTAAATGCTCTCTTGCTTCCCAGGACTTAAGGAAAGTTTCAGCCCTCTTTACTTATATAACAGTTCTTGCCATTTTCTGTCAAATGACTTCCCCTGGTCTCTATTCAAGGGTCCCTCACACAATGTATCTGCAATGTGGATAAAACTTGCATTGGCATGAATTGGTGTTTTTCTTCCAGAGCCAAACTATACATCCTCCTGATCTAGAACTGAAACTAAGTGAAGTTCTTTCTCCCTCACTCAAGATCTCAGCAGTTTCTGGGTTTATCAGACATTTGAACTTGTATCTGGTTTTAACTGCCTTATTTTAAAAGTATTTAAACATAATCAGCTGTTCTGTGGAGGAAGGAGATTCAGTTTGCTTCCCTAACAGATTTGAGACACATCTGATAATGGCCTAAGAAACTGACTAAATGAATAGTAAACTAGTTTTTGAAGTTAAATCTAGTTTAAAATAAAACTCTAAAAGGAACAAAGTTACATATAAAAGGTGATTTAGCTAAGCAATAAATTATAGCGTTAGTTTCTAAAAAAACAGAGAATGGGAAAAGTTTATAACCATGGTCACACAGTAGGGTGGGGAAACTGCAGCCCTCTATATTTAGCTAGACTACAACTCCCAGCATCCCTCAGTACTGGCCAAGCTGGCTGAAGCTACTGAGAGTTGTAGTTCCATAACATCTGAAGGACCACTGTTTCACACCCATGGCATACTGGTACCTGTGCTTTCACAACTTTGGGAGGTTGACCGTGTTGACAAGGAATATATGAGAATAGGAAAAAGATTAAACAGATCAGGCACTTGGAAAATTGTACAATGTGACACTCTCCATCCTCTCCCTGTGGCTCTGTTAAAAATAAATGTAGGTTGATAATTCTATTCACTAATCTTTGATATTATATCCAATGTATCCCTGAGTTAAAAATATGTTTCATATCTACTTTCACTAAATTATCTAAGGATGTTTCCATACTCGTGCTTTTAAATACTGCCACATTTCTTACATTTTTGCTGTGAGTTATGTAGGGAATTGTTATTTATTTTCTACACTTCAAGGAGTATTTTTTTGTTTTGTGGTATGCATTCAATATTTTGCACTGAATGCCCCAGGTATAATTCATATCTGGGGAATATTTGGGGTATGACTATGCTGCAGGGAACTTGTGGCTCTTGTGGAATAAGTTTATCTATTTCAAGAAGTGTTTGTTGATGTGAAGGTACTAAATACCCTTTTCCCATGTTAACAGCTTCTCTGCTGTCAAGAAAGCTAAAAATCTTGTGGAAAGAGAGCATAATATTGAGAAGGAAGGAACCGATCCCTTAGAAGGAATCCATTCCTTGGGCAACGAACAGATGTTGCTAACTTTAGGCACTAAACATAAGAAGGAATTAATAGGCATTTAAGGAGAGCGAAAGGTCATGGATTATAGAAACCATACATGCCAAGGACATTTGGCAAGAAATTTTAATCTCCTTTGCATTTTGACGTCTTTTAAAGTAGAATATAGGAGAGAAGGAGAGAAATTTTAAATAAATGGAAATGCATAGGGCTTCCAAGCCACATCTGGGAACTGGAGTTATTGTTGCTAAAAAAAAAAAGAACATGGCCATATCAAAAACATGGACTGTTTTCAGAGGGCTAACTCTTAGCGTTCATCACTGCTGTCCTACCATAAGCTACTAGTGCAATTTCATTGAATTGTCACCCCTATTAGTGACCCATACATACATACCTACATACATATATTTCTGTATATCATGGTGTGTGAGCTCAGTATGTCTGCTGCAGTGCAGAGAGGAAGATCTGATTACTGTACCTAATGAACAGAATTAAGCACAATGCATTCTATCTTGGAGAAATATGCAAACTCAGCCATGTTCTGGTGTCTGGGACTGGATTTGTTGAATCATCTGTATTTCCCACTTAAATCCACTCTTCTTGGTTTTAGGTTCTATTAATATTTTTTTTGTGATTGAAAGTCAACTATCAATAACACGAGTATGGCACATATACCTTCTTTGACATAATCTTAGCTATCTTGGAATAAATGTCATCGTTGCTGTGGTGTGCTAATTGATATGTATTTATTTGTTACCCAGGTTTCTCTTATATTGTTAGAGAAATTGCTAAATCAAAGATTTTAATCTTTGAGAAGTTACGCCAGGTGCGTACTGGATATATTCTCTTTTCCATTTGAGAAGGACAGTTAAAGTAGTTAACGACACTGTGAAAGATACAAAAATAAGAGGAAATTATTTGACATACTTAAATACTTAAATATTAAATGTTCATAAACTTACTCAAAAGGCCTGGTCAGTTATGTAGTTCAAGTAATAGATACAATTATCAGGGTTCATCATGTGGATTTCCATTGATTTAATGTAGTTGATTTATTAAATGTGTAATAACCAAATGACAAGCTGACTCTGTTGCATTATCTTCAAACACCATTCCTTTTACATCTGCATGATTCTGTCTATCTTGACTGATGATGAATGGAGCATTTATAGTACAGGTGGATTATTTCTGTTTTTTTCTTTTTCTTTTCCTTTCCATGCTAATTGAACTAATTGCTATTGTTATATAAGCCAGCCTTTTCCAACCTTGGTTCTTCCTATATATTGTGGACCTGAATCTCTGATCAGCCAGCATGACCAGTGATCAAGTATGAGGGCAGTGCTTGTCCAAAATATCTGAAGGCCTAGATTTCAGAAACCTGAGCAGTCTTATGTAAGGTATTCCCATGATTTTCGTTTTTTGCAGTGTGGTCAAGAGAAGTAGCCAAAGGAAAATGTATTATACTAACAGATTCCAGGGTGACCTAAATGACTTTATTTATAGATGAAAGGTATAAATACAACAAATGACTTTGTATACATCAGTTAGTAGTGAATCTGACTAGAAGATAGAGTGGAAGTCATCCTGCGCTTCAGTGAGTTTTCAGGATCTGATACAAGATGTAACCACTGGATAGTTACAGTAAAGGCAGAATGAAAATGGCACAAAAGTGCTGATTTTTATGCGTTTACACTAAAAATGCATTAATAAGGGTCTTGCTTGCTTGTTTTTTTGCACAATAAATGGCTATAACTTAACACAAAGATATTTTGCAATAACTTTACAAGAGTGCCCGTGTGTGTGTGTATGCCTGCAGCATTATATTGGTGAGGTTGTAACAAGGTATTTACACTGTGGAAACTACAAATGGCATGAGCACTTACAACAGTAAATGTTATGTTTGCCTAAAACCTACTTTAAATGTTAGGTTGAAACTCAGTGTAATAAAAAGTCTCATTTAAAGAGACACAACTTCTGGATAAACCAAGAGTTCTTCATATGCTATGTGCTGAAAACCAAACCCATTTTAGTGGGTCAAATTCTTTCTGAGATTGACTTCACATTGTAGAAATATTCTGAGGAAAATGGTGATGCAATGTTTCTTTTGCCCTTCCTGCGCAAACTGTTCTTGTTTGGTTGTATGAGCCTTATATCTGTTAGCGTGCCCTCTCGTGGCAAGTCTTTTAAACACACATCAAAGACAAATTTTAATTTGATTGCAGCAGTAATATTTTATGTCAACTTTCCATTTGAATCTCATTTTTAACCTGTCATGTAACTGCATAGTAACAGATTTAACTTGCATTCTTACCCCAGCATTCAAATTCTTATAGAAAGATTTCTTTGGAATCAAGCTGTCCTGTTTTCCCCTAAAGCCTTCCTCTTTGATCTTTGTATATACTTTCCCTGGCATGAGGTTTATCCTACTATGCTTGTAATTTCTGAAGACTCCATCAAATAGTCACAGTTCAACATGCTAATTTCATGTTCTGAAAAAAATGCACAAGTGTACTTTCTAAAATCAGTGGGAAATCAGTAGCTGCACTGTCAAAGAAAGCAATGCGTTTGTCATAAACTACTCCCAGATTGGGTGAATTATGTACTTACTTTTCCAGATTCCCAGGTGGAGCCTTCCTCTGTTTGCTGCTCTGTATATTCATTGCAACAACAACCTCCCAGGACTCTCAGCCAGCACGGCCCATAGCTGGAATGGTATGAGTTCATCCTAATACATCTGGAGAGTACAACATTGGGGAAGGTTATCCTAGACTCTTATTTCAAGTTCTGGCAGTGTGTCACTGGTTCTCCACTGATATTACTCTCCTTAGTTTCATTTCTTAACCTAATTTTATCTTTGATCCTGAAAAGGCTCTGAGTAGACTGTGATGACTTCCAGTAAAAAGTAGGTCCAGTCAAATGTTCTTCAAAGCTACTAATTTCATGGGATCAAAAGTGGCATGCTAATTTAGAAATGTTAAATATAAAGCAAATGAGTGAACCCTAACCATAACCCCAATTCTCTCAAAGTTTTCTGAGAAGTAGAGGCCCTGCCATTATAATCTATTTGCAAGATTGTCCTAACTATCCTTCTTACCTTCCAATAATAAATAATTCAGTTAGGGGAACTACCTCTTATAAGAACATCTGGCCATATCTCACCCAAGAGATTCCGTGGATACATCTTAACTTTCAAATACTGTTCACAATAGGAAGAAAGTATAAGAATCTTATATGTAATTATAACACAACAAAGGAAATAATTTTTTCTGGGTTACACAGGTTTCTCATACTCACAACCCACGGGCTACATGCAGCCTTCCATATAATTTTCTACAGTTTGCCTTAATGCTTTGTAGGCACTGAAGACACTGCCCAGCAAGGCCAAGTTGTTGTGTACTGAATCAGTGCCCCCAACTGGGCCACGGAAAGTATTCCAAGAAGAGACGGTGGCCTGGTGACAGTGTCCTCACAACAAAACCTGATCTGTCAAGTCTTCCAGCTACAGTGAGAGTTGCTGAGCTGGGCTGTGCAGTGGGCTCCCTGGACCTCTTCCACCAGGCATCACTGCTCCATGGGAACCCCTGCCGCTCTCTAGCTCTGTGTAAACACTGTCTCTGAGACAGTGCTAGGCTTTCTGAGCAGTGGCAGTGGGATGGGGAAGATGGGCGAGAGCCTGGGGCTGCTCCTTCCACCTTCAGGAGAGTCTCTCTATTAAGTAAGGAGTGGAAAAGTCAACAAGCAAGCAAACACGCAAGATCTATCTTCTGGGTAAAGGAAGGAAGGTAGGAGTTTGACAGGCAAGGAAAGAGAAGGGAAAGGGAATGAGAAGAAGATTGAAGAAAAGACTGAGTTCTCTGCTCAGCAAGGAGAGACAAGAAAAGAAAAGAAACGTGATATTTGGGCTGCCCTTGGATGAGTTTCCTAGATGTACAGTATATCATCCCAGATATGATCTGGGGAAAAATGACATCTAACCCATTAATAAAATTAAATATTGGTGTTCTGGTTGAAAATAAAAAATATTGCTATTTAAATGGTTTAAAGTTAAATAGTCCTTGTTCATGGTTTGTTTTACAAGTTCTATTTCACATTTTTAATGTACTAAGTGTGTATTTAATTGTACACTGTGATACTCTTCATTCCCTTTATCTTTGACTCACTAGAGCCTTTTGTATCAATGTGTGAAAAGTTCTTGGGCCAAAGAACTAGTCCTCTGAATCTTTGAATTTGAGACTCCAGTGTAGTAGATTCACCACAAATCCCAAACCTTAAAAGCAATCAGAAAGCAACAAAAATAAGGGTTCAGCCTTTTTAATTCAGTTTCAGGAACAGAAAGGCTATACTCTTACTCTTAAAGTTCTTGCACCAAAATCAATAGTATCCTTTCAAAACAGTCAAGTTTTGGATTTTAGCCAAACACAGCTGAATTTGTTCTGCCTGTCTAAGCTTTCTTGGGAGTTTGTCCCATGATCATTAATACTAAAGACTTGAAAGGCAATTGATTTCAATCAATATGGAAAGCATTCCAAATAGCAGGCGGCAGCTAACAAAACTGAACATCTATTAAGAAAGTCTGACAAAGGTTAAAAAGACAAGGGGGAAAAATCACATACTTGAAGCATAATTGGGCTGGAGCATGCAGAAAAGATAAATAAGCATATCTGTTTGATGAAAAGTATCGCTACCAGATCTGGGCTGCAGAAATCCAGATGACCAGTTGTAAATTATCCCAATAGCCGAGCCAAACGGTGAATAGATAATGAGCTCAAGCACATGCTGGGAATGGTCAACCCAAAGTAAATTAGGGCTAGCAGATCTGGGTTCCAAAAATCTGCACAAGCAGTTCACAGCTAAGAGACACAAAGAACCCCCTCTTTGCTGCCCTCAGGTGGCTGTCTAATTTTTATAGCTCTGATTCGTTGGCCTTGTTAAAAGTTGATGAGATTTGTCTTACCAAATGTGACAGGAAGGAGAAAATCACAAATTTTCACCACCACCACCAGGAAGGAAAAAGAAAAGAAACTGCAGCCCCTTTTGTTTCACACTTTCTTGAGGCCTGAAAAAGTAAAGAATTCCTTACCATACATTGTTTGTGGAATAGCAACAAGTGGAATTGACAGCTTAGTTATGAGTTTAAGAGTAACCATGTTAGTTTACTAGCAAATATTAGGTTCTCTCCCTTCCTCTCTCTCTCTCTTCTGAAACTGGAAAAAGTTAGAGAACAAATAAATGTCAAAAAAAAAAAAAAAATCAACAGTGAGGCACAAGATCTTTGGCACCAAAAGGTACAAATCGCATCCCATTGGTAAGCACTAAAGCAAAATATTTATAGATGAACACAATGCTACAATTAAGTTGGGGGAAAATATGTGCTGTCGCTATGTTGGAGGAACAGCTGTTTTAACAAGGGCTTAAGGCTGGCAAGGAGGGGGGAAATACACAACCCTCCCCCCAATACACAATGCCTTAAAATGACACACTTCCACATACATTCACAGCATCCCTGTAAGTCACACTATTCCCTACTAATGAGTATCTCTAGGACAATTCGTCTACACCAATATACCTACATTCCTTGACAACTCATTGGTCAAGCGGTTCCTCATTCTTAGCAAAGCAGTCTCTTTCTTTTTTCTCTCTTGCAGATAACTGCCTGTTTGCTTGGAGGGCAAGTCTTGTTCAGTGCTGGAATATCTACTGCTATTTTTTTAAAAGGCATTTGGCTTAGTTAAAGGGCCATATAATTGTCAGTGATTGCTTGCTTGACCTTTTTAAATTTAATTCAGGAAATGGGCCAAATTTCTCCGAATGAAAATACTGTCTTTTTGGATTAGGCCAAACTTTCCAGGATGCTTCTCAGGATAGTTTCCTTTTCTTGCACCATGCTGTGGGAAGAAAGTAAAAATAAGGCAGAGAGGTCAGTTCCGAGTCAGCAGAACCTGCGAAGGCCCCCTACCCCTCCACCCCCACACATAGACTCCCCAGTCCAATTTCCATTCAGGAAGGAAATCAAAGGGTTAGCCTGGCTGCAGGGAAATTAAAGAATTCTTCTATTTCCATGGTTAACCCAGGATTCTGTGGCTTGCTCAGGAATAGAGAGGTGAATTAAGCTTATTTAAAAGCAGAGGCCTTTGAGAATTATTAATTCAAAAGTATGACATGCAACTGTTTGGTAAAGATGCAATAAAATGGATGGGAGAATAAAAGCTGAGAATAGGAGGTGTTTTGTTTTGTTTTGTATTGGTGGGGTTACATGCACCATCTCTTGCAACCCTCCGGTGTCATCCCATCCACATGGTATTAAGCAATAAGATGCAAGTACCTTCCCAGCACAACCCTCGTGGATTGCAAATGCATACACAGCCCCATCATTCCATCAGGACCAATATCCCTAGAGTTAAGAGCCACTATTAGCAACTATTGCTTGGATGTATGACATGTGCAAGATGTACAATAGAGTGCCTGGTCCAGGACCAACACACAAACGGAAGGCTCTTTTGCTAAGAGGCCCTGAGAGAGAAGGTCCAAAGAATGGCACAAAGTCCACACTGGTACATGCATACAAATACACTCACATGGCAAGAAGCCTCCTTCAATGCAGGCCTCTGTAATTGTGTTGGATTACAACTTCCCGAACCTCTTCCAAAATCAGCATTGGTTAGGAGTGATGGGAATTGCATACTAGCACACCTGGGCTGGTGCCAGATTGGAAAAAAATTGCTATAGTGACACAATGCATAGATCATGGACCACCTCCACCAGCAGAACATGCCCCACTCAACCTTCTCCTTCTGGGGTAGGAAATCTAGCCATGACGTAGGCAAAAAGGCACTTACACACCAAATTCCAGAGGTAGGTCCCCAACCTGCCTGCAGCAAACATCGAATATCTTATGGGACATTTGCTTCCAAGTGTAGATGTGAGAAATGGAAAAACAGGCACACTCACACATTACAATTCTCCTGCCTGGTGTAGCTGTTATTATTAGGTTGGGACTAGAGAGATGGGGACATGTACAAACCCACATTCAACCATGGAACTCACAATGTGATTGGGACTGAGCCCTAACTGAGGGCTTTGGCTATTGTGATGGTATGTATTGGGAGACAGGAGGAAGATCTGCATGCTAGGCAACAGTCTGATAAGAGGCAGCTCAGTCCACGGGGGGGGGGGGGGCATAGGAAGTCTTTCAGAAGCGGGGGGAGAAACACTTTCAGTCATGCAAGATTCTGTTTAATGTAACCTTACAATAAAGATAGTACTCATGCTCATGGTTGTGCTTTTTGTCTGGGCTACCTTGCAGGACTAACAGTTATGGAGGTAAAATGAGGAGGGACTCCACATATGCACCAAGTTGAGCTCCTAGACCAAGATAGAAATATAAGAATACATTATATTATATTAAAACCAATCAGGTAAGATCCATATAGAAAATATTCTGAAATTTCTTGCTAGATTATGGTGTTCCTGGATTCCCTTGTTGGACTGAGGCATTGAACTTGTGGGCTAAAATAGGGACCATTTTCTCCTTTACCACTACAAATATTTCTTAAGAAGACAATAAGTTTCTCTTTCCAGAGTGGCTATATACACGTGTGTGTATATGCGCCTTCAAGTCAGTGTTGACTACTGGTGACTGCCTGGACAATTCCCTGCAGCTTTCTTGGCAAGGTTTTTCAGAAGTGGTTTGCCCTTGCCTGCTTCTTCCTAGGGCTGCGAGAGAGTGACTGTGGAGTCCTTGGGGTTCTCTAAGCTTGGTTGTTTTCATTACCTGGCTAGGTAACATCTTCAGGGCTAGAATGGAATAGGGTTTGCGCTCTGTTTATATATGGTGGCATGCCCTGCCAGTGTTGGTGGGGGTGTGGGTTGAAATCCTATTTAGTAGGATTTATTAAATATATTTTAGGGTTTGGAAAAGTAATCAAAATTGAATAAGTGGTCTATGTTCTGTGACCTAATATTAGAGAGAAATGAACAACTGAAAATATAGGTTACCTGCAATCTCTTAATAGCAAAGTGATTTGAGATGCGTTTTAGCTGAGCATTTCCAAAAGCTGGCCATTTCATGAGCAGTTAAAAGACAGTTGGGTTGGACTTTAGCAGCTTACAGCCAGCTCACAGATGGCTTTTGCCCCAGTTCACTTTAATCTGATAATGCCATTTGGCTCATCCAATACTGGAAAAAAAAAATAGTGGCTTCTTTCAGCTAATATTGTAGTTCCAGTTCTTACCTGCACCACTCTCCTTTTCCTCATCATGTCTACATGGCTTTCAAGTTTAAAACTGCTGAGACAAAGGTAAAGAAAATCAAGCTGGCATTGAACTCAAGGACTCTGCATAGCATTATTGTCTCTGACATATAGCAGGTATTTGGGAGAACAATAGCCTTAATTCCAATAAGCTGTTTTGTTAGCCTTGTCATTCTTTCAAAGTAAAAATGAGTTGTGCTAGTGAGAACTATTTATGGGGCTGGTCAACCGTTAGTGTAACATCAAAGAGGATTTGCTTAATATGTAAAGTGAAAGCAATTGAAAGGTGCTTTAGAAATGTTTAAATAGCCTAGACACACATTTTTGAAGCATCACCAGCTAACATTTTATTCTCTCCAGCGGCTGCATAAATCCTTTCAGCTTCCTCTGCTGGAGTAGCCTTGATGATTTCAGCAGAACATTTCTAGAATAAGAAATCTGAAAACTGCGACCTTCAGATTATTGCCTACACACGCACATGTGTGTATATGTGCATGTGTTTATGAAAAGGCTCAGACTCTTGAAACATACATATTCAAAGAACAGGAGGAGAGAAAGAAATGATCTATACAGGTCAAAAAGTGCTCCTGGATCACATTCAGACCAGAGCATTTGGCATCAGGAGAAACAGATTTTCAGCACACAATTATAAAGAGTTTGCACTGTTAATCTTCTACATTTATAAAACTATTCTTTAAAGCAAACTTCTGCTGCATTTCTATACTGGCTGTGAAATCCAGCAGTTGCAGTCCCCACATATCTGAGCTTAGATAATTGGAGCCTCCTAGGATTATCCCTATTGTTTTACACCATATTCTACCCAAAAGGGGTGCAAAGTAGAAGGAGAGACAGTGGCTGAGTTCACAGATTGCATGAAGCCATTGATAGTTTATTGAATTAAGTGGCATTGGCTGAGTACCCACAACATGCTAGGCCAAACCAAGCAGACCATATGATGCCTTATTGTGTTGAGAGATCAAGGCCATAATAGCATATTACTAGATGTATAGTATAGTACAGTACAGTACAGTACAGTACAGTATAATATTACTAGAGTGACTTTAGCTCAATTCTCCAGGCAGTTGTAAACTTATGCATTCATCATTGGGCCCAAACAGAAGTTCATTTATCCATTATAATGGGTGTTCATCTACTACAGTGTTTGTGCAACCTCTTAGTAGGACAGCCAGCTTAAGTTACCCTGTCAAAAGCTGAGAAGAATCTCACCCCACCTCTCTTTTTCATCAAAAATTCAGAAAGCAGGAAGCCTCCAATTTGCAGAAATTCTTGAACCAGGAGGATAGGTTGGCCCCCTGATGTTTTTTTCCACATGGTTATGACTTTCTTATTTGGGAAGGCATTTAGAAAATATAAATTTTACATTATGACAGAATTCTCAAACTGTTGGTTGTGATTTCCTTACAGGAGGTCACAATTAAAATAAAACAACAAAACTGGAAGAGGCTAAACTTGCATGAGTTAAAACTCATTCCTGGCTTTGCTCCCTGCTCTGCTTGCACTAACCATAAAGTTTGAGAATCCCTGTGATATACAGATTAGCATTTAATTATTAAAAGTGATACATTTATTTCTTGCCCAATCCTAACCCCAATGAACTCTTTATTAGTTTTATTTGAGGGGGGTAGTATTTTACAAATTCTTTTCTTCTTCTTTTTTTTATTTTAGGGCCTGCAGCAGCAGAGTTAAAGAACCCCTGCCTTATGACTTTATTTTAACTAGTATTTCCTTGCTTTTACTATGCTGTCCTTTTTTTGTAGTGTTTCTTGTTAACTACCATGAATGGAATAAAAGAACTCAAACAGCATTTATGTGACAGAATGGAGAAATCAGAAACCTATAACTTACTATAAAGGCACCCTTAATCTAGGCTAAAAACTACATAGTATCCCTTTGGGGCAATATTACAATATAAACTTGATTTAATAGACCATTTGGGTCTATTGGGCATCTACTAGTCTCAAATGTCCGTTGACTCGAAATTTATGGCATTTGCATCAATTTATGTCATTTTGTAAATTGACCCAAATGATGTAAATTATATCATTTGCATACTTACAGCAGGACACAAATTATATACATTGATGGAAATAACATAAAACTAAAAGAACCATCTGGACTATTTCAGATATAATTAACTTAATCTGTTACTTCAGAGGATGTCCAGATGCAAATACAGGTAGTCCTCACTTACTGACTGCCTTAGCAACCATTTGAAGTTACAACAGTTGAAAAAAACAGCTTTGTGACCAATCCTCACACTTATGACCATTGCAGCATCCTGCAGTCACATGATCACCATTGTGAGCTTCACAACCAGCTTCCAACAAGCAGGAAGCTTGTTAATGGAGAACGTGGAAGTGAAATCACAAGTTGCGGTCATGTGATGTCTCATTTAAATACCACAGTGATTCACTTAACGATGGAAGTGGAAGTGATGTCATAAGCCCATCATGGTCATGTGTTTTTGCATTTAGTGACCATGGCACTTAGCGACAGAGTTGCCAGTCCCAACTGTGGTTGGTAAGCGAGGACTACCTGTATTGTCCCTTAAAGCTGTGATGGAATGGGATTATGAAGGCCAGGCTCAGGGAGATAAGCGTTTTCTTAGTTCACTGAAAGAGCGTGGGAACTACAAGAGGATGAGGCTGGCACCTCCCTGAAGAATTCATGGTGTTGTGGCTGGCTGGCTTGGGAGCTGGGGTTTCAGTCTGGGAAGATTCTTGCTAGAGGTTGTAGCTAATAAACATAGTTGAACTGATTTTGCATTGTCTCTTGGAGTTCCTTGGGCTAAACCTGACAAAAGCCTAGTTAATAGGCTTCCATTAAAGTGAGGTTTTACAGTAACTTCATTATTTCTTTTTATGTTCAGCAAATATTACTGATAGTGCCTCTCTTTTTCCATATGAAGCAATATAAGACACTTTCCCTTTTTTCCCCTTTTTGCAGGCATTAACAAACACTGCTTAGTATCTCCTTACTTTCCCCTCATGTTTTGCTAAAAACCCGGACCTTTCTTTTTCTGTTTTTTTTTTAGTAACAGCCCAGAGCTTTTTGCCTTCCATGCATCGCAGCTGCTTCATCTGCTTTCCCAGATCTGATCTGGTTATAGGAATATTCCCAGATTCTGCCAATGTCATTTTCCATTCAAGCGTCTCTGACTGACCCCATAGCTCATACAGCAGTCTGGGGTGCCCTGCCCTTCTTTCTTGGCAATTGAGGTTTTAAACACCATGGTTTCCCCTCATTTTGTTTCTATTTATTTTTTTCTGGTTTTTTTTTTTTGGTTGGGCGGTTAATTGAAACAAACAAAACAGCAAGACCAACATTAAGAATGGCAGAACTGAGAAGGAACATGAATAGGGGGACAAAAGAAAAAGAAACAAAAGAGAATAATGATTTGGGATGATATATGTATGTGCATGTGGGAAAGAGTGTATGGATGTCAAGCTATCAGGCTCTTGGCCCCTGCCTAAAACTGAAGGTAATTCTGTTTCCACACATGAGTCTCACAGCTCCTCTTTAGCAAGATTTATTATGAAGAAAGGGACGGGTTTAGAAGAATTCTATGGTCCATGTATCCCCAATATATATTAGGTCAGAGCAGGGATGTGAACAGAGTGTGGTGAAAAAGCCACGATAGTGTGATTGACGCTCTGCCCATTTTTTCAATGTGCCTTCCCCTGCAAAGACCCCTGGGTAGTCTTCCTTGTTTTCTTTTTACTGCCTTTCTGTGAACTGGTAAGTCTCTTGACTAATAACAAAGCAGCCTGCAGCCATGAGTTGCTGGGAGTAGGGTGGTATATAAATAATAATAATAATAATAATAATAATAATAATAATAATAATTATTATTATTATTATTATATCCAAAAAAAGAAGAGGTGCCACATTTGTGCTCATATCAGTTCCAAAGCACAAAAAAAAAAAGCTTTTAAATCTGAAATGGAGTACAGCACTAATGTATATATGAATGTGTGTGCACGTGCTTATATTTCTCTCTCTATAAGTATGCATACACACAGACACACACATTTTTATTATTTCTTTTGTTCCTTTTTCCATCACTTCCTCCCTTTCCTGGTTCATTTTTATTTTTAAATTGCACTTGTGTATTTTGTATTGTTTTGTTTCTTCATTAAAAAAAGGCCACTAAAAGCAAGATGGGAAAAGAGGAAGAAATAGAAAGAGGAAAAAGCGTGGTTTCTAAGGCATGACAGAGAGGGAGAAAGAGAATCATTATTTTTTACTTTTATTATTTATTTATCACTTTTGTATAGCCACCCATCTCACATAGTGACTCTAATTTTGGGAAGAAATTAAACAAAATAAATGCCATATTCAATATTCCTATTCAGAACAGTGTGTGTGTGTGTGTGTGTGTGTGTGTATGTATGTATGTATATGTATATGTGTGTGTGTGTGTGTGTGTATGTATATATATATATATATATATATATATATATATAAAAGAAGGTAACATTAATTTATATTCTGAGAGGAATTCCTCTTCAAATATCTGGAAAATATTTTCAGAAAATAAATTCTTTGTTCAGAAAATTTTTATGGGGTTCTTCAATTTTGAGAATATCTTTACAGAAAATGCAATTACCAATCAAAGAAGGAGGATTCAGTTTTCCAAATCTGGAACTATCCAGACCACCTTACCTGTCTCCTGAGAAATCTGTATGCGGGCCAAGAAGCAACAGTCAGAACCGGTCATGGAACAACCGATTGGTTCAAAATAGGGAAAGGTGTACGACAAGGCTGTATACTGTCACCCTGCTTATTTAACCTATATGCAGAGTACATCATGAGAAATGCCAGGCTGGAAGAATCACAAGCCGGAATTAAGATTGCAGGGAGAATCATCAACAACCTCAGATATGCGGACGATACCACCCTAATGGCAGAAAGTGAAGAAGAACTAAAGAGCCTATTGATGAGGGTGAAAGAGGAGAGTGCAAAAGCTGGCTTGAAACTCAACATTAAAAAAACTAAGATCATGGCATCTGGACCCATCAATTCCTGGCAAATAGAAGGGGTAGAAATGGAAGCAGTAACAGACTTCATTTATTTGGGCTCCAAGATCACTGCAGACGGAGACTGCAGCCATGAAATTAAAAGACGCTTGCTCCTTGGGAGGAAAGCTATGGCAAGCCTAGATAGCATATTAAAAAGCAGAGACGTCACCTTGCCGACAAAGATCCGCATAGTCAAAGCTATGGTTTTTCCAGTAGTAATGTATGGCTGTGAGAGCTGGACCATAAAAAAGGCCGAGCGCCGAAGAATTGATGCCTTTGAACTGTGGTGCTGGAGAAGACTCTTGAGAGTCCCCTGGACTGCTAGGAGGTCAAACCAGTCAATCTTAAAGGAAATCAACCCTGATTGCTCATTGGAAGGATCGATAATGAAGCTCAAGCTCAGATATTTTGGTCACCTAATGCGAAGAGAGATCTCTTTGGAGAAGACCCTGATGCTGGGAAAGATTGAAGGCAAAAGGAGAAGAGGACGGCAGAGGATGAGATGGTTAGATAGCATCACTGAAGCAATGAGCATGAAACTGAGCAAACTCAGGGAGGCAGTGAAGGACAGGAAGGCCTGGCGCAATATGGTTCATGGGGTCACGAAGAGTCGGACACGACTTAACGACTAAACAACAACAACAACAACAACCGATTGTCAAGTGTTAAATACTGGAATCCAATAATTGGCATTAATGTTCCGATCTGGCCAACGTTGGAATACACATATATAACACCTTGCTTGGATGGACAGTATTAGGATTTAAATACAATAGAACTCTAATATCTCTGGAAACAATTTCGTCAGTTAGAAAGCTATGGAACATACTGTCTAATTAAAAAAAAATGCCAAATTGACTTTGTGGGGAAGCCCAAATTTAAAAATTGGGAAAAAGTTGATGATATGGAAAAATTGGATGAAAGCAGGGACATTGACATTGGACCAACTGATAGATGATGAAGACAAATTTTTAACGTATGCTGTATTAAGAGTTAATATCCTGTTGGAGGTATCCCAATGGCAATATTTACAGCTGCAACATTTGTTAACAACAATGTTTGGACCAGAGCATTCTCAGCTTCCAAGACACCTGAGATATTAGAACAACTTGTTAAATCTGTTAGAACTAAAAAAACCTACTATTACTTTTTATAGATATTTGTTATCAATAAATCAATTTGATATGCAGATGTTAAGGGATGAGTGGAATAAAGAACTAGAAGTTTCTATATTGCCTAGACAATGGGAGAGTGTCTTATCTTCTATAACAGGAGTGTCAATGGACCTTAAACTATGACTTATACAACAAAAAATAATATTTAGAATTTACTGGACTCCATTACGTTTGTATAGAAAAGGATTGTCAAAAACAGCATTTTGTTGGAGATGTAATAAGGACAATGCCTTTTTAAAACATGTTTTTACAATGTCTTATTCTTAATAAGTTTTGGGAGAAAGTAGTGGACTATGTAAACATGATCATGCAACAAAAGCTAACATTTTCAGAGGTTAATATTCTTTTAAACTATATACCTACTACATGGAATTTGACATCTGGACAATGTAAACGGATTCTCTGTGCCCTTACTATGGCCAAAAGATTGATACTGCAACATTGGAAAGATAAATGTATGGTCCCATTCACTCAATGGATTGAAGACCTGATTGCACTTGCCACTTATGAGTGGATTCCTATAGACGTAGACTTTGTATGGACAAATATCATGAAATATGTGACTCATTTATACAAAATACAGTAGGTTAAAAAAAAAAGACAGTTATACAAATGTATTGGAAATATATATGCATTTGAATAATATTTGCATTAGATAAATATATATAGATATGTAACTATTTACTATATAATGGTATACTACAGTTTTTATTTTTATTTTTTTTATTTTTGTTCTTGTATTTTTGTCACTTTTTGTAATATCACCTTTTAATATTTTCTTTCTTCTTCTTATGTATTATTATTATTTTTGTGTTTTTTCCCTTTTGTTATTAATTAAAAGCAATAAAAATTATAAAAAAAATAAAAGAAGGTAATATGTTAGAAAAGACATTATTAACATGGCTTCTGATGAGGACCCATGGTGAGTTAGGCATCCCTGTGTGCATCTCTGCGAGTGGAGACAGCACTGTAGCAAAGATTGGCTGCTAGGCGGCAAGTTCTGTCTAACGAAATTCTCTCTGGAGAAGGAGAGATCGAGAGATCACCCACTTCTGCTCTGGATAGCTCTTCCTTGTGTGGAGATTGCAGGAAGTGAGCTTCTTGTGGTCAGTCATGGCTTGAGCAGCTTGGAAGCTGAGGGATTACCATCGCACTCAAAACCACTGTGCAACCTTTATGGACACTTGACCTGCAAAAGCCTCACTTTCTTAAACACTTCTGGAGATATTTAATTTACAACTTAAGAGAGATCTTCCAAGCAGGAAAGAATAAAGACACTTGGTGAATCACCTTCTTTTTGGAATTAAGAAGAGAAAAAAATACTATCTTAAAGGATTTTGACTTAAAAGCAAAAACCTTAACAAGGTTGTGATTTAAGAAAGTTTTAAATGGATAAAGGGGGCAGTAATTTTAGAAAACAGAAGAATAATTTTTTTCTTTGATGAAGTGCCTTTGAAAATAGTAAAATTAACTAGACAAACAGACCAGACCTTTGTGGGAATGTTGATTGTTTATTGTTAAGGAAAGTAGATAATTGGTGGATTTTACAAAATAAGATAAGGGTAATATGAGCCAGACTCTGTGACTGTAGCTATGGAGAGCTCATTAGGACTAAAATGTTAAAGACAGAGAAAAGCAAAACAGGAAAAAAGAGGGAGAAAGAGAGAGAGAAGCTTGTATTTTACTTTCACCCTAGTAATTGACATGCTTTCACTTCTGGGCCATAAATATTATAGTGGCAACCACAAGAAAAGCAGCAAAAATAGGAGAAGAAAGGAAAGATTCACTAGAACAACTTACAGATAAGGGCATCACACCAGATTTATTGCAGAAAATGTTTGAGGAATTTGGCAAGAGGATGACTAGAAGAGTTGCCAATAGTTTGGATGCTTTTAAAAAGGAAATGGAAGAAAGATTTGCAGGGATAAAAAAGAATATGAAAGAAGAAGTTAAGAAGATTAAAGAATCTTTAGGACACTTGGCTGGAGGTGTAAAACAAATTAATGATGAAGTGGAAGTTTTGGAAAGTAAGACAGAATTTATAAACAGAGAGATGGAGAAAGATTTGGATAACTTGGCATTAGTGGAACTGAGAGAAAAATACTTTTGTTTAAGATTTAGAGCAATTCCAGAAGGCCATGGGGAAGATATCAGAGAAAAGATTGTTAAATCCCTGTCTAACATTTTGGATTGGGATGAAGATGACACATAGGCAGAGATTGATAAAGTTTATAGGATTAATTCATGATTTACAAAATTAGGAAATGTTCCAAGGGATGTCCTTGTGCACTTTGTCAAGAAGAAGACTAGAGATCAAGTTCTGCAGCAGCATTTTAATACTAGATTGAGGATTGATAATATAGATTTAACTATACTTAAGGAAATTCCAATTAGAATACTGTGCAAGAGAAAAGAATTTTTTTTTTCTGACACACACATTCAAACAGAAAAAGATTGCATTTAGATAGGTTAAGTTGAAAGGGGTGATTTTTACTTTTAAACAGCAGCAATTCAGACTGAACTCTATGTAGAAAGTAAGAGATTTTCTGGGAAAATTCAAAGAAGAATTGGAGGAAATGCAAATGGAAGTGACAATGACAGATGTGACTAAACAAATGCCACAACAGATACAATAAGACACTGAAGATGCTACTACAGTGGGCGCTACAGGTATTGATTTTTCTAAAATCATGGCATAATTATGGATTATAAATGCTTAGCATGGAATATAAATGGAACAAATACTCCTCAAAAGAGAAAAAAATAGTATATCTAAATTTGTGTGGTAGGGAAAACCCACACATTAAATACAAAATGTTATAAGATGCAAAGGAAAGAGGAGCATTGGATTTACTGGATTTGAAATTGTATTTTGCAGCCAGTTGCAAACAAAAAAAAAAAGTTTGGCTTGGATGAAAGAATGGGTGTTACTGAGAAACAAAAGACTTTTAAAGTTAGAAGAGCATGACCTGAGGTATAGATGGCATGGATATTTATGGTACTATAAAGTTAGACATGTCATATTGAGAATATGGAATAAGTATGGAATAGATATAAACCCAGGCCGTGCTTGAAACCACCTGTATGGATCTCAGCACAAGAAGCATTTTACAGAAGAGAAACAACAGGCAAAGACAAATGGTTTATATACCAAGAATTATTGGAGAATCACCAAGAGGAATATAACATTAAATCAAGAGAGCAACTAATGATTTTCCCATTTACAGTTATCAGAAAGGTTTAAAATGGATAAAAAGACTTACAGTATGGAGCAAAGTAAGACAGAATTTGAAGTGCAATTGTGTACCAATGAAGAACATGTAATTGCTAAAATATATAAAATTTATTGAAATTTGAAATGGAAGAACAGGTTAAATAATGTATGATAAAGTGGGCTAAGAATTTTGGTTATAATATACACGTGGATCAATAGGAAAATATGTGGTCAAAAGGTTGAAATTTACATTATGTTATGTTATGTTATGTTATGTTATGTTATGTTATGTTATGTTATGTTATGTTATGTTATGATCTTAAAGATAATTTTTATAAAATGATGTATCATTGGTACAAGATGCCAGAGAAATTATTTAGACTGTATAAAGGCATTCCAAATGTATGTTGGAAATGTGAACAACCTGAAGGAACAGTCTATAATACTTGGTGTACATGTAAAAAAGTTTTTAAAAATTGGATTTAAATACACACATGGATATAGAGGATTTTAAAGATTAATATTCAATTGCTGAGAACTGACTTCTTTGATTAGAGAAAGGTCATTACTGACATTCGTCAATGACTGGAAACCCTTATGGACTTTTTGCATAAAAACAAAAGTGATTTTGTGACTTATTTTATTTTATTTTATTTTATTTTTTATTTTATTTTTTATTAAATTTATATGCCACCCATCTCCCCCAGAGGATGACTCTGGGTGGCTTACAATTATAGACTTATGGATTTGATGATGAGAAAGAATGGGTTATAAAAAGAAGGGAATTATGATGTAATCTTAGAGAGAGGTTTGATTAGAATTGTATGTATAACTGCCAAGAGGAAGATCAGAAGCCATTTTCTGTTCTTTTAATTTATTTTTCTTTTTTCTATCTCCTTATTTCTTTGTCTCTTCCTTTCTTTTCTTTTGTTCTCTCTTTCACATTATATCTTTTTCTTTGAATGTACTTCTTATTTACATATTACCTATGTAAAATCTTTTAATAAAAACTATTTTTAAAAAAGAAAAGACACTGTTAACATAAATAATAAATAGTGACCTGATTTGAATAATCTTATGCTCCATTGTATAAACCCAAAAGCTCTTTGTTGTTATGTTGATTTTTTCAGCCACAGCAATTCCCCACTCTTTTAAATACCACAGACTCATTTTTTTAAAAAAAAAGCTGTTTAGTTTTCCTTGTTCTCCGTTACAAACCAGATAACTAACAATGGGAATTTAATCTAGTTCATATATTATACTATAGTAATGTAAATGTGTTTGAAAAGATAGACAAGAAACCACCAGCAGGATTCAGTCTGAAGGATTGTTGGGTGATTTTTCCCAATTTGTTTTAAAAACTTTCTATCAAATGGCATTGCGGTACTTTGTGTCAATCTCTTTTACAATCCTGCCAACAACATTACGAATGAATATAGTGCACTTTTAATGGACTGGATGGATTATGGATTATCTTCAGGGTCAATTCAGATGACTTGCTGGAATAGAGTTCCAATGAGATTTTTCAGGTTTTTCATTTTTAGCCATTTGTTCTAATCCTGCATCACACAGTATTGTAATATAACTGGCTCTCCAGCATTGGGCCAGAGGGTTGAGTGAGCCCATCTCTACGACGCATGGTAGTATATTGATTGGTGTCTTCAGCTGTCCATTTGTTTTGCTGTTTTGATATGTATTGCTTTTTATGATTGTTTTTAGTTTGTTTCTATGCTGCCCAAAGTCATCCTAAATTGGGTGATTATACCAGTTGAAGAAAATAAATAAACAAATAAAGTATTATGTAAGAGTTTTCACTAGGCTTAGACTCGGATCGTAACAACAGAAAAGTGACATTCCCTTACAACTTACCTTGTACCCGTTTCCACCTGTCTCCATATTGTAACCTGATATATTCTGGATGATTTAGCTTTGCTATACATCAGGAAAACTAGTCTATGATCTGGGAGAAGTGGATGCAATTCTTCTTCCTTGTTTGCCCTTGTCCTAGAATAATATTCTGCTCCTGATCTTTGTGGGCATGAAATTCACCATCTGCAAAAAGCCCTGGTAGAATATTTATGAGGAAGTAATTCAGCCAGTGGGAAAACATATCAGTCTCCCAGAGTGCTCTGGATTAAATCAGATGTAAGTCCTTGCTACTCATACATTTCACAGTTTGGCTATAAAGCGATAGCTTTATCACTACTACAGTAGTTATTTTAGAGCAAAGTGAAATAGAAGCCGAGTTCCCCTACCTCCATCTTGCCTCCCCCCAAGCATAACAAAAAATTAACTTGAGTCCAAGGAAGTTCACCGAAAGAACATTTCCTCATTTTATTTCCACAGTTACTTCTACTCTCCACAAAACCTTTTAGAAGCTCCAATGGTGCTTCTGAATGATTTGGGATGAGAAGGAAGGGGTGCCTCTCTGGACTATTTTCAGGGCATGCAAGCAGTTGTAAAAGGAAGGATAGTGAGAGGCTTTTCCTTTTATTTTCCTTTGTTGCCTTAGGATCCAAGATAATAATCCCTTTATAATGTTGACTAGTCCATGTTTTGCAAAACCCAAAGACAGCAAAACTTAAGTTTTATTTTCATGAGTAAGCTTTTCTTATTATTCATACATCTGAATAAACATCTAATTGAACATTCTGCCATTCTGAAAATATACTTAACAGTAACTCATGCCTTTATCACCTCTAGGACAGTTACTGCAATGAACTTTACATGGGGCTGTCTTTGACAACTCTACAGAAACTGCAGTTGGTACAATATACAGTTGCCTGCTTGCTGGTGAGGGAGAATTATTGCAGCCATATGACACCAGCTTGAGGGTATTGCACTGGCACTCAGTAGGCTTGTGGATATTCAAAGTGCTAGTTTTAACTTAAAAACCCCTTTAAGGCTTGACTCCTAGGCATTTTCAGAGTCTCATTCAAGTGGAACCAGACTGTTTGATCTGCTGATCTAGGGTGGAGACGGTCATGGTTCCCTCCATTCATGAAGTTGCTGAAGGGAGAGGGAGGAAGCATTTTTTCTCATTGCTAGCCCACTTCAATAGAA
Organism: Python bivittatus; assembly: GCF_059951505.1. Lineage (NCBI taxonomy): Eukaryota > Metazoa > Chordata > Lepidosauria > Squamata > Pythonidae > Python > Python bivittatus. The sequence continues at coordinate 68,418,260 of NW_028277030.1, read as the reverse complement.
TAACCTCCCCCACCCCCGAGACTTGGATGGGCCCTTCCCAGCTTACATTTTGGAAAGCTGTCACGACAGAATTATGCTGCAGAACCTTTGATTTGTAGGAGGTGCTATCATTACACTTCTAGATTGGTTTTTGGTTTTCTTGCATTATTGTGCTATGGGTCATTTTTATGATACTGTGTGGTAAACTGTGGGGAGTTGCTTTAAAATATGGCAAAATATAAGAACTGTGAAACAAATAAATAAATACATAAATAAGATAAAAGAATCTCTTGATGCCAAGATGATGACATACATGCAATGGCATACATGAATCTCAATGTCTGATGCTGTTATGTAAATGGTAGCATTTGCATAATGATGTCATCATGCAGGTGTCACCATTTGCCTCCTATGAATGCTCATTAGCATACAGCCCTGAGATTTCATGAAATTAGTATCTATGTACTAACTGGATCTGAACCTGTTTAGGGTTTTGTTTTGTTTCAGATCAGCCACAGATAGCTTGGTGCTGTCCCCTGACACACACAAACACATACCACTCTCACAGATACTATGATATTTTTCAAGTGATTTGGAAGAAAAGGTGGTTAAGAAAGGACATTAATTTAATTTTATTTATTTACAGATTATTTTGCTCAATCTGCTAAAATGTGTGCTAATATTCTACTCTGTGTATTATGGAATCCTGTGCTTTTGTTTCACAGCATTCAGGTAAGAAGGTTTTTAACTACCTTTCTAAATGAATGCATGCAGTGCTGTGAGGGAGACTGAATTTGGCCTCATTCGTTTTGAGTGGAACACTTAGGCATATGTGTATATATGTACATTTATGCTTACTAATTGAATTTGGTATGAAAACACATGCTAGATAAACTACATTCTGGAATGTAATATGGACTTACCTAATATTTGTTATCCAGCACATATGGGAGTCCCTGTATTTGGGGAGACTTTGATAGAACAAAATGTTTTGTTCAGATATTCCTGAAGGACTTTGTTGACATGCTGCATACTGTATATTCACAGACTTCAAATGTTGGATGGATTTGCACCTTTTGATTTTAAGACAAAACCTTCATGGATTAACCCACATTATATAGGTAAGTTTTCTTCTTTGCTATTCTGTGATCTTCAAACTGCTAGGCAATTTTTCTATCAAAATGTTTCAAGCAGATGATTTAAATTTAAATGTAAACACTGTAGACAAATTATCCCACCAATAACTCCTTCAGGGTCACTGTGCAGAATATGCTGAGCATCTGGAGGACAGTCACGCGGATTAACTCTGCGTTGAACTCCAGCCTTGATGCAGGGCCAGTGGGGGTTACAGGGGCTGAGTCTTGCATAGTTATCTGGGAGGAGTTCAAGCCTGTTGCACCTGAGGAAGAGGACAGGGTCCTTGTAGCTGTTAGTTCGGCCACTTCTTTGTTAGATCCATGCCCCTCCTGGCTGGTCAAGGCTGCCTGGGAGAGGATGCCTAATTGGGTCTGGGCAGTGGTTAATTCCTTTTTGAGGGAGTGGGTGGTCCCACTGGCTCTTAAGGAGGCAGTGGTGCACCTCTTCCTCAAGGGGCCATCACTTGACCCAACTAATCTGAACAGCTTTTGTCCAATCTCAAACCTCCCCTTTTTAGGTAAGGTTGTAGAGGAAGTGGTCACACAGCAGCTTTAAAGGGATGAGGCAGATTATCTGGACGCTTTTCAGTCAGGATTCAGGCCTGGATATGGGACTGAGTGGCATTGATTGTGCTCTTGGATGACCTCTGGAGGGAGTGGGATGGGGTTAGTGCATTTCTTAGATATGTTGACACTGACAGATTGTAATATCTCTTGACTGCTATTTGTATTAAATTTCTTTTTTTATATTGTGTTTTAACTGTTTAATTGCTTTTATGAATGTTTGCCACTCAGAGTCACTAGTTTGAGCTGGGTGGCTATACAAATTGAATAAGTAAATAAATAAATAAACTTTCTTTTACAGACTATTGCTATACAGTATATTTATAGATGAATTCAGACAAATAGTTTTTGTAATTATCTGTTTCTGAGGTCTATATGTTTTCAAACACTTGGATTTTGTCCACCAATTCACAATGCAGATGCCCTTAAAAAAAAGCAGTTTCTGTGTTTGGAATCAGTTTGGAAGTGAATATAGTAAAACCCTTATACAAATCCATGGCAAGACTACATGTAGAATATTTATTTATTTATTTATTTTTCGAATTTGTATGCCGCCCATCTCCCCCAATGGGTGACTCTGGGTGGCTCACAATAATAATAAAAAAAACACAGGACTCTCCAGACATAGACATAATCTATAAATAGTTAAAAACATATATAAAAATGGCCTAAAAACCTCCTATAATTTGGCCCTAAAAAACCTGTAAGATGCTGGGGGGGGCAACCCCTCACCCCACCAGCCATCTCCATAGTTGCGGGCCCCCCTCTGGCCCCCAGGCCTTCTGGCAGAGCCAGGATTTGATCTCTTTCCTGAAGACCATGAGGGAGGGGGCACACTGCACCTCAGGCGGCAAGATGTTCCATAGGGTGGGCGCTACAGCAGAAAAAGCTCTCTGCCTAGACCCCACCAATCGAAATTCCTTGATGGGTGGGGTCTGCAACCTGCCCCTTCTGCTGGACCGAGTGGGGCGGGCTGAGATGACCGGAGCGAGGCGGTTCCTCAGATAACCTGGTCCCATGCCATGAAGGGCTTTAAAGGTGATGACCAACACCTTGAATTGGACCCGGAAACAAACTGGCAACCAATGCAGCTCACGCAACAGGGGTGTTATACGTGCCCTCCTAGGGGCATTAAGAACTGTCCACGCCGCTGCATTCTGTACCAGCTGTAGCTTCCGGATACTCTTCAAGGGTAGCCCCATGTACAGCGCATTATAGTAGTCCAACCCGGAGGTGACCAGGGCATGAGTGACCGTGCGGAGGCCCTCCTGATCCAGGAAGGGGCGTAACTGCCGCACGACACGAAGTCGTGCAAAGGCCCTCCTAGCCACGACTGCCACCTGCTCTTCGAGCAGGAGTCGTGAGTCCAGGAGAAGCCCCAGATTACGCACCGGGTCTGTCTGGGGCAGTGCAACCCCGTCAAGAACCAAAGATGACAAACTCCTAGATCCTGAGGCTCCCCGTATCCACAGCCACTCCGTCTTACCAGGGTTCAGCTGAAGCCTGTTGTCCCCCATCCAGGCCCCCACAGCCTCCAGGCACCGCAAGAGGGCAGTCACAGCGTCACTTAAGGCACCTGGGATGGAGATATATATTTGGGTATCATCCGCATACTGATGATACCTCACCCCATGGTGCCGGATGATCTCACCCAGCGGTTTCATGTAGATATTAAATAGGAGCAGTGACAGTACTGACCCCTGTGGCACCCCACAAAGTAGGGGCCGGGGGCCAGACCTCTCGCTCCCTATCAACACCGATTGGGTTCGGCCTTGGAGAAAGGAGCTGAACCAGCGCAACATTGTGCCACCCAGCCCCAGCTCCTGCAGCCGACCCAAAAGGATACCATGGTCGATGGTATTGAAAGCCGCCAAGAGGTCAAGAAGAGCAAGGATGGATGCACTCCCCCCATCCCGCTCTCGCCAGAGATCATCTAAAAGTGCGACCAATGCTGTTTCTGTCCCATAACCAGGCCTGAATACTGACTGATAGGGGTCCAGATAATCCGTTTCCTCCAGGATCCTCTGAAGCTGCCGCGCGACCACCTTTTCTACCACCTTCCCTAAAAAGGGGAGGTGGGAGACTGGATGAAAATTGTCCAGGAGGGTGGGGTCTAGCGACGGTTTCTTGAGGAGAGGGCGGACCAAAGCCTCTTCTGTACATGGCTACTTAAAAAGAATATTGCAGAGCCAGCAAGATGCAAAAAAGGACAACCAAAATAATTGGTGGGATGGTGGTAGAGCAAGGAAAAACTATAGAGATTGGAGCTTTTGCTTGAAGTGAAGACAATAGGAAACATAATAGAGACATATACAATCAGGCAAAACATGAAAAATGTTACTAGAGTGTTCTTCTTCATCTCTCATGGTGTTGGAATTCCAGGTCATTTGTTAAAATAAAAGGAATGGTTAAACTATTGGTAGTTAATGTACTCTGCTTTGCAAACACAGTTAAACTGGATTTTGCTAATTGTTAGGACTGGCAGTGACTACCAACGTACACATTCAAAGGGGACTGTACAAATTCATGAAAAGTTGGACCCTCTATGAATCCATGACTAATAGTTTTGATGGCAATTTCCTGTCACCTGAATCATACACATTTAAATATTGGATGGTAGAAAGCAACAATGGTAGAGGGCTATTGCCTTCATGTCCAGGTTTGTGAACACAATATATTGTTTTCTTATGCTTATACTTGAGCCGCCAACTGTCTTTTGATTGCAACGGGTCCAAATCCAATAAAATAAATAAAATCTGGTTGACCACTGTGTCACAGAATGCTGGACTAGACTAGTTATTGGGCTGATCCAGCAGGATTATTATTTCTTGTCTATTAATGCAGATGTCAGTCTGTTTTGAGGAAAGGCTTCTTACGTGTTGCGGTGAAAAAAGTACTATAAGCAGCAAACTCAGAAATCTTGCAGCCAAGAAACTGAAGCCTGGGAGCTGGAACATTTTGGATGCTTGATTTCTGCAGGGCCAAGTACAAGCCTGCATTGGAGATCTTGGGAATCAGAGATCAATTTATAGAGCTGATCTGTGAATCCTGATACTTCTAGAAATCAGTGTGGCATTCAAAATACTTTCCCCCATCCTACTCTGGCATCTATCCCTCAGATAAAAAAACCCCAGTGGCCTGGCTGCTGCTGCTGCTGCTGCTAATGATGATAAGTGGGTTCATATTATGCAAAAAAAAAAAAAATCCCAACAATACCATGTAGGAGCTTCATGTTATGTCTGCATCAGCCCAAATATTTACTTGCTCCATTAATACCTAACTGCCAATAGGGTATTCCACTGAGGGAACTATATTTCACCCAAAAAAAGACCAGAGGGTTATCTAATGGGAATGAAAGTAATTAGCCCAATAGACGAATAACTGAAGTGGCATCTCCTGAAGTCATTCATTGTGGTAACTCACAGCACATAGAAAATGCTAACGTTGGTACAGGCTTCCACAGATAATCACTAACCAGTTTTCCCTCAATGTGCTTCATGATAAAATTAGCTAAAGCAGTTATCAGTTGTGGCCCTGACATGCTCTATCAACATCCACGTAAATGCAACTTTCACTATTGAGCAGTTGCATTCTGTTCAGCCACTAATTTATCTGTGAACTGTCTTTCAGATCACATTACCCACACTAATAGCTGCTCCATCAGTCCTGACCTTTGCATTCTTCAGAGTATTCCAGAGTATGGATCCTTTCTTAGCTACTGTACAATCTGCAACAATTTATACTTTTCCTGTCAGGCCTTACATCAGGGCTGGGCAGTAAATCACAGCTTTTCTGACACTTAACACCAAATAAAGTTCCTGGTTTGACTTGACAGAAGACTCTCAGACATGACTTGGGTAGATTAAAATCTTTACTGCAGACAAGAGGGAAGCCTTAACACAATTCATTGCCCATTGTGGTGCAAAGAAGTCATGTCAGTACTCCAGAACTTAAACTCACGGCTGTTTCCTCACAGTTTTCTGAGTGAACAGATACTTGGCCACTCTCTAGAGTAGCCTTGGGAAGCAGCTAAGATTAATTTACATAACAAGTGCCTGGGAACTGCTGGTTCCTGCCTTATCAGCCTTTACATTTCCAGTGTATAAGATTGCCTTCTAGTATTTGTGCCAAAATTCCAGATTCCAGACTTGTAAACCAACATTTAAATTATAGATTTTTAATTATATCTGTCAACTAACTTGAGTTTTTCTAATCTGGTTAGAATGCAAAGAGACTTGACAACTATGTTAGGGAAATGGTGATTATAGACAATCTATGAGAAATTCAGTTTTGATTTAATAATAGTTTCAAAAAGCTGTTTTCCTGCCTTTCATAACTATAGAACAAAACCAATTTGCTGTAGGTGTCAGAGTGATCAGAAGCAAAGAATGCCATAAGATTTTTGAATTTCAAACTCTCGTGATTTTAAGCTCTTCAAGATTTTTACTGATTTAAATAAGGTCTCATATCTCTTCCTGCTATTATCACTGTGACGTCCTCAGTAAAATGTACACCATGACAATGAAATGGAGCAAAGATATCAAGATCTCATTCAAGGATGTGTTTTTAGGAGGAGCCATTAATTCTAAAATTAATTTGGCCTTACATTCTGCTTCTCTCTCTTTCTCTCTCTCTCTGATGATTCCTTTAGATGTTACTAGTTGGTAACTGATTTTTTTTTTTTAATTCAGTGAAGTGGAACAGCATTTGTTTGTTTTTCTGGATTAAAAAAAATAGTGGCATTTGGGGATTGGCCAGGAGAGTTCTCTTCCTTTTTCTTCCCCCCCCCCCCCGCCAAATCTTGGAAATTAAAGGAGCAAATGATTAGTTGGAATATTGCACTCTCTACTTCTTCCTTTCTCCTGGCCTCAAAGGTGCTGTGGTTGCAGATGTGTGAACCCCTGGGCTTATCTATGGGACTGCAGTAGAGTAATTAGAGTAATGAGCAGAACAGCTGTTGAAAGTCAGAAGAATAAATTAGAGATACAATTCTTAGCATCCTACACAAATGAAAATAATATTGCCCTTCTTTCTATAGAACTTCCTGCTCACTGAGAACAGCTATGATTAAATGGATATTAAAAAACTAGGGTTGCTCTTGAACTTCAGAAAACCTGCTTTTACATTCTTGAAGTAAAATGGATACTGGTATTGATTCTGGATGATGAAAGATCAGCTTTTTGGAGAATAAGATGGATTGTTTCATGTCTCCACAGAGAACCAACCACTCAAGGCAATATTTAAATCCGTACACTTTTAAGTTAATTTTCTTCAAGTTAGTCTAAGTAACAATATGCCCTTAAACTACTTTAGTGGGTAATAGAATTGTGATCATGATAGAAAGAGGACTACATTAAATACTTTGGGGAAGGGTAGCAGGAAGAGTAAAAATTATGACATTTTTCTACCTTTATAAAAAAATAACTATTTTGAAAGTTAATAATGTTGTGGTAAATGCTGTGATGAAATCTATAGGCAAGAATTTGTTCCTATACTGTCAGCTATGTAGCTTTTTGATGTATACTTTCTAGTGCACACATTGGTCCAGACACAGTTCAGTAGATGATGCTGGGACAGAATTGTCTCATTCCATATCATATCTCCTTGCTTAAAAAATATAACTTCTGAAATATTTGGTTTAAAAATGAAGCAGACCCTACCTGCTATTCTCCCAGATAGTAGGAATAGTTTGGGGGGGTGGGGGGTGGGAAGAGATATATCAGTAGAAAAGGCAGCTTTGTGAACATGTGGCATGATGGAATGTCCTGACATACCATAAATATATCACTTCCATGGATCCCCCATATATCCATTAATCAGTGACATACGGTAGTTAATATCCTACTTTTAAAAATTGGTGCCACTGGAGAAAGACCTTAGGGCAGAGGTCCAGATTGTACTGAAAGCCCCAAAACAGCAGTAGTTGTAGTTATATACATTACCATTTATTATTATTATTATTATTATTTAAATAGAAGGTGGGGGTAAAATCACTAAATTCAGTCTAAAATTACATATCCATATCACAGCTTGTGAAAAAGACAAACATACACATTGATCTGGAAGGATTTTGTGCTGGCCATCTGCCATCATCCATGCAAGGACTACATTACAGATTGAGGATAAAATACCATTGCCAGTCTGCTCCTATCTTTAACAGCAATCTGACATTTGGAACCTTAGCAGACGTAGAGTTAGAAAGCATTGGACAAAAGATCCCTTTTATTGCTTTAATGTATTTCTGTGTTTCTAGTTCTTATAGTATCAATGGAATTAGCCTATTTCATCTCTGGCCTGCTCTTTGCCTTGGTTGTAGAAGAATGGGTTTGGGATTATGCCATAACTGTTACGGTCATTCACATCACAGTCACTTCAGCAGGTAGGTATATTGCTTAATAAATAACACTACTTGAGAAAAAGGATAGCTGATGATTTTTGAAACCAGTTTTGTAGACACCCATACACATAGCCACGTTGTCAGCTTTATCTTGCCTTCGATTCTCAGCTTCTTATTGAAGATATAAGGTAGGTTAAAAGAAACAAACAATGCTGACAGCTCTGGCCAGCTCCAATATGATGGATTGCAACTGCTATTATCTTTAGCCAGGACAGCCCATTGCTCTGCTTTTGCAAATTAGTTGAACTGGTTGGGGGAAGGATGTGCCAAAATCATCCATGCTTTCTGGCCAGAGCTTTTTCTTTAATATGCGTATATTTCTTTAATATACACATTCACATACACACAATTGAATTACAATAGATCACAATTATCATCATATTGGGTAGGCTTCCTTTTTCCATTGTCAGTTTTAAACATAATTATGTGATTTTTATCCTTTTTATAACTCAAAACGTTAATTGCTTTTGAGTTTTTCTTTGCTGAAGGAGAAAAAGGTCAGTCGTAATGAACATAAGCATTCTGGCTGACGTTTGCTATACTGCACATGGAAATAAAATAAGTGTTGCTTTAAAATTTGACTATAAGTTATAGCAAATGTTGAGTTAATGCTCTTGGATATATGTCAGGAGTTGGCAGGATGTGGGTGACAGTATGTTGACTTGCAAGGTAATTTCTAGGTTAGAGGCTCTAGCTTGCACAGAATAGCATGAAAATTGGCTTTGGTTGTGCTTGCGACATGCTGGCCAAAAAAGCAGAAAAACTGACCAGTACTGTCTTTATCATTAGCAAGGAATGCTGCATGTGGGGCTGAGTAACCTAGTCTATAACTCCTCTATCTTACTAAAAAACTTTACAGGTAGTCCTCGACTTACAACAGCAATTGGGACTGGAATTTCCATCACTAAGCAGATTTGTCATTAACCAAATCCCACAGTCATTAGGCAAGGCAATTTCCTGCCGGTTTCCCACAACCAAGTCAGTGGGGGAAGCCGGCAGGTAGTCCCAGGCAGCTTGCAAGCAGGCTGGAAGGCAGGTAAGTGGCTGCTGCTGAGTCGGGGTGCACAAGGGGGTGCACAAGGGGGTGAAGGTGCAAGGGAGGTGCAGCGAGGCTCAGTGAGGTTGCATGGGGGTGCAAGAGTGCCCGGCGTGGCACAAGCTCAGAAGGGCTGGGGGAGGCTGCACAGGTGGGGGAGACTTACCCCAGCAATTTGATTTTCTGGGGAAGCTGGCAGAGAAGGTTGCAAATGGTGATCATGTGATTGTGGGGTGCTGCAACTGGTCATAAGTGCGAGTCAGTTGCCAAGTGCCCTGATCACGATCACATGACCACAGGAATGCTGGGGTGGCTGGAACTCCAAGCACCAGTCATAGCCACCATTCAGTCAGCACCATCGTAGTTTCGAATGGTTGCTGAATGAATGGTTGTAGGTTGAGGATTACCTGTATATGAAAACCTTGATTTGGCAAAGCCAGGATATGTGGTAGAGGTCCCTGTGTACTGCCCTTGGCTAATAGAAGATTATGACTTGGAATGTAAGAGGAGTGAATGGTAGAGAGCATGAATATGAAAGGAAAGAAAAATAGTTATGTTCTGTGTCTATATGCAATTAAGAGAAAAGGGAAGGATATAATAGATCTGAATGAAGATGAAGAATTTTGTAGAGAAGAGTTGATGAATACATATGAGAAAGTGAAGGTGTAGGTTTACTTATGAATAAAAGGGCTAAAATGTAGTGAGAAAGTATGAATTTGTTGCTGTGGGTCCATATGAAAATAGGAATTTATTGGTTGGTGATAATTGCATGTCCTACTCTAGTGGCTGTTGATAATAGAAACATTCCAGGGATGAATTTTTGGAAAAATTGTTCAAAATTGTGAATGAATATAATCTGGAGAAAAAGATGTATTCCATTAGGGGACATGAATATGTGGGAATGAGATGAAAAAATATGGAAAAGGTGACTGGGCCATTCAGGTACCCAAGAATGAATGAGAATGGTAACTAGTGAGTATTTGCTTAGAAAAAAGTATTTTCATTCTGAATACAGGTTGTCTCCTATTCACAGCTTCATTATTTGCAGTTTTGTCTATCTGTATTTGATAATTAGAAACCAGACTGTAAGATAGATAGATAGATAGATAGATAGATAGATAGATAGATAGATAGATAGATAGATAGATAGATAGATAGATAGATAGATAGATAAAGTTAGCATGTATCTGGGGTTTTGGCCTTGGTTTGGTTACTTTAGGTATGCAGGCAGGCTTTTGCATGTGCATAAAGTACAAGGCTTATGGTCAGGTCATCTGTTCAATGCACCTGTACCTGTTCTTCCTTCTATTCTCCTGCTTATGGCAGATCTTGCTGAGTCAGCCCAATCCAAAGGTTCCATAGGGCTTCCTTGTGGAAGAACGTTGGAGGAACTAGTTCAGTTGATGATGCAGAGCTTGTGCTGCATGGCTCACATGGACTTCTCTGCTCCGTGTAACTATTTCACAGTCCTGGTAGACAGCCTCTCAATTACACTACTGGATACTTATGCTGCCGTGACCTTTGGCTACACCATGTGATGCTGGCACTGCATGGAGGCTGCTCATGGCAATCTGTACACACGCCATTGAAGGCATGATCCAGAGACATGATCTAGAGACCCCCTCCACTGAGATTGTGAAAATGCATGAAGGCTGGTGTGCCATGTGGAGAGCCATGAGCAGTGTGGCTTGAGCAGGATTATTCTCTCCAGTGAATATAGAGTATGGTGACTCTTGCGCAGGCTGACTTAGTGACATCCACCATGATCGTGCTAGGAGAAAGAGGAGCAAATACTGTACAAGTACATTGCACAGACAACTATAATGGGAGGAAGCGGACAAGAATAGGCTCCAGCAGGCTCACATTGTCATTATTCACCATTCTATTATCTCCAATTTTATGTTGGGATGGCATTCCCAAGAATAATGAGGGCCACCTGGACATGGTTTAAACAGAAGCCTATTCATGCATGCACAAGGAAAAGAAATGAAATGAAAAGCATGACTAATTTGATTGTTTACTAGGAAAATAGAATGTATAAATGGAAAGTAGAACTGCAGGAAGAAAAGGCATGTGTTCTGTATGAAAAAGTATGAAAAGATATATTAATTTCGCAACAGATATTTTAATCCCAGCAAGACAAAGCACAATGTAAAAAGGTGCAAGAGCTCTACATGCTGGCTATTAACAGAAAAAGAAGAAGAAATCTCAGAGAGGGGGGACAAGTCAAAACAGACTTAAGAAAGAAACGTTGCTGCATACTAGTAATAGTATGGAGCATAGTATATAGGTAATTACAATAGAGTAATAGGTAATAGTAATTGAATAGTAATAGTATATAGTATAAACATTGTCATAGTAATAGTAATTGAAGAGTAATAGTATATTGCAATAGCAATTATCATAGTAATTGTATAGAGATAGTAATAGAGTAGCATATAGGAAGCATTCGCATATCACTTTATATGTTAGTTTTTACAAAATACAACATCTCCCGAACCCTTATAGGGAGATATAAATTCCACTTTTAGTTTACATTCTTTGTTATTAGCATACCACACTTCTACAAACACTTGGCTTGTCTCAGTGAAGCTACAACTGATATTAACGCTGTATACTTCATTTAAGCTCCTTCCCAATGCTTATAAAATAAAATTAACATTTATCAGGTGGGGCTCGCATACATGCAGGCATCTGCGTCGCCATCTCACCGGAAGCCGAGCAAATTCAGCACCAGCTCTGTATTCTTCAATTCAATTGTGATCAAGGCAATGCTCACAACTTGGGCAGACTGTCTTGATCCCTGAATCCAGAGCAGAATGGGGAAAGCTTTTGAAAAGTAATTCAAGGCAGAACTGGAGTCTCTAACTTGTAACCAATTCAAAATCCTTTATGAAGATCCGTGGCATACCGTCCTTGTTGTGGAGGTCTTTATCGTTATTATCCTTTTGTTCTGCTTCTATAGGGAGATATAAAAGGAACCACCTGTCCAGGTCCAATGCTTTTGTGTCTCTCTTGAGTTTGGGTCAATCCAATTGGGTACGGTTTTAAAAAAGAACCTGTGACACCCCACAAAAGGCTTCTTCTGTAATTCTCATAGGCAGAGGCTGATAATTCTCCTTTCCTTCTCTGGCTAGACTATGAGAACTATGGATTTATGGGAAAAGTATTCAGCAGAGTAACCTTCCCTATCTGAAAGTGAGCATTGTTATAGTTGAAGGTTTCTCATAACACCTCATTGTTCTATTCATTGTGGATAGGAAAAGTCTAAAAATTAAAGTCTAAAGCAGTGTTTCTCAACCTTGGCCATTTGAAGACGTGTGGACTTCAACTCCCAGAATTCCCCAGCCAGCATGGCTGGCTGGGGAATTCTGGGAGTTGAAGTCCACATGTCTTCAAGTGGCCAAGGTTGAGAAACACTGGTCTAAAGTGATGACATAGTAATATCCCTTTCCAAGTCAAGAAAAGCATGATTAAAATAGTTTAAGTGCAGTCTGCTCCACCCACCCAAAAGCTGGAAGAAATATCAGGATTTTTTGTTGAAGCTGCAGTCTAGGTTTGAGCAAATTAATACAGAAAGATCATAGTGAAGGATTATGGTGCGGAAGAAAAGGTTCTCTCCAACCCCATGGGCAAAAAATGGGGAAGAGTACCCTTGTTTATCCTGAGCAATAAGAATAGAGTAAACATAAACTGTGATAAACAGACACACAGGGTTTGGTTTTGTTTTTGGCAAAAATGAAGAAAGAGGTTGCCACTGCCTTTTTCCAGAATATTTTTTACTTCCCAGTCTAGCCTACAGTCCTGATATTTCCTAGTGGCCTCCCTTCCAGGTACTAACTAGGTCCCAACCCTGTTCAACTTTCTGAGATATCTCCGCCCAGGCCTTAAGTTGGGAAAGGCTGATAAAAACTCCCTGCGATATAGTAAATAAATATAGAGATAGTTATTGGCATGCCTTCTTTTTTTCCTGAGTCCATTGTTTTCTATGAGGCAGGGTGATGCCTAGACCACATATAATGCTCAGCCATAATGTGGTTCAGTTTGATGTGACATGTGACTCCCCTCCCATTGATGGTTTGCTGAACAAATCATTGTTTAAAAAAAATTCTGGCTTAGGGTTCTGTGTGAATTCAGCCTAAATGTGCTTTAATGGGGGCAGAACTAAAGGAAGACCACATGTCAAAGCAAAAAGATGTCCTAGCTGAATAATAATAATAATACAGTAATTTATTAAACTTAATGCTGCCTGGCTCTCCATGACTCTGGGGGGCTCACAACAATCAAGCAAAGAAATTACAAAAATTAAATAAAAGATAAAAGATAAAGATAAAAGATGGCAAGCACAATGAAGTGAGGGGTCTTAGTTTCCCTCACCAAAGGCCTGGGTGAAGAGCCAGGTTTTCACAGCTCTTCTAAACAGCAGCAGAGTGGGGGCTCCATTGAGATAATTTGGACCGAAGGTTATCCTTGTTGAAACACCACTGAGTTTTCTGTGAACTCTCAAAGATCTCCTGAAATATATAGTCTCTCACTCTCTCTCTCAGCACATGTCAGAATGCAATTGGCTAGCATTTGATCAGGACTGAAGACCAGACCAAAAATGCAGCCATCACCAAGCATACCTTGGGTGTAAACTCCCATTGAACAACTCTTTAGTAGGAAAGGAGGATGAGCAGACATCTGGTTCAGAGAAAGTAATACGGGCCCTATTCTTGAATTTAGAAGTGGCAGGCACATAATGTCCAGACACATAATATTCCCAGCTGCACTGAGACATACATTTTTCAGGATTCATTCCATTTTATTCCAATGTTATCAATATAGTTTTTGAACTATGATAATTAACAGCAATGTACTATCTTCAGTTTTTTAATTCCAATTCTTTCCTAAAATTGACCTATAAACACAATGGCATTATATTCATTAGGGGTATTTTTCCCCTCTAAAGTTGATGTTTTGATGTTGATGTTGATGTTTCCCTTCCAAAGTTGAAGTAAATTATAATTTATCATTTTACAGTAATGGCTGAATTTCCACTGATGTTGCACTGGTGGGCAGCTTTAGGTATGTTTAAACAATTATGATTTTATCATCCCAAACAGTAAATCTATAATATTGGTAGTTAGGAAATGTCACTCTATTAAAGTATATCATTCCAAAAAAAAAATAATAGTGAAACAAGACAATTCATATATCTTCACCTATCTCTTTATTTGTAACTGTAATCTTGAGCTTGGTTGTTCCATCATAAATCACACAAATATATATTTATACAAAATATATTTGACATTTTATTGAATGGTAGAGCTCCTGAGAGCTCAAATTGCATAGAAAGAAAGACACAGGTGTCTGGTATAAACCACACTGATGAAAAAATGTGCTTTGCAACATCAGAATACAAATTCTAGCCTTTCATACTTGTGTCCTGATATTGGATGTGAATGTATAACTCACATGGCAAATTGGATTAGATTTGATTAGTAGCTGGATGGAAGATCACCAGAAAACCAAAGCTACAATCTTGATAAGGAAGTTTAAAAAAATACACTTTTATATTGTCAAGAAACTACAAGGTTGTGTCCATAAAGTCTCCAGGAACTGAGTTGGTCAAAGGGAAATATTACCTTTTTAGATATCTAATGAGGGATGTTCTGAAGTTCATCCTGCATTGTTTACCCGAATGCAAAATTATATTTAAAAAGACTGTTCAGAATAATGGCAGATAAATTGTCTGCGCCTGGTTTTATACCAAACGCATAAAGTTTCTATATAAACAGTTACAGCTTCCCACTTTGAAGGGGTGGGAGTTCTATTTTGCTAAGATGCTGAGTATTCTCAGGTACAAATACTTAGGCCACAGGCTAAACTCAAACATCAGAACTAAGATCCTAGAGTTCCCCGGAAAGAAAGAGCAATTTAAATATATAGTGTGGATGTGCCAAACATATTTATCAAGGTTTTCTTGACTGTGCTCAAGGTTATAATGTAACTGTTGGAACTGCTTCTGCAGGCATACTTCACAATGAAAAGAGCTGGATATAAAGTAAATGGTGAGAAGATTTACCATAATTTTACTTCCTGAACCTGAAAAGGAAGAAGAAGCCCCTTAAAAACTAATAGAAAAAGGCAATACCCCAAATAAGAAACACACTTCTGTCCAGTACAACAAACAGTCTATATGCATTCTTACTAGTGCTATGTACACTAATATAGAATTTCTTTTTCCTCCTTCTTTTATAGGTTCTGGCCTAATTTCAATGATTTGCAGTGGTCAGTGTTTGGCCTTTTACCTGTTCAAAGACAATTTTATTTATCCTGTTCTTGATGATTTCTGAAATATTTTGTTCAGTGTCTCCATTATCCTTTTGACAAAATATGTTTGCATCAGCATGTAATTTTCTGAAGAGCAGAACCAGAAACACTTCCATAATCTATTATTATTGGTGTTGTTTAGGGATCTTTTTATATTCTGTAAATGTTCTACTTATTTTATTTTTAGCTTAATAAGCTTTTCTCCTGATAAAATCTGGAAAGAAATTTTAAAGGTAAAGCCTTGTTCCAGTACATAATAATGAATTTAGTCTATAATTGCTAGATTATTATGAATGTTCTCGCCATATTTTTTGGGAGAGTGGTGTGTGTGTGTGTGTGTGTAGAAAATTAATACTGACAAATCCATATTAGAATGTGTTAACCATTATGAGTAGATTTTTCCACTATAGCCTCATTCTAAAACAAACATTTTACAGTGGTACAGATCTTTACCACAGCCATTAATAGGTGGTTTAAAAGTATATTAATATAAACTCAGATATTCTGGTTCCTTCATTAATAGATCTCTGTATCCTATATATAAATGTAATAATTAATGAAGTTGTTGCAATGCCTTGTATATTATGCTTTATTGGTAGCAGATGAAAAACTATAATTTAGGTGTAAAGCACATGCTCTACATTCAGAATGTTCACATTCAATCCCTGCCATCCTGAATTAAAAGAATGAATTTACAGAAACAGAAAAAAACCTCTGCCTAAACTATTGGAGATCAGTGCTAGACAGAATAAACTGGCCATTGCAGAAAACTTCACATTCTACAGATTTGGAAAAACCTTGTGGAAACAACATAATCTAGCCAAATACTGTAAGCCGTTTATTAGTTCAAATTGTTTAAGTGATAGATATTATTCACAGTTTATTTTTCCCATTAGTGAAACCTAAGCAATAATGCATTTATATTTATAGTGTTATTCACTTTTTCCTCTCCTTATGGAGGCACTCAAAGCAACTTACAAATTCTAAGAGTGATCAAAATAACAGTAACAATTCACAATAATTACATCATAAAACACGCAAAAGGCATTACATTAAATGAAAAAAGCACCAGCTCCCAAATATATAACAACAAAATCAGGAATGAGAAAAGTGTTTTCCAGCACTGGGAGAACTTGCGTAGAGACAAAGGTAAGCAACCATTGGAGATGTTACCTAGCCAGGTAACTAGGGTTACCTAGCACTAAAGATGTTACCTAGCAGGGTAACAAAATGTTTGCAAGAAAACAACTAGGCTCAGAGAACCCCAAGGACTCCATAAGCAACCATTATTGTCCATGTATGTGTTGCAGTAGAAAAGGCTACAAATAGGCAACTTTGGCTGGATGGAGGGTGTAGAGGTGCAAAAGAGAGCAAGGCTGTTGCACATTTGTGTACAAGAGGGAAATACCTCAGGTGTACCTAGCATGGCAAGCTGTATCTGTGAATTTGTCTTTCTAAGTAATAATTAAAGGAGTTTGGCCGGGGGTGGGGCGGTTGTTGACTCCTAGTGACTGCCAGGATTAGTTCCTGCAGTTTTCTTGGCAAGATTTTGGAAGTGGTTTGTCCTTGCCTGCTTCCTTGGGCTGAGAGAGAGTGACTGGCTGAAGGTCACCCAGCTAGCTTCGTGCCTAAGGCGGGACTAGAACTCACCGTCTCCTGGTTTCTAGCCTGATGTCTTAACCACTACACCAAACTGGCTCTCAGTTAAAGGTGTACAGGATCTATTCTCTTATCTATGACCTATAACATTCAAAGGGACAATATTTGGAAAAGATAAAAATTGTAACACATAAGAATGTAACAAGTGTATTGGAATGTGCTGAGATGAGTAAATTGACATTTGAAATTAGAGAGCAAGAAGACAAACAATTTTATATGATATGGGATTTGTTTTATCAATGGTTGGACGAAAAGATATAGTAATGTAATAGATTAGGAAATTATATAATAGAAACTTGATAAATTGATATAAATTACTATATATATATATAATCAATGGATAAAAATGATACAAATCTTATAATGAAAGCTGGTGTTATAGATAGACTAGTAACAAATGAATAATAATTGATAACTGATAAATATATAAATATATGTTGGATAGATAATATGAGACTCTATATAAATGGTGAGTGAAGACTATGAAAAGATGGCACAAATGATCGGTAACTGGCTGACACACGGTTTAAGATGGAAGATGGTTTTTATGTTTTTTACACTCTTGTTTGTTTGTGTTTGTTGTAAAAAATAAAAAAAAAAGAATGTAACAAGCGTATTAAGCTTGTATAGATAAAAATAAGGAGCTATGGCTCAGTGTACCACAGTCAATTTCATATAAAAAATTCCCCTCTCACCCCTATGGGTGGTACCTGTCTTCTTCAATCTCGGGTCCTCTACCAGAGGCCGGGGAGTTTGAGGATTCTGGATAGCATCTTAGCTGTTCCTAGCACTGCACTCTTCTGGACAGAGAGCTCTAGTGTTGTTCCTGGGATCTGTTGGAGCCACTCTCCCAGCTTAGGAGTCACAGCCCCAAGTGCTCCTACCACCACTGGGACCGCTTTGGCCTTTACTTTCCACTTTCCTCCTTCAGGCCCTGGTACTTCTCCAGCTTCTCATACTCTTTCTTCCTGATGTTGCTGTAACTTGGCACTGCTACATCTATCACCACTGCTGTCTTCTGGTCCTTGTCTAATACCACGATATCTGATTGATTGGCCAATACCTGCCTGTCTGTCTGGATCTGGAAGCCCTACAGGATCTTAGCCCTGTTATTCTCCATGATCTTCTGTGGAATCTCCCATCTGGACTTGGGAGGTCTAGCCCATACACTGTGCAGATGTTCCTGTATACAATGCCAACTACTTGGTTGTGCCATTCAGTGTATGCTGTTCCTGCCTGCATCTTACACCCTTCCACTATGTGTTGGACTGTCTCTGAGGCCTCTCTGCACAGTCTGCACCTTGGGTCCTGTCGAGTGTGGTAGACCCGTTTCTATGGATCTGGTGCTTAGTGCCTGTTCTTGTGCTGCTATGATCAGTGCCTCAGTGCTATCTTTTAGTCCAGCCCTTTCCAGCCACTGATAGGATTTCCCAATGTCAGCCACCTCAGCTATCTGTCGATAGTACATCCCATACAGGGGCTTGTCTTGCCATGGTATTTCCTCCGCTTGAACTTCCTCCCATGTCTGCTGCTGCCTTGGGCATTCTCTTAGCAGGTCATCTTTGGGTGCCATCTTACTGATGTACTCCTGGATGCTCTGGGTTTCATCCAGGACAGTGGCTTTGACACTCACCAAACCCCACCTGCCCTCTTTCCAGCTGGTGTACAGTCTCTGGGTGTTGGACTTGGGGTGGAAACCTCCATACATTGTGAGAAGCTTTTGGGTCTTCACGTGGGCAGCCTCCATGTCCTCCGGCCAGCTCACTATACCGGCAGGGTATCTGATGACTGGCAGGGCATACATGTTGATGGCATGGATCTTGTTCTTCCCATTGAGCTGGCTCTTCAGGACCTGTTTTATCCTTTGGCGGTACTTGGATGTTGCTGTCTTCCTTGCCTCCTCCTCATGGTTCCCATGTGACTGTGGGATACCTAGATACTTGTAGCTGGTCTCTATGTCTGCTATGTGGCCCACTGGTAGTTCCACCCCATGAGTCTTAACTAGCTTCCCTCTCTTTACTACCAGCCACATTTTTCCAGTCCAAATGACATCCCAGTGCCCTCACTATGGTTCAAGCCTATGCAGAACAGCAGTGGGGACATTGCATCACCTTGGTATATGCCACACTTGATGCCCACTTGTGTGAGCTGTCTCAAATTGACTTCCCGAGGAAGGTCCTTAGTGTTCTGTTGACTTTGTATTCACATATCCATGTGTGTGGCATTGAGTCATAGGCTTTCCTATAGTCAATCCAGGCTGTGCTCAGAAGAACTTGAGTCTTAAGCGACTGCTCTATCTATGAGCAACTGATGTTTTGAGCCTCTGGTGTTCTTCCCAATCCCCTTACGAGCTATGCTCGTGTACTGGCGACTATGATGCCTGATAGGACTTTCCATGTTGTGGGGAGGCAGGTTATTGGACGGTAGTTGGATGGTGCTGTTCCCTTGTGAGGGTCTTTCATGATCAGCACTGTCCTTCCTTGTGCTAGCCAGTCTGGGTGGGAGCCTGCTGCTAGCAGTTGGTTCATCTGTGCTGCTAGGTGTTCATGCACTGCTGTTAGTTTCTTTAGCCAGTAGGTGTGGATCATGTCTGGGCCAGGTGCTGTCCAGCTCTTCACATTCTTGACCTGCTGTTGGATGTCTGCTACTGCGATGGTGACTGGTTCCTGTTCTGGGAGATTGTGTGGTTTGCTTTCAGGTCCTGTAGCCACTTTGCACTGGTGTTATATGTCTCCTCTTTCTCTCATATGTGCTTCCAGTACTGTTCAGTTTCTGCTGTTGGCAGCTCTGCTGTTACTGTATTGTTGCACTGCAGTTGGGAGCACACCTTGGATGGTTCTTTGGAGAAAGGGCATTTACCTTCTTGGCCTCTACTTCTCTAGTGTATCTCCTTAGCCTGGCAGCCAGTGCTGTGAGCCTTTGTTTAGGGCTCACAGGCTTCAGATGGAGTCAGGCCCATGTATTTTTTCAGTAGCTGAGTCTTATTCTTAACCTTTATACCCATTTGTAGTTCCACCAGCTGACTAACCTCTCTCTGAGTTGTCTTGATCTTAGTCTCCAACCTCATTTTCTGGGGTGGTGGTGGTATGTACTGCTGTTCTTGATCATGTAGCCAAGCATCTCCAGGATTACAGTGGCTGTAGTGTATACCAGTTCATTGATTTGAGTTATAGTGGTAGTAGGGATTGTTGTGAGGGCTCTATTGGATTCTTCTAGCATACTTTCTGATGGTACTTCTCCATTGAGTCTTGGTAATTGGTCTCATGGGTTGACCGTAGCTAGTTTATCCATGATCTTATGCCTCATATCAGCTGCTGTACTCTGTAATGGAGGAGGTGTTAGTGATGTTCCAGCTTCAGGTGTTGGCTGCACATCCAGTTGTTCTTCTGGGTCTTCTTGAGTCCGAGATGTAATGTGGAGTTGGTCTATCTCAAGTTGTGACAGCAGCTTCCTCTTCACTATGTTGAAGTTTTGGGTAACTAGCTGTTTCTCAGTGTGGATGTAGGTCTTCTGTCTATCCATAGTTCCCTCATACATTTCATATGTATATCTCCTCTCATTAGGTCTACTGTTGTAGTAGCAATCCGTCAATTCCAGGCTCTCTTGTCTCATCCATGTATGATTTGTTCCAGTAGCCCACTTATTGTCAGATTGTCCTGGTTCCCCAACATCTGACGCAGACCTTGTTAATCCAGGTGATGTCTGAGCTAGTAGTCCCATTGAGTTCTTGAGGAAGGTCCTCAGTGTCCTGTTGACTTTTTATAGCGCCAGGCATTCACAGATCCATGTGTGTGGCATTGAGTCATAGGCTTTCCTGTAGTCAATCCAGGCTATGCTCAGATTGGTCTGCCTAGACCTTGAGTCTCGGGCGACTGCTCTATCTATGAGTAACTGGTGTGTTGAGCCTCTGGTGTTGTTCCCAATGCCCTTCTGAGCTGTGCTCATGTACTGGCCCATATGGTCTTGTAGCTTGGCAGCTAGGATGCTTGATAGAACTTTCCATGTTGTGGGGAAATATAATTTGCACACACACACACACACACACATACACATGCACTAAAAAAGATTTTAAAATACCTTTTGGATAGTCAAAGAATGGTTGCAAACAGAATGAAGGATATCATTCACAACAAATTTTTAAAACTGATATAATACTTCATCAAATGTTTCTGACAAAGTCAATTTATACCTTTTTTAAACTTGCTTTTTTCATACTGAATGCCCCATTGAAAGATTACAATTTCTTGATTTTATTACAAATAGAAATCCTGCCTTTTAAAAACCATTCAGTTTAACTATAGAACAGTTCTTAATAATATGTTCAAGGCACAATAAAGTACAGAAGAGGAACTAAATCTGTATCTGCCGCTCTTCTTAATATATATAAAAATACCAGATAAACATGGAATCCTATCCATTCACACCCTGAAAATAAAATGGGTCAGTGATTTAATTACCAAAGACTCTGACCTTAAAAACAACCTATCTAATTATAGTTATAGTCAGAAGAATCCATTGACCTTGAGGTCAACATATCTGCCTGCAGCAGAGTGCTGTTAGGATTAATGAGTATACGATGTTTGTTACTTTGAGCTCTTGATTATTAATGCATGTAGAACTTTGGTACTATGGGACACCATATCTGGACTGCAAAATCCCGGCTGACCATTAGCTTGTATGATATCTTGCCATTTGCGGTGGAAGGACATCTCAATATCTGTCCCTGGATGTTCTTCCTGCTCTTTGGGCTGCTTATTGCACTTCAGTATCTTATAAATGTCCTTCCTTAAAGTGGAGCAGTATGGGCCAATTCACCAAAGTACTGATCTGAGTAATGGTCCCTCTTGGTAGACAGTGGCAATTTTTCCTAGCGACAGTTCTCTTTTCCACCTCCAAATTTATTATTGCTGAAGTAAGAATTTTGTATGAGATAGCACTGATTGGATCCATGGTATTATGAATATTGGCTTTTGTTGGAAGCTTTAAAGATTGTTTCCTTCACAAAGCTTCCAGAGCTGCAAACATTCAGACCATCAGTAGGTGGCAACAAACAGATACAGAAAAGTCTAATTCTTTGACTCCATCTGGTGGTAATCTGAATTTTACAGTCCAGTCATGATAGACCTATGTTTCAGAGCTAAGGCAGTGACTGTCTATAAAACTATATGGGAGAAAATCAGATTGAATTTATGTATAGGATTGCACTGTTAGTGCTAAGCAAGAATAGAAGACAGGAAATGGCACATATAGCTATGTACATAATTCCAATTATTTGTCCTTCAGTTCAAAGATGTATATAGTTTAGCAGAACTTTAATGGATTAGATTATTGTACAAGTTAATCCATGAGTTAAGCAGG
Organism: Python bivittatus; assembly: GCF_059951505.1. NCBI lineage: Eukaryota > Metazoa > Chordata > Lepidosauria > Squamata > Pythonidae > Python > Python bivittatus. The sequence goes on along the minus strand of NW_028277030.1, from coordinate 68,395,816 downwards.
CATTTATTTTTAGCAAGAGCGCCTTTATTTTAAGCAGCAGCTTCAGTAACACTGCTGTATAGACTCAGAGCTGATATTTATTTTCATCTAAAAATTCCAATTTTAATATGAGAAGTACAAATAATTTAGCTAATATGCAACCAATGATTTAGTACAATCAATAGCCAAGAACTATAGAAGCAATCACAAGGATCATCTAGTCCAACCCTCTCCAGCATTCAGGAAAATCAATTAAACTATTCTTGAGAGGTGCCATGTAAACTTTTTTTCATTATTTATATTATTGGATAAGTAAATGGCCAGACAATAACAACTTAAAAGTTGCACTTGAGAATAAACCTGGAAACTATAAAAGAGTGTGTCAAGGTATGGGATGTTTCAAGCCAAATTACAAAGGGATAGAGAGATCTTGAAGGCACCATGCTGATAAAATTCTTGTACTCCATATGGCAGTGTTGTCCAAACTTGGCCACTTTAAGATGAGTGGACTTCAACTTCCAGAATTCCCCAGCCAGCCATGGAACAGTCATGGTCATGGAACAGTCATGGAAAAGAACATCTTGATCAGATACCAGACTTGGATGAATGATCATGACATGTTCTGGGATGCTGAGGTAACCCAGAAATGCAGTTGAGGCAATCCAGCATTGCTTATAAAAGAAGTTCCATCTTCCACTCCATCAATGTTCATCTCTAAGAGACTTCCCAGAACAAGAAGTTTTGGTATGAAAGATCTGAATGACTGAGAAAGAGAATATGAAATATTTATGCTGCTAAAATAAAGTTTTTAAATGTACAAGTACTCCCTTATCTTGTTGGGTGCTGTTCACTGAGCTTGGTCTGGTGCTGCATAAAAGATTCCTAATTCTATAACAAAGGACACACTTCCTTTATAACAGATTAGAAACTGTTGTGTGTTTAGTTTTTTTTTTTTAACTGTTAAAATATATTTTATTTTGGATGGAATTTTCCTTATTAAAAAAGTAATGTTATGTTAAAACACATATTAGAATTTTTAAAACCAAAATTACAAGTACATTTGGAACCTGCACCTCTTTCAAACGAATAGGTGTTTCAAGAAAAGGGATTAGTTTTAAGAACTTCTATAATCATAATTAATTATCAGTTCCACAGTAGGTGCTTGTTAAATACAAAAGGCTAATTCAATACATGTTTACTTGGCCCTCTAAAGATTCTTCTAATTTTTAGGGATTTAGGGATGTGTGTGGGCATATGAACACGTCCTGCTTCTTTCTTTCCTCCCATCCCAGTGTGGGGTGAAGAGATGCTCTAGGGGCTTTCATGAGCTTTATTAGGAGGGTTTGGCACAAATTCTCTAAAAGTTACTCTGCACTGGAGAAAATACCTGATGATGATACAATTGTCAGCAGTTAAAGATGTAAGAAGTAAAAATAAGAATCAGCAACTGTGAGAAAGACATACAGTACCATATGGAATGGGAAAGGCTCTGTTCAAAGCCCACTCCAGATATTGTATCAAATAACAAACTGTTTTAGGTTACAATTCTCCATTCCCTTGGTATCAAATTGCTGTATGGTTCCACCTTATCACCACAGGAGCTTCCACAGTACAGGTAGTCCTCAACTTACCACCATTTGGTCAGCAACTGTTTGAAATTATGGCAGCACTGAATGGACTTATGACCTGTGCCCAAAGTTACGACCGTTGCAGCGGTCCTGCTGTCACATGATCAAAATTCAGGCACTTGGCAACCTGCCTGCACTTACAACTGCAGGGGGGCTTCAACTCCCCCCGCCTATCTCCCCCCCATCTATGCCCTTTTGGCCCCCTGCCACCCTGTGCTCCACCACTCCAGCTGACCTTCACGACCTTCTTGCTCCCACTGCTGATGAGGGTGCCTGGCCTGGCTGCTGGGCTGGGCTGGGGCTGGGCTTCATGCTGTGAAAAAAAAAGAAAAAAGCAGAAAGCAGCCCGAGCTGCAGGGGACCAAAAAGCCCCTTTGTGCTGTGCTCCTGGGCTGGGCTGGGGCTGGGCTTCGCAAAAAAAAAAAAAAAATGCAAAGGAACTTTTTGGCACGCTGTGGCTCTGGGGCTTCTTTCTGCTTTTTTTTTCTTTTCCACAGCATGAAGCCCAGCCCCAGCCCGGTCCAGCAGCCAGGCTGGGCACCCTCATCAGCAGCGGGAGCAAGAAGATGGCGAAGGTCACCTGGAGTAGCGGAGTACAGGGTAGCAGGGGTCTCAGAGTGCAGGGTGGCACGGGCAACTGTGGCTGGGACTGGGCTGGGGTGGCTGCAGCTTCCCAGGGCATGGCAAGCAGTCTGAGCCACATAGTTCTGCAGCTGCTTGCCACCCTGCAAGGCATGGTGTAGGGTGGCCCAAAGGGTAGAGATGGGGGGAAAATAGGTGGGTGGGTGGAGTTGGAGGCAGTCCCTTACTTTACTGAGGCTTGGAGGGACCTAGGCTGGAATGGCTTGGATTGAGGTGGGTATTCACTTAACAACCCACGATTCTTGGTTAATGATGACAACTGGAACTGCTGGGATTGCGGTTGCTAAGTGATGCGTTCACGTGACATCTTGTTTTATGACTGCATCGCTTAGTGATGGAAATTCCAGTCCCAATTGTGGTCGTTAATCAAGGACTACCTGTAGCATCATGTCAGTTGCTAGTATTAAAGATCCTTGCATCACTAACATGGCAGGTAGTACTGCTAGAGTATGGACAATTATCATTAGATATAGTATCACATAAGAATATGCAAACTGGCCCTCTGTTCTCTAAGAATCTTTTATTAATTCCTAGTATTAGAACTGTCAGTCTAAAATAATGTCATATTTATAACTGTTACAATAATTTATAATATAAATCCAATCAATCAATAGGCATTAGGCAGAACATAGTAGACTGAACCAAGCAAGTTATTTGCTCTGGGAATTCTGATATTATTATGGGTAGCAAATATCATTTTGTAACAAATCGTTTTGAAGGCAATATGAAAAATAATAAGGAATTGCTCGTTGCTATAACTAATAAATCATGCACATTTATAGTATGCATATATATATATACAGTTTCTCCATCTTTCAGTGGATTATTAGTTGTATTAACTATTTAAAACATTTCTGGTTTTTTTATGCATTCAAACATTTACATTCCTCTGTATCTAAAAAGCCTTTAATATATTAGCAAATCAGTGGAATCTGTATTAATAAAAATGATAACCATATATAGAGAAATAAGAAAAATAGCAATTGAAAAGAATTTATTAGACATTCAATAATGTACTAGTTCAACAATGGATTTAGAAATTATACCAACAGATCCAGAAAACATATCATTGCCTATCATAGATTCCTGTTATGAATAGACAATTTTTGTTCAGGTATCCTTAGTGAAACATTACATACAGTATTAACACTAACCTAATTTACAGCAAATTACACTATAAAATTGTCATCAACCACAGTGCTTAAAGATTTTTTGTTTGTATTTTTCAAATGTGTTTTCATTTCAGATTGAGGGACTATATAATTATCCATCCAGCCAACTATTAGCCAAGTCTTTAAGCTTTACCCTCTCTCTTTGTTAGCTAATTACAGCTGTTTCTCTCTATGTTATATTTTTATTGGGTATCAGAAGATAAAAACTCCTTAATATAGCTATAGGTGTGTGACAGAAGATATGGACTCTGGTATCTTCTGACTTCTACACATCTCTTTATGGGATAAATATGAATTTCCTTGGGAGCAGCACTTAATGTTCATCTTCCACTTCACCTAGAAAGAAGAATCCATAATTATGAACAAAAGCTATGAATGAATTCATATAGATAGTAATTTCTCCATGTTTCCTTTTGGGCTTACAGTTCCATGCAAATGAGGGAAGATAGCCATCCAAACGGAAAGTCCCTTGTGACTGAGAAAGGCGTACACTTGGAAGATCAGCTTGTCACACAGCAATGAATGACACAGAAACTGTATTTGAAAAAAAGCAGCTATCTTTAATGTGTACACATAGGAGATGCACTGAACTCACATCTGCATTGTTCAAAACATAAATCCTATGGCTGTGAGCTGTACCAGCTTGACTGAACCTTTTACTATAGGAATCACGTGCAACAGACAACAATGGGGTTGCCAAAAAAGGCTAGCTGATTGGAAGTCCTATGCTGATCTCCTAGTGTCAGATCCAACACTTTTCCAATAGGCCCACACTGGCTCTCAAAAATTTATTTTTTTACCATGAATACCATGTTCCATGTAAAACTGTCTCAGTTTCTGCCCATACACTGACCTCGTGCAGGGCTTGGGGTGCAGCAGCACTTGCACACCCTCCAAACCAGGATCCATAATATCTCTGGTGCCACTGTGGAGACTTTAACAAGATGCCAACATTCACCTCATGTACTTTCTTCTTTGACATTTTTGCCCCTCTCTTACGGCACTCATATACTTGGGGGCTCAACCGCCCCCCCCTTGCTCCGCCTTCCCGGGCGCCCCTGCACGCCTAAGGTATTACAGCTAATTTTGCCTAAGGGTAGGATTGGGCTTATTTTACGTCCATCAGTAGAATCTCTACCACTTCAGCGGTAGAAGAAAAAGCTACACCAGGTGAGTTTTGGCGCAGCAGCACCAGAAATAAATGTCACCTTCCTTCCAGCCGAGGGTTTGGGCGACAGTGGCCGTTCGAGTCGACATGACTCCCCCGGAATGACTGGGCGACCGCAGGCGCGGTCTGCCGCAATCTGGGAGAGCCGGAGCGATGGGAGGGCGCGGGAGGCGGCTGCGGGCAGGGACGGGCGGAGGAAGCCCGCCAGGATCGCGGCTGGGCGCCTCCCTGCTCCTCTCATCCCGTGGGCATCGGCAGCAGCGGGGAGGACCGAGGGCTGGTCGGCGTTCCTCGGGCAGGGGAGGCGGTAGAGCCCGGCCCCAGCGGCCTACTGGCTTGCCTTGTTTTGTGCCTTGTTCTCCGAGGGCGCAAGAAGAGCAAAGTCAAAGCAGAGGCGGGTGTCGCGTTGGAGACATCTAGACTCGGAAAGCTCAGCCAGGCTCCTCACGCCCTCGGACTCTCTCTGGATCCCTGAGAAGGTGAATCCCGCCAAGATGGTTACCGTGGTGACCAAGCTCGTGCATTATCTGCATCTCAGGTAAGGAGTCACGTAGGCGGCCGGCGGCTGTTGCCCGTGGCTGCTAAGTCCTGCGGGCGAGCCCCTTTCTAACTTCTTCGCACGCTGTATTGTTGTTTCTCATGCACTCGTGTCGCTTCCGTGCATAGGCTTCCACCACCTTTCTCTCCGAACAAACTTTTTCTGAAATAGTATAATGCACACCCTCTGCAATTAACTCAGAAAACTTGAAACTCTCCAATAAACCTCAGTCAGACTACTATAGTAACATCACACGGCAGGCTTTCAATTCCATCTCTAAGGACTAAACATTGATTTGGCATTGGGGAGTTGTGATCAGGATTGCTGGCACTTAAAAAGAAGATAAAGTTGTCAGCCTCTGTATGGATGGATGAATGCATGGAAATAAAACCAGCACTGCAGCAGAGAGAGAGAAGATTTAACTTCTTTCCTTCCACTGTTTTTCTGATTAAAAATCAGCACACTCGCTCACTGCAAATTGTCCTTTGGAAGAACACAAACAAGTATCAGATTGATACCATGTTTGACTGAAGATCCTTTTGGTAGCAATTTAGTACCAATCAACAATAAATCTTATGGGTCACTGGTAAACGCATTCTTGGGACCCATGTCCTTAAATGGGTAATTGCTTTTGTTTTCCATATATACATTCTGCATAAGGACACATGCAAGGATATATATAAATGCAGCCTAGAAAATCAATAATATTTCATATAAAAAGAAATATAGCATGTTGTCCTGTTATAGAAATACAACATGAGGATGATTCTCCACACTGACTCATTTAGTGAGGATGATTCCAAGCTAGGATGCTATGTTGGCATACATGCAATATCTTCTTTAAACAGCCCCAGCAGTTTCAATATTGTTTTATTCTCTGTTCATTGGTTGCCTAAAGCTATACCTCTAGCATCTAAAAAGGCGTGAATGTCAAGAAAAGGAGAGAATATATTTCAAGTCATTGATGTTTGCACAATTCTGAGCATTCACAGCTCTCTGTGTTCAATCCCATGCGTGGCTTGTCTAGTTTTCTGAATTAATGACCGAAAATTTTCAGTGACCATTTCAACAGTGGCAATAAATGTGATCTTTAAACTTTGATGGTGATAAGAGTATTAGCTGTGTTCCAAAGATCTGGATTTTTACCTTTTTTCTTTATCATGTCATATCATAAACTGTCTTGCAAAATCTCTTTAGTTTCAAGAAGTATGATTGGCTTTTATTTGAGAAATATCTGTTGAAGCCCTGCTATGCATTCAAAATGAGTTTTCTAGGGGCTTCAGTCCTCATTTATCTATCTGCAAAGTTTTAATTTTCTATATCTTAGGGGAGTAACACAGCCATTCTGATATATTCATGAATAAGTCAGTAAGGTCTAAATATCTTTCTGTATTTCATAAGTTATAAGTGTTTGAAGTATCATCTTTCCATTCCCCATGGTAAGAATGCTGTAAAATTGATGCTTTAAAATAAGCCATCTATGATTTAATACCTAGATGCATTTTATTTTATATTAATCAAGGGAATTCTATATATATTTCAAAATTTGCATTTGCAACCTGTTGAATATTGTTAACACTATTTAGAATATCAGGCCTAAAGTATAAACTGTATTTGTTGTTAGGTTAACAACACAAAGTTGTTTCCTTGTGGCTGGTTCCCATACTACATTAGTCACATATAGATGTTTAACATCAACATTAAACAAATTCAGATTAGCTATATAGAGTCTGTTATTCTATTGCTGCTTCCAGAGGGGAAGCTATGGGCTTTTTTTGCAGCAAAAACAACCCAGAATCTTGCGGCATTTTAAAGATGTACGAGAGGGAGAGAGAGAGGGAGGGAGGGAGGGATGAATGTGGGATTCTATGCTGTCCTTTGTATATTCTGCATTTCTAGTTCCCAAAGCTGATAACCAGCATGAATTATGAGTCTATCCAAAATGATATTTTATTCACTATTGTAACTGTGAGCCATTGGATTATCTGAAATGCTTCTCAGTTTGGTGCCCTCTGATTTTCTTTGAAAGGAAATTGAAAATACTGTACCACAATGGAGCTGGAAAAAAGCCAATACATATTTTAGACAGCATCAGATATACTATAGCTAATTAGACTATGCTATTTATTAGCTTTCTCAGGGCTAATTACACTTGGGATGTAAAGATTTTTATTATCCTCCCCTTAAATAAAGTCATGTGACTGAACTGTCCCATTCATACTAGAAAAAGGCAGAAAAACATTGATACACCTAAGCAGGGCAAACAAGTTTGAAGGATCTTATAAAACAAGTGGTGGAAGTACATTATACAGATAATATGGAATTTCTTTACATAGCCTGGTCCTTCCCAATCAAACATTCACTAGACTGCAATTTGGGATTACATTCCCAATCAACATGGCTCAGTTTGTTGCTGAAATTTGACTATGTGAATATTTTCCTACTATGTAGCTATTATCGCAGCCCATATAACAGAGTGTGATGGTGATGTTTTCTTATCTACAAAAATACAAGCTGACCTTGTACACAGATAATCTGTGTAGTGACAGGAAAAAAGAATACAGCAAAATAATTATATTTTTAAGTTTATTTGACACAGAATTGGAAAGGAAATTTTTGTTTATGATATAAACCTCTTCTTATTCTAACACTCAAGGTGATTTACAACAATAAAAAATCACAATGTAAAATTTAATAAAATTAATGCAGTTAAAATCAGCACCAGTTAAAATTCATTATTAAAATAATTAACAATTAAAATTTGGTAGAAAAAATGGTTTTACCATCTTCCTAAATACTGGGAGGGATGGAGCCAAACTTGCTTTCTTAGGAGTCTGTACAATAACCTGGGACCACACAAGACAAGGTCCTTTCTTGCACACCTGTCAGTCAAGCCTCTTGCAGCAGCAGCCTTTCCTGATTATCTAAGTAACTGTTCTGTTTCTAAGCCATGTAGGCCATGTAGGCCTTAAAGGTCAACACCAACTTCTTAAATTGTTCCTGGTAGGCAATTGGAACCACTGCACATCGTTTAGTGTGGGCATCGTATGAGTCAGCAGCTGGGCCACACCAAATTCCAATAAGGCCTAACCCAACTAGATGATCCAGAAGGATATCATATTCAATGGTACAGATAGCCTCAGAGAGGTTCAAGAGAATTAGTAGAGTTTTACCCCTCCCATCTAGTTTCTGGCAGAGGTTATCTGTCAAGGCAGCCAAAGCAAAGTACCATCTCCTGGACAAAACCCTGATTTTGATAACATTGTACTGTAGTTAAAAAGGTAGAATCAATTAAGGCAAGAACTTGTAAAACACTGAGGCAAGAATAAGTAATTGCTGTAATAAATAGGTGATAAACAGCGAATAAATACAATAGTAATCTTGTCTGATAGCCATTGGGAAGGTTAAATTTTTAAACAGATTATTGCATTTTGTAATTTCTGAGAAAGGCCTTCATCAGCAGAATAAACCCATGCTTGTAAGGCATGAAAATCATCAGGTGTGTAAGTTGTTATCTATTCAGGCATATTGTTGCTCTAAATGAAAGCCTGACTACCAAAAGGATCTCCTGTTTTTTTATGAAACTGTCCAATTACTAAAATCTTTAGGAGATGCTATTACCATTCAAAGAGCTCTTATTTCAGGCACATGGGAAGATGACTTTCTCCTGTGTTGCTCTCAAATTATGAGAGGCATACCTTCCTATGTACAGTGGGGTGATTCTCACTTCACTTTTAAGAAAAATGTGTCAACATCTTCCAAAATTAACCACTGATATATTTTAAATAAATTTAATTTAAAGTAAATTAAATGAGTACAACAAGTTCTGTCATCTGAGAACCTGTGGAGTAAACCCAAGAATTTTTGTATAGAAAGCAAGAAGCTAATAACAGATGCTGAAAAAGTATGTGATTAAAATTCAGCTGAAATTTGTCAAACTGTTCTTTTAAAAAATACAATAAAAACTAGCTTCTAAAACACTGAGAAAAATCTGAAAATCCCAATTCAACCCATGTACATGATGTAGCTGTAATTCATATTGTGCCCCAAAGGCCCAACTTTCCTAGGTGGTCCTAGGAATTTACCATGGTTGGTGCTATGGCAAAGTGCTGAAAGATCTTAGAAAACTAGTAGGACCACAATCCACCCATTGTCAGCCCTTTGAAATAGTTCAGACAAGAAACCAAAACCATGAGTACTAAGACTACCTTTATTTTAAAGAAACAGTAACAGAATCTTGCAAGTCTGCAAGCACTTCTCCCCTCTCCTGCCTTTACTTTCCAGAGAACTAGGAAAGGGTCCTTCTGATATTCTTTCCCCGCCCCCATTCCTTCTGTGGGCTGAGATATCTTTTGTCTGACCATTGTCTAGGCTGCAGCTCCTCCTCATCCTGTCTCCCAAAATTATTCTCACAGTCTTTTACATCCATCCATATCCCAACATCAGTTATTGTCCAAGGTACTCAAAACAATTTCATATCCCAGCCACCAGGTAACAGATTAGCTCACAAAATGGGCTTTTTCCAATCAAAAGGCCATTGTGCCATTGGTTCTGTTACCAAAATTTAATTTTGTAAAGTTTAGTAAGGCTGTGCACATTTATTTCAAAGTTAGCATTACTAACTCTGCACATTTATTCCAAACTTAGCTCTACTTTAAACCTGAGGGAATCAATTCTTAGAATCATTGGATCAGTAGAAATAGTGTACATTGTGATAATGAATACATAAAGAAGTCATGATTATTAGTAATATTTTAATATATTCTGTCATGCTTTAGATGGAGAATTTTTTATTTTCCAGAAATTCAATTAACTTTTCTACCATCACCACCATTTCGATTATTATCATGGCTTTAGGGATTCCATTCTCTGAATATGCTTTAATTCTGTGCTATTTTACAGTCTCCCCAATGTATTTTATTAATTTAGTTAATTAGTAGCTGAGGAGTCTTTTTAATCATGGCTTGTTGACCAAACTATATTACCCTAGGTCATACATCATGCTAAGGCAGAAACCATGGTTTACAATCCACAATAGTTGGGTCACGTGATAAGGCAAAACCAAACACACCACATTATTGAACCCAGCCAATTAGTAGAAATCTAAGATTATTTTAAGTTATTCAACTTGCAAGGATTTTGGTGATTCTCTTCAGAGGAAAAAAAAAAAGTGGAAAAGAAGCTTAAACACATATAACTTTATTTGGAGTTTTATATTGCTGTCTAGGAGGTTGTAATTGCCAGCAAGTACTTTTGGGTGCATAAGTCAATGGCAAGTTCTACTCAGTCTCAAGAATGTTCTCCTTATGTAGGCCTTCATAATTTCATAGCAGATATCGTGAGCCTCAAAATCAGATTTACTCATCTAATTAACTGGTAACTCTGAACATCAAATACATGACCAGATCTGAGCTGCTACTATAGTTTCTGGGAAAAGCATGCCAATACATTGCCTTATTTGTAAAACCACTGCGCAGTTTATATTTTGATTTGTATGCAACCTTCGTGTTACCAGTTAGCCTTAGTAATTATGTATGTTAAATCGGCAGGAGAATGCTAAATATGCGCTTGCCAAAATTCTAAAAATATTTAAATGCAAATTGGGTGTAAATGAAAATGAAAGCATTTTTATATTTTTAATATACTTTTGTGCTGCATACAATTAAAATATGTTTACATATAATTAAATAAATTCACAGTGAATGTGAAAGAGTACTTTAGAACAGTGAACAAAGGAGACAGAAACGGATAGAACAGAAAGCAAATGACTAATACAAGAAACACTAAACAAACAAAGCAAAACAGAGAAAGGGCATTTTAAATATTTTAAAAACACACACACAACAGAATAGTGTTTATAAATAAATTGGCTGCCAGTGTTACCAAAGATACAAATATATCAAATTATTGTCCTCTTCAGAAAAAAGATGTGGTAATACAAACTACGGTACTACATATTCCATACTCATTTGTCTCCACACTAGTAGGGAAGATCTGAAGTAAAAATACAGTTTAATGCTGTAAAGCAGGTTGGATCAATTCGTCGAAGTTATGGGGACCAGTGGCTAAGCCTTGATCGCAGAGTGCTTCCTTGTGCATTGGTTGGTCACAGTGGGAACAGACTGCAGGATTAGATGGGCCAGGAATGGCATTGCTTGTGTTCTATCCTCTATGTACACACAGCCCTGTAACTGAGTTCAGCTGAACTTGTCAATGTAGGAAAACTAGGAGTGTAGGGATCAGGCATTATTTTTTCCCTGTTTGGAATCCAAGTTTTTGAATCCTGTAAAAAAAAAAGTTACATCCCCGTTCAAGTTGATCTTGACTCCTGGCGACTTCATGAACTCATTCATTTTCTTGGTCAGAATATGGAAGTGTTTTGCCATTGCCTTCTTCCAAGGAATTTTTTTTTTTTTTGCTCAGACTTGCCTGCAGCTCTGAGATTTCCTGATGGTGCCAACCCAAGTAATAACTAAGTGTTACTGTGCTCAGCATTTTGAAATCAGCAAAGTTTGGTCCTAGTTGGGCACAAGCATTTAAATAACTTGCATTAGATTTCAATAAATATAGTACCAATAATAGCAGAGGGGAGGTCTTCTCTTTTGAGTCCACTCTGGAACAATAAAGCAGTAGTTTGTGGTAGTGGCTGTCTTGTGATATATGCAAAATATGTGGAATATTAAATAATTGGAATCCATCTCACTCTGAATGCCATTAGTTCTAGATCAAAATGTGACATGTTGATTTTCTCTTAAATACATATATAGTAGCTTGCCTTGCCAGTTTTAGTGGGAATGTGTTTTTCTCATTGGTAGTTCCTTGATTAAGGTATTGTTTTCTGCTTGATTGTGTATAAATTACTGTATATAAACAGGGAGCAAATTCCACACTTACTCGCACTGATGGTGTTACCTACTTGGGTAATGAAGGCAAACAGTCAAGCTCAGAGATCACCAAGGACTCCACAGTTCATCCGTGAGCTACATATATTCTCTTCAGGAATAACAATTTAGAATAACAATTTAGAAAACACTGCAGGGCAGTAACATCTGTGCATTCATTTCTTATTAGGCAAATAGGTAGCAACACCTTCTGTACAACAAGAGAAAATTAGAAAGTGAATCAGAGGGATCAAAGAGGCCTTACCTTAATACACGTGCTAATAAATGTAGACATATCAAGTTTCCAGGATTCTGTAACCTTTCCTCAACAACAACAACAACAACAACTAAGATCTAGGTTTTTTGGTTGTGATCAGCTGTTAAGCCCCTGACCCTGAACCTCTCCCAATGCTTTGTGAAGCAACAGCTCCTTTGCATTGCTTCTCTGTCCTCCACAACTTCCTCTGCTGTCTCTTCTGGCTTTTGCAAGCATCAGAGGAAGTTAACAGGAGGTTGCAAGATGATGTGCAAAACCACACTGAGGCAAATCAACTCAATATCTCAGCTGTTAAATCTAAGATTTAAAGTTACATTTGCTGAACCACTGGACATGATACTCAATATATGGGATCTATCATATCCTTCTCTTCTAACATTTGGAGTAAGAGCTAATTCCCGGGGTTCAGGAATTTATGAATTATTCTTTAACCAACTTTAGGAATGGCCTTACAATTCTTTCCTTGTCTTCAGTAAGAGCTCCAATGTTTACCAGCTGAAGATTTGAGGAAGTAAAGCTAACAGTTTTGGAGACCATCAGGTTGGGGAAGGATGGGTTATTGAATAAGGTGCTTGAGCATAGATTTGCTATACAACTTCAAGAATTCCTGGATGAGATATCTTGTATTTTGGCTCCTATCAATGCAACCAACAGGAATAATGGCAGGGGATTGCGGAAGCTATGATTCAAAATATCTGGAGTACCCTAGCTTTCTTACCCCTGTCATAGTAGCTCTTTGGGTGTCTCTTTAGGAAATTGAATTTGTGCCTAAGTGATTCCTCTGAAATGTGGCCCCCCGGATAATTCCAAACTTGGTTGCCAAACTGTAGTTTTTAATATAAATGAGATGCTTGTCATGTCACTGTCCATTACTTCGTAAAATGCAACCCCTGGCATGCCACTCAAAGATCAAGTATGGCCCTTTGCTCAAGGAAAATTGTATGCTCCTAGTGTATTGGGATATTACTACATAACCCATATGGCTCATGCTATGGGATTCTGATGGCTAATTTGTCTCCCATGAGATTTAAATATCTGGAGATAGTCCAGAAGTTTGCAATGACATGCCTTTGGTATGCTAATTATCCTTTTCCATCTGATTCAGGTGAGGCAATCAAAAGGGTATATTGGCACTTGGGAGTGATCTTTACAAAATGGAGGCAATTAGAGAGTAGCTTTTCTGAACAGAGAGATTATTCCTATTTGTTTCAGATGGCTCTGGATTTCAGTTAAAGCTCAGGTTAGCAACTTTATTTTACTGAGGCCCATAACAGAGTAATCTATTGGAAGTTACATTATTGCATGCTTGTGGTGTTTGTGGTTAAAGCCAACAGTGAGGATGGCCATTTTTCTATTTCTGACACTTTTTTCCTGGATTTCTCTTTTTTCTAAACATCTTTTATCTCACTCTCTTGCCAGAGAACAAGCTGGTAAGGAAGTGACAGAGCATTCTTACTAGAGAGTTGCCTTGATCTCTTGCAAAGGGTTTTTGAAATGAGCCTGAGAGCCACACGTGGCTTCCAAGGTCCCAGATTTCTGCTCCAAAGGACCAATGTCTCAATGTAGAGCGGCTGCTAGGGTCAGATTTGTATATACAACATTAGTAAAGTCTTACCATTCTGTGACATGCATGATAGTAAAATAAAGAATCCAAATTAGATGGATCTATGTGAAGTGTCTCTTTATCTATTGAACACATACAACAAACATGAATGAATGTAGCACAAATGGTGAATCACTGCTTAGCAACCAGAGCAATTTTTTCCCCCTTTTTGAACCACCTATTTAATTGTTGATGAATGGAGGAAACCATTATCTCCTGGTTATTAAAGGTCTCCTGCCATTGTCAGAAAACAATGAGGTTTTCGATCCCAGGACATCTCAGCTTCATTAACATTTATTTCATTTACATTCAAATTCAAGAATGTTTACAGTGAGAAAACCAAATTCACTGAAATTTATATAACACTGAAAGTGCAACAGGGCCTCTTTCGTTTTAATTTTTAGAACAGCATGTGGACCTCAGATAAGTGCTCTGACAATGTTAAATCTTAAAATTTAGTGGCTACAAAATGATGCCAATTTATGAATCATATCTTTAAACCAGATCTGTCTGTGCAACTTAGGAAAAGGCTGACTTGTTCTATATAGTTTAGGAAAATAATGGGTAAAATAAATGTGATTTGAAGTATCTGCATCATTCATACATACATACATACATACATACATACATACATACATAAATACATTCTATGTATCTCTTCCAAGTGGGTAGGATAAAAATGTTTACACCTAATTTTTATAATGGGCACTTACTAAATTAGCCTAGTTAATACTGAGTGCATTGACTAGTACTTACATTTTCTAGATTAGAGCACTTACCAGGTTAGTTTGTAGCAGACAAAACCTTTCTACTTTGATTCAGTGGAATTCCACAGTCACCCCAAATATCTCCAACTTGCAAAAACATTCAGACAAAAACCTGATTGTGTATAGCCTGGTTTCACAGAACAGACTGGGTAGCTAATAGTTATGTGTGTTGTGTGAAGCTAGAAAACTGGATTAATTTAGTAAGTCACAGTTAAGTAAACAATGGGTGAGCATGTTGTAAGATCATAGCTACAGGGACTCACAATTTCAGAAGCATGAATATGCTTAATCAGAGGCGCAAATGAGTCTAAAAATCTACTGACAGTTTGCTAAAACACAGCAGACGAAAAACCAAATTAATCAGTTGATGCTCAGGGTCAAACTAGATATGATGTGAACTGCATCAGCTGCAGCTTTCTGTTCGTGTAAAGCTTGTAATCCTTTAAGGAGAATTAAGAATTTAAGTAATTTAAATTCTTAGATATGAATTGTCTGCAAGTAATTAATTTGTTTTTATTAACAAAAAAGGACAGAACAGGAGCCATGAAATCCTCTGTATGTGCCTAGCTAATTCACCTAAAAGGGCTTATCGTTAATCACTGTAAAACAATTGAAAAGTAGGCATATGTAAAACCTATCATTCTGAGAACAGAATGTTCTGGAAAACTCTGGATCATTCTGTTTTTCCTTCAGTCCACAAATGTCCAACCATTCAGGTGAGGTGAGGTGGGGTGTCTGGAAATTAACTTCCAGAAAGCAAGGGACCACCCTCAGAATGGTGGGATTGGCATGACCTGGAAAAGAAACAGAACATTCTGGAATTCTCCAGAATGGTAGATTTTGCATATCCTTATTAAAAATACAGAATTCCATGTTGTGGGAATAATTATTGTACAAAAAACTGCAAACTTCTGGGGTTTGTCATCAGGCAAGCTGGATAGAAAAAACAGGAAGGGAGGGAAGAGGAATGTGGCAGATATTGAAGCTATGTCTTTACCAACAAATATTTTAGATGGAGAACTCTCAAATATGGACATTGATCAACTGATACAGAGTGGTTTCAGTTATGATAAAGGTTCTCTCAGAGCTGGTGGGACGAAGAAGCAAACAAATGTTTGTGAATTCTCTATTTTGAAAAATATATATTTATATAAATATACATTCCGGTTAGTAAGGTCAAAAAGCTAGCAATTCTAATGGGAGCCTACAATACTTTGGCTTTGTTTATTTACATCATGACTAATAACCCTCAGTATAGCCAATTTATAGCAAACTATTGAAAATAACATTGTTGCAGAACAACATACTGTAGAAATGTAAACATCCTACCTGGCTAAAACTACCATGAATATCTTCTGGACTAAGAATACTTTCTGTCATTCAAACATGGTAGTTAATGGTCAGATGACCTAGAAAGTGGTAACATTTGTAGGATTCACCCAACATCCTCTCTAGTGTAGGATTTTATTTTAAAAAAGAGCCTATGTGTGCAGTCCCTGATCTAGAATGGAATTTGGGGAGGTGGTATCTTTATCTGTTTGGTTCTTGTGATGTCCTGACTTGTACCTGGCTCCCACCACCCACTCTTGGGAGCCATTTATGGGCAAGAAGCAGGAATGCAGTATTTCTATTTAAGTTATCCAAGCACATATACTTAATTCCACTAATCTTATTAGAAATAATTATAAAAGCAACCACCAGAGTGCACCACCATACCCTTTAGAAAGCAATTTGTAGGACAAAGGGTCAAGTTAAAATCAGTGTCTTATTTAAATAGAATATATTTATATTAGTATAAATTATTTGGGCTGCAATTCTATGCATATTAAGGGCTATCCCCACTTAAATCAATTGGCTTTACTTTTAGATAGCTGAATTAGGAATGCAGTGCAATACTGTAGTTATTATATATGTCCATGTCTATTCAAGAGTAACTGCTGTTCAGCTCTGTGGTACTTATTTCTGGGACTCTACACTTGTAACTATAATCCTATAATCCAGCAATATGAAATACAGAGCACCGAAACAAGAAACAAGTATACAAAAATAGTTCTGCATGCAAGAAGAAACAAACATCTATATTAGCAGAAATAATTATAATAATAGAAAAGCAAAGCAGTCATGCCTCATATAATTGGCAGCCTTTAATAATGACATGTTCCAGTATATTGTTTTATTGGTGAATAGTCTTGTAATACTTAACATGTAATAAACTACTGAACTATTTAAAGAATCTTTCATAAATAGAAAATGGATTGTTTTCTCCCCACCAAATTCTCTAATAATATATTAAGTACTCTCAGGGGAGGAACAGTCTGCCTGTATTTTAAAGCTACTTATTCCAGCTTTTTTCATTGCTAATCCTTTCTTTAACACAGCTATTAACATTTCACACATACCCACAGAAATACGAAGGGCAAGGTTTTAAGACAGTGACTACGTAGACTTGCACAACTTTAATCAAACCTATCCCATTATGTTAGTGCTGTGCTTTTTAATAATCAAGAGGTAAATAGTATTGCCAAATTTATTCTTAAATAAATATTGAATAATTTATCTCCACAAGTATGTATGGACAGTATGTATCAATACAAGCATCAGATTTTAAGAGGATTATTTAATACCTAGAAACACTCTGTATATAAAATATTCAGATGCAGAAAGCAAATATTCATGCTTACAGGTGATAAAATTAATTCAGGAAAATCTATCAGGAAGTCTTTGATCTCAGAGCAAAAACAAAATGTTGCTTCTAAACTTCTAAAAGGCTAGTTTGTGTTGCTTTTTGTACCTTAGTAGCTTGATAAATTAATTAGCTTTATGTTCAATGTCTGCCCCTAGAACTAATTATTTTAATGTGAAATCTTACAGGTGCCTTTCCTATTCATACCATCAGGAATCTTTAAAATTTACATATTTTTGTAATAAGGTGTCATTATTTTAGGGGTAAATATTATGCCTTTACTTTGGATTCAAACATTTCTGTGACAAGTACTTGGACTGCACGTGGAATTATCCATTTTCTCCAGTGGTGGTCGCTTCATTCACACAACTTCATGTCACAGGTTTCCCAGGCCTTTGAGGAAAGCATGTTCAAGAACTGTGGAAAACTTGAATTTTGGAGACAAGAATCAGTACTTCGGGGTACATGAGCAGAAGTGCCTTATGCTCACACTAAGGGGTTTGGGCAGCAATCCAGTGAGTACTTAATGAGCAAAAATGAAATGGTTATCTGTTATATTGGTACTTTTTAAAGTGCTGTATAGAATCATATTAACTCCATAGCAGCTTCTAATATGTAAGGAAATGATATTTGCTGGCCTATTCTAAGTGTTTGCTTTGAAATAAGCCCCCGTGGGTTCCCGTGTAGAATATTCTACACATAACAGCAGCCATTAACCCTTTGAGTGGTTTTATGCACTAATATGAAGCCATTTGATAATAATTGTAAAGTAGTTATAGCTGTGCAGTTCATTCAGAGGGAATGGCTTGCTTTGCCACCAATCCAAATGGAAGGCTCTTCTGTACTCTGCTACGCTTAAAGCAGCCACCCCAAATCTTTGAGAAGGTATGACCACCTTGATGCTTTGAAGGGCCCTCCTCTAAATGATTTTCACAAGGCACAATGGAGCCTTTACTTATATCAGATACAGAAAAACCTCTTTTCATTTAAAAAAAAAATTGCCTCCAACTCCCAAGGAAATGGATCAAAATTTTAAGAATGGCTCCACCACTGCATCCTCTCAAGTCTTAAAGGCTGCAAATAAACAAGTTTTTACACACACACCTACCTCATGATTGCTTTGTAAGTATATTTTAAGAATTACTGATTCAACTATAGAAACAACTTACTATTTTTCTCAGAATGAACGTTACAAGCTGTGGGGCTCTATACCTTTCACAAATGATATTTCCAATTAAAAAATTGCTTCCATTCCCAAATAATGTTTAAATTTGAAAGTATTAAAGAAACCAATCAGTTTCATACTTTTCACTGAAACTCTTACTTTCCTGTAGAAGATGGAGTTTGTAAATCTTAAAACTACAAACACTAACTCATTCTATTTTGTCCTGCTATGTCATTGTGTTGATCAGCTGGTTTCAATTCAGTCTCTTTCAACAGACCCTCAGTGGTAGCTGATTGGATCATGATGCTTTGGCAATTCATTTTTTCAGTAAAAACTTTAGTTTATTGAGCCTGTATGCTAGACTCTTGTAGGGGTTGCATGATAAGAGGCTCAATTTATATATTGTTGTTATTATATTTAGAGACCGCCTGACTACATAATGACTCTGGGTGATTTACAGTTAAATAAAAAACAGTAAGGAGAAAATCCTGTGCATTCAACTAGATCCCATATGCCAAAAACCATTATCAACAGGGGCTCTACAACCCCTTACGCCATAGGTGCTATTTTGATTTTTAAGAAGACATTAATTCCCCTCCCCAGTCACAGTATGAACTGAAGGTTTAAATGGTTTGTATATTGACTTTGAACTGTGTATTGTATACAGTTGATTCTATGCTCCCTATGCCTTCCAAGCTCCAGAGTTCACTGGAGTTCGATAGCCAATAAATTTAAATAAATAAATAAATAATTCAAGATATTTGATAAGTAATATTTGGCCAGCGGAGCGCAGGGTGGTGGGGGCAGCTGGGGTTTTGCACTGTGGCACTGGGGTGGCTGGCCACAGCGTGGGGCTTGAGGCAGCACTCCTCAGTGGTGGTGGCAGCACTGGGGCTGAAGTAGAGGCCCGAGAGTGGCAGTGGCCAGCTGAGACTGCTGAAGGTCCCAAGCGTCTACTTCAGCCCCAGCACCAATGTGTGCACCACTGCCGAGGAGTGCCGCTGTGTAGGGTGGCCAAAAGGCAGAGATGGGAGGAGATAGGCAGGTGGGGGTAGTTCAAGAGGAGGAAGTCCCTTACTTTACTGAGGCTCAGGACTGGGAGGGACCAAGCCGGAAATGGCTTGGATCAGGGTGGGTCCTCACCTAATGACTGGTGGGATTCGGTTAACGATGGCAATGGGGACTGCTGAGATTTCCATTGCTAAGTGATGCAATCATGTGATGTCGCACTTTATGGCCGCATCACTTAGTGATGGAAATCCCGGTACCAATTACCCTCGTTAACTGAGAACTACCTGTATACATCTTTCAGAAATCTGTGTATTCAGAACTGCACAAAATGGATGGTTCCATGTACTATTCCGCAGCAGAGCAATTGCATACTGTTCTTAGTTCACAACTCTTAACAAATGTTAGAGAAACCCAAAATATTTTCAGTTCACTGTAGTGACATATCAGCAAGTCCTGTGAATCTAGAGCTTAGTGTTGTAAGAGAGAAGCTATTTATAGAGTTATCAGCGAATGCGCTGGGAAGCCTAAAAAGCCTTTTCCTCACCAACACGCTATCTCAGCATGACCTGCACTTGAGGGCTTTTCCATGCTGGATTGAGTGAAACATACTGTAAACCGGGACATGAGGTTTGTGGCAGGCAGACTGAGCAATGGGAAAGGAAATGCCACAGAGACAGGATGCCCTTGCTTTCCCATGGGCTTCTCCCGCATGGAGAATGTGGGAAAGAAGAAATCCATGTGGGAAAGAAGGCTGCAAAGACCCTCCCCATTTTTTTTCTTTCAGCACTGTTTTGCAGCCAGCATTGCTCAATGGCAAGCAGTATGTCTAGGAGCAGATGAATGGTATAATCCCTATGTCGTAAGATTCAGTAGTAGGGTTTGGATTTGGTATTGATTTTCCATGGAAAATTTAACATAGAAGCAACATCGCAGGTAACTTTTTTTCCATGTAAAGCTCCATTTAAATATGTTCCAGTTCTGCTCCATCTGCTTCGATACGGGATCAAACAATCTGGATTGCTGCGATAGTTACAGATAGGACGACGTTATACCTTTGCTTTGTGAACAGTGCTGCCTTCCAATATCCAAGTCCCTCCTTGTGGGAGAGTTGGGCGGTGATATAAATTGGATTTATAACTAAATAAGCAAGCAAGCAAGCTTCCAGGTGCAATTCAAGCCCTTCATGGCATGGGGCAGGTTATTTGAGGCCTCTACCTGTCATTCCAATGGTCTCTACCTGTCCCATCAGGTGTGGCAGGAACATAAAGCTCCAGACCCTGTCAATTAGGGAACGTCATCTTGTAGGACCCGAGAAACATGGATTTTCTGTAATGACACCTACCACCCAAGGTCAGGTTGGCCTTGGCCCTACTGCCTTTTGGAAAGCCCTTAAGACCTGGCTGTTTTCCTGGGTCAAATGCATATTTGGTTTCTCTGGATTGACCAGTTATTATTAAACACCTTACCTACACACAGCTTATAATTATTTTGTGGCACGCTGCCCTCATTAAAAAAAAGGCAAGAGTGGAAGACTTGTCTGCCTTCTATATACATGTATCTGTTTTGACTAAGTTACTTAGTGGCCAAGCAATGAAAGGAACACCTTTCCTAAAACTATAGATGGGGAAAAACAAATTATGGTAGCAATATCTTCCATGTCAACAGTTTTTCTCAGAAAACAAACAACATCGAAAGGAAAGAAACTGTGGCTACTATGTTCTTTCATAAATGATTTGATGAGTATAGACATTTAGTTAATACACAGAATATACCCATAAATAAGAGTTGGGATACATTTTTAAAATGTGAAATCAGTTTAACCAGCTGTTGGCATGCAACCCCCCCCCCAAAACAAAACAAAACAACAGTACAGAAATTGACTGCTTTCTGAGAAACAGCAGGGAATCAGTCTGATAACAAACTGTACACAATTCATTCAGCTTGCTCACATTTTGCTTAAAATAGGCACCATGTGGACGAGACGAATGTCTCAACAGTAAGAACAGCACATGAGTACATGACCTCCCATTTTACTTCACCTTGGCAAGGGCAGGTGTGATGAGAATAAGATAAGTTACAGTATCTGCCCTCTAGGGAGGTAGTAAAGTGTGCCAATGTGAAAGCTATCTGTTTGTTCATAGATGTGGGTTATAAAGAAAATGGGCAAAGGTGAGGTTTTTTTCTGCAACTATCGAGCAAGGCATGAATGGGTGACATATTCAAATCCTTTTGGAGCTGTGTTTCCTGTATGAATTGTTTTAATGCTGATTTAGCTCAGTCTAAATGCAAAGTGTGCAGCAAAATTATACTGTAAAGCTGCAGCTTTCCCTTCAAGGACTTTCTCCAAAGAGTTGGACAATATTTAATAATTAAAAGTACCGAACCCACAGGGAAGAATGCAAATTTAAATTAGAAACTAAACAATGGGACTCACACCGCAGCTGAAACCAAACCTGTCTCCAGATACAAGACTGCATTTCGTACATAGCGGGTGTGTGTGTGTGTGTTCAAAGATGGCCCTTAGGAATTCTGAGTGAACCACTTCAGATAGACTGTGATTTGTGTACATGTGCACCTGGGCTCATGCCACAGCAGTCAAGCCACCGCTGTAGCCACAAATACATCAATTACAGGGGATATATATGATGACTGTTAAAGTGGATAAAAATAAGAATGACAGGAATGAATATAGAACAATTTTGATATTAAAACAAAACAAACCTCTGGTTCTGTTTTCTCACTCTGCATAATGCTGGATTGCTAATTAGCACAAATCTGTAGGGCTGAGAGAAAACACAAGCTGCACCTCACTGGAATGACAGGAAAATATGCATAACATCTGGTTGTACATTTACACCCCGAACGCTTCCCTTCCCATCTCTGCGGGTCGTTTTTTCCCTACTGCTGTGAGTGTTGAGGAGGATGCCTTGCAGAAAGCCTTCAAGCAAGGGGTTAAGAAACGCGATCTTACATAGCAGAAGTAATCAGCCGGTTGGAAGACGGGAAAAAAAAGCAGCAGCAGCAGCAGCAGCAGCAGCAGCAACGCAGGAAAGTAACACGCCCAGAAGGCAGATACGCCTGCCTCAGCAGAGGGCAGTATGAATTAAAGATGATGTATTTTACAGTTGCGGAAGACAGCTTGCCTCAGCTGCCCCGCTCACCTGCTTAAATCATTAAGTTTCAGCGAGTCAAGGGCGGGCGGAGAGGGGTCGCGAGGATCCCCGCGAACAATGCTCTCGTGAGCGGTGCAGCCTCATTGGAGGAAGGCGGCTGTCTCAGCTCCTCCCCTTTTCGTGCCCGAAGCACCGGCCTCCGAGGGGAGGACCCGAGCGAGTAGGAACTTCGCGGAGCGCCTCTTTCTCATGTCAGCGGCAGAATAACTATGCTCTCGCTCCCACCATGAGCCGCTGGTCTACTTCCCAGGGAGTCGTTCTAACCGCGTATCATCCCAGCAGCAGCAGCAGCAGCCGCCGCCGCCGCTGCCGGGACGCTGAAGAGGCGCCGGGAGCCGACGCAGAGGAAAATGCAGACGCGTCCCCCTTAAGGTAAGGGCTAGCGCTCGCGCTCGCGCTCCTTCGCTTACAGGGGAAAGCCTGCCGGCCGAGCGTCCGGGTAGTGCAAAACCCGGGGCTCGCTCTCGCGTACCTGTTGACGTAGGCACGCTGCTCGGAGCCAGGTACGAAGGACCGGCCGCGGTGTGTCGTGACTCATATGACCAAAGTTTAAATGTCGGAAGCAAGCTAGAAAAGCGACCTTGAGGTGTGGTGCTACTGGGCGCTGTCGGCGAGCGTGCAGTAGGTGTGTGTTGGTGCTAACCTGTGTTGCGTGCTAAATAACACTGCATACCGAAGTAACCCATAATCAAACATCTTAAAACGCCTTCTCCGACGGTCTGCGGGGACTAAAGCTTTTTTGGCCCCGAGAAGGGCACGAGGCAGCTGGGGAAGCTTTGGGTTTGCAAGTTTCGTCAACACCCTCATGTTGCATGCCTGCAGAGTTCTTCCAAATGTACTTTCCCCTCTTAAATTAAGATACAGTAATTCAATACACGAGAAAGTACTTTGTTTCCCGTAACCATGGGAATCCAGCAATATGGTGGGGTGAGCAAGTATATATCAAGACTGTGTGCGCTAGTCCACTCAGTTTCTCCCCATAGGGGGAAAAAAAAGAAGCATCGTTTTCTAGATTACATTAAAGTGCATTTTATTTGTATCCAGAAAGTTAAATAAGTTAAAGTGCAAACCTTTTTTTTTTTTTTTTACCAATAGCATGACTAATAGGCTGTTGCTTAAAATCCCTTTCACATAGATAACAGAGGTGCAGCAGACATTCCTGGTATGTGTACTTTGCTTCACACAGCCCCTCCCCCTGCCACTTTATTTTTCCATAATGACCCCAGTTTTTTCTTTCTTCCTGTCTCTGATTACATACAATTTTGAGCCAGAAAGAAAACTTGCTTCAGAGACAGATAAATTAATCCAGCTGTAGAGAGACCCTTGAGTGGAAAAAGGCTGGCATGATGTTAAGAATCACTGGTGTCATCAGGATTGGGACATACTCAATGTCTCTTATGGAGAGATATTTTGTTCTCTGCATAATATCTCTACCGTGCAGTAGAGATATTTCTTTAAACTTCAAAAAGATGGACTTGAGATGTTTATTCCAGTTTCGTTCTCATCTTTGAAGGATGCCAGCAGAAGAGCTAGAGTACAGGATTGGACCTGGATTGATCTCTGCCCTTTTGAGCCACCCAGAGTCACCTGTTGGGGGAAGATGGGCAGCATACAAATTTCATAATAAAAATTAAAAAATAAAATTGACAAATATGGTTGTCTGGGGCAAGATACCCCCAAAAGCCACTCTTACTTCAACAGTATTGATGGAATAGGGCACTCCTGGGCATCTGAAGGCAGCAGATGAGATTAGATGGCTCAGGCCAGGCTGTGTGGCAACCCAGCCCTGTCCCTTGAGCTTGTTGACTCAAAGTTCCTACCTTGCATTGCAGGATAAACTTCTGAGCTGTTGAGACTTGAGTGAATTAAATTCTCAGATCACCGAGGGTCACACATGGTATCTGCAGAGTTCCAGGTGATCTACACAAATTGATTACAACATGTAGTTTATAATTTGATTTTATACTTGCGTCCTTATACTTCACTCATTGTGAAGTAACCCTTAAATGCTTTTTTTGTGTGTGTGAAAATAATGGTTCATTTGCCATGAACCTCATACAGGTAGTCTTCGCTTAATAACCATTCATTCAGCGACTGTTCAAAGTTATGACAGCGCTGAACAAATGGTAGTTACAACCGGTCCTCAAAGTTAAGGTTGTTGCATTGCCCATGCGGTCACATAATCAAAATTTGGGCACTTGGCAGCCTGCCCGCATTTACAACCACAGTGTGTGCTTCAACTCCCCCATCCGCCTATCTGCCCCCCCATCTCTGCCCTTTTGGCCATCTTACACTCCACTACCTACCCCTGCTGCCCCCAGTTGATCTAGCTGACCTTCATCATCTTCCCACTATTGATGAGGAACACCTGGGCCAGCAGTGGGAGGAAGAAGGTGGCAAAGGTCAGCTAGGGCAGCGGGGATAGGCAGTGGAGTGCAGGGTGGCCAAAAGGGCAGAGATTGGGGGGAGATAGGTGAAAGGGAGAGTTGAAGTGGAGGCGTGTGTAGCAGGGCAGGAGAAGCATGATGTCCTTGTCTAATGACAGTGCGGTCCTGGCCTAACACCTGGAACTGGGACTACCGGAACTGCCATTGCTAAGCAGTGCAAATGTGATGATTCGCTTAATGACTGCTTTGCTTAGCGACAGAAATTCCAGTCCCAGTTAGGGTCGTTAAGTGAGGACTACCTGTATATTGAAAGAAGGACTTATCCAAGGTAGGGTTTGACATTAGAAATGATCAGATAGAATGATATTTTTCATTCACAATGGCAATCTTTTAAAATGTAATTCTGATGCTTACAGCAGTATTGAATTTTCCCATTTTCATTTTCCCATTTTCTGGTCCATTGGCTTCAATGGAAAAAGTAATTGGAGAAAGGCATAGACACAGGATACAGTGAGAAGAAACTGGGAGGAGGAGAGAAAGACTGAAATAAACATTGTGTCACTCCCTCGCCATTGTCTTGGAGTCTTAAAAAGAGCCTCCTGTTAGTACATTAAAACAAGTAAAAGTGACTTGTCAGAAGCCAATCAACGATTCATGTGTTGGTCTTTTGAAAGAGTCTTGTTTATTTCTGTAGAAATATGTAAGCATTTTAGTCAGAAATCTGTGTTACATTTTTTATTTATCTTATTTATTTTGATTTATTAATCTTTTTGCTTCTGTGCTTATGGTTCTGTACAAGCTGAGGAATTCTGGGTACTTTAGCCTTTTATACATAGCCTTTAGCTGCACTTGAGGATCCTTTCTTTCAAAGTTGTTGTGATCTGTAATCTTAATTTGGAAATCTCTCTCCCACCTCTTCATTTATGGGTCCTCGGGACAGTAATGAATCAAGTCTTAATGGTCTATCTGGAACATTACACTCTTCTTTTCTATACTGATTATCTTATTTTTCTGTAAATAAAGTTTTATTTCCTTATCTCTGGTGGGATTTATCTCTAATCACACACATCTACTCTATATGGCCAGGAAACAGCATTATAGATTTTTTTTCTCCTCGTTTTTTATTCAGTAGTAAGGCAGTACAGGGAGATGCCTACCTCTCTCAACCAACGTTAGGGGGAGCATACCAGGAGAAACAAGCCCTGACAGATACATGAATTAAACAGTAAGGTGGAAGTAGAAGATGTGAAGGTTTGTAGATTCTGTGGACAATGGGGGAGAAGGGTTGAAACCTCCAGCTTTTCGTTTTACATGATCAGTCATGTTGCCATAGTTTATTAAAATAATTGGGGGGGGGGGAATGCTATACTCTGTAGATTTCATTTTAACCTTTATTCTGATAAATTGACACTTGCCTAGGTTTTTGTTGGAATTCAGCTGCATTTTCTCTGGTATATATTTAGCATATGAGAATTTAAAGATATATGTATTAGATATGAATCTAATGTTTGGTGTATTGGTTAAGGCACCAGGCTAGAAGCCAGGAGACCATGAGTTCTAGTCCTGCCTTAGGCACAAAGCCTGCTGGGTGATCTTGAGCCAATCACTCTCTTTCAGCCCTAGGAAGCAGGCAGTGCCAAACCACTTCTGAAATCTTGCCAAGAAAACTGCAGGGACTTGTCCAGGCAGTCGCCAGGAGTCAAGACTGACTTGAAGATACCCAAAATAAATATATAAGGACAGAATTCTGTACTTTTTAAGCTTTCTTATTTGAAGCTTGTCCTTGTAATTTCTACATTTTTATGTTATAACACTTGAATACACAAACATATTTGAATGCTCTCAGACAGTGAATTCACTCTTTTTATGTACTAAAAAATAATGTGCATAGAATCTGTACTAATTTAAAGCTAAAATAAAGGTTTTTCTGGTCATTTCAAGTTGCCAATGCTGGCATTCCTCCAATCCCAAATACAGAATGAGGTTGTAAGAATTTTATTCCTGTTGCTGATTCATTCAAACATGTTACAGGGATAGTACGCTATAATGGGACAATCTCCAGAAATACTTAATACTTTCTTATTGTCTTTTCCATTATAACTGCAACTGTACATTTAACACTGCCTCTGAAACTAAGTTGAGACTTGAGTCAAGTAGCATGAGTCTTTTCTCCAGAGCATCAATAATGTTTCAGGAAAGGAGTTGTTTCTTTGTGGTATGGTTCCCTTTGGTATGTTGGACTTTTGGTTTGAAACAAGGATGGCAACATGAAGGAAATGACTACTGATATACTTGATAAAGTCAGCATTTGGATTGTTAAGGAGAAATTTAGTCCGGAGCATCCGAAATCCACAAGCGTGCCAGCGTGAAATATTCTTTAGGGGAGGAAGGAAGTGAAGGATCCCAGATGTGCTCTTGAGCTGCTGCATTTAGTTTTTCAAGCTCTCTCCCACTCCAGATGTGCCTAATTTGACTTCTCTTCCTGAAACATATTAAGTCTGAGCATCATTTGTCTCTTCTTACAAACTCCAGTTATAGCAAGCTGCAGTGAGATGTTGGTTTGATATAAAAAGGAGATGAAGCTTGAACTTTATATAAATATTTATTTTTAATGCAAATTTGAAGGAAGTCTGTAGAACTTAAAGAACATTAAGGCAAGAGGTGGGGGGGTGTCAGTTTTTTGAGGCATTCTGCTGTACTTGCTGTTACTTGCTGTTACTTTAACGTACTGAACCTATTCAAAACATTGTGCAACAGAAATTGAAAACAAGCCTGGAAAGCAAAAATATATCTGATGATGAGAGCAGTTGCAAATTGTAGACTTACTCATATTCAGAGCAGAGCTCCAGAAATAAGTAACACCATTGTGGTTTGATGTCCTGTGGAGTAGTAGAAGAGTATAATATGATGTGGACCTAAGAAAGAAAGATGTGCTGTATATTTTGTCCTTTATGGTAAGGGACGTTCTCAGGAGTTATTTGGATTGGAAAACGGTATAGGTGTTTTCCTCCCTTTCCC
This sequence comes from Python bivittatus, assembly GCF_059951505.1. NCBI lineage: Eukaryota > Metazoa > Chordata > Lepidosauria > Squamata > Pythonidae > Python > Python bivittatus. Next base: position 68,367,724 of record NW_028277030.1, on the reverse strand, counting down.
GAAAAACATTATAAATGTTTATTTTGTTGTAATTTCTAATAAAGGGCTTTTCGATCACAAATTTCTGGGTATCTTGCCTAGTTTGGTGAGACTGATTTTCATTCTTATACGTGGAACAGCACAAGCATCTACATTGCTCCAAGATAGTCATTTGTTTTGCAGTTGCCCTGTGCCAGACACAGGATGTTATAATTGGCCCTCCCTCTGTTTTTTTGTTTTTCCTTTTGTAACACCTGTGTTTTCTCTCCAGTTTTCCCATCTCTTGTTCTTTCTACAAAAAAATTGATAGATGAAAGCTGCACAGTACCTGTTGATTGGTGATGCATTTGAAATCATCACTGGTCTTTGGCAAAAATTAAATACAATAAGATGCTTGGAAATTGCAAAAGCTTTCTCTTAACCTCTTTTATCAAAAGTTACAGTGCCAGTTCTTCTTTCAATAATGATGAAGTAAAGGGGCAATGAAGGTCACAATAAAAAAGTAGCAGACATGTGCACATTTGTGTATGCTTATGCACACCAATATATGTAAAGAAAAAATGTCACTCTAACTCCTATAAGTAACAAAAATGGTAAACTATCGTACGTTTTCATGCTGAAGGGTTCTTAATAAGTTCTTTACAATTATTCCATGAGCATTTATTGACTAATTTTTGCCATCATCATTATTATTGTTATGCTTGATGAGTTTAATAATGTGCCACACTATAATTACGTTTAAAGTAATTAAAATAATTTTGTTATTTTAATTACTTTATTATTTATGTTTTTAATTATTACATTAGAAATTTTTAGTGGCTAGTTGTAAACCACTGTGAATCCATTTGGCAGTGTAGAAAGATAAATATATAAATAAATGTTGCTTAATGTGACAGCGTGGGATAAATATAGATTTAGTTGTTCCGTTTGAAACCCGTGAATCTATTTTCTCTTTCCCTCTCTACCCACTCTTTCCTTCTTTTACTTAGCAGTGAAGTTTAGATTGTAAGTTTCTTGGACTGGGGTATGGCATCTTGTAATTTTAAAAACCTTATGCGTATAGATGACATTATAACAATAAAAGACACTTCCCCTAAAGCAAGAATGAAAAGTAGAAGTGAAATGGCCTAATGAAGGGTTTTTCAAACTCTGTTCCATGGAACCCAAGGTTTCCGTGAGTACTTAACGGGATTCTGTGAGATACAAAGGGAAAAAATATCCTCACATCCAATTTTAAATCACTAGAACTTTGCCTCTTTATCAGTAGTTTAGGGAATATATGTAAATATATAAATAAATAACAACTAATAGGATTCTGCAGCCTAAAAAAATCCTAGTTTCATGGAACATATAGTATTGTGGTTGAAATCACTTAAGACAGGGAGATCTTATGTACTGAAATGCTTGCTTTTCACGTTGGAAGGATCACTCAGGATTGTAGTTGAGAGTGGCGGTGGTAAATGTGTGGCCCTGCTGGTGTTGAAATACAACTCCCAAGGCAGTCAGCAGGGCTGCAGAATTTTCTCTCTGGTTTTGGGGTTGTAAGAGATGCTTGGACTGCACAGCAGTGGATATGGGTATTCTGGTGGGGAGGGTTTAAGCCACAGCTATTACTAATTGCTGTAGTTTGTTGCAAAAGCATCACCATGCCAATTTCTCATTTTGACAGGAATACAGTCAAGTAATTTAATGCTGCAAATTACGTGTGTTGATGTACCCTCAGAAGAAAGTCCTGCCATATTCAGTTAAGCAATCCTTAGTATTTCCATGATGCTTTCCACCTTATCTATGTGGCTGCAGTTTTAATTTTATGCCAGGAAAAAAGACTTACTGACCAGCAGGAGATGCCAAAAAGTTGTCAGCTCATATAAAGCTCTGCTCCTAGTGGTGTACATGTAAGTCACCATAGAGAGATTTTTTTGTAGATGTGCAAAGGTTTCTTTCCGCATGCTATAGCCTTTCCCTGCTCCTTTGTCAGGAACAAGTGTTTTTCTTTCAAGGTACTGCCATTATCTTTCTGTTGGAGTGGAACAAAGGTGAACAGGGACAGAGCATTTTTAATAGTACATAATTGCAAGTTCTGTATACCCAGATGTTTCCTCCCCATTTTATGTGCAAGTAAATGCTGCTGATTTTATTATCATTGTCTTGCTTTAGGGTGAATGTCACCTTCTAATCACTTAACAGAGTCATTGTAGAATATAGAATTGCTTTTTAAGATGTTCCACTTAAGCAAAAACTTAGAATGGTTCCGTTACTCATTTCCAGTTTTTTTCCCTCCTGAGGAAAAAATAATATAATGAGAAAGCATTTTATTTTGGGAGGGGATCAAACTGAGTATCAAGAATAGGGAAAGAATGTAGCTGAAAGGAATATATATTTGCAAGGTCTCTCTTTTCCCATTCATCAAGGAAGCTATTGGATGATCTTGGAATTCTATTCATTTGGTAGCCATATATTCATTGTTTATTAATAATAGAAACTAATGCTACTGGGGTAATTGCAGACAAAAACTACCATATTTATCCGTGTATAACATGCACTTTCCCCCCTAAAATTCGGGGCTGAAATCCTAGCTGCGTGTTATACACCTATATGCCCTGCGGCTTCTCACCTCAAGCGGCAGGGCTGGGAGAGCAAAGCACCGGCAGCCGGGAGAGCATTTCTTTTTTGGCAGCCGCCTCAACCCAGTGCTGCAGCTCCGGATGGCCACAGAGGAAGGTGCAAGCCAGCACCGTGCTGCGCAACGCCCCCCTGGCTGCCCTCCAAGAGCTGCGCCTGACGCCTCTCGGATCGCCCCAGGACTGGCGAGTGCAGAAGACGCAGCCTCTCCTCCGATGTAGCCTCTCCTCCGATGTAGCCTCTCCTCCGGCTCCCTGCGGCCTTGCCTGCTCCTCCCTCCTTCCTGTAGGGAGAAACTTTGATGCAGAGGGGCAGTCCTCTCCCCGAGGGCTCGACTGCGGCATTGGGAGCACGGGAGAGTCCAGGGAGCAGCAAGAACCATGTCAGAGCAAAGCACAAAGAGCAGATCCACAGGGCTCCTCAGTTTGCTGAAATGGGGCAGGCAGGGAGCCACATGCCATCCATTCCCCAGGCCTCCCACTTTGCAAACCAGCTGCTGTCTGGAGCGAGCTGTGCCTGGAGGAGGAAGAGTTAAGCACTGGGGTGTGTGTGTGTGTGTGTAAGAGCACACCCTCTGTAAGAGCAGAGGGGTGAGTGAGTAGGTGGGTGTGCGTGCGTGCGTTTGTGCAGTTTTTATTCCTCCCTTGCTGCTCAGTGAGTTTGAGAGACTCGCGAAGGGCAGAGGAGACATGGGCTTTGAACATGAAACCATGGAGCTCCCGGGCAGAGCGGGGTGCCTCCCGCCACACCAAGCCTCTGACCCTATGCATCTGCTCTTTACGCTTTGCTCTGACACACTGAGTCTGGAGAACTTTGGACTCTCCCATGCTCTCTGGACTGCACGGTCCCTCAGCCTGGGCAAAGTTAGAGGCTTGATACTGCGGGAGCCACCCCGCTCTGCCCGGGAGTTCCTGGCTTTCTTGTTTGAAGCCTGTGTCTCCTCTGCTGTCGGAGAGAGACATGCACATACACCCCCTGCTCTCGGCGATACACAAACACACACACACACACACACACACACACACACACACATATACATACCCACCCAGCCTACAACATACAAAAGAGGTGCTTTTCCTTTTGTATTACATATTTACCTTATAAGTGGTATAAATATTAATAAACAAAAAGTTCAGAGCTCCCTTTATTTTGCTTCCAAGTCATTTATTTTAAATTTAAGTTTTTTTTAAATTTAAATTTTCCTTCGTAAAATTAAAGTGTGTGTTATACACCTGTGCGTGTTATATGGCAATAAATATAGTATATTGCCTAGCCCAGTCTTCTCCAATCTGGCACTTTTCTGCATTAGTGAACTTCCAACATTTGGTGCCCTCAATTTGTGTTAAGTTTCAGTTCCTGTAATTCACTGTGGATTATAGAAGTTGGTATTGTTCTGCATAATTTTTAATTCTTTCAGTGTGAGTAATTTCTCATTCTTAGTGGTAGGAAAGTAATTTGAAATTTAAGGGGCTTTTTTCATAGGCAGAACAGCCTTTATGTTTACAGAACATAACTTCATAAAACATTAACTTAGTTGAAGAATAAAATTTGGAGTCTAATTTCATTTGCACAAAATCTTGCAGAAAATGGTTCTGTTTCTAAGCCAGGGATGTGCAGCCAAAGGTTTTGGAAGCTGCATCTGCTCCTGAGATATAAAGTTGTGTACCTCTGATCTAAGCTTACTTTTCTTAGAGAAGAGAATTGGAAGGACTTCATAGACAGAACTTGCCTATTGTATATTCCCAAACCTCGTCTGTAGGCTGTTCTGCTGGGAGAAGATTCACCTTTTTTTGAATAATTTTACTTAACCAAGGAGCTTCAACAGCCCATTCCATCTTGTTCAAGAAAAGTTTTGGGGGACAGAGATGGATTTGAAGAAGATGATTGATTTGGTCTCATTGTAGAAATATAGATGCTTTGATTATTTCAATAATATATACTAAATTGGATTTGGGTATAAAATATTTTCAAAAATAATTTATTCATAGCTCCCCCCCCCATCACTACAGTACTATTTTTAAAAATTAAAATAGATGTCAACTGTAGGGATGTGTGTTATGAGCTATATGGGATGACAAAAATGTTTGTATATTGTCCTGGTAGGATTTCTTATCTTCCAGTCCATTTATTCATTAAGACCATCTAGTTCTGTAGTTAATCTTTGGAATTTATTGCAAAATATGGATAAAATAGAAAAGTAATATTTCGTGTTAGAGTAGAACTATGGAATTATTTTTGTAATTATGCCAGATATCTTTAATTGAGCTGTTCCAGAAAAAAAAAAAGAATTATAACCCAGAAGTTCTAGATATATTCCTATGAGATTTCATACTCTGTTCCAATCACAAGTAATTTTATTCGTTGTAGAATTTGTGAAAATTTGAGGAATTTAAGCTTGTACTGTTTTCTGTATTTTTAAAAAACATATGCCTTTACTCAATGCTTACTCTCCAACATTTGACAAATGATAGTAATCACACAAAAAATAATCTGTTGTAGACTGATGAGGTGTGAAGGAAGATACATTGGGATGGCTAGCACAGTCTTTGCTTAAATGTGCCATCGATGTGCCCTTAATTTCATGAATGTGATTCATTGGCTTGTTATAAGCATGGCAGTTGTTATGTCTGGCCGGGCTTTTTTCAGAGAGGAGGAGATGCCAGGCTGAGACCCAGGGCTCAGGTGAGAGTGGTGTGGAGACCAAAATGAAACCAGTCCATGGAATCTTTGGATTCAGTCTGCAGTCTCGAATATGCTGTGTTTGAGCCCTAAGCAGCACCACTGCTGCTGAGTAGAGGAACGAAGGGCCTCTAGAAATGAGAAATGCCTCCTTGGGAATCAGAACCCCGATGAGTGACAGTTGAACTTATGTGGGAATGGCTGCTGGAGCTTTATAAGGCAGTGGTAGAGGCTGAGATGGTGCTGGATATTGTATTCATTTCACCCTGTTTAGCACTCCATATTCGGACCTTGGATTTTTCTTCTGGGATATATTAACCTTGACCACTTTCCTGTTTTATTTTATTTATTCATTCATCTGATTTATATAGCTGCCCACCTCAATTTTACATGACTCCAGGAGGCTTACAATAAAATAAATACATAAAATACACAATATAAAAAATAAAAATAAAACACATAGCAGCCAGGCAGATTCAGTATGATATTTCTTAGTTTGGGACCCTCAGACTGGGTTGAATATTGCTTTGTCTCTAGAGTAGGAAGGGTTGATAAGCTCACAACCTTTACGCTCTGACTATTCATTTTTGATTCCTGCACTTACATGAGACAGAAGAGACAGAAGAAGACAGAGAAAGCTTGTACAATACTAGGATCATGGTATAATATTGGAGAAAGAAACCCCCCACCTCTCTCAGTGAAACTCATTTCTTAAGGAAGCTCATTGCAAAGCAGTATGATGGATTGAGGAGTGATACTTCCTGAGCAGGCTTTCCTAGGTGTTTTCTCTTATATAGAGTGGTTTCAAAAGCTGTTATTTTACATTACTGTTTGAAAATATGTGAATGTATTATAACTGTTTGCATTGAAGAGGGTGAACAATAGTGGTTAAAATTGTTTCAGGATAGATACTAGTGGATATGGGAAGCTATATATTTAAAAAGACATTGTTCCCTCCTCTGAGAATCTTAAAATAGTCATCACTAAAAGATTTCATTTGTTCCTTTTGAAAGCATTGTCTGCATCAAAACAAATAAATCTGTTTCCTTTAAATAGCAATGACTTCCTCATCCCCAGGAAATAAAGTACATGTTGTCATAAGCATCTGTAATATGGTAGGGACAATGGCAATGTAAATAACTGTAAAATGCATTCAGTTACATTCAGTCATGGTAGAAAGATTGTATGGAGGTATTAGAATCCTATGCTCATGTTATACAAAAGTGTGCAGGGAGACATGATTACCAGGAAGATTCCATTTTCATTCACTAAATTTACTGATGCATGTAATAATTAAGTGTTGTCTGTGAGCAGATGTCTCTGCATCTGTTAGTTTGAGACACATAACTTCTCATTAATTAGAAGGTAAATAATGCATGTTTCATAATAACTAGCATAGGAATCCATATATCTTTGCATGGAAGTGAGGGAGTACATATAGTAAAAGTGAGCAACTTTATATATTGGATAAAGATGTTGGAGTTTAAATATGTTTGACTTCTGAGAGCTGCAAGGTGAGGTGGCCAATTTGGCTACTTTTGATTTTGTGTGTGTGTTTTACCATAAAAGTGGGTTGAGAGATCACATACAATTCATGGGATGAGGGTTGCTCACTTCTAATGTATAGAGTGAATGTTTCTGCACATTTGGTATAAAGTATATACTTTTTTGGGAATACACTCTAAGTTCCTTGAAAAACATAGTGGAAAGAGAGTTCCTGAGTTCATTTCTGCACATTTGGTATAAAGTATATACTTTTTTGGGAATACACTAAGTTCCTTGAAAAACATAGTGGAAAGAGAGTTCCTGAGTTCATTTGGCACAATGGCTTTGCCCAGCTCTTGCATCCTTGCCATCTAGTGAGGTTTGGTTCTCTGACATTAGTATTCTGAGCTCCACAATAGTGCTCAGTTTGTGCATGTCTGTAACTAGAAGAACGCCAAAGCTTACACATCCACAGTCTGTATCTGATTAAATAATTAAAATAGCTGAAGATTCTCTACTGTACCACATATGTGTTTGGAATCTTTGGTGTCTTTCCATTGTACCCAGATATTTTTACCATTAACATTATTTACAAAAATAGTGCAAAAAAAAAATCTGTAATGTATAGTTGTAATTTTTAGTTTGTAATTCTGTGATTGTTAATAGAAACCATATCAGTATTATAAATCTTACAGCTGCTAAAGGAATATGGTATGTCTAAGCAAATCATATCATAAATCTGGTCTATGTATACCAGAAAGGAGTTCCTAAGAAAAACTATCCTTTTTGTGCTTCATTAAACATTGATACCTGACCTTGCACTGAAACTACAGTGGTACCTCGGGATACAAACTTAATCCGTTCCGTGACTCTGGGAGTATCCCGAGTTGGTCATAACCTGACGCAAATTTCCCCATAGGGTTCAATGTAAATCCGGTTAATCCGTTCCGCCCTCCGAATTTGGTCGCACCCCGAAGCAAATTTTCCCATAAGGTTCAATGTAATTACCGTTAATCCGTTCTGGCATCCGCGGACCACACGTTAGGGGCGGGAAAACGGCCGGGTGCCGTGCGGCATGGCGGGAAAACGGCCGGGCGCCACGTGGCGTGGCAGGAAAATGGCCGCGCGCTGCGCAGCGGGGCGGGAAAATGGCCACGGACCACATGTCAGGGGTGGAAAAATGGCCGCAGACCACGTGTCGGGGCGGAAAAATGACCATACCCCGAGGCGGAGTTCGCACATCGAGGTAAATTTTTGCAGCCGGAGCTGGTCGTAACCCGAAAAGTTTGTTAGTAGAGGTGTTCGTATCCCGAGGTACCACTGTATTTGCGGAAGCAGTCCTAAAAGAAGTGTGACTAATACGATTAGGCTTTGTTTACCACATTTCATATCAGAGAAAGGGATTATTGCTTGTTTTAATTAAGTAATTTCTGGTAGAACAAGCACATCTCTGATAAGTAACTTCTTTCATGCCATTTGTTTTTGCTGATAAGGAGAGATATGAGAGACACGTGCCAACTTCAAGCCTCAGTGAAATTTCATATATAGATGGCAAACTATTCAGGAGAGTTTTTCCAAGGAGGAGGTCAAGAAAAATATTCATTTCCTGAGTTATTTATCTTTCAGTATATGTATTATGAAACATCTCTTCATTTAATAGTGTTAAGGTATTCAGTAAATTTTAGGAATTCATAGATTTGAAATTAGGTATCCTTCACTATTTCTGGCTTGATGTCCATATGTAATAAGCCTTATTCAATCTGGTGTCCTTCAAATACTTGAAATTATAGAAGTCCACTACCTCTAGAGGACATTATACTGGGGACGGGTAATACGTACATATACTGCTAAAGCAATATCTTTTTATGAACTGTAATTAATATTTTCAAAATACTCAGACTGTAATCTGGAATAAATTGAGTATGTTGAAAAGTATTGAATTTATTCTGCTCCTTGGGAAAAAAGCCATGCTGTAGCTAAACTGTTCAAGTCCCCCCACATGCACTTACTTCAAAAGTACAATGAAAAGGCAAATGCTTTAATCTTAACTAATATAATAATTTCCATTATTGGTCTATATTCAGGTCTTCAGTTTTTTGTAGGATATGGAGGAAATTAAGATCACATCTTTCAGAAGTAGAAGATTTTAAATTTGTAAGATTCTCTAACCTTTTCAGTGGTGGAAAACCAGTTAAATCAATCTGCCAGCAAAAGCCCCCGGATGCTAGCAGATTCTTGATCCTTTGAGGGATACTTCTGCCAAGTTGATAAGTAATTCAGCAGAGGATCTGAATGGGAAGTAACAGTACATTCAAATGATCAGTCCAGTGTGTCTTCTTTCTGTTTTCAGAATTAAGGTAGCTTCTTGGTTTTGGGAACATCTACTGGTAACAATTCGGAAATTATTAGCATAACACCAGGGGTCAGTTTATAAATGGGTTGATATAGTTGGATGTAATCCAGTGACCCAAGTCCAAATATTTCACGCTGGAATGGATCATCTCAGTTCATTCTGGATTGTGCCATGGTTTTAAGAATGAAACACCCTTGAATGGTCTTCTTAATGATTACCCCAGGACTGTGCGAAGCTGTGGCTATTTTAATGATTTGAAAAGAAGCCTTTTGCATCCATTCCCATGTGTACCAAAATACCTCTTCTGAAAGATTTGCACAACCTCAGGAGAGTAGGCTTGTTTCTGCTGCTTCTACTGAATCTAGCAGCCACTTTCAGTACTATCAATTATGGCATTTTTCTGGACCATGTATCTAGAGAGGGATTGAAGAGACTGGGTTGTGGTATCTCTGGAGAGCAAGTTTCTGATGTTTGTGCTGGGGACTTTGTATTTTAATTTATGGCATCCCACAATATTCAGTACAGTATACATAATCCAGGGGGGTGGAGTGGGTTGCCATTTGTATGTAGATGGTATTGGTTTGCTATCTCTGTCTTGAAAACATGGACATGTGTTTCGAATCAGTAAGGGATTAGATGAAGATAAACCAGATGAAACCATTCCTCCAGATTTTCAAAGGGTAGATGTGGCCAGGAGTATTTGCGACCACTTCTGCCAATTGCATCCAATTTTGATATAATCAGAGCACACACCTATTCCTGAATTGGATTACTAAATATATGTTGGTGCATAGGAAGGCTCCTGGCAAACTTTAGTGCAGAGTATTGCTTGTTACACAGTACAAATTTGACTGGTACAAAAGGGCTACATTCAAGGTGCTGATCATTAAAGCCCTAATCAGCTTAAATTTATGATATTGAAGGGTGGCCACTTCCCATATGAGTCTGCCCATGATTGAATTAACAAGCTTTCTTAGAACTGATTGAACTCTCCAATGTTAGAGATTTCTGTGGCAGCAGAAATGTATGCATGGACCTCCATGTTTTATCCACACCTCAACCTTGGAGTAGCATGTGATGCTAGTAGCGGTTACTTTGTTCTGTTCAGTTGTGGTTCTTTTATTTTTAATCTCTTCTATGTTTTATTAGACTAAATTTTAACTAATTATAGCATTGTAATCTATTTTAATATTTTTGGTCTACTTCATTATCTTTTAGAATGCACTCTCTTGGAGAAGAAATTGCAACATAGAAATCCTTTATTTTTTAGAATGGTTATTTATTTACTACATGATAAGCTAATTATAAAACACATTCTGTCTCCTCCCCCCCTCCCCAGTTTAAGCCTTATAGTTTATTGATTTGTAACTGAGTTATAATGAAGTAATATCTCCCTTGAATCAACTCTCCCTTGAATCAACCACATCCCTATAGTTTTCTTGGCAACAGTATAGAAGTGATTTGCCATTTCCTTCTTCTAGGATGTTTCTTCAACTTTCCAATTTCGTCTGCAGCCCTTCATCCAAGTAGAGCCAACCTTGCTTAGCTTTTTGAGGTCATAGAAGGTCAGCTAGAAACTGATTAGTATCCAAATTTTTCATTCCTTTTCTTCTTCAGTTGTGTCTTTTAGACCAGATGCCTTTAGGCAGAGACTGTACTATTGATCTTTCTAAGTTACTGTGGGAGCTTTTTTGGATGAAATGCAGGATAAAAATACTACACATTGTTTAGTGACTGCTATTGTTATCTTAATCCCACCCCTTACATTTAGTAAACTGTATATGCAGTGATGCTTTTAGTACTCACTTCTCCAATTTTAATAGCTAGAGCAGTTTTATTGCCAGCTCCTTTTCATGTGGATTTGTTCAGAAAGTAAAAATAGTTGAAGAAGCCTTGTAGAAAGTATTTTTATTTATTTATTAACGCACCAATGTAAATGGATATGGTATTTGTCTATTAAGGGTTTTTTTTAGTAGTAAAAGATACAATGTATGTTTGCATATTCAACTGACTTACCTGATTTGCAAGAAGAGATGCAAATTGGATGCACACATATGAGGACATGCAAAGTGATATATTGAGTTTTCTACATAGTTCTTTTTCACAATCTTTTCTCAGTGCGTGATCAGTATTTTGGTTGAGAGAGCTGTGAGATGATGTGAGCCAATTTTTTTCTTGGCCAACACTTTTATTAAAATATATAACTCTTTTGGCTTTGGAGAATTAACAGTACTATTTCTTTGAGTAACTTTTAACAATGATTACTTAAGGCAGTGCAAAATACCTTAATATCCACAAGAGTTTTAATTTGGGGCCAAACATTAACAATAACATTTTTCGGATACTTTTTTTCCCTACACTAGCCTTTCAATTTATTTTTGTGTTGATTTCAACCTGTGAAGTTCTGCATGGGCTTGCTTCCTTGATGGAATGCCAATCTTAATGATATCCATAGAAGCTTTCTTCAAGTGGCCTCTTACAGTGATGCTAAAAGGGTGGCAATAACTGACTTACCTTGACTCTGGAATGTTTTCTCAGGGGTATCCTGAGCAGCCTTACTGGTATTTTTTTCAACATACAACTCAGTTTGTTTCTTGTAGGCTTGCATTGATCTTTTATCAGCTTCATATAAATGGGAATATTCATGTATTTTGTTTCTGTTGAATGATATCTAGAGATGTTTCTGAAATGTTGTAATAAACATTCTAGTTTTATCTACAAAGTGGTGTAGCTGTACAAACTTAATTTTTTAAGTGGGTTTGTGGTGGCATACTGGTAGTGAAAGGGTTTCATCTGCTGCATACAGTGCACATCTGCTACTTTTAAGTGTAGGGATTCTTTGAAGACCTCCAAATAGAAAAGAAGAAAAGTGACATAACTATATCAAACTCTGAGAACTCTGGGAAAGGCTTTGTTAATCTTAGAAATATGCAAAACTTGCTAACAAGGAATTTTGGATAAGGAGAAGAAAGTCCCACAGAATATTTATGTAAATACCTATATTCTTGGCCCATATGGTTTCTGGGTGTGGTATGTTTTGTGATGCTTTCTGGCTCCAAATTGATAACTGGCTGATTTTACCTCTTTGGTCTTATTGTATCCACTGATGATCTTTAACACAGAAACAGTTTAAGTGGTATGAGGAAGAAGTAAATATAAAAGTATATTTGTTGATACTCGTTTCAGCTTTCAGTTTAATAAATGTAAGGACTGCTAGTTCATTTATTTAACCTATATTTAAGGAGCCTATCAAGACAGCTTGCAAGATAAAAACAAATGCATGTCATAATAATGTCATAATAGCAGCCAGTGCTGATGCTAAATCTGATAACAAATCTAAACAGTTGCAGTCACACCCGCTGGCAGGCCTGTAAAATGAACACAAACTTGTATAGATGAGGGCATTCTTTCAGACACCTTGTCACTGAACTTTCTGAAGTACGTCTAAAGACATCCTGAAGGAAAATGCATTACAGCAGTCCATCCGGAACATCTCTTGTAATGCAGAGATAACAGCTCAGAATTCTTCCTCTAGCCAACATTGCCACTTGGACTTCCTGGTTAGTGATGAATCCATTCTTCAAAGAGAGTGGGAAGCAAAACTCCATATAAAACCAGAGTGATTGGTTTTTCTACCCCCAGCATCTCCATCTTGTCTAGACTAGGTCTAAGGTTGTTTCCCCTCACCTTATCCTCCAACTTCCTTCAATGGTTCAAGAGTTCCCCAGCCTCTAGTTCCTTAAGATCAATAGAGAAAAACCCCAGATTTATGGTGCATAGTTGGCTGTATATAAAATTTGAAAAGGGTGCTTCACCAAACATACTGATACAAGGAAGCACCTCTCCTCATTGTGTTAAAGCAGCTACATCCTTCAAAAGTCTTGCTACAGGTATTTTGAAGGCTTTCCTTGGTTGTCTCCACATGCATGTGCATGCACAGCTGCTTCAGTAGTGGTCCCACCCCACTGTGCTTTGCAGCTTCCCTTATGAATGTTTTGTGCGGCTTTACAGCACCGCATATCATCTGTATACGAAAGACACTTTATCCTGTGATGCTCCTCAGCTTACCAAATATCCAGTTTTCCTGGTCATAACCTCTTTTGGGGCCTTTAAATCTCCATCTGGGTGTTTCCCTGTTGTAAGTAGTTCAAATGTGTAGGTGTCTCCTGCCTATCTGATGAATACTTGGACATCTTCAGTAGTTAACTTGCCTCGCCTCTGCTTGAAATCCACTTGGAAGGATGGTGCCATGGGTCCGGTGCCTGCTTGCCAGATGTGCTGTTGGGGGCTGTGAATGTCCAAGTGGCTCTGTCAGAACTAGGAGCCTTGACTGCAGCTAGATGTTGTAATGAGGAACTTTGCGCCATAGAAAATATTTAATCAGAGCTATTGAGAACAGCCCAGTTGTTGCTACTATTCTGATAGTTTAGGAGGCAAGTCCAGATTTCAGAATGTTTCTCCAGAAGCTTCCACCATAAAACGCCAAGGAAGAAATGTGAAAGGATGGACTAGAAAATTTGTCTCATCTTTTATACCTCAATTTGGTGCTTGAGAGAGGGGGTGAAGTGCAGCAGTGTAACCAACATCAATTGCATATTCTACTTAATGCTCACTTGCATAAACGTGCATGTACTACCAAGCTTTCTGCACTGAAGCCATTTGAATACAAGAAAATATCCTCAGAAAGATGTAGACATGTTATAATTACTCCAAAGTAAATAAAGCAGTTTTTGTCTTTGTCAATGTAGTATACTTGCTTTTCATTTTTGTTTGCACAAATGACAGGCTGTCACATGGCATGTCAAAACTGATAAGACCTGTCTTTGCTAATAGACTTCAAAAGTAGATCATTACAAGTATATAATGATCAAAGTAGATTCTGCTGCTTTATTGGGCTAGATATTAACTGAGATAGGTTCTTGACTGATATAGCCATTAAATCCTTGGCTATTTTTGAAAAGGTAGTTTGGCACAAAAATTATTGTAGTGTATAAGTTGCTAAGCTTTGCTTCAGAAATTAAATCAATGAGACAAAATATGGTATTTATAATTGTAGCATGCCTTCTGAAGATATGGTTCTTCTAGGAAGTACAGAAGGTTGATTTAGATTAGAACATTAATGTGAAAACATTAAGGACATTGGAATAAAGGGGATCTTCCATTTCTCCAAAGAAATGCATGCATGAGTTTCCTAATTCAGGTTAGGACTGTAGGCAAAGTGGAGAAAGATCTGATTCAGGCTGGGTTTCACATACTGTACTGGCTATTTCTGAAACTATGCACTATGAGCTTAAGGTTACTTACACATTGTGCTGTTAAGTGTCAGTTTACTGGTGGTAAATTAATTGTCTTCTATGGATTTGGTTTGTAACATAAAAATATCAGTTAAGGTTCCAACTGGGAGCAGAGGAATTAACAGAGGGTGGGAAATGCAAACCATTTTCACCTTTTGTCTGTTCAGAATTGTTCCACGTACAGAGGAAATCTGAACAACTATTTTGGGAGTTTTAACATATATCCTGATAGAAGGACGTTGTTTTGGTCAAAAGAACAGCTGCATACTCTGTCAGCTTTTGAGTCATCTTCAAATGAATGTGCATTTATAGCAACAAAATTATGAGGAAATTAAAATACGGAAGGAACTGTGGGGATTAAAAGTTGTATGAGGATATCATTGTTTAAAGAAATGTGAGTTAAAATATTTGTTTTTCTCCTAAGTGTGAACTAAGCCTCTCGGCACCATACTTTCTAAAGTCTTGAGACTGGCATTCTGTCTTGAAGCCTGAATGCCCTTGGAGGAAACAAAAGCTATTTTCAGCAAGCTTAGTCCTCATACATCAATGCGTAATATTCTTTATGATCAGGGACTGCCTCTAAACAGCCAAGGTTTGGTTTTCTCCCAGTATCCACTGTTTCTTGTTATGTTAGTGTTGCCCCATAAGTCTTATCTGATTGCCATTAAACTTCAAGAATTTCTCTGAAGGAAAATGTTTCTTGAGCAACAATTATTACATTCATCTGCACAAGAAGTGGAAAACCCTTTTAAAAAGTTTTGTAATTGGCTTTTATGTGCTTTACCTCTGTGATATTACTTGGTTCAAACCTCTAAGGTAAACTGATGCTTGCAAAACATTCCTAATTAGCCTATTAAGAGGTGAATCTCCAAGGAAGTTCAGATTTATTTATTTTTTTGTCCTGGCATTTAACTAAATAGTGCTTGCTAATGTAGTTGTTTCTGGTTGCCATGTCATAAAAGATTCTTGGAAGCAGGCTTTATAGAACAGAGGGCTATCAGTTGAGGGCCAGGTCCAATGGACCCCCCAAAATCTTGTATACAGAGCCAAGAAATATCAGAATTATTATGGAAGCAGAAAATTGTTACATTATTCAGAGCATAATCGTGCTTAAACATCAAAGAGATAAAATTTAGTTTCTGTCCTACCCCACCATCTACGTGATTCTCCAAATATACGTGCAGCTATTAGCCCAAAGAAGTTGAACCCCCACATTTTAAAAGTTCTCTGTGGCTATACACAGCTTGTTGTTTTCTCCTTTATTGTAAGGGCTGAATCTGGCAAGGCAAGAAGCAAAGGGGCCTGAGATAGGATGGGGTCATTTTCAAATTCAGTACCGGGGCCCTTTGCATCCAAGACTCAGAAACAAACATCAGGAAATCTGCTACTACACAAAGACAAGAGAAAGAGACATAAGATTAAGAACCCTTGGGCTATTTTAAATAGAGGGCTTGATTCTACAGTAGCTGATCTTCATTATTAAGGCTACTTGTATCTGCCAGGAAAACAGCACGTCTATCAAATGCCTTTGACTCTTCTGCTTTAGTCTGTGGGTGATGATTGACTTTCCAGAGAGAGATTTGCTGCTGGTCCTGAGCCATCCCGGAGACAAGGACATTTTCAGATGTTTTACATAATATGTTATTTACATACATAAAATTTAAAGGTACAATATCAAAAATTAAAGACTTGTGATCTTATAGAAATTAAAAAAATATTTTAAAAGTTTTCCAGAGTTCAAAATGTCTAGACTCTTAAATTAGTAGTTCTAGTGCTGAAATTATCTATAAGAAGTATAGGCAAACCTCTTCATGATAGCATAGAAAGGCTTTTGAAGATCAGCAGAAAGGTCAGGACGTGTATATGGCAAAAGCTAATTCTGGTTCAAAGCTATTAAAAGTTTTAATATTTTTAAAGGAACATTATGAATTGGGCAAGAAAATGAAGTTAGGAATTCATACTGCTAACAGATCACCAAAGTGATCTGTCAGATCCAGTCTTGAGTACCTGTCTTGAAGCCCTAGGTAATGATTAGGTTGTCAAAATAAATTTTGCTGGAGTATCTCCATCCACTGTGCTTCAGGTAACATGTCACTCTAAGCTTATAAAAGGGCGCTGAGCTGCAGAGGCCTCTCATGTCAGTGCTGTAGCAACAAGCCCCTGCAGACCATGTTCTTGGTTTTTAAAGGGAAGGTAATCCCTCCAGAACACTTTGAATATTCTTCTCAGTCTTGAGTTCTACCCATCTGTATTGGTCTTGGCATCGAAAGAGGAGCAGAAGTATGGAATTTGCATTCCACTGGAAGAGAATACTAATTAAATTGGATGGTTTAATTGGTATTCTGTTACTCTGGAAAATTTTGTTAGAAAATATTTAAAGGGCACTTCAGTGAATTATTAGTATTTGCAAAGGTAATTTATATTATGCAAGCTTATGTGAACTTAGGTAAAAATGACCACCATATTCTTGGCTAGTGGTGGACATCTCAATGTCTTTCTCAGATAAAAAGTTTACTGGGTCACCATTTAGCTGGATATAAATATTTGTAATGCAGATGTGCCCCATGGAGACAACATAGTGTGCAATTACTTTTAAATGTTAGTTTCTTGGCCTAAAATATGAAATATTAGTTATCTAAATTGCATTTGATTGATTATGTGCCATCAAATCATTTTTGACTCCTAGTGACCACATAGATAGATTTTTTCCATGACCGTCTATCCATAACCTGTTCTTTCAAGTCTTCCAACAATGGACTCACTGCTGCTATAACAGTTCATCCACCTTGCTGCTGGTCCCCTTCTTCTCTTTCCTTCCACCTTTCCCAGCATTAGAGCCTTTTCCAGAGAGCTGGGTCTTTGCATAATGTGTCCAAAGTAGGATAATTTCAGCCTGGTCATTTGTGCCTCAAGTGAGAACTCTGGGTTGATTTATTATAATAATGGTAATAGAATGAAGATAAATAGTTAAAAGCTAAATTGTATTTTGGGTTGAAAATGACATTTCCCACAAATAATGATTTCATAAATATATAGAGAGTCCTATGAACTCTTAGTACACAATTTAAACTGCAAATATAAACCTCTGTGGCAACAGAAGAAATAAATTATGCATGTGTATGTATGTACATGTTAAGTCACATATACTGCTACCAGTTTATTATTTTCAAATTGTGTGTGCAGATCTGGCAAATTTTAATGCAGTTAATCTAGAAAGCTACATTCTTAAGCCAGTTCAATGGGAGATACATAAATTAAAGCCAACTACAGCTTTGGATACAAAGATAAATGGATTCACTTCAGGGTATTGAACTTGTTTTCTTTAATTTAGCTCAAGTTGTCTCAGGAGAGTTTGAAGTATATCTAAATACACTCTCAAAGGGCTAGATGATTCTGTTAATTTTGGGAAAAACTACGCTGGAAAAATATGCTGCTTCTTCATGAAAGACAGTGGAACTGAGTGGAATGTTGATGAATTATGCTTAAAAAATATTTTTTCTTAGATTTAGAGAATATTTCTGGTGCTCATCATAACCTTGACTTGTTTTTTAAAAGTAAACAACAACCTCAGTGTCTTATGATTTCATGGCCATGTGCATGCATTTCTCATAGAAATGGTTTTCCATTGTTGCCTTCTGGCATGTTTTTCACAGCCTATAGCCCTACAAAGATGTGGCTTTGCCACTGGGATTGAGAATCCGGGTGTGGAATGGAGCCTGTTGAGTGGCTATATTGAATGTTGTGGAGTGTTTCTTTAACTTGGCTGCTGATTAAGTTTAATGGTTTTAATATTTTTTAAAATATGTTTTTATGTGTTTTATATTGTATTTTGTGTATTATTTTTGATTGTGTCAAAAACCACCCAGAGTCTCATACTTGAGATGGGCAGCTATACAAGTTGAAGTAATACATACATACATATGTACATACATACTATTCCCTAGCTGTCTCCCATTCAAGTACTAAGCAGGAATGCCTGCTTAGCTTTTGAGCCCGGACAGTGTAGGTCAATGGTGCCATCTGCCGAGACTGAAAAAATGTTTAATGGGGCTCAGGAGACAAATCTCACCACTGTGGTTTGTCATGAAACTGTGGGATTGTCAGGGCTGTGTTTCTTTGTAGGCTTTGACGTCATTATAAACTTGTTCCACATGCTTAAATCTTTATTTTGGTGTGTTTATTTTCCAGCCGGAGATCTGGCCAATATACAATGAACCATGACAACTCTAAGAAGCCTTCAGGGAAGCTCCCTTGTGATCATTCAGGGTCTCAAGATTCACTTGATGAATTATCTATGGATGACTACTGGAGAGAACTTGAAAATATCCGTGAAACAAGAAGCAGTAATCATGAAGAACCTGACATGGTAGTGGTGAAAGAACCTGATGGTAATCAATTAAACTTTATGAAACTATTCCATAGATTTTGAAAGCTTGGTTTTGCACTGTTTGGTTTCTGCTTCTGCTAATATAGGCTTGTACAGATTTAAGATTGGCCGATGTCTCTAAATCTGGCTCCTAGTGACGGTACACTGGTGGTAATGTGAAAAACATGGATGCACTACTGTAGGTAGTAAGAAAAGTATAGTTTATATTCATATTCAAAGGAAATACTTTCTTAGGCAACATATAATTTATGTGCGGAATTTATGGTTGGAACATGTGCAGATGGCTTTAAAGAAGGGTTATGAACAGTTATTGATTAATTATGACACTGAAAACCAGAACAGAAATTGGAGTGGGTTCTGCTTCTGGGGGTTTACTTGACCACCACTGGAAGCAAGATGCTAGACAACATAAAGCTTTAATCATATTCAATAGGGTGGTTCCATATGTTTCCCATTGATGTTGGAGTGGGTATGAGAGGTTCTGATTCTTGTGATGCTTGCTAGCCATGTAATCAGCTCCGGTCATAGAATGTGCATATTCCTCATATAAAAAGTAATGGGACTGGAGAAGATAATGGAATAAAATACGTGTAATGTGGGTACATGGTTTACAAGGCCTACATCAAACCAGATTCATCTTTGCTACTGGAAATTAGCTTGTGTCCTCAATAGCTATTTTATTTTTCTTCATACTAGCCTCTGGTCAGATCAGTATTATAGCACTTTGAGATATATTTTGGAACAAACTAAATGTGTGCTTAACTTTACTACAATATGGGGCTTGTTGTGAGTAGCTATTAATGATAAGCCATTGATTGGCTTTAAAATGTTCCTTAAAAAAAACAACAACCAAACACCAAACCTAACTATTCAACAGTGTTCCACAATTTCAGGAATATTTTTACTGTATTTTAAAAATCTGTACTATAAGACAGTCTGTACTCCTGGTTTCTCTGTTTATGAAATTGAAATTAATTGAATCATAAACTGTCTGGACTATGGTCTAGAAGATTTCACCATTCCATTGGCTGGTTCACAATAATGTGATGTAGATAATTCATAATGTGATATTGCTGCTTTTGCTTTCACATAATATATGTAATCATTTATTGTGCCTTGGTTTATAGTTCAGCAATGAGAAGGAGTTTCAGTCATTTTTTTTCATTATTGCTACTGGATTATGGGCAAAGCCATAGCTGAAGTAAAAAGAAGTTGTCCTTGTTTTTATTGAATGATTGTCTTGTATATCTAGAACCCACAGTACAACATCCATTTGTCATGCTTGAGGAATTTTGCTTTTAGAAATGATCTAGTATTTATTTTTCAAGTATTTCTAGTAAATAAAAAAAAAAAATTCTCACTTTTAGATAATACCATTTGAAACTCAGTACTGTCACATACTTATGTTAAATGTACAAGATTCATTGTTGATTCATTGCTTAAAAAAGAAAGGAAACAATTATATATGATTATATGTCAGATAATTCATTAGCATTATGATTTCAGTGCTGATCAGACAACTTTTCCTAGAAGAAACATGTCAGTCAGTCATTTATTTTATTATTAGGGGTATTTTATTATTAAGGTTTTCACATTTCTGAAAGATAAAAAACTTTGACTCTGGAATAAATATTCTCCAAATAACTAAATCTTTCATTTTGGAAAGATGGGGATTGCTAACAAAGCTGACTTTAACCATTTAGAATAGTAGCAAACATATTTTGTGGCAAATATGCAAAAGAAAAGCACAAACAGCATTACAAATACTTACTATTTATTACTTATTCTGTTAAATAATTACAGTATATCTAAATTATTTGTAGATATAATTAATTGTATTTAATTAATGCTGTGATACTGTGGAGGTCTATCCAAATATTACTTAAAATGGCTGAGAGAACTTTTATTGAATGATATCTGACAAACTTAACACTGTTCACTAGAATTTTTAATACTGTATTAGAACAAACTAAGTTCTGTTTTAGATTTTTTTGGGGAGGGGATAGCTTACGCCCAAGTAAAAATCATTTCTTTAAAAATGAAACTTTTAAATTCTTCCATTTTATCTACAAGGAAAGCTGATGTGAATCCTTTTGTGAAGGTACCAAAAACACTATAGAGTAATCCTAATTGTCCTGCAAGCAAATGATCTATTGTGTTTGTCTACAGGACTCCTTTTGTATTTAGGAAAGTATTAATACGTTGCCAGCTAGAAACAATAAGGAAATTATCCCCTTACTAGAAATCACTAAAGAGCAAAGAGAGTATCAGCAAAAACAATTGAATGTTGCAGTACAATAGCCCATTTGCAGTAAGAGCACCCATTAGCTTGATAACCTCTGATTAAATTAAGTTAACTAAGAGTTCTCTTAGAAAAACAGGCTTCTTGGAAAGGATAAAAAAATACAGAATTGAATTGGGGAATCTGTATATGAAATGTTCTGGTGCCACACACTCATATCTTCTGAAGGAAACCCAGGCAACAGAAAACATGCATTTACAAGGAATCAATAGGAAAGAGAGGTGGTGGCCATTGCACAGCTATTATAGCACCTCGCTATGTTCATCTGCCTTGTCCTTTCCCATGGAATTTAATGGCCATATTCATATATAATAGCAAACCATGTCTTGCTACATACAGTACATTGTCCCAGCTTTGCAAGTTTATATTTCCTCCTCCTCCCTGCATACGTTCCTATAGTGGCTTGTGAGAAAACCTGTTTTCTGTATCCAGGTGTAATAACATACTGTAGGTTATACAAAGCAGTAACATCTAATCTGACCCCACAGTTATGGAAGAAATGGAAGGAGGAGAACAAAGCATGCAAATAACTTGAGGCTCACAGCTCTTCAATTATGTAACTTCCACCTATGCGTTCCATGATTGTTGCATGGAACAGAAAAGATTTGTAGGATAGCAGTGAAAAATACACAAAACAGAAACTGTCTGCCAAATGTCTGCCATGTCTTCATATTTGAATAGATTCTTTTGCAGCTTCATTGCAGTCCCCAGCAATAGTTATTAATTTTTTTTCCCATGCACATCAGTAGGTTTCACTGAACTTTTCTGCAGGAGGAATGAAGCATAGTTGAGGTTAGGTCAAGTGTTTTAGTCTCAGTGTGATAGCTTTGAAGTTTTTTTGCCATGTTTGAGATGAACCACCAGTTGTGGCCTCTTTTTTTTTTTTTACTACATGAAAAAAGTTTCCACCCTACTATATGGTGACTGTTTTTATTTTTCTGTTAAAAAGTATGGAGTTGAATCTAATATTAACTGCACCATATATGTATGTCCTCACTTCTTTTTCCTTTTATTTGGGTAGAGGGTGAATTGGAAGAAGAGTGGTTAAAAGAAGCAGGTCTTTCAACCCTCTTTGGTGAAGCTGCTGGGGATTCTCAAGAAAGCATGGTGGTTTTGGCTACCTTGACCAGGACTCAGGCTGTGGCAGTGCAGAAGCGAGTGGAGACAGTCACCCAGACAATGAGGAAGAAAAACAAACAGTACCAAGTTCCTGATGTGAGAGAGATCTTCAAGCAACAAAGTGAGTCAATGGAAAAAGTAAGTTCCTGATTTGGGGCTTTGGTTTGGCTCTCTGAAAAGGCTTTCTAACACAGTGCAGGATAAATGGGAAGTAAGATTTTTTTCTGTCTTAGCAAAACCCACAGTGTCCAGATTTGCCAAGATTAAAAAAAAACAAAAACAGGATGGGTGGGTGGGTTGCCTGTGTAAAAGATCATGCATGTTTTTGAAAGTTTGCCTTTTTTTTTCTTTTGTGAAGATTCTTTACTCTGAAGTGAAATTAAGCAACTTTTCAAGGCAGCATATTTTAATGTAGGTTAGCGGACCTGAGTTTTATTTTGATCCTTGTATCTTTCATTAAACATGAATGAGAAAGGGGTGCAAATGTATGTTTATGAATGGGCATTTGCATTGAAATGAATTTGCATGACTCCTTTAAATTGATTTTATGAATTCAGAATTCCTCAGCAGTTTTGAAAATTGAGAAATCCAAATTAATTGCTTATATCACTGTTTTACAAATAGAGAAAAATATTTTCTATATAGAACATGTGGAATGAAAGAAAGTATATATTGAAGAGGAGTATTTCCCTGTTTGGTGATGTCATACAATTAATTTACATTTAAGAGAGACCAATAAAGTATTAAATATATTATTGAATTGTATACACCTATGATATTCTGTTAATTATTGAGAGCAGTGTGATGTAGTGATTACGGTGTTGGACTAGGACCAGGGAGACCTACTGCACATTCAAATCCACCCCTTAGCCTTATGTCTAGAGGAAAGGCAAGATATAAACTAACACTTAAATAACAAATATTAAAGAATGGATGATAAAATATAAGTCTACATAGGCATCTGTATAAAAACATTAGGAGTCAAGCTCAGTTCAAAGGAGACATTATTTTTCTAATGTACCACAAAAGTCTTTAAATTTGATGCTCTCTGCACCTCTATCATATATGAATATATAGTAGTTGCTTGAGATATCAGTGTTTTAGAATGAAAATATGAAAAAGTATTTATTTTTTTTAGGAGCAAAAAAGGAAGTAGTAGAGAATTTTAAGATGTGATTCCTAAAACTTGCAGACTGTTACGCAGTTTAAGTGCTCCTACATTCTCCATGTTGTGTTAAGACATATAATTGAGATCATATAATGCAGGAGAATGTATTGTGCTCACATGTCCATACTGCTACTTCTGTGCTGTTCCTACATTTCCTGCCAATCAGGGCTGCAGAGTTTATGGTTTGTTCATGATACTGATACAGCCCATGTCCCTACAGCCTGTTGCATCAATTTAGCTTCCCATCTTGAAAGTAGAGAGGCCAGGAGGAGGGCGACAAATTTACCAAAGAGTTGCTGCATGTATTAGCTGTGCGCTCGCCGATTTAGTGAAACAGGAGGGGAGATTCTTTTTAGAGTAATATAATTGCATTTCCGTTCTTTGATACATCAACACTACTATTTTTTTTTATCATGAAGTCAAATATAATTCTATTTTATTCATATACAATATTTGTAAATAAGAAAACTCTATTTTGTTTTTTTTTCCCTTATAAACCAATAAGAAATAAGATAAATAACAAATGCATTGCTCTGAAAATATTGCACATAGCTAAGAGAAGGATTTTTCTCTGGCGTAACAGGATCCTTTATTTAAGGCCAGACTAGTAATGATAAGATGTGAAGGAACTTCAATATCCTATTGGTAATCCCTGGAATATAGATTGGATCTGGATAAAAATATGTTCCAGCATTATATTATGCAGTTTTAACCCCTGAGGATTCTTTCTTTGGACAAAGGAGCCAATATTTCATTCATTAACTCTCTGTAGTGACTCTCTCCCTTTTAAAATGAATATCTATGAGTAAACAGGGGAGAACTGCAAATGGGTTGAAAATAAAAGGAATCCCACTGTCAACATTCATGCTGGGGGTTGCGGGGAGCCGCATTTGCTCATGTGAACTTGACCCTGCGTGCTACTGCCTTGTACTGTCACATGCTAACACTATTTGCGGAAAATCTAAAGAAAAAGCTAAGAAAAGGCTAAGCTTTTTCCTCCTTTTTTTCCACTTCACTGATTATCATCAATATCAAAGGATCAGAAAAATAAACCAGTCTAGAAAATCAGTGGATAGGCAGGTGAGACAAAAGTAATATTTTACTCGTAAACCACCCAGAGTTGTTGGGAATCAGATGGCAAATAAGCAAATAACCACTACCCCCCACCACATTTGCTACTAATGGGGCTTTCAAGAAATGGCCCACATAAATTGGCCAGCTGCCGGCATTCTTTGGGTTCACGTAATGCACACAATCTTGGTTTTCCTAGGAAATTCTTAAAAAGAGATATAAATTTGGGCACTTGGTTCCATCCAGATTTTAATCCCAATACAAGAATTGTAAATGGACATTTCTCTTTTTGAATCAGTTATCATTTTTGCAAGCAATGCAAAAGAAATGCAAGTAAAGTTAAAAAGCTAATCCCATTATATCTTGATAGAAATTATCTTTATATTGAGATTCTCTGAACATTCTAAAATTCCCAGTATTCAAGTATTGACTGTGCTCCTCCCTTTTCTATAAATCTTTTTTAATATCTAAGCTGTATTAACTGTAAGTATTAAAATGTTTCGTAAACTTTAAAAATCTATGTTAAGAGCAAATTTGTTTATTAATGAAGAAAACTGTTAAACGCTTTATACGCTGTATAATTTTAGTACTGAATATAAGTCTTGGCCATTATTTAAATTATACAACACAACTACAACTATTATTTACTTGCTGTTTAAAAGTTTAGTGATACTGGTTTCTGGCTCTGCTTTCATTAGCTTTATTTAGTTTATTTATTTCATACGTTGTAGGAATCTGGCATTGATCATCAGCCTATAAGAGCAAAAGAGAAAAAAGATAGTGCACAAGAAGAAGCCAAGGAAGGTAAATCTTTGTGTAAAATAAAATCTAGGCCACTCCAGGCACAGCTGGTAAGCAACACGACCAATGTTTTCTTGACAAATCCTGTTTATATAGCGTAATAAGGCAAAGGTACTATTAATAAACTAACAGACCATGGTTTTTTGAAGTCTGTTTGGTAAAAAGAAGCCATAGTTTACCTGTATCTCATTAGATCTAAAACAAATATTGCATTATGATTCAGTGGGTTCTTGGGCATAATAATAGATTACAGATTTTACAGACATGTTGAAAATTCATAATCATATGGCTAGGGTCAGAGATTATGAAATTCTGGTTTCAGATATGTGAAAGGGCCAGGTCATCTCCCCGTGTTCTACTCAGAGTTGTATGCATTCAGGAGAGCTAGAAATCCTCAAATGTGTTTTCCAGATATGAAATAAATGACTTGGCAGCCAGCCTTGCTGTGTGTGTTTTGAAGCAGAGAGAAAGCCAAGCATATTTCATATGTTCCGTCCAATTCAGAAATTAGGACACTGCAAAAGATTAAGGAAGCATAAGAAGAAATATAATTAAGACAGAAACGGCTATACCATGCCAGAAATGCCAACCTATATTTGCTTTAAAAATGAGTGAAGAAAAGCCACAAAAGAAAGTAGGAATGCTTCTGAACGAATCCCCCCCAAATAGTATTAATTTATGAACAGGCACAGTGACAACAGTCATGGAGCCCTGTATGTAGAATATCAATCAGTGTAGTACTAGTTAATAAATATATTGCAAACCTCCAAGCTCAAGTTCAGGAGACAATGACAAAGTCCAAAATGCAGTACATGTAAGGCAACGTTATCAACTAAACAGTTTGTACTCCTAAGAACATTAGTAAGACCTTTCTCCCCTCACTTAAGCCATCAGGCAGCTGTTTGCCAGCAAGAACCGTTTCTAGGGTGGGAGGATGCCAAACTGCTGGGTCAGCATAAGGCTGAAAGGGGAAGACTGAAAAACACGGGGCTTCTGCCAATTAAGCAGACTGTAGAATCTTAGCTTGGAAAACAACCAAGCATTTATTCAAGAATTCCATAACATCTGATCTTTTTCTCCCAGTGCCTCTTCATGACTGCTTTAGAAATGGGAAGTTGTAAAAGGCTATTTTCATGTGCTCAGTGCTCTGCAGCACTGCATGCAAACGGTCATTTAATATGGCATTTGGCAACTTTACTGCCTAGCGGAGCATCATTTCCAAGTTGGGACAGGATCAAAATCTGTTCTGTTTGCTGATTTATCCAGGCTTATCTTGGAATAAATTCTGGTCTGTGTTAGGTATTCTTCAAATAATTATCAGTTCTACTTTTCACAAAGCATGTGTTTAATGCAGTTGTATTCGAGGTTGCTGGGTATGTCAAAGGGAGCAAATACTCTTGAAGTGATATCAACGTATTGTAAAACATTTTTAGAGTAGAGTTATGCCAGAGAGTTAAGTGTTTATGAGATTCTGTGTCAGAATTAAAGCTAACACCTAACAGGGCCCAAATATGTCTTACCACTGACAAAGTTGGAAACACTGCATTAGTCCTAATAGACTTTATACCTAACAACTGCCAAGATTTAAATGGGTAAGTACAATAACTTTCCAATTTAGCTCATAATGACAATTTGTAAAAAAAAATCATTCCAATAAAATATTAATACTAAAATGTAAGCCCAGTGATATTTCTGAAAATCTAGAAGATTAAAAGCACCACCTGTCACAGACAAATGTAATTTAGAAAGGATGATTCTGGGTGTTCTACCTTCCCAAATAAATTTTCTCCAAAGCCTATCAGTTTGATCAAAATATTTATTGGGAGTAAATATAAATATAACTTTTAATACATATACAAGCCTAGGAGTTATATTCCTTACAAGCCTAGGAGTTATATTCCTTTTAATTACATTTATTTTACCCCACCAAGTCAAAGATATCTTATGCAACTATCAAAATCTAATGTAATTTGTTCCAGCACAATAGACATATTAACTTGGACAAATTGTGAAATATCTAATAATAAAATAGTAATAAAATAAAATGCTAATAATAAAATTAGTAGAGACCACAAATCCCATTTGTTTATATCATTCCAGTGAGACATCTGACCCTAAGGAGGTAAATTAGATTTAGCTCTAACAATTTATGAGCATAATTGTCAACATGTTTGGGTTACAAAATTTGACGTCATACCATGCGCCCCCTTTTTTCCACTAGTTCAGTGTCTTATTTATGCAAATTCACTTTATATGAGCTTTTGGGAGAATATAACTGTAGTATAAAGTGAGGGAAGTTTGTATATGTTTTGGAAGTGGATGAGGTAAGTGAAAAGAGAAATTACTTTTTTACTCTACCATTTGTAACCCCCTTGCGTAAAATCCACTGCTGCTCTTTTTCTGAAATATGCAAGTTTCTTAGAAAGTCACCTCTAGCTGTATGCTGTTTTCAGAACTATTTCCCACAGAAAACAGAAGTGTTTTTTTAAAATCTTCAATATATGAATGCAGCTCTTGCATATCTTCCATTTCTTAACACTATTAACCTGAAACTTGTTATAATTAATCTCTTCAAGTAACTGTTTGTGACTTTCATCCAGTTCCCCCAAAAGTCAAAGTTTAAAGGCAGTTGGAACAAAACCGGTATATCTGTATGCCAGCAGGTAGCAGGCCTCATTCCCTAATTGGTTTAGAGAATGTCAAACAAAATTAAAGTTATAGCTGTTGATTTCCAGTGGTAATCAATAAGAAATTCAGGGATTTGGGCTCTGCACTAAACCAGTAGGCCTCACAATTGACTTATTTTGGGCTGCTGAATTTCATCTAGTAGATCACACTGTTAGTGCATACCTGCAGTGGAAAACAAACAAACAAACAAACAAAAACAAAAAAGCCTGGATTTTGGTTCTTCTCTTTATAGGCCATTTTGGCTTTTTTTTTTTTTTTTTTAAGGAATAGCTGTTCTTGACAGTCACTCTTAAGTTCACAGTAAAGGCTTGTAATAATTACTGGAATAGCATTTGAAGTGACTCATTGTTTTGCTCGTTAAATATCATAGCATCTTTGTTAGACTAGGGAGGATATAATGATGATTAACCATCAGTGATTTGATTTATATCCCACTTTTCTATACTGGCAAATACTTAAGATGGCTAAAAAAAAATTGAAAATAAGAACAGTATACTGTATAAAAAGTTACAGAACTCTGGGTGACTTCCCCATGTGGAATAGCATGGAAAGGGACTATGGGATACCAGAGGTAAGTAGCCAAGGTGTCAAAGAGTAGTTTGGCAACACCATCTTCTATATGTGGTCTGACAGGAACGACTGGAATCACAGTTAATCAGTGCCTCCTAGATGTAGTCCTGCTAGATCAGTGTTGTCCAAACGTGGCCACTTTAAGATGAGTGGACTTCAACTCCCAGAATTCCCCAGCCAGCCATGCCAGGAGTTGAAGTCCACTCATCTTAAAGTGGCCAAGTTTGGACAACACTGCACTAGATGGTCCAGCAGGATACACCAAGAGATTCAGGAGAATCTTTCAGATTTCTCTGATTCAGTTTTGAGTGTAGGACATCATCCAAGGCAACCAAAGCATTTTCAGTATTATATTTTGGCAAAAGCCCAGGTGAAACATGTACAGTTAATTTGTATCATTCAAAGGCATTTAGAGCTGCAAGGTCACACCTTCTGAATCAGGTTTTCTAGAGACTAGCCTTTAATTGTACAGCTCTCCCAGGTTAAGACTGGAGCCCAGGAAGCTGATGCAATCTTGTGCAGACAGCCTCTGCTGGGAGTGCGCAGTCAAGGCCTGATTGTGCATGGAAGCTTGTTTTCCACAGGTAGCAAGCAGATAAGCAGGCAGCCAGGTGATCAAGGGCATCTTTTCTTTGTCTTAGCAATTAACTAGGTCAGCTAGACAGAATGCTGGAGATTCATAGCCCAGTTAAAAAGAGAATGTACGGTGTTTTGTGTTTGTTTTAATGGCAAAAAGCAATGTTCTCTAAAACATGCCTGTCCTTTGATAGTGAATTAGTTCTCTGGGGAAGAATTTTGTTTAGAACAGTTTCAGTGAATGGATGACACATTTTTGGATATAAGAAAGCTACAATTCCTTAAATACTTGTCATCTATTTTATGTTTAATTTGTGCACGTGGCCCATTGAAGCAGAATTGTGTGAGCATGACTACTTGGGTTTTTTTTTTTAATATAAAGTAGATATATTTCAAAAGTTATGAAAATTAACCAGAGCGTAGGTGAAAGATATCACTTTTGATTGATAAACTTCTCCATTTAAAAATAAATAGTAAGTTAAAAGAACACTGTGAAAATTGAAGCACAGGTTACAACTTACATTAGTAGTTTTCCATATAAGGAGCAACCTGAAATTGGGTTCATGTGAGGGCTGAGGGAAAGCCAGGCAGTATGATAGATAACCTCTAAAACAAACATGAAAGTTAGATTTAAAAGATGTGGAGTTATGATATGTGATAGACCTGTGTAAACCTGTAACAGTTTGACTTATTATTATTTGGTTGACTGATGATTAAATCCAGTGCACCTTTCTGTTTCACTGAAAGGGTTGTGATCTAGTGATAGCTCAAAAAAGGTGGTGGGAAGGGAAGCAAATTCTGCTAATTTTCCTCTTCTGTGCAATTTCCAGTGTCACTTGCTTATCTGAAACCAATATTGTTCCTCCTTCCATGAGAAGGAATGTTCCATGAGTAGAAATTCATTTAATTATCTCTCCATTCAGTCAATTATTTAATTAGCTAAACAACACCATCCCCTACCCCTATGGGGCTAATACTGGTAAATTCATTATTTTCATGTATTTAATAATAAAAAAACACCTGTATATAAAATTAGTGTCTGCTTTTCTTCCCCTTTTCTTTTTCACCACATTTAGCATATGGTGAACATATTGATAACTGTTCAAGAGAAGATTTGCCAGTGGCTGAAACAGACATTAATTTGGAAATATCGTTTTCTGAACAAGCAGTTAATCTCAAAGATAACCCTGTAGGTGAAGTGTCAAAAGACAAAGAAGATGACACTCTACTTCCTGTAAGTGTATATACGTGTATATGTATGTTCTTAGTTTAATATCCTTCATTTTGCAATTTTTATCCATTTTCATCTACACCCCCAAAATATTATTAGGACAACTTGGATTTAAATGAGGGGGAATTTTGTTCCTTGCCTGTAGCCCATTCACACATTACTCATGGGAAGAGACATTTTGTGAATAAATTAACATCAGCTCCACCCATTTATTTGTTAGTACAGACCTTTGAGTGAGGGAAGCCAACATGCCCAAGATTAATGGGGATTATCTAGGATATTTTTGCAAGCAGAGATCTGGGAACAGATGGTAAAAATATCACCATGCATTCACATGGGAACTCTGAAGGATTCCAGTTGGCACCATGAGCTGTGCTTGCATTTAAGCAATCCCAGCTTCATATGGGCTGCCAGATAGAGAAATCCTCTGCAACTTTCAAGTCCCTTACCTGTTCATGGCAATGTCTGAAAAAGAATAAATATTTTTGCCTAAAGCCATGCCCATTGCACTTCCAGAAATGGTGGATTTAGTTCCAGTGTTTCTTTTTTTCTTTTTTTATAATGAAATTGCTAACATTAAAGATTTCGTACAACTGCATTAAATACTTTTAACTAGAACTTCAGATTTCCGAAGGACAAAACAGGTACGACAAAAATTGGAGATCTTGCACCTCAGGATATGAAGAAAATCCATGCTTTGGCACTGATTGAACTGACTGCTCTCTTTGATATACTTGGAATTGAACTGAAGCCACAAAAAGCAGCAAAAATTAAAATGAAAGGTGAATTTGTTAAATTTGGCTTTTTGTTTGTTTGTTTTGCAAAATATGCATTTGTTTGAATATTCATTTGTGTATTTTAATTTGTAAGCATTATCAGTGTAGTGACTAATGAGATAAGGTCAGTTTGGATTCCACATACGCTTAGAAATAAAAATGGAGTAGAAGTGCATTGCACGATGGCAAATCATTTCCAAACTGTCAGGAAAGCAAAGTGGACTTGCCTAATGAGTTGAGCTCCATTCAAGGGAGATATTACCTTTTTTTCCATCTCTGGTATGCAAGGCTAAGATGCTAGTTGGTGGAAAACCTTGGCTGAGGTAAGCACATTTATATTCCACTGATTTCCACTGCAGTGTTAAATATGGTTAAACGTAGTTAACCGTAGCTGGATCAAATAGTAGGCAGGCTGCAGTATGAAACAGCTGTGCATTAAATAATAAATATCCTGGGGATGAAGGAGATAATTTTTTATATTTGTTTCTGGCATAAGTTGATGTTTTCTGCCTGAAACCCATTTGGATGATTACTCTGTAATTCATCTGTTCTATAAGCTGGTTCTTTATGCTTCTCTCTTGCTTCCCAATCCCTCTTTTTATATTCATGCTTCCCTTTAAACAGTTTCTAGTCTTCAGAAGCTTCCCCAACTTTGAAAGCTTCTCAGTAATGACTTCTTCTTGATTGCTGAGAGCAATCCATGATGGCTGAGTACATCAGGCAAGGATGAAATAACAATCTGAAAGGATTTCACTTAAAGTCTCGAAAACAAAATTTTCATTGATGTTACAAAATGACTTAAATACTGCATGATTGTATTCTAGCCTGGTCACTTTTGTTAGACCCATGCCCTTCTGGGCTGGTTATGGTCTGCTAGGAGTGGTATGTATTTGGGTCCATGCATTGCTGAATTCATCTTTGTGTGAGGGGATGATTCCACCTGTCCTGGAGAAGACAGCGGTAAGCCCCCTCATCAAGAAGGCTTCAGTGAACCCAGTGGTTCTGGGCAAATTTCAACCTGTTTTGAACCTTCCCTTTTTTGGGAAAGGTTGTTAAGAAGATGGGTCAAATTGCATTTCAGAGGGCCCTGGATTATCTAGACTTGTTTCAGGCCAGGGCATAGTATGGAAACTTGATTGTGCTTGTTGATAATCTCTTGTAGAGCCAGAGGCGAAGCAGCGTGACCATCCTGCTTATCCAATTTCTTACTAGCTTTCAATACTATTAGTCATGGTGTTCTTCTAGACCAATTGTGGCAACTGGGGATGGGAACATAGTGTTGTTGTAGTTCTCCTTTCTCTATGATCAGTTCCAATTGGTGTTGATGGGGGGGGGGTTGAACCCAAAGCCCTTGTTTTGTGGGTTGCCTCAGGGCTCGGTCCTCTCACCCCTCTTGTTTAACATCTACATGAAACCTCTGGATGAGGTCATCCATCAACATGGGATCAGGTTTCATCAGTATGCCGATTATAATTGTAGACCCCTGGTTGATTAAATAATGCTGTCAAGGTCTTGTCCCAGTTCCTGGAGGCTGTTCATATCTGAATGGGGAGGAACAGGCTCAAGCATAAGCCTGATAAGACCAAGTGACTATGGGTTCATGATTCTTCCGATTCCAGTAATT
The DNA here is from genome assembly GCF_059951505.1 of Python bivittatus. Lineage (NCBI taxonomy): Eukaryota > Metazoa > Chordata > Lepidosauria > Squamata > Pythonidae > Python > Python bivittatus. The sequence continues at coordinate 68,334,999 of NW_028277030.1, read as the reverse complement.
TTCCATCTTTACTTCTGAATGGGGTTGCATTTCCCCAGATAGAATTGGTTTGGGGGTCTTCCTGGACTCACAGCTTATGATCAAAGAGCAGGTGGCAGCTCTGACCAGGAAGGCCTTTGCACATATTCTTTTGATGTACCAGTTGTGCCCTTTCCTGAATCAGGAGTCCCTTCTTATGGTAACTTACGCCTTTGTCACCTCACATGTGGACTCTTGCAAAGTGCTCTTCAAGGGGCTGCTCTTGAGGACCATTTGGAACAGTTGGTCGAAAATGCAGCAGTTATGGACATGCCTTGCTATACCCATATAACATCTCTGGTGTGCAAGTTGCACTGGTTATCAGTGAGCTCCCAGGTGCAATTCAGGGTGCAGTATGTCACCTACAAATCCCTTCATGGCATAGGGCCTGGTTGTGGTTCTCTATATGGGCCTGATCCCCCATTGTTTTTGCCTGTCTCTTAAGATCTGCCAGAGAGGGCATGCTTCACATGCCAGCAATCGAGCAATGTCCGATGGGGTCTTGGAAGCATGCTTTCTGTGTTGTGGCACCTCTGGAATAGCACCTCTGTGTGCTATCTGGATTAGCATTCTCACCCTACCCCGCCTCAAGGTTCAAACAGCCCTGCCCATGCTATTCTTTAAATGGGCCTCAAAGGCCTGGCTTTTTCCCCAGGCTCTGGGATAGGTTGTTTGTACCTATGCAGGCGCATTGAATTATGTCTGGTTTCTTCATGATATACAGTATGTCTCTTCCCCCTGTTATGATTGTCTTTTCCTTTTCTGATTTAATGTACTAAGCTTCTGTTTTTAATTTGTATGCCATACAAAGTCACTACTGGGCAGTCTTGTAAATCCAAATTGTAAACAATATATCCCACTCAGCAACAGAGCTCATAGCATCATTGGGATATGCAGGGCCTTCGCTGTTACAAGGTAACAATCCATAAAGCGGTTGTATGCATGTAGGCTGCATATATCCAGAAGTGCTTGCTCAATGTGTTGAAGTTGTGGTCTACATTCTCCAGAGCTGATTTCAATTTTAAGTATGTCAGGGGTGCAATGGATGGTTTGGGATGGCTTTGGATACCATCCCAAACCATCCATTTCAGTTTCAGAATCTCCCAAGGTCAGCCCATATGACTTCACCTCTCCTTTCCTCTGTTGATCAATATACCAAAGCTTTTTGTGGTGACAAAGATGGGGGGAATCCTCCTCTTTCACCAGTAACCCTGAGGCTAGAGGATTGCTGCTTGAAACAGCTGTGAAATTAATTTAAAAGGGCAAATCAAATGATAAGGCATTTTGAAGGAAAGATTATAGCCCCCCAAAGATTTTTTTTCATAACTTGACTTCTACAATGAGTTTTGCTTTTTTCTAACATTTGCCTTTCTTCTTAGACCTTTTTCTCTGATTTCATGTATTTTATTTAATCTGCTATATTGATGTGCACCTGTTACCTTAGATGTAATGGAGAGACTTGATTTTAAAAACTTGATTTTTATGCATTATCAGATCAATTTGATTCAGTCTGCCTGAATCAATTGTATTGTGTGTGTGTGCGCACGCACATGTGTGTGTGTGTGTGTATGTATTCTAGCTTTCCATCAATCTGGATTTCAAGGCAATGTTCAATAATTTTTTTAAAAATGCAATGTTTTGTTAAAAAGAAATACAAAATTAAATTTAAAATGGTATCATTAAATAGATCAAAACCAGGAAAATGTTTTTGTTAGCTGCCATGGATTGAAACATGTTACCAGTTAATCAAATAGCTTTCTGGGCCAAAACTTGCAAAGTGTTCAGCAGAGATGTCAGAGTAAGTAGGAGCTGAATAATTAAAAGCCACAGTGACTGATGGGAGAGATATAACTGAGTTCTCTGAATATGATTTTCATACACCTGCCAGAACATAACTCTTTCTAGTGCTGAACTAGTAACATATTTTAGGAATATTTCTTCCTCTCTCACTTGTCATAGTTATAAAAGTAGTGTACTATTAAATTAGTTTATTGAATCTATTTCAGACGTTCCTTGAATTATTTCTGCATTGTTGTTTTCTTCTTCCCTCCTGAAAAATGAATGTTATTCTGTATGCAGGTTATGTATTTTTAGAGACACTGGACCTCTTCTGATTTGCCCTGTTTTCTTTTTTCATTTGGTGTCTTCTGTTTTTAAAAGTCCTTTTTTTTTAAAGTGACATAGATTAATAAGTAAGTATAGGAATTTTGGGTTAATATGATTAGTATTTAGCTTTGGATATTTATGTTACTGGATTCTACCTAAGAGACGTTTCCATTCACTTATTCCAGGCTCTCCAAATACCCAAGCTTGGAAGATACATGGGGAAGCTTCAGAAAAACTGAAGATAGGCAGAGTTGGATACAATCCTTGTTAATAATAACAGTGATAATTGGAATGTATATAAATAATTTTACATGTTCTCATATCATCTTTCTAACAAATCTGTAAGAAAGATAGTGTTCTTCATATGTTTTAAATGACAGTCCATGCCTAATTCTAGTTAGGGACTTTTCTATTCCTTCTTGGCCTTTTGGCTATGTTTATGTGTGAAGTATTCTTCCTGCATATTTTCAAAAAATAATCCTGTATGTTTAGTGGGCTTTACTCCAGGTAAATGACCACATTGTAATAGGATTGTGCTGAAAATGAATTTGTCTGCCTGAATATGAAAGTCAAAAGCTATGCATATGCTATGAAAGAAAACATTACTTTAAAATGCTTCCATGTCACCACTTTGTCATAATTTTTAGGGACTTTTTCTTTTTCTTTATACAGAATCTGGTATTTTTGGTGTTTCACTCTTGGTTTTGCTAGAACATGATCAGAAGAGAGTTCCAGGTATCCGGATACCACTTATCTTTCAAAAAGTGAGTAGGCTGACTGGTCTCTTTTGACCGTACATCCTTTGGGACTGAATCCTGAAAAGTATACTGTATGTAATACTGAATCAAAGAAAAATAGCTAACATTTTATTATCTAGTAAAATATTTTTATTAAGTACAGCATCCTCCTGTTTTATGCTTGGTGCCTTGATAAAATTCTTTTGACTCTCTGTAGATAGGTGGATAGGTTAAACAATGTTGTTCTTGCCTTCTTTTCTTGTATACTCACATAATCATCAACTAGTAATACAAGTAACTGTGTCCTATCTGAGAATGGATTTCCCAGAATTTTGCAGATTAATCCAAGATGATCTGCATGTATTCTTAAGCTTTATTGCACAAAAGAGTGGGGAAAAGCAGGGGTCCTCCTGGACTTATGGCTGCTGCTTAAACAGCAAGGGGAAATTATGGCCAAGGGGACCTTTGCCGAGCTTATGCTACTACACCAGTTGTGATTCTACCTGGACCATGATGTCCTGGTGATGATAACGCACCTTAAATACTGTGTGATTAGACTACTGCAGTGTGCTCTTATAGGACAACTTTTGGAGAAAATTCAGAAGCTGTAATTGGTCCAGAAAGCAGTGGCTAGACTGCTGGCAGGACAAACCCACCACTGCAGAATAACACTGATTTTGATATCACTGCATGAATTACTTATTACTAGTCAGCTTCCAGGCCCAATTCAAAGTTGGCCATTACCTACAATGCCATATATGGTGTTGTGCCAGGTTAAATCATACACTGCCTTGCCATAGTTGATTTGGGTATCTCAAGCGGGTCTACTGAGAGTTCCATTTCCCTGGAAATACACGGGACCTGGGAAAAATGGGACCTTCTGTTTTGGCCCCCATGTTTTGGCATATGCTTCCCCTGGAAGTGCATGTGGTGATAATACATTCCTCAAGGCAATGAAAACATTCTTATTCCATCATGCATTTGGCAGTAGCTGATTGACTCTGGAAAGTGTAAATAAAGTAAAAAAATTTGTAAACTGGCATCAAGTTAGAGTCTTGTAGGAGTGGCTTTTCTTAGTAAAGGGTCCAGTATCCAGAAGTAATATAAGCTGGGCAATACTCTTGCTCTCTCTGTGTAAAATATTTATTCTTTATTCTACATCCACCCTGGGCTAATATCTAAAGATAAAAATTCTGCACAGAAGCCATCATTAGCAAGAAGCCTCATGAAGCAAAGCTGTTGCGCACTTGACCAAATGCATTTGATTGGGTACGTCAATGAACTGTATATATTCTTTTCTGCATATAAAATATTGTTCATTGATTAATACCTATGCAAACACATCTCTCTTCCATCCCAATAAATTATTTTACCTGAGTCAGGAATGGGAAGGAAGCCAAAGCAGAAAGCAGGATATGAATTTCAGAAATCAATAAATAAAGTCCATGTTCCATGATGTGTAGACTGGGTGAGGTATTAGCCATTCTCCAAATTGATTCTGGCTAAATGTCACTTCATTTACATGTGTTACAATAATGGTAGGTTCTTTGTAGCCTAAAGACATCCTGTAGTTGTGGTACTGCAGAAAAAAAATAGGTTGCCTGCTGCGGGAAATAAGGGAGTCGTATATGTTGAAATAGCTATGATAGCACCAATCTACCTGAGCTGTTTTCCATTTTTTATGTTCAGCTCATTTCCCAGATAGAAGAGGGAAAGCTGGAAACAGAAGGATTGCTTCGAATACCAGGAGTTGCTGCTAGAGTAAAGGTAAAATAGCCATTCAGCTTAGGAATAATATGTTCTTTACCAGTGTTTGTTTCTTTGTTTTTATTTGATAACTTGTGCTCAGTAGCAAGTATCACACTCAGATCTTTAAGTAAAATTTTAACTTTTACTTATTCATTCTAAATGCTCTAGTAGAAGTGGGTGGTGGAAGTTACAGAACAGTTTGTTTGTTTATCAAAACTTATTTTCTGACTTTCAGAACTGATTTGTTCAAAACTGTAGACATTTTATGTGTGTGTGTATGTGCATGTGTGTGTGTGTACATGTGTGTGTGTGTGTATTCATTCAATTCTTTTAAAAATATTTCTGAATTAAGAAGAGGCTGAAGAAATCATTTCTCTGACATTTTACTTAGATGTTGTCCTCTGTATTGTTGTTTGCTCCCTGGGTACACATGGTTTTGCAATTATTTTGTTATTGCTTTTCCAATAACTCATCATCCTCTGTCGTATTTCGAAACTGATTTGATTGCTGTAGCTTTCTAATGTTCATAAAATGTGAATTCTATAAAAAAAAGTGCAAATCGGACAGGCAGGTTATGCAATTTAGAAATATGTGCATGCTCTGGGGGGATGAAATATGGATTCTTGTTGACCTGGCACATGGCTGAATTGGAGCAAGATATGAAATGTGCACTTCATGCCGTGCTTTGGGGGAGGATCAGCATGGCTTTGAGACAATGCATTAAAAAGGGAGACATCAGGCAGGAGTTACTTCTCCTAGGCTACCCAAATTACATCCAAATCCCCTGTAAAATATTGTCAGAGGCGGATTTGATCTGGGATAAAGAAGACAGATAATATAATTGCGGTACTAGTCCTCATAACATAGAAAGGCGTTTTATATCAAGTTGGAGCAGTGTTCCATCTTGTCCAGATGGACTATCTGTTTTGATAGTTAGGGCTTCAGACAGGAGTCTGTATAAATGCTCCACGTGTGGCCTTTGGCCTACGATCAAAAGCCATCTGCAAGAGATCTGCTAAAAGATACAGCTGCTGCTTGGAGCAGAGTGTCAGAGGCACAAAAAGAGCTGGGCTGAAAAAGGGAAATGGAAGTGTTAGAGAAACAAAGAGTGTCAGAAAAAGAGATAGGGGTTCCCGATATACTCTGGCCCAGCAGTATCTCCAAAGGGTGTCAAAATCTATAAGACAGCAGGCCCATCAAAGCCTTGTCCCTCTTGTACATGTGGTGGAGTTTTGTTAGTGATGCTGCACCCACTGTCTTGCAGATTTAAACTTCCCTGCTCTGGTCCCACCCATAGCTTGCTCGACCTTGCTTGCCGTGGAGCCTTCCAAGAAGGGTACATCTAAGAGAATGTAGCTTGTTGACCACTCCTGTTCTAGAGGAGTAGTACCAAAATGCATCCACAGTGTTTTTAATTATTTAAAATTTCAGAGAATGAATTCAGGAGTGAATTCATGAATTCACACGAACTCATTTTACATTTTAGAGCATTGTGTGATTCTTTTGTAAACTAAATGGATTTTTGAACAACCTCTTACACTAATGGACACTATTGCTGACAAGAAGAAAACACAAATGAACTATGGTAAAATGAAAATCCAATCTGTCGGCATATATGGCATTGCATACACAAGAAGCACAAAATACATCTTTTTAGTGTGATGTTGGAAAAAACCCTGGGAAATATAGTGGTAAGGTTGATGCATAAGAGAGAAAAGATAGCACAGTTTGTTAGACCTTAGGTGTGGCTTTTTCAGGTTGTGGCTACCCTCAGCACCTGCTTTTCTTTCCCCCATGTCATTTAGAACCTTTGCCAAGAGATAGAATCAAAGTTTTATGAAGGGACTTTCAACTGGGACAGTGTCAAACAGCACGATGCAGCCAGCCTTCTGAAGTTCTTTATCCGAGAATTGCCACAACCCTTGTTCACTGTGGAGTATCTTAAGGCCTTCCAGGATGTGCAGAGTGAGTAGAATTTTTTTGGTTTACTGTTGGGAGATTATGCAGAGTCACATGCTGAGCATACAAGGTAAACATGGCTCAGCTTGGCCTATGCAATGCATAGACTAGGCAACCACTAAAGCTACTGGATGCAGTTAATCTTTATTGACACCTAAGTCTCAGATTTCTAGTTTCTAAGTGTCCACTGACAGAATATGCTTTGAAGCCAGCAGAATGGTGAAGTTAGAGATTTCTGATTAGTTTTCCTTTTTCTCTGAAAGCCCCATACCACCTCCCAAATTGCCCAAAGAAGCCCCCAGCTCTCTGGAGCAGATTATCATGCTTCCAGGAGGAGGAGGAGGAATCATCATAAATTATCTCCCTCCTCATTCCATTGGAAGGAACCTCTGCTGGATCAGGGAGTGTTCTATCGGTGGAAGAACAGCGACTGTCTCATGAAACAACAGCAAAACATTAACTTTTTGCCTACATCTGAAAACAGATGCCCAGAATTACCTATTACCTCTACTCATAAATACTCCATACTGGTCAGTATAGTATAGATGACTTATTATTTTCATAATAGACAGGGGGAGTTGAAAAGTGTCTTATAATTAATTGCAGTACAAAATGTGCTACATTATAAATTCTAGGACTGGGCTTGCAAATAATACAGAACTACAGTTACCAGCACCTCTTACCAACATGTATTTTGGCTGGGGCTGCTGAGGGTTGTTGTAGTTAGTTAGCAGGACCTAAGGAATCATAAGATTTTCTTACACTTTCTATAGGAGACCATTTAAGTTCATTTTGAAAATAATAAATCTTTTAGGAAAAAGTTAAAGGTCAGGCAGGTGTAGACTTTGAGCAATTCCATTAGTGATTTTTTTCACCCATCTCTTGGCTGCATGTACCCTAGCTGATTGCTCAGTCTTGTTCACAGACCAGAACTGATGCAATGCAATTTTCCAAATACTTCAGTTACTCACTACCATTGGAAGATCTGGTTGCATTTTTTCTCCCACAGGAGAAGGAGGTTCAAAGGAGGATGGAATCCACATTCCAATGAGTTCATCCTGTATCTTTGGAATTTTTTTCTCATTGGAGAGAATTCTGCCCCTCCTCTCATTTAGTGCTTTCCTCAGCCTAATTAGGGACAAGCCCTTCAGTGCAGTTTTGGAGAAATGCTATTTGCATACTGTTTACTGCCATGCAACACTCTTGGGACTTTGTGGGATAACTGCACTTCCCAATGTTTGCTAGGATGCCATTTACAGAGCTTATCTGACACAATGGTAAAAAGAAGGATTTTGAGGCTTCCAAGCATATTTATTAATAGTTTTATTAATTCCTTGCAACCATCTCTATAGCAACTTTTCAGGAGAAGTATTTTGCAAACCGTTAGACAAATATACACAGATTTATGTGGATAAATGCATGGAATGTGTGTGTGGGTTGGGGAAAACTAGAAACATATTTGCTTCTTTTTTTTTTTCTAGAACAAAGGTTAATTATTAATTCTCAGAGCACAGGAAGCTGTAGGGACAGCCTAGTTAGCTCTTGGCCAGTTTGAAAGAGAGTGCTGATTGGCTAAGGCTCTTTGCTTTCAGCTGTTGGCTAGCTCAGAGTAAGCAGAGATTTGCTAAAGATGCTTTCTGCAAACTTCAGATCCACAAAATTATATACAATAGCCAACATGCTGAATCCGTTTGAGATCTATAGTTCATGGAGAAATCATGTGTTAGTTTTGTAGTATGTTGAGAATTATTAATAAATGACAAAGCAGTGGCATGGCAGATCTCTTTATTTCTAGTGTTACATGTTAGTTTTTATATAGATGCTATCTTTATATTTCCTTATTCAGCATTTTTTTAAAAAAATTATCCCACCTTCATTATTTTTTATAATTAACTCAAGGCAGCCAATATACCTAATACTCTTCCTCCTCCTATTTTCCCCATAACAACCCTGTGAGGTGAATTATGTGCTAATGCTAGCAGCTTGCTCAAGAAAGAATAATGTATTTCATTGAAATCATAAACTCCTTCTTATTCATATGCATAAACTGTAGATACATCTGGGAAGGTTTTATCTTTTAAGTATTTTTACATATTTTTATATTGGGAAGTATTGCCGCAAAATAGCTAAAAGAGGTTGCCATTATTTGAGACCTTATAGATCCCTTGACAGCTGAGTCATGAAACAACATCTGGAAAACATGAATATGGCGCTTCTCCATTGTCATAATTTGAAACTTGCACAGCATTTCAGTAAGGCTGATTGTATAAAAATAATTTCATGTCCAGTAATGTCATTGAGGATAATACAAAATCATTCAAAAACTGATACACTTGCACATTTCTCTGGCAGAGCTTCCAACAAAGAAACATCAGCTGCAAGCCCTGAATCTTTTGGTTCTCCTTCTCCCAGAGGGAAACAGAGATACACTCAAGGTTAGACTGTTGATCTTATTTTTAAGTATTAGAAATTGTCGTTGATCTAATAAATCCAGGAAGAAAAGTTTGCTTGTTAAATTAAAAATGATCACATGTTCTGAGCAGCCCAGTCTGTTGAGTGTTGCTCAGTTGGGATCAGAATGACTTTGGAGACAGAAAATTAAGATGTTCAATTTGGAGTATGTGAATTCTGTGAAGAAAGAAGAAAGGAACCTGGTGTCTTTTGCCTGCAAAACAAAGAATCAGGGAGGACATGATAGAACCAATTATCTTGAAGGTGGTAAGTTTTTTTTTCTTCCCATCCTCTTGTAGTAGAGGATGGACATCCCCATCTTATGAGGATACTTCCAGCTTGTTTAAGTGGGGGAGGTTACATTAAATGGCCCTGCATCCTAGTAGCTGTTTTTTTCTTTTATAATTCACCCAACAGTTTCCAGAGTACAGCAGAATAACTGCTGAACACATAGGCATTACAAGACCAACATAAATAAAAATTGAACAATTTGATAATGTGGCAATTGCCATGGTTGGTTAACCCCTATATTCTCTAGGATAAAAGACTACCCTAATCCCCTCTTTGCTATATCACTAAAGCAATTAAACAGTTGACTTTGATCTTGGGCATTATGTAGTTGCACCACAGAAGAGGTGCACATAATGTGCTCTGTAGATGGAGTTAGTCATCTTTTTTTAGTACGTTATTTGAATGCAAAGATCATTCCTACAGCTACCTTTGAAATGGTGCTCTTATTTTCAGGTGCTGCTTGAATTTCTTCAAAGAGTGATCGATCATCGAGACAAAAACAAGATGAACCTAAAGAATGTTGCCATGGTTATGGCGCCAAACCTCTTCATGTTTCATGGTTTGGGTTCCAAGCCCACAGAACAAAGCGAGTTTGTTATGGCGGCTGGAACAGCAAATGTCATGCGCTTTATGATTAAATACCAAAATCTTCTTTGGACTGTAAGTTTGCTTTTGTTAAAAAGTGAGTGTTACCCTGAAAGAATTGTCGCAGAAGCAGTGGGCCACAGTTTTTCTATCTTGCAAACGATGCAGTTCCTTTTGAAAAGCTAGCATAAAAGCTATATTGAGAATATGTGGGCTTGAGGAAAAAGAGATCTCTTTTGATTTATATAAAGGCCAAATGAACATCCATCCAAATTTAAAACAGGTTGGTTTTCTTTGTTACCACATTAATAGACTATCCAGAAAATAATCCAGTTTTATTGAATTCAGTTGATGCATGATCATTTTTTTTCCATAGAAACATTTATAGAATAATTTGTTCTGCATTGGGTTCTTTAATCTGATTATTCATTCTTGATACAGTTCTTCCAATTTTGTCAACTACTTTTTCATAAGAAACTATAACCTTATTAATTGTATTTAGAATAGCTTATACATGGTTCTTGATGAACCCTTCTAGAAATATACTCATGTTAAACTATCTGAGAAAAGAGAGTCAGTGGCTAATCTTTATGCTTATGAGGTTCATCAGAGTGGGGGTAGATGTAGTTGCGACTGTAAGTGTTGTTGGGAGTGTGGATTACACAGAAAGGCCAGGTATAAATCTTAGTATAAGCAGTTCTTCAAAATACTATGGCATCTGGAACTGAGGCTGTTGGCCAGAGAAGTATAGTTTACTACAAGGTAAATTCTTTGCAGTTAACGGAATATAGCGTACTACTAAATGTGAACCAATTCAACCCTGAAATATTAAGATTCATTTTAAGAATGAAACTTCATTGTTACTGGACATAAATGCATCTGCTGTTCATTTTTAATTGCTCTATCATTGGAAAGCTTCCAACAGATGTTTACTAATGTCTTAAGGGAGCAATAGTAATGTTGCAATAAAACATACTGTCTGCCTGCATAGATTCCTACGTTTCTTGTGAACCAAGTAAGAAAGCAGAATGCTGAAAGTCAGAAAAAGGAACGAAAGGACAAAGCAATGAGGAAACTTCTGAAAAAGATGGCCTATGACCGAGAAAAACATGAGAAGCAAGATAAAAGTGTCAGCGATCTAAAGAGTGGCAGTGATGTAAGCAAACAACTTGTAATAAAAATCCGCAGTTCCCACTAAAGCTGTGCTCATAGGGCAGTCCTCAGAGCAAAGAATCTGATTTACAGTTTTGTTTGGAGTATGTCATGTATTTAATTGTAGAAATTGCTTACAGTAAATAGTAGGATAATCACCTAAGACTGTACTGTAACTGTACCAAAGGATTTATTCATTGTGGTTGCTCTTACAGGAAATGACTCAGCCATACCTATGAGCTCCCTTACATTTTTAGAGTTCAAATCTCCACCCTATCCTGAAGAAAGAATAAAAACTAATACTTATATTAGCTGAAATTTTGAGTGTTTGCAGTCCCAACACATTTGGAAATAATGAAATTGGGGAATGCTGGTATAATCTACTTGTTGTAGTTGAAAGAATTAAACAGCTACCTGGGACACAATAAATCTTTTTAGCTTTAGCCATGCTGATACGGGACTAAATATTAAATTATTAGTACGATCCCAAAAATATAGTCGCTGAAAATATCTGTTCCAAGCAAACTTCAACTCTCTTTAGTGATTCTTTAAAAATCAAATACTACTTGATGATTTGTTGTTTTCACCTGGGTAACTTTAGATAACGATATCCATTAACACATCAAGATACTTTCAACATAATACATAGCAGAAAACAAACCAAATATTTGCACATTGGTTTTCTGAATATAGATTTTCTTTCTATTATTCCCCATCTTCAGTGAGTCATATTCATAATCTTAGTGGATTGGAGCCATCATGTGGATACATTTGGAATTGCACTGGCCTGAACGTTCTTTTTTTTCCTATTGAAAATAAATTAGCAATTTGGGCCAGATTTATTACATACATTGTGATCGAGATAGTTGTTTTTGGTTCTGCAGACACAGGCCGGGAATGGGCATCTCACAGCCCCAATTACATAGCCCTTTTATGGCCCCCAGCTGTGGTCTTCAATTATTATTAAAAGTTTGCTTAATTGTTTCAAAAATTCTCCCACTTTAAGGGAAAATCTAGAAAAATCCTCACTCTCCACAAATGTATGCTCTGGCCCTCCCCACTTTGTATCATCCCCCCATTTGTTCAGCTCTTGGCTTCATAAAACAGATGAGGCAGGGCTCTTAGCAACCCAAAGTTGGCCCATCCAGGTAAGAGAGAGATACATACTGGGGACATAATGTAAATTTGCATGTTTCCATGTTATGCAGCTGGGCTCTTTGGGACTCCTCTTGAAGCTGATGATACTGTTATTGTATTCCTCACTCCAATCTTAATTCAAAGACAATTGGAAATTCCATGTGTGGTTTTGACCTCTGTCTTCTGCATTTCTGCTATTTTATAATAACATTTCTGTTTTGCTATACCGGGAGTCCTTGAGTTACAACCATTTGTTCAGCATCTGTTTGAAGTTACAGTGGTGCTGAACAAATGGCAGTTATACCCAATCCTTGAAATTATGGCTGTTGCAGCACCTCTGTGTTCACATGATCAGAATTTGGATGCTTGGCAGCCCACCCACACTTATAACCACAGGGGTGCTTCAACTCCCCTCATCCGCATATTCCCCCCCCCCCAACTCTGCTCTTTTGGCCACCCTGCATAGTGGCACTTGGCAGTGGTGGCACTGGGGCTGAAGTAGATGCCTGGGCCCTTCAGAAGTGCAGGTGGCAGCCCGCACTCCCGGGCCTCTACTTCAGCCCCAGCACCACCGCCACTGAGGAATGCTGCCTCGAGCCCCACACCGCAGCCATCCACCACAGTGCAAAGTTCCAGCCACCCCCACCACCCTGTGATCCACAGGCCTGCTATACCCAGCTGATCTTTGCCATCTTCCTCCTGCTGTTAACGAGGTATGCCTGGCCTGGCCCTATGCAAGGCAGCTGCTGGCCATGCCAGGCCTTCTTCCTGAGGCCACTTGGACCGTTCTCGAAATAGAATGGCATTCTCCAAATAGAAGAGAAATAGGGCCAGCTGGACACACCTCGTCAGCAGTGGGAGGAAGATGGTGAAGGTCAGCTGGGGGCAACAGGCTGGAGGGCAGCAGGGCCAGTGAGCGCAGAGCAGCAAGGCCAGCAGGGCTGGCACGGTGAGCAGTCACAGGGCAGCAAGGCTGGCAGAGGTAACAGAGTGCAAGGTGGCCAAAAGGGCAGAAATGGGGAAATAGGTGGGGGGAGGAGACAGTCCCTTACCTTACTGAGGCTTGGGACTGGGAAGGACCAAGCCAGGAATAGCTTGGATTGGGGTGGCTCCTTGCCTAATGACCGGTGGGATTCAGTTAACGACAGCAACAGGGACTGCCGGGATTGCCATCACTAAGTGTTGTGGTCGTGTGATATCATGTTTTATGACTGCATCGCTTAGCGACAGAAATCTGGTCCCAATTGCCGTTGTAACTCAAAAACTACCTGTATCTTTAAGCCACACTAAAATGTCTAGATAATACCTGATGTTATAGTGCTCCAATGCTCGCTTGCACATTCTGGCATCTGGAGTGAGGCTGTAAGAATTGTGCAATGATTCTTTAGAGTTATACCTTATATCTTATAATTTTTATAAAACGCTGTATGGCACATGTTGAATTTTAAACAAGGAATTTATACTTGAATAGAAGATAATAGAAGATAACCTCATTCTGAATTTGAAATCACACACACAGTTTCATATTTTGCAACTGCTATGCTCTATCAGAAAGGGAAACTGCATTTGGTTAGAAAATTAAAATTTGATCCATAAGTGTTTTTTACTAGTGCTTAAGAACAAATCTAAAATGAAAGGTTTTTGTTCCCTTCATTGCAGAGCAGGATCTGATTCATATATAAATATGATAGCTCAAATGTAGGCTCCTAATATGCAGAAAAATTAGTGGTTAAAAATCCACCCCCCTATTTGTGAAGCAATATGTTCCATCGCTGTGAAAAAGATTGTGTGAATTTTGGTAAATCGCATAATAGGTAAGGAAACAGATAGCTTCTGCTTTGCGCGGGATGATATGCCAGACTTGAGCATGTAATCTGTGGTGTGCCCAAGTTCATTGTTCTGCACTGATTTGGGAAAGCTTCTGAAAGCCAGCTGTAAGGTGTTCTGTTCCAATTTCATTATTGCTTTGCAGGCCGATGTTCTTCAGGGAGTAATACGGGTTCAAGCACCTCATCTTTCCAAAGTTTCCATGGCAATTCAGCTGACGGGAGAACTAAAAGCTGGTGATATCGTTGCCAGGTTCCTCAGCCAGAAAAGGTACAAGCCTGCCTGCCTTTCTCTCTCCTGCTACCAAGCCCGGCATTTTATGAAACGTTAGCTTTGAATTCTACCACAGCAGAGAAGGGACAGATTTAATGAATTTTGTCCAAAAGATCAGGTAGTGGGGAAAAAAATCAGTAAAAAGAAACTTTTTAACCAACAGTAGTATTGTCAATAGTTTATTTAAGAAGGCTATTGGCACTGCACATGGAAGGAGTCACCAGTGCACCTATTGTAGGAACCTGTGTAGGTTTAAAATGTTAGCTGGCTAAGGAATTGCACCAGTGGTGTTGGGGAGGTGTTTCTTCTACACAGCACTGATGAAAAGAGGATGCTGAGATGGGGAAGGAGATTTTTTACCCCCTTAAGAATATTTATGCCAATGTAAAACAGATTTTGGACAAATGTTCACTTGTGACAAGTTCACACAGACATTTGAGCCCAGAGGTTCCACTGTAGTAGGAAGAGACTTTTCTTCTTGTACTGGCCTGTGGATACCCACACTTTTAAAGGGGATTGTGGAATCCCCAATAATACTCTGCCTTTGTTTTGGGGAATATGAGAAGGACATTGTCTTCCTCTTCTTTATACGCAGTGGGATCTTTTGATCTACACCTCCTTATTTTATGGAAGGGTTACTTCATCATAGTGCCTGGTTGCTGTCATGAATATACAATTTGTCTATCTAGTGTTTCTTAGATCTTTAAACTGCTGCGTAGTTCAAAATATTGCAAGACTCCCAAGGGTATAAATAATAATCTGCTCTCCAGGATTTAAATATGCAGTTCCATTGCTGGTTTTATAAAATGGAGGTGAGTGACATGCTTCATTTCTGAAGCAGGGCAGCCAAGCTTCAGAAATGGCATGGCCTTTTGTACAGGTAGTCCTTGCTTAATGACTACAGTTGGGACTGACAACTCTGTCACTAAGTGACATGGTCATTGTGATGACATAAGTGACATCATGTGACCACAACAGGCTTATGACCTCACTTCCACCATGGTTGTTAAGTGAATCAACTGTGGTCATTAAGCAAGACATCACATGACCATGAATTGCAGTTTTACTGCTGACTTCTCCGTTGATTCTGCTTGTCGGAAGCTGGTTGTGAAGTGTGCAAATGACGATCATGTGACCATGGGATTGTGCAACAGTTGGAAGCACCCACCAGTTGTGAAATGCTTGAATCTCAATCACATGACCGTGGGGACACTGCAATGGTGAGGTCATCCTAACTTCAAATGGTCACTAAACAGGGCAGTCATTAAGCAAAGTCTACTCATATTGATAATATATAAGATGATCTGCCCATTCAAGTTCTGAAAACAATTTTAGGACAATGCTGGAAATGTGTAAAAAAACATGAATACTAATTAATTGCATTAGTATCAAAGAATGATATCCAGTCAAGAGGTCCCAATAAAATTTCCTGGTTTTTTTTTTTTCAAAAAGGGCGGGATGATTACTTGTTTGTGAATGTATGGATTTTTTTTTTTTTCAACTGATTTTCCTCTCATTTAATTCAAGGTAGCAAACAGCTTTTTCTTCCATAATCACTCAGGTGTGATATGTTATTGCAGTAAGTTAACAGATGGGGAAAAATAATTTTAGTGCACTTGCAGGCTCCTGATTCAGGCCATTTTCTGGAGCATACTAGTAGCTTTCATTTGGAAGTTATTTGGGATAATGGCTGGTCATTTTGTTAACTTTTATTTTGCCAGTGGAACTGTACCAGCTTTGAAGAAAGAAGAGCTGTTTTTACATGAAGTGGGAGGAAATATTGGTAAGGTGGTTACTCTGCTTAGTGTTGATGGTTAAGTCAGGTGGTTTATTTTTTCTTACCAGATTATTTAGATTCATTGAGGTGGAAGGGACACCCTGCTCAGTGCAAGAATTCAAAGTAAAGCATTCCTGACATACAGTTATCTAGCCTCTACTTCAACATATTCAGGGAAGGGGCATCTACTCTTGCTTTGGGCAACTGATTTCACTAACAAATTGCTTTTACTGTTAGGATTTTTTCCCCTTACTATTCAGGAAATTGTATGCTTTCATGTCAACTCTCCATAGAAATTAAACCTGACAAGAGCCACGCTAGAACCTTTTTCTTGATGGGTATATGAATACTTGATAATAGCATATAATCGCACAACTTTAATCCTGCCCACCACATTAGTGGGCTTCAGGTCAATGGGTTTGCATGAGTGGAGAATGATGAGGAACAAGCTGTTGTGGTTTGTTCAGAGGTGGACAAGGGCAAGTGCTAATACATTTATTTATCTGGAAGATCTATCTCCAGCAAGGACCCTGTTTATAGCTAACATTGCAATATGCAAAAAAAAAAAGACTTCTGCTGAATTTTATTTTCAGTTACTGTATTATTCAGCAGGGAAGAAATGTTTATAAATTAGGATCTACTTCTTAAATGAAGAGTAAATAGTTTTAACTCAGGGACAATGGGGTAAACAGAGACCATTAGGCATACTTAGCATCTGGAGTTAAGCACCCTTTGAAAATGAAACGATTACATAAAAATGTTTCACATATAGCGTGAGATACTGAAGTTATAGCCCGTGTTGGTGTCTTGCCTGATTTATGTCCATGGCAGAAATAAGTTCCACCATGTTCAGTGAAGCTTCCTCTAAGAAAATCATTCATTAAAATCCTTATTTTATCATTTTATGATTTTATATAATATGTTCCCATGACAGGTGAACGATGCCTAGATGATGATACTTTCATGAAGGACTTGTATCAACTGAACCCAAATGCCGAATGGATTATAAAATCAAAAAATGGCTGAACTTCTGGATATATAAAGAGACTTTCTGCAACACTATAATGTTCAGATGCAGCAAAATAAAAGGACATTGAATTCATTTGAGACTTAGATGTGTTGCACTGCTAAGGAGTATTGTGCTACAGTTAGCCTTCTGCATCTCTCAAGTAAAGGAGAGCTACTGCAGCAAAATTAATAGGACAGGAAGCTTTGTGATCTTACTGATTTTGCTGGGAAGGACCGAATCTGCAGTACTTGTTCTAAGCACCATTGTGCCTTTGGTATGGTCCACTGGATTATTATTTCCTTCAGGTCGCTTGAGATAGAGCAAGCACCAATTTTCTTAATAAAGACATTTATTAAAAAATAAGAGAAGTATTTCTTCATTGGTTCAGATCTTCAACATCCTCACCAGTGCTTTTCTGTCATTGGAGATGGTGGTGGTGTAATGTGTGTGCCATAACATTTATTACAGGTATCTTTGTTTGTTTATTCTAGTTCAGTAACATGAGACAATGCTATCTCCAGGTATATATTTATTAAAGAGCATAACATGAATGAATTGATGCAGCTTTCTTTATTGGGTGGTATTTCCCAAGATCAGTAGGAAAAATGGCAGAAAAATGAAGGACTGCCAGAAACTGCATCTCTTCTTTTTCTGTACACCAAAGGTAATCAATTGTTTTCCATCCTGAGGAGTTATCTTTCATCTTTTAATCCTAATGAGCTTCAAATATTTTTTTTAAAGAAAATAATTACACCATAGGTTTTCTTTTAATAAGCATAATTCGAAGTAAGAAGTAATGTGAAATCATGATAGGGTATTTACACTTAGCAGTTTAGACCTGCCAGTGAATAGTCAGAATACTTAGATGCTCCAAGTGCTTTGGCTATTCATTTCACTCAGTCTTTCATGTCCTATTGTGTGGCTAGGAATTCTGGGATTTGTACAGGTAGGCCTCATTTAGCGACCGCAGTTGGAACCAGCAACTTGGTCATTAAGTAAAGCGGTTGCTAAGTGAAACCACGACTCTGCTTATTATCTTACTTCAGATGTACAGACTTGCAAAGGGGGTAAATGCAAGGATTGGTTGTAAAGTTACTTTTTCATCCCTGTCATAACTGTTAATGGTCTCTAAGTGAGGCAGTTGCTAAACAAGGACTACGTGTAATACCAACATACTAGGTGGATGTCAGATTGCAAAGACTGATCTGCGTGGATTTGTCATTAAAGACATGGGGCATATGACCCACGGCCCAAGGGCGGTCTCTGAAAGCCTTGGGTCCCAGGACACTCCCAAAACTTGTCACCGACTTGTAAGTTTTAGTTTGTTGGAAGTGAAGAAGAATTAAGTACATCTGGGCTAATCGTATTAACTATGTTTAATGTAAGTTAAATTTAAAGTGAAGTAAATACACATTTCTGTTCTGGCCATTTATTTTTCCTATTGTCCACTTAGAAATGCTGTTCAAAGTTTAAGTGCAGCTATTGGCTAGAAAAAAAATCATATTTCTGTCCTAGAAAAGATCCAAAGATAGCATGGTCAATATTGTATAAGCCCAGGGAATTTATTTATTGCAATTCACCTAACAATTTTTTTTTGTTAAGAAGGAGAATACGGAAGTGTAATAGATAAATACTAACATTGAGGCCTTTTCAGCTGCAAATTCTAATCTTGATGCTTATAATGTATTGTTTTCCATATGTTGTTACTCATTCCAGGCAGTTTAAGCAGATTGAATGTCACATAAAATACGATTACCCAAAGTTGAACAGACTAGGAGAATTTATAAACATACATATGTGAATATCCCAGGTAATGATTTACCTGTTAGAGGTGGATCTCATGCCAGGGTGTGCCGCAGTTGAGTACATGACCATACAGGAATGTTACCACAGCTTGTGTTTTGTTCTTCATAAAACAAAAGTGAACAGAATTTTACATTTTTTAGAAATATAGAACAGTAATTCCCCAGAGAATTTATAATGCATGGGAAAGAATATACTTTTTTAAAAAAAATACTTGCCTGTGTTCTTCATGATAGAATTTTTGCCAATGCACCATGATCTGTTGAGTCACTGACACTGTAACTTCTCTGGCTTCATGTGCTGGCTGTGTTGCATCTGATTTGCTATTCAGTGGCAATTAAAAGATCTAAGAATTGTAGAGGAATTGAACTGAAAATCCTTAACTGGGATTTGGTAACTCTGGTATTCCCAGTTAATCAAGCTCTAGTGCACCACCATCTGTGTAAATCTAATTAGTAAGAAAGGTTATGTGAACATGCCAGAAAGGACTAAAATGGAATAATAATGGCAGCAGCCAGTAACCTTTTGTTGTTTTTCTTTGTTTTCTCTGAGGAGTGAGAGTATCTGATGAACAGAGTGGGAAGATGAAAACCTATCCCAAACAGCCAGCATCTAGTAGCTCCTCGAATGGCCTTCCTGCTCCACCCTAAGAGTATTATCCCTCATTTGACTGGCATGGCATGATAGGCAGAAGGCCTGGTTAACAAACCAGGGACTGCTCCATTAACGGACTGTATTCCCTATTCCCCCATAACTCTTCCCCATGCATATCTCCAAATTTGCTGTTGCAGGTGGAGTTGGAGGAGGAGGAAGGAAAGAGAAAGTCCCTTGTGCAAATGTTGGATGAAGTTCTGCCTCCCCAACTATCTCTGAGAGAGATCCAATTAAATAGCAAAAGTATTATGACCCTGGATACCTAGTTTTTGTGTAAGTTCTCATATATAAAGAGCTGTAATAGACATTTCCAGTAAATTAGATACTTTTAAAGACGATCTCGTGCTGGATTAGTGCCAATTTTAGCTACTATTTGAAAAACTCTTTTATACTCAAAAGGTTTGTTTTTAATGCTGCTGTAATCTGGATCCACAAATACATATGTGAAGTATGCACAAAAAGGAATCAGAGTTACAAAGAGCCGGTTGTTCCTTTGTAGATAATAAATTTGTGTATAAAATAAATCATTTTCAATTAAAAACAACTCATTTAGCCCATGTGTGTGGTGTTCATCTTGCATCAAGCCCATTACTGGTTTTTCAACTCAGAAGATGCAATAAAATTCCCCTTTTATGGCTACTTCATTGCATGTTACTTTCACTTAATCTACTGTCACTGCCACCTTTGCATTTTCAAAATCACCATAATTTTAAATGATTCCTCTACCTCATTTGGGCATTAGTTTTGTCATGCACCTTCTTTTGATCACCCAGAGCAAAGGTTCTATACCTGCAACCAAAGCAGTACAGCCAAATCTACTGCCAGTTGAGAAAGAGTTGTGTGCAATTCAGTTTTATACTGTCTAGAACCCCGATAGATGAAAAGTTCTTGGCTCAACATTGTGCTGTAAATATTTGGGGGGGGGGTTGCAGTAGAAAACATGCATTTGTTTATACTTGTACCTATTTAGTTTAGTAGGTTATTAAATCATCGGTTTCTTTTCATATTTCCCTTCCAGTTTATCCATATCCATTAAGACACTAAGAGTCAGTTTGGTGGTGTGGTTAAGGTACTGGGCTAGAAACCAGAAGACAATGAGTTCCACTTCAGGCACGAAGCCAGCTGGGTGACTTGGGCCAGTCATGTTCTCTCAGCCCAAGGAAACAGGCAATGGCAAACCACTTCCGAATTCTTGCCAATAAAACTGCAGGGACTAATCCAAGTAGCCACCAGGAGTCAACACTGATTCAAAGAACAATAAAAGCCTCACATGTATTATATCTACTGCTTTATTTCAGTATCTAAATGACTTTTTCATTTTTATTAAAAAAACCCACACACAACTGTCCAGATACTCTCCTGTTCCTATTCTTTTTTCGACCTAATACTTGTTTGCCCTATTTTTGCTTTTTCATGTAGGATTTTTCTGCATAGCTTCCATAGGTGGCAGCATTGTTCTTCAGCTGAATTGTAAGTTACAAAAGAAACAACAGGAAATATGAAATGGTTAAAAAAAAACCTTAAGAGATTGTCTAGAAATCTTGACATTAAATTGCTAAAGAAGCTTTCCATCAATTGTTTGTGAAAATGCAAGACAAAAGTATTGAAAAAAAGATTTTAATGTGTGGTTGCTACCTATTCTGTAAGCATAAAATATTGAAACACAGAACAGGAATAAAATGATGCCTGATGCAAGTTCCCTCCCCCCTCTTTGCCCATATATTATCTACCTCTCTTAGAAGGTCCACTTCAACTAAAAAATTATTCCTTTCTAAAACTGCTTCATTCTTCTGTAGCTGTGTCTGCATCTGTCGCTGCCCAGTTTGTGCTGATCAATTAGCTATTTTCTTAGGCTATTGAGGAAAAGCAGTAAACATTTAAAAGCTGATTTAGAGGAAAGTTTCCTAGGTGATACCTTGAATACTGTACCCTGATCAGCCAAATATAGGAGAATAATATTATGCAATATTACTTAACTTTGAAAGCTAAGTCCCAAAGAAAGTAATTTTTATTCCAGCTAGACTGGATTAACCATTCTGAAAAGCAACAAAAACCATCTTGGGAAAAGAGAGATTTACTTTATATCCCATTTACAAGTGCTAAGGCTCATAGGTTTATAAGATCTCTAGAGCGAACAGAGTAATATAATCCAGAAAGTTGAGGATAGGGCTATCTCGGGTTTTGCATATACACCTAATTTAATTTTCACTTCCATTCTGTGTGTTTCAGGTAGCTGCAACCCCTCTTTGCCAGAGACAACAGTAGTACAACAATACAAGGATTGGAAGTAAACTGGCTGTGCATGGAGAAACAAGTAAAAACAGCCAGGAGCAGTTTCTGAAGCAGCTGCCTGAACCACTCCCCAAAATGTGGCTGCTGCAATGATTCAAAGGGAGGTGCTTTGTTCAGGCTCCCACACACTGTTAAGCATCTCTTTTCAAGGCTTTGCTTGGCCCTAATCAGTAGAACTAGATTTGTCTGAAGGGATTAGCTATGATTGTAATGATTTTTTTTTTTAATATTGGAAGGTCAATCTAGAGAACCCAAATCATTTCGTGTTGGCAAAAGAGGCTTGATCAAAATATTTTCTTATGTTAGGATTTCTATTCTGAGTACAAAGTACTGTGTACTTTGAATTAAGAAAAGTACACAGGACACGATTAATAATAATTTATTAATAAGCAAAATGGCAGGGACTGTAATGGAGTCATGTTCAGCTTAGTTATTAGCCCAGTGTGTGAATCTGCAGGATTTGTTCCCTCTTGGAAGAGTGATCAGACATCTGTGGTTGAAGGATCAGAAGCTTTCTGTGAAATGCTGATGAACCTCTAGCTAATTAACTAATTTGGCTGGCAGCCAGTTTTTAAAAAATCTTTAGTACTTTGGTTGGATTTCATACTTGAAAGTATAAGCTGCTTGTGATTAACCATTTGATAGTTGCAGTGGCTACCACCCCCTCCCTCAAATTCAGAGCAGTTTTCTTCTGAGGCTAAGCCATTTGATAGATTTTTTTAAAAGCTTGGCAGTATTGTCCTCTCTCAGGAAGTCTGGTGGTGAAGAACATCTCACCTTACCTCTTAGGCTGCCAGCTGAGGACTGAGCATATTCCAGGCCAAGTTCCAGAGTCCAGAAAGTTGTTTCACTAACGGACATTGTTAAAAAATGGCTGCTTGTTTTTGCAGAATGATTTGACCATGCCTTCTGATTTCAGAGGTGATTTTGTTCATATTATGTGAGATGATAGTTACCACTAGAATCCTCTTGAGAAGGTAGCCCTGTTGTTTTCAGTGGGGCTTACAGGATTGCAACGAAACCCAGGAAGCAAAAAGAAATCGAAGGACTTTGTTCCAGCTGAGAATGGTGGGGCCAGCCCTCAGGTCATTGGGCACAGGACTTCAACCCTGGTGGATGCTACCGCCAATTTTCCCCACAGAAATCTTAAGAAGACTTTTCTGTTTCTAGGTTGCTATAAATCTAGCGAGTTTGCTTACATGTAACTTTGCTTTTGTTGCTTATAGTACTGTCTTTGGGTTAACTTGGCTTATTTTAAGGCCTTGATGGAGTAAAGCATTCATTCCTTTGCTTTAGCAGTAGCCCCAAGGCAAGAGCTCCTTTCTGGAGCAGAAACTCAGACTGCAACACAGTTCAGATACTGAAGAAGGAACAGATGACAGAAACCAGAATCAATGCAATTAGCAAGGCTTTATTGATTGATTCTGTATATGTACATGGGAGAGTTTCTTTCCCAATCAGCTGTGGTGAGTCCAAGCAACAGGCAAGGTCAGCCATGGCAAAACCACCCTCAGTGGGCTGTCTTTGCTGGGCAAGTTTTATTGTCCCCTCTCTCTCTTCCCTCTCCCTTTTCTGGGATTGCTTAGATTGCTTTTGGGAAAATAAGTCAGGAAACAGCTGCCTAGTTTAGGCATCAGCAAGGGAAGGTTACATATTAGTTGCATTGTTCAGTGTCTAGCAGGAATTAGGCACCAACTTAAGGCAAAACCGGGAAATCATGATCTAATTGGGGTCAGAGCAGGAAACACCTTATCACTTGGCTTGTGCAAAGCCAAGCAAGTCACCTGTGGCTTTATGGAGAAAACAAGGGAGCGACAAGCTTGACTAAGCAAGTCTTGGTGCCTAATTAAAGTCCCAGTTGATTTACAGTCCAGAGGCATACAGCTGTTTTACAGGACTGGTAGAACCTTTCAAGCAGATGGGGGACGCAGCAGCCAGATGTTTTCCTCTCCTGGTTTTAAAAAAAAATTGGAGTGGGTTTAAAATATGAAACACTAGAGTATATATTTTCCCTGAAAAAACAGTTGGCAAGAGGCAGTGGTGTAAATCAACTTACCCAGTGATGAGTTTTATGAGCATATTTTTGCTTCTTATTTATTTAGCAAATTTATATTGTTGCCCATCTTAACTCTAGGTGGCTAACAAATAACGTAGATAAAAACACAGCTTAAAAAAATCCATAAAACAATACCAATTTAAAAATGATTGAGGTACCTCATAAGTACTTGACAACACAAAACAAGGCATCTATTCCAGACTCTGTTAACATCCTGGTTCCAGCAGCTGAGGTAAAAGCCAGGCCTCCACGGCCATCGAGAAAGCCAGGAGGTCTGGGCGCCATCTGAATCTTGGAGGGAGGCTATTCCATGGGACAGGTGCTGCACCTCTCCTGGGTCCCACTAAATGACCTCGTTTTAACAGAAGGGACCCAAAATGTTCTTTCCTACCTGACAAATCTGGTGGGATGATCAGAAACCATTGGAGATAGTCCTGCAAGTAATCTAGTCCCATGTCATCAGGGCTTTGTCAAAGGTGACAACCACACCTTGCGTTTCAGGCTGGATTATAGTACTAAGACAGCATTGATCACACTTGTAGGTGATCTCTGGTGACCTAGGAGAGGGTAGTGTATCTTTCATCATTCTCCTAGATTTTTTTTTTTTTTGGCAGCCTGCAATACTGTCGGGGGTGGGGGTTTATGTGATATTGTGCTGCTGCATTATGGACTTCCAAATGCTTTTAAAGGACAGCCATATGTAGATCATGTTGCAGTAGTCCAACCAAGAAATGATTAAGGCATGAATGACTGCAAGCAGTGCCTCTTGATCTAGAAATGGTCACATCTAGTACAAGAGATGAATTTGCACAAAGACTTTTGGGACACAGCTGCCACCAGCTGCTTAAGCCAAAACAGTGTCTACAGGTGAACCCCCAAGTTTCACACCAACTCCAGGGGACTGTTACCCTATTTAAAACTAGCGGAACATTTCCAGAGCTACCCCCACACACACCAAACCTTCACCCTTAACAAAGTTAAAGCCTGTTCTTTCCCATCCAGGTCATCACAGTCTTAAGTCACTGAGAAAGAACTTTGGCAGCATCACTTGTACAGTCTGGGGCAGAGATGTATAACTGAGTATCATCAGCACCCTGATGATGCTTAAACCCATGCTGATGAATGACCTTGCCCAGCAGCTTCATGTAGGCATTAAACAGGTTGGGAGAGAATCAAGCCTGAAAGCACCTGCGAAACAAAAGGATTTTAGGGTCAGACCTCTCCTACCTTCCAGCACTGACTCGAACCAACCTCAGAGGAAAGAGGAGAACCACAGTAAAACGGGCCCTCTCACTTCCAACCACCAAAGATGATCCAGAAGGATACCATGATTGACAGTATTGAAGGCTGCAAAAAATAAAATAAAAATCTAGGATAGTGATGAAAGATACACTACCCTGTCCCAAGGACACCAGAGATCATTTACAGGTGTGATCAATGCTGCCTTAGTACTGTAACTCAGCCTGAAACTTGACTGAAAAAGGTCTATATAATCCATTTTTTTCCAGGGCCTTTTGGGGCTGCAAGCCTATCACCTTCCCAATAATCTTCCTTTTTTTAGAGACCTAAACAAAATTGTTCAGTTCTGTTGGATCTAGCAATGTTTTTTAAGGAGATGATTAATTACTCCTTCTTTCAAAGCAGGTAAAACCATCCTCTCACTCAAAGAAGCACTCTCCTCTGCCTGGTTCCAATGATATGTCTCCTGGGAGGCCTTGTAACGGCCAGGAGAGACATGGAGGTAGAACATAGGTGGCAGAACTCAAAGCCCCACTTTGAGGGCTCAAACACCTGCCAGCCAATCATGCAAGACTGCAGCTCAGTCAATTCCTTTGGACCTGCACAGCCAGAATCCAACTCCAAGCAAGTCCAAATGATTTTATCCAATAGATGCCTAGAATAGTCCTTATAGCCACTCTTCAGTGGTTCCTCAGTATCTCCTTACCCAGGAGGGAGCAAGTCAGCTGGAGCAGGGTCCCAGACGTCATAAGAGCAGAAGAGCAAGGAAGAGTGCGCAACTTTCCAGGAATTTATCAATCCATCTACTGTCTGTCTTGCCAGGTTTATCATAGTAAAAGGCACAAAAATAAATTTTATCAGCTCTTGTGTTTCACTTTGAATAGAGTGTGCTCAATGTGTATATGTTTAATGCATATTTGTTGCTTTGTGCACTATATATTACATTAATTGAAAACCATAATGGAGCATAACGGTCTCTTACCTTGGCTCTGCAGTTCTGTAAAGCATAAGAAAATACCTGACCCTATTTTGTCTATCTCAGAAAAAAAAAATCTCCTTACTAATAATATATGTACAAGCTTTCAGTTTTGATCAAGGACAATTGCTTATTCTATTTTCTGTATGAGCAAAGTCAGATTCATGCAAGCAAAGGACGTTCATATTTATGCTGAATATCCGGAGAGGCAAGTAGGGTTCACCTCCAAGACTTTATGTCTCCAATTTCTTATCCCTCCCCTGGTAGTTATGTATGGAATGGAATCCTAGGTGGGGGACATCTCTTTCTCCAGCTAGAGAAGAGCTAAAGGACACCTTTTTCCTTTTCATACTGATCCAAGGAGCTGATCCATGAGACCAGGTGCATCTAAAGAAGGGGAGTATTAAAAAAAAAAAAAAAAATCAAGATGGTGCCATGACCAAGTGATCAAGCACCCTACCCAGCACATGGAAAAAAGGGCCAGAGCTTTGACCATGCATTGTGGGTGCCATTGTGGCATTACTAACTCTTCCTGTGTCTGCATGACCCTAGGAGGTTTAGCCTAGTGAACTCTCACTGGTCTAAATACCTGGATCAGACTCCGCTCATCTGTCATTTACTTTGCCAAAAAGTAATCCATGTAGGGCTAAGTGTACAACTTTGGTTGGCTTGAGATCACACTAGGCTATGCATCGTAAGTCAGGGGACACACTCCAAAAGCAGACAGAACCAGTACCGAATTCCAGGAATTCTAAGGGATAAAATAGCTGCCTTAAACATCTGAAAGGCTTAGAGCACCTGTTTTACTACTTAAACCTCCAGTCTCCCCAAAAATGCAAAGAAAGGGGTCATTTTTAAAATTCATTCTTGGGGCTCTGTGGGCCATCCAAGGTGCTAGTGGGCCACGTGCATTTCCCAGGCTGTGCATTTCCCTAATTTAAACTAAGCGGAACCTTATTTTGAGGATATCTGAGGGACTGCCTCTCCCCGATCACATCAGCCTGCCCCATTAGATTATTTTATTTATTTATTTATTTATTTATTTATTCATTCATTCATTCATTCATTCATTCATTCATTCATTCATTCATTCATTCAATTTATATAGCCACCCATCTGAAAGCAGTGACTCAAACCAGATCCGGCAGGGAAGGTATGCTGTGTGTTCAATCAGCCAGGGATTTGCATTTGGTGGGTCCCAGGAGGTGGGACTTCTCTGCCATGGCTGCCTCCTTGTGGAACATTCTCCCTCCTGAAGTTAGGCTCGCCCCTTCCCTGCTGTCATTTAGGAAGTCCCTCAAGGTTCTGTCATCAAGCCTGGGGGTCTTTGGGAACCAGAGGCATTGTTAGATGGCTCCACTGTAATTGATATTCTGTTCTCTCGGTGGGGTTTGTATACTGTATTTTAAAATCTTTTTTAAAAAATCTTTTTTAAAATTTTTGTGATAATGTTTTTATTCTAATAATACCTTTTAATCTTTTTATAATACTTGTTTTTATTCACTTGTTATTTTATTTTAATTGTTCTACGCTCTACGCCCAGAGTCACTTTGTGTGAAATGGGTGGCTATGTAAATGTGATATATAAATAAATAAATAATAAATAAAATAAAGAATTAAGGACCTCTAGATCCCCTTAGTAGTATTTCAATTCAGTTCAGGTTCCCTACGTATACTTAGAAGAAAAAAGACATAGCTGTGTCATTAAAATAGCATATGTTTACTTCAAATTATTTTAATTTGGAGCTAAACCATTGTGTACGTGGAGAAGGAGAATGTATACATACAGCCATACCCTAGCTATTCTACTAGGAGCAATTTTGTATACAATGCTATACCCATTGACCAAAGTTGAGTGCAGATTACCAGATGCAAAGTACAGTGGTACCTCGGGTCACGAACTTAATTCGTTCCGTGACTCTGGTCGCGACCCGAATTGGTCGCAACCCGAATCAAATTTTCCCCTAAGGTTCAATGTAAATATGATTAATCTGTTCTGAACCAAATGTTTTTTTTTTAAACCACAAAAATATGACACAAAGTACAGTACAGTACACTATGAAGAGAGAGAACACTAACCTTGCTTGAGGCGTGGAGGACAGGAAGGCGGGTGGGGAGGTGGTTATTGTTTGGAGGGAGAGTCCCCCTCCCTACAGGAAGCCATGACCACGTGTCACAGCAGGGAAAATGGCCGCGGATCCTGTTCGTCACCCGATGCGGAGTTCGTGAACGGAAGCAAAATTTTGCGAACGGTGCTGTTCTTGACCCGAATTGGTCGTGAACAGAAGCGTTCGTGACCTGAGGAACCACTGTACAGTGCTAATCCCTTATTCTGAAGCATACATGGTGAGTGCTTCCTTACTTGCATCCAGGAGAACTTTAGGAAAAAAAAATCTCAGCAGCTTTTAAACTGATTTCTGTAGAGAAAGCAGACCAGCTGGAAAGCATTGGATTGGGCCAACTTCTAACCTCTAGTGCTGATCTTGGAAAATGTTCCTAATCATTACTGTGTGAATAGGGTAGGTGCTAGCAAGGAGCCTAGTGAAAGAAGTGATCAAAGTTTAGGGAGGCCAAGTCAACACAGGAACAATGGAAGGCCTATGTAGGGTGTGATCTCAGAGAGCTGTAACATATAATTGGGTATTGGAATGGAGGAGGCTAGGATTTTCCATGGTGTTCCTGACTGGAGAAGAACATTTGTGAAGTGTGACTCTTGCAGTTTATGTAACCTGCTAGGTAGCCGTCCATTATATATTGAAATTCAATTGTTTTTTGGTAAAAAATCACAAGTGACATCAGTTCAGAAAAGAACTTAAGAGATTGGTTTAGGAAACCTTTTTATTTAATTATAATTGCAAAACTCCATGGAAGATCTAAGCACCTTTTAATTGGTTGACCTGAGTACCTCCCTCAGCTTGTATTAAAATAATTTAGGAATAGCTTGTTAAGTACTCTTAAATTAAAATCCTTTAATTTAAATTGTGGCCTAAAACTAAGGAATTGAAGCAGATGGAAGCTCCTTAGGATGACCCGAAAGGACAGCTTCCCACTGGTTATAAAGACTGTACATGCTTAAAAATAAAGTTACCCATTTGCATAGAAGTATATGAAGAGGCACAAAATCTTGTGCAAGGCACTGAGCAAGATAATTGGGATGCCTCATGTTGGTGGTCACAGATGGTCAATTAGCATATCTGAAACCTGAAAGAGGATCCATACAAAATGTCTTTCAGAGTGGCAGATCTGAAAAACCAGCTGGGTGATGAGCTTTCAAATACATGTGTTTCTGTAATCTTGCAAGAACGCAGGCAGCTCTAAATTTCTTTGGGACCTGATTCCATCTAGTGGAGTAAGCATGCAGATGAAGCCATGGCTCTCCAGGACTTCAAACAGAGCTTTGAATCTAGGACCTCTTTGGAAAACAAATGCTTCAACACAAACCCTTAGCCTCAGTGCTCAGAAATAGTGACTTTAATAAATATACAGCAGTAACTATTCTACAGCAAATATATTTTACTCCAGGTGAAAGGAAAGTGCCCAACTTCTTCCTTCTGCTATTCTGGATTTTCAACCTTGGTAACAGCTGTGAAAACCGTAATATATACTGTATATAAAATAATTACTTTTCCATGTCAACTGGCATTACTCCAGACATGTTCTTAAAACAATATAGATTGAATGGACTTGCTGATAGGAAACTGCAAAGAAGCAATTTAGAATTACAATAATAAAATGGATGGTAGTTGCTGCAGTCTATTCACTACGAATTACTTTCAATATATCTGGCATGCCTGAATTTCTAGTGTGGCTCCTTGTAATTACATAGTTGCCTTGAAGGGACAGTAGTTCTTCTATCAGCCTTTTAAATTAAGTCCACAGAAGTTGCGAGAAATGTTTATTTAGGCAAAGGAAGAACACCGGCAAAATGAAGGCAGAAGCGGAATCACATTAGATATCAAGGAAATGAAGTAACAAGGTTAGTGCTCTATCTCTGGGTGTGATCTGGAAAGCCATTCTTCTGAAATAAGTTCTTACAATAAGAAAAGCTATTCTTCACTCTGTGATGATTACAAATGGGGTTGTTTTTAATGAAATCCAATGAGCAGCTGTTCTAGTTTGTTGCTGCATAAGGTCATCGCTTACGTTACCTTTTCTGCCCATCTTTGGAAAATAAGAAAAATGTATCAGGAAGAAACCAATGGGCTCTTCCTAATGTCATAGCAAATATTATAAGGATACTCAGCCTGACAGCTTTTTGTTGACCTTGTACTACGTGTTTTGAATTTTTGATTGGCTTCTCCTAGCACATTTGCTGGGGAATCCATTTTGTTCCGCCAAAGCAGCTTGAGGAAGAAGTGGGATGGTTGTCAGGAATGGTGGAAGGCAGAAGAGTCTGGCAGGGCTTCACGGCTGTTCCTCTTAGCTATTCCACAGCTATCTGTGCCCCCTCCAGGACTAATTTTAGTGGTGCTGTCAGATTATAATTGTTAATATAATCAAAGCAGGAAATGATTAAATACAAGGACAATACTATTTAATGAAATACATTTTAATTAGATTGCATCCATTTCTTTTCATGCTGTCCACATTCCTGGCTCCTGGAATGCCACATAAAAATACTCTATTAATCTTGATAAATGGAGCATTTTGTGGCATGAAAAGGCACAATCTTCAGGCTGGACAGCAGGACACAGACATTACTAGAGGTTCTACTTCCCAATTTTGTTTTTCTGAGGTTTAAATAAGATTAAGGCTGATGTGTTTGTGCCCTGCAAATGTTTAGCTCAACCATTTTATCCCTTTTTACTTATATTTTTCATGCCAGAAACCACACCACCAAAATCTGGGCATTTTAGCATTGAATATTGGTGATGTAATAACAACCCATTTTTCTGAGCAGGGGGATAGAAGGATAGAAATGAGTATGCTGAACCTCGTGGATGTTTCATGTACATTCCCACTCTTATTTGGGTGGATTTGTGTCAAAAATCATGCTGCTTGAAAATGGCAATTTTTACCATTGACTTTGGGGGAATGCTCTCAGATAGCTGTGTGTGTGTGTGTGTGTGTGTGTGTGGGCTATTGGGTTGTTAGAGACACCCATGGCATAGCCACAGGTTGCTCACCCCTTCTTTAGTAGGAGGGTTAATGCCTGTTGTCAATTGCCTTGAGTTACCAGGAATGGGACAGTACAGAAATGATTCTATAAATAAAGGTATGTGATTAATTTTTTCTGAGAATTGCTCCTTTGGAATTGTGGAAATATCCAAGCACCTACTGTGATTTCCAACTTAGCATTCCAGCTAGGCCAGATTTAGTTTTAAAGTGACCAGTCCAGAGCATCTGTAGAAATTCTGCAGTGTCCTTAACTCAAGATAAATCAGCAAGCAGCCCTCGCAATACAACGTGATCTACGCACTCTGTCCTGTCTCTCAGGTCCCTGTATTTATGAATGCTCAGCTACTTTTCTACCTCTGGCCAAGAAAAGCTGTCCATTTATCCCATTATGAACAAAAACCTTAAGAATTTGAACTTGTTCTTCTGTCTGTGATGGAGAGATTCAGGATGGAGAACTTCCGGGTCTTACTTCTCCATGACGTGCCCAGGGTTTGCTTAACCTCTGAGTTAAGCAAACCTCCTTATCAGTTCCTGGCATTTTCTGCCTGCCTCCAGTGCCCAACATACATTTCTAGAGCCAGAGGAGTGTTATCTAGCTAATTCAGCCTGGTTTGGAGAAACGATTTTTACATTTCCCCCCTAGGTTTTTCCTAAGCTTCTTCCTGGGGGTATTATCCTGGGTCCTGGTGCTAGCTTATATTCCTTATATTATATTAAACATGCCTTTTATTTCTTGCAGGAGGATGCCTTATGATGAGAGATCAGCACACTGTGCAGCTGGAGAGGGAATAAGCACTCCAGCCAATCTTCTGAAAAGTGAGAACAGGAGTGGACTGGCTGGTTAATAAGGCCCAGGTATGTTTAGGAGAAGTACTGTGCTTCCATTGCAAACAAGGAGAGAAACGTAAATCAGTTATTGCCTAATGTAAGTAATACTCCAAGGGTCACCACTCTCTCTACTACCAGCTTTTGTACAAAATTCCAAAAATAAAATGAATGAATGAATCTGAATCAAGTTATTACAGTAATGCAGTGTTTATTTAGAACTCTTTAAGTACAGATACCTGAAGCCAAGTACTCTTTGTGTGATCGTGATTTCAGAACTAAAATCATCTTCCTACTCCAGAGAGAGTGGCTTATGTCTAGAAAGACAGTGCCTTTGGGGATGTGGCTATTGTCCAAAGGCATTTAGAGGACTAGCCTCTTCTTTCTCGTGTATTCCTTAATTCCGCAGCTCTGGGATGGCCCCACCTCCAAGGCTTGCAAAGAAAGCTTCCTTAAGTGATGGAGTGGAAGCTTTTTAAATGTAAAGAGAAGGGAGTATAGAGAGAAGGAGAAGCTGTAAATTGGTGCTGTGGGGAGGACCCGGAGGGTGCAGGCTACCCCTGTCCTTATGAGTAGTATTCAGCTTCTAGCAGAAAGATAGAAAGCTGATCATAACTGGAGACACATTTTGTGTACATTCAGAAGTTGATGTGTTTTTATGTGTGCATGTGTGTGCATGTGTGTGTGTGTGTAAGAGAATGAAAGTGAGCATGATCACCTGGTTTTGTTTCTAGAATTTTCCTGGGATTCAACGACATTTTCATTTCTAAATCTCCTATATTTTTCCTGCCAGGACATCCACCATTTTTCTTACCAGCAAAAATCCCTTAAAAGGGAAAGACAGATTAAGCCCGCAATGTCAACTGAGTAATAGTGCCAGGAACCGTCCTTTCATCAGATATGCCTAACGTGAAAATATTAAAATCTTCACATGTATATGTCTGCTGATGTTTGTATTTAGTGGACTGAATCAATTAGCATGGAAGAAGTGTTTTGAAGATAAAACACATTTTGTAAAGACTAAGCATTAATTTTGTCACAGCATTGTAATCACCCCCAGATGCTCCACAAATTAGTTCCCTAATAAGACTTTAATGGTGCTCATTTATCTTTTCCATATCAGGTGTGGGTCACACTTGTTAAAACAGCTTTGTAGATTCTTCTTTCTCTTAGGTACGGAACATTTCCATATGCAATATTTAAATTGCTTTTAAGTCTTTTGTGTGTTGATCATGTCAACTTCCATTCATTCTTCATTCAGGAGAGGAGAGTATAATCAATTTGGGTAAACATTCTTGCCCATGTTGGTTTTACATTCATCTTACAAACCACTTGAGTTAAGAAGGAATTTATGCTACAGACATGGTTATATTAAGGCTGCTTTTCCCAACCTTGTGTTCTCCCAATGAACTGGGGCTGTCAGAAATCCCAGGCAGGATGATTATATAGGTTGGGATTTGGGATTGGAAATGGCTGCCTTAAATAATAACAAATGCAAAGTAATGTACTTGGATTATACAATAATTAATCAATAGGTAAGTAAATGTAAATTGCAAAGGTGATTAATGTATAATGATATTTGGTATATGATACCTGGAATAGCAATTGTAGTCTGTCTTAAGTTGAAACAGAATCATCAGTGTGATGTGCCTATTAAAATAACAGTAACAACAATGTGATTTTAAGATGCATGAGTTGAAACATAGTTTCTAAGTCACATGAAATAATACCTCAATTTTATTTTCCACTTTCTGACTGTATTTGCAGTCTGGTGTCCAGTTCTCGGCCCTGAATGTTAAAGTCATGAAAACAAAGACAGATTCAAATGGGGAGGGGCAATAGAAAAGTAAGATGGTGGTATGGAACACAAGTTCTATGAAGAAAGTTT
The DNA here is from genome assembly GCF_059951505.1 of Python bivittatus. Classification (NCBI taxonomy): domain Eukaryota; kingdom Metazoa; phylum Chordata; class Lepidosauria; order Squamata; family Pythonidae; genus Python; species Python bivittatus. Next base: position 68,301,077 of record NW_028277030.1, on the reverse strand, counting down.
GAAGGGATGGAAGGAAAAGTAGATCTTTTTTGAAGGGTGCTGGCATGTGACAAGCCTGAAAAAGTGAAGGCTAGATAGCCTGGGACATGACAGCACACTTCAAAGATTAGAATTGTTAAGAGCAAGAGGGAAGATGCTTTTTTTTTTTTTACCCCAGAAGATGGACTACAGTGAATGGGCTTAAGTTATAGAAAAGTAGGTCTCAACTGAATATTAGGAAAAAAAATTATGATGGTAAGAGCAATGGAACCATTTACTTGGAGTGGTGGCATATGGTATCTTATTATAGGACTTCAGAAGTTGGACAATTGCCTGGTGGGGATATTCTGTGCCGAAGCAGGGAGAAGTACCAGATGTCCAGTAACAGTTTCTACAACTCTACGATGGTGGTATTTCACTTGAATGCTCTCTACCTTAAAAGAGATAAAACTGCTTGGTAGGGCTTGGGCCTTGTGCCCATTTTTTTTGTGTATAAATTATCTATCCATGTAGAAGTCATGCTTCCAAATGTTCTTTGACAGATATATGGATCTTATTTTCTTGGTTTGAAAGATCAGGTCTTGTTCATCATCAGGTGAATGATGACATGTGAAGGCTTTTGGATCACATGTGCTCTAATTAACAGGACACATGAAATGTCAAATGTCGGTGTCTTTTGGAGCTAGGCTCCTTAACAGTTAAAATACCTAAAAAAATGAAAATATATTAATTAATTATAATTAAGCTGTTCACAGTCAAAACAAAACATCTTTTTAAAATACAAGAGTGGATTTCCAGCTGCTTTACAATGCTCACTTATTGAAGCCAGTTTAATATTTCCTTGTCAAGTGAAGAGGTATTTGTTTTAAAGTGATTGTTCCAGCATGACAAATCAATGATCCTCTGCAAGCAATAAGCCAGCTAGTGAGCAGCACTGTCATAAAGCATGTGCTGGTACAAGTGTTTCAGAGTTTTTATCATTTCCCACATAAGCAGGAAGTGACAGGGTGGCACAGATCTTTAAAACTGGCTACGGCTGACTTAACCTAAGTACTAACAAGGCTATTTAAATGTAACATTCTGCTCTAGTTCCATTCCATTAGAGTAGAAAATGAGATTTGGGTTCTCTGCTTGGTAAAGTTACTTTATCCCACTGTGCTATCCTCATATGAGCTTTATCCAGCAACTGATCTTGAGTTGGATAAGTACCTGGAGAGTTCGTAGCCATGTACTGTACTGCCTGACAGTGCTTAGATCTACATATAATGGCTCTGTGCACAAAAGCAGTTATTTAATCAGTTGGTACTTGTGCAATTGGGCAAATTGCTGAATTAGAACTCAATTGGTATGAGGCAAATTAGCTTAAATATGAAGAAAAGTCATTGAGTGAACTCTACTGCCTTTCTACTGATGGAACTGTCTCCATCAGCAGATGTGGTTCTGCCTGCAGCTTTTGACATGCTGTCTGGGGCAGATTTGATGGCCCTTCTGTAGCAGGTTTGAAGGGATGCAGGCAGGTAATTGTAAGAGATGAGAAGGAGGAAGTCTTGGAATCTAAGGAAATTTCTTTTCATTCAATACTCATACACTGCAATGAAAAGTGGAAGCTGGAAAGAAGGGCAGCCCAAAGACCCCTCAGTGACTTCCAAGGGGCTCCATGGATGGGCACCTATAGTGTGATCAGCAGGCAGCCCCTTCTTTGACTAGAAATACTTATGGAAGTCTACCTCTGTTCCAGCTGAGCTCCCCAATGCAATAGAGATTAACCAAATTGTATAGGTGGTACTAAGAAATTGGAAGGCACCATTCAATCCATCAGGACCAACCCTTTGCTCTGCCTAAGGCAGGTATCTAGCTGGAAGTTGCAAATCACTATCAACATTTGTTATGACCTAAAAGCAGCTGAATTGTGCTGAATAGGTGACTTGCTGAATCCACACTGAGTGGGAAAGAGGCAGGGGAGAGGCCAAAGAAGGACAGTGAAAAACATTAAGATGACTGAGAAAGCAGGATGAACATTCTGTTCTATTAACACTGTGCTCTTGCTGTTCTCTAAGTCTTGCTATCATAACTGTACCCAATTTCTGGAACTCAAAGTACCCCATTGGCTGTCACGGGCAGTCCTGGATGCGTTGTTGATAATCAGCCTCAGTGCTTCCTCACATTACTTGAAATAAAAAGCCCAGGGTAGGGTTAGGTGAAGGTACTGCATCTCCTAACAATATGCCATCTGGTTCTCTTTTGGCTTAATGGAGCTGATTAACAGAGTGCCATAACAGACTCTGTTCTTCTCAGTGAATATGAAGAGAACATCTCTTTCCAAAAGAAATGGTAACACTTCAAAATGTTGCAGACATGAGAGTCTGTGTGTTTGTGTGTGTGTGTGTTTGTGTGTGTGTGTGTATGTGTGTGTGTGTGTGTGAGAGAGAGAGAGAGAGAGAAAGCACACACAAAAGACAGAAAGATTGTGCATGGATAAGTCATTATTAAACTGAAAAGTTGAAGTTCCATGAAGCACCACACCAGCTATGCATTTTTGACCATCTACTTAACTGAACTCTGACAGAACAAATCTCTCATGGCAAAAGCTGAATTTCAGCAGGTCTGCTTCGCACAGTCCAGAGTGGAGACATTGTGCCACGTTGTTGCAGCTCACTTGGATTGGGTTTGTTTAGTTATTTAATTCAAATATGTTGAATTAACTCAACTCCAATGGACTCTGGACAGTACGTGAAACACTTAGCCATGTCTTATGCAATTAACCAATAACTAAGAACAATATACTCCCATGCAAGTATTACACATATAATTGAGAACCACACAGGTTCTAAGTTATGGTATGGTATATTGTGCAAACCTAGCAGAAATGGGTATAAACCATGGGTGCAAATCTAACAGCAGCAACAACAAATGGTTGTTGATTAAAAAAAAAATCGCTATTGTCAATGAATGGGGTAACTAATTCTTTGTGAGACTTAAGAATCCCGTCAATATTCAACTGAGAAAAAGATCAGGAGGGTCAAAGGGATCTTGGTCTTTGTCATCCTTCTTCGCAATGACCACTAGAAATAGGTGTTCTATTAAGAAGAAAGGAAGACTAGTTGCTGCTGTTGTTGTTCTTATTAGATTTTTATCCTGCCTTTTTTATATATAACTCAAGATGGCGAAGATGACTAATATTCCTGCCTCCTATTTTCCCCACAACAACCCTGTGAGGTGGATTGGACTGAGAGGGAGACTGGCCCAAATTCATCCAGCCGGCTTTCATGGCTAAGAATTGACCTCACTGAGCAAGTGAGATGACCTGAGACTCACCGGAGATGGCGTTAACCAAGATAAGGCCATTTGAAATGTTCAGTTTACTTCTGTGCAGCTTTTTTCAGTCTCAGAGATAAGCTGTGGATTTCTAACCAATTATTGATCTGCATTTTACTGATTTCAAGTTGGATCACCAAACTTCAGAAACAGTCCACAGGTGGTAGGCTTGCTACAAAATAGTTTCAAGGAACTTTAAAAAAAGCAAAACTATTCATTTAAAATAAGGATGTATGGAACATAATATTTAATACCTTGTATACCAGTGTTTCTCAACCTTGGCAACTTTAAGATGTGTGGACTTCAACTCCCAGAATTCCCCAGCCAGCATTGCTGGCTGGGGAATTCTGGGAGTTGAAGTCCACACATCTTAAAGTTGCCAAGGTTGAGAAACACTGTTGTATACTATGCAGGGTTACTATTATTCTGTTTTCCCCAATATCACTATAGTAGTCCACTGGAAAAAAGTATGATAATGCCACATTTTAAATATTTTTTAAAAAGAAACACATAACATTCTGTTGCTGTTGAAACATTATATTAGGGATTTAATCCAATGTGCATTTGATATTTACATTAAACATTTGTTAAGGCAGTGAATGTTGCCATCACTATTTCTCTCCCCCACTCCAGATGTGCAAAGAAAATGGAGTCCTTCATATTATGGGAAAATATACATTGTACAAACATACAGAAAATATTGGCCAAATGCACGGACATTAACATTCAGAAGCTTTAATAATATAGATTTAAAATACTTAAGGGCTTGTTGCATGTTGATTTGGAAATGAGGTTCTCTGAATCAACCAGCTGAGCTCTATATCTCTAACCTTTCTTTGAGAGTGGGGAAGTTTGGCGGTATTATGGTTTTACGGTTTATATGCAGCTCTTGTGTACTGCCAAAAATCAATACAAAATTGGTGGTATAAAAATGTTGTAAATAAAATCAAGGTTCAAAGGAGATGCTTAAGTATCTCCAGTTTGAAGGGAGAGCAGCTTCAGACAGGATGCTAAAATAGGAATAGCAGAATTAAAAGTGCCTCACTTACCCATGTTCTCCTGTGTAATACTCCGAATGAGAGCGTATACACATATCTCCAATACAACGCCACATGAGCTTCAGGACATGTACAGCACATATATTTGTTGTGTATGAGCACAATACATAATGTGCTCATAAAATGCCTTTTTTTGGCAACTAGACGTTGCATACATCTACACTTCTGGGATTCTCACTGCTCTTCCTCTCAGTTGAAATATCTTAGTCCTTTCCCCAAAAGCAAACATAGTATCTGTACATGCTCTTTCTTACATGTCACAATGGAAGCCCACAAAAAATGACTGAAGACGTACTCACCTACTTTCACTATGTTTCATCCTACAGCCAACAACACTATAGGATGAATCATGAAATTGCATTGCTAGCCACATCCTGGTCACAGATATGGGGAGAAAAGCAAAGAAGTGGAATCCAAAGCTGCAGAGAAAGACAGTCCTGGGAAAATCTTCAGAAAATCCTGCATAAGGCAGTTGAGTCCCACTAAAACCAACCAAGGCTAAAAGGTGAGGTTCAAAAGTACAAACAGCAACTAATACAAACTGAACCACAGCCCACTTGAATCTGTATCAGTACAATTTTATTCTACAAAACTATAATACCCCATTTCACTTCAAAGTAAGGGAAAAATGGACACATCACACAAGAGTAACTCACTGCTTTATTCATTTCAAGGGATTTTTTTTTCTTGTTTCATATTGCTTTTAGAAGGACACTCAGAAACAGCAATATTTAGAATATATCACAGACATATTTGCAAAAGGATCTTTTTGTTAGCATTACTGGTCAGATTCATATTGCAACTGGATTATTTTCCTCTTAATTCCCAGGGCAGGATAGAGGTTGTACTCCCTTTATTTCCAGGGCCTTGCTGAAGTTAATCTCCAGTGGTTTAGCTGTCCCTTTGATGAGTTTCAAGGATCTAATACAGCCTTTGAATCGAATGTTAGTGGTCAAGCCAAACTGCTTCAATCCATCTGGGAGGGGAGAGATAAAGAAAAGAAAATAAGATCTTCCAGATCTTTTTTTGTTTTTTTTTTAAATGTATTTTTTTCATTTTATTTTTTTTTTGTACACAGTTTTTAAGTAGATAACAGTGTAAACTGTTATCAAATGTCTTTGTTTACATATATATGTGAACTCATATACATAGATGTTATTTGCAGATATATAGTGTAGAGACAATTGTCGTAGAATAATGAAATTTAGCTCTAGAATACTGCAACTTTATTTTTTAAATGATTTTTAATAGCTATATACGTGTGGTCCTTTACAATAGGGTGAATCACAGCTCAGATTATTACAGTAGACTAGCTGGCATTCTTATTACATCAGAAGGCCACAAGAACAACAGAATTGATTGTCGCAGAGTGACTTCAGGAGAAGGTGGAAAAAATCATGGTGGGAATATTAATCTTCTTTCAGAAAAAAACATGCTTTCAGGTTGCACCTTATCCCTAGAAACTCTTAATGGGCACAGGTTATTCTGCCTTTTACCAGTTTTTGGTATTCAATGGGGCAATCACCACTGATCACGATGTGTTGTGATTTTAGTTCCATTCAGGGCACACTGATATTAAATAACTTTCTGTTCAATCTGAACAAAAAGATGGAATATAAAATGAACAACCAAATAACCAGGCAAATAAATAGGAACCTTAGATGCAAAATACATTTAAAAATAAGGTTTTTTCCTTGACGCTTGCAAGCATATATCTGCAACATGTGCTGCATTTGCTGCTGTTTTTTTTTGTTTTTTTTAGCAGCACAGGGCTCCATCCAGACAGCATGCATTTCTACAATTTCTTAGTTTCAGGAATTCCACTTTATGAAACACTTAATCGAGTTTCATAAACTGAGTCCATTGGAGTTGGGTGGCTATAATAAAATGAATTAATTACGAAGAATAGTAACTGTAGCATTTAGATGCCTGGTTTATATAACTCACCAGGATATCCTCCAACAAAGACAGGATCATTTGTCTCTGCTGAAGTGGAAGCTGCATTAGGACTGATCCCTTCCACATGTTGACCATCCACTGTCAGCATTAAACGATGCTTTATCTTGTGTGCAACAACTTTGTGCCACTGTCCATTACACAAACTCCCTGGTATAGCAGGTTCATAAATGGCCGAAAACCGACCAGCACCATTATCAACATGGAACATCACCTGAAGAGGAATTACCAAAATAAACAAAAAAGCAAATTAGTCAAACAACATATACACAGAAATTGGAAGAGGCTCTGATACAGTGTGTAGGACTGACCTTCCCATTCAACATATTGAGGCTTAATTATCCTTTTTAGCAAAAGCAGCGATTAAATTCTTAACCACCATAAATGAATGAAATTATTCTGAATTCAAGGATCCACTTGAAACTAATTTATAACTGAGAACCAATTTTGGCAGGAAAACACAAATTATGGATATACTATTTGTCAATTGATTGCTGCCGAAGTCTAAAATGAATAATAGATCCATAACAGTGCTACAGCAATAGATTTGATTATTGCAATATTTGTACAAGCTTGCTTTCAAAACGCTTAACTATTAATTAAATACACAACCATGTATGGAACATCACAGAATTCAAGCAGCATTTATGTTAGAAATAATTTAGCAGAACCAAAATGAGATTCTGGAAAGGGAAGCAGAAGTTTTAGTAGAAGGGATTTGCAAGACTGTTCCAACAAATGCAAACTAGGTTCATAATAATACTTTAACTGTGAAAATGATCTGCCCCATAAGTTAAGTTTGTAGAATACGCTTTGTTAGACTGTATTCTGATTTCAACTGTATTGCAAAGATCACTGGATACAGGGAGAATCCTTTTCATGCTTGAAAAGAAAAAGCAGTCATGATATTGATGTTGGAACAATGGATGAGTAACATGGCCTAGGATCCTTTGACAGAGTCTCTTTACGGTTGCTGAGAAACAACATTTAATTAGATTCATTTCTGATAGTTCCTTACTCACATTTTCATCTACCAACTCAATGCCAAGCCCATCCATTTTTTGACTGCTGATTCCCAATAGAACGCCATTTGTCCGTGTTGTACGAAATTCAAATTCCACTTGTAAGTCTAGCCCCACTTTATATGCTCCAACTAAGAAGTGAGGAAGGAAAAGCAATATAAGAATACCACAAGGGAAATTTTTCTACACTGAACAGAGACACAGGACATTAGTACTTTACAGTTACTTTCTATACTGAATGGCTTTAGTAAACAATAGTGCATCACTGGCATATAATACTTTCCTTCACCTAGTGGTTTTGACACTGTGTCTAACAACCACATTTCTTAAGCAAATTGGCAGATATACAGTATATCTATCTCTACCTGCACATACAGAAAGACATTTTAAATATCATCCTGTAGTGTCAAGAATTGTAATTAATTTATTCTGAATCTTATTAAAAATCAGTACTGCAACAATCTTGTATAGATATTAAACATGATCATTATTACCGTCACTGTAATGTTACTATGCCCCAAGGGCAGCATTCTTGTCATTAAAGAATTTCAAATTCAACAAGTCTCAGAGGATGAACAGTTCTTCCATCACTTCTTTACACTTTTCAGTTGTTATTCTCTGTTATCATTCCTCCCTTGGCAACCATGTACATAGAAGGGCCTCACCAGGATTTTAAAGGGTTAATGTATATAACTAAGACCCGACTTTGAGATAGTATTACCTGTTTTGGCAAACCCTGTTCCTGCAAAGTATGTTCCTTCCTGTGGATTGACAAAGCATCTTCCAACATTGTAGCTGGAGGTAGGATTATTCAGATCAATGGGAGCTTCTGACATTAGAAAGTTTCGCATGCAGCCATCGATGCTATAGACAACCTGAGTCAGGGTGAAAATCCTTAAGGGAGTTAGTTGCCCTTCTAAAATACTTTCTTCTTACAACATCAGTGAGAACCTGCAATTTTTATTCATTGTTTTCAAGTTTATGAAAGGAGTGAGCCTGGCTATGTGACTATTGTATGAAATATCTGATGTTAGAAAAACGTATCTACATTTATTTTCTGAAAAGTTTAACAGACACACATGTACTGAGTTGCCTTTTTAAAGATGTAGCAAAGATAACATCAAAAATGGTAGAATGGCTTATCAAATTATATTGGAAATATAAAATGTTAATTTGTTTCAAAACGGTTTTTTTTTGGATGGAATATTTTTTCAACTTCACAAAAGGTAGCCTGTTAGCATTTGTATATCTATTGGATCAGATCACATTTATACTAAAAACAGATGCAACTTTACCATTTTCTACAAAAGCAAACCTTGCTGACTGCTAATGATGGTTTGGGCTTGTGCAAGTTTTTTCCACTTGTATCTCCAACATGGCCATATTTCTCTAAAATGTCTTTCTTACCAAATTGTAATCTTATTTTTCAAAGACATTATTTTTGGGACTAGGAAGATAATGTAAAACAAAGGAGACTGAATCCTTACTTTCATGAATTGTAAACAGACTTTTAAGAATACTGTGGGCAAATTTTGTACTTACCAATTAATACTAAAGTAAAAACACACACATCTGATCAAAAACAACTATCTCTTAAAGACTTAATTCAGTGTGTTTATACAGTTTATTTGCTCATGTTAGATTATGTGCCAATAGTTCCTCCTTCCCAATAATCTGGATCTTAATGGGATGGAATAAAAGATTTTTCTAAAAAAATATTTGATTGCTCCTACAAGTGCACTCTCATTTTAAAAACACATTGCCTCTGGGCCAGCTCATAAATGCACAAAGATATACTTCTCAAGGTGGTTTCATCTAACATCCTGACTCAGTGCTTGAGGGAAAAACTAGATCTTCAGTGCCTTACAAAAGGCTGGCAGGGTCAGGTCTATTCAGATCTTGGAAGGATCTGGGGGGTGGGGGTGGGGGGTGGGGATTCTGTTCCATAACATAGGTGCTGCAACAAAAAAGGCAGGTTTCCTGGGTCCCACTCTCATTAGATGACACTGTTTAATAGAAGAGACCCACAGCATATTAGATCTTGTGGGATGGGCAGAAATAATTGGTACCACAAAGAACTTGGCTCTGTGCTATGAAGGGCTTTGTAGGTGACAGCCAACACCTTGAATTGTACTTGGAAGCACACAGGGAGCCAGTGCAGCTCACAAAGTAGTGGTGTTGCATAAGCATAACAAGGAGGTATGCTCATAACTACCCATGCCACTGCATTCTAGACAGCTGTAGCTTCCAAGTAGTCTTCAAGGTCAGCCCCAGGTAGAATGCACTGTAACAATCCCAACAAGTAGCAAAGTTGTGAGTGATAGTGAGGAGGGCTTCCCAATCCAGGAAGGGGAACAATTGCCACACAAGATGTATTTGTGTAAGGGCCCTTGTAGCCATGGCTGCCACTCACTCTTTGAGCAGAAGACAGTAGTCTCGGAATACCCCCCAAATTGCACACCAGTTCCATCCCATCCTGAAACAATCATGGAAAGTTCCCAGATCTCTCCTTTTAGGGTTGAGTTTGAGCCTGTTCGCCCTCTCCAGACACCCACAGCCTCCAGACCTTGACAACTTCTCTTGTTCAGCAAAGGCAGGAGGATGTATAACAGGGCATTATCATGTTACTTAACTCCCTGCCAACAAATGACATAACCAGTGGCTTCATATAGATGTTGAATAAGAATATGGAGACAGTTGAGCCCTGTGGAACCCCACTAAGCAGAGGTTTAGGACTAGATCTCTCCTCACCTGCCACCATGGACTGGAACTGAGAAAGGAGCAATACAATGCTCTCCACCACTCTCAACCCCCTGACCCAATCCAGAAAGATATCATGATTGTTGTTATCAAAGGCTGCTGATAGATCAAGGAGGACCAAGATGGATGCTCCACCACCGACCTGATCTTGCCAGAGATTGTCCACAAGTGTGATCTATGCCATCTCAGTACTCATTATAGACCCAGGCCTGAAGCCTGACTGTAAAGTGCCCAGATAATCCACTTCCTCCAGGACCCTCTGAAGCTACAGTCTCATCATCTTCTCAGACATGTTCCCCCAAAAGGGAAGGTTGGGGACTGGATGAAAATGGTTCGATACTGTTGGGTCCAGCAATGGTTTATTTATGATGAGAAGACTAACCAACTCATTAAACATAGGATGGGTTACACGCTTATTAAAGGATGAATTCAGCACCATTTGGATCCAACCATATGTTGTCTCCCAGGAGACCTTATCCAAACAGTGAGGATATGATCCAATACACAGATGGCTGCACTTACAGCCATAGGTACCCTGTCCACTTCCTTAGAACCCACAGTTTCAAACTCCTCCTACATAACCAAACAAGACCATGCTTTGGTCAATTCCACCAGACACACAGCTGGAATTCAGCTCAGAGTGGATTTGAAGAACTTTATCCATCACATATGTCAAATGTTCCTCGTAGTAACCATGCAAGAAGGACCAGGTCCTGTTGAACAGGGCCACTGGTCAGCAATCTGCAGATATGATAAGAGCGGAAAAATAATTAATGTTTTGCCGCTCTTATTGCTGTAAAGTAATCCTTAATAAAGGCTCTTACCAGAGTTTGGTTGGATTTTCTGTTTGTCTTTTTCTGTTAATATTTCTTTTTGTCCCTCAACACTTCAATTTTTACATTGTTTTCTATAAAATAAATCTTTTCCTCTTGTTTGGTCAGGCTTCTTCCAGCAGAACAATTTGTTACTAAGCAATTTCTCCTACAAATGTTCCTGCTGCTTTTGAAATAGCAAAAAGTTAAAGTATGAATTCAGTGAAGCATCAGTGTTAAAATGGGTGACCTATTGCTTTGGCTCACTACACATATAAAATTTCACCTGATTTGTGTTGTTCAAAGCAGTTACACCCCTATTCATGCAAAAATGTTTTTTAAAAGAATAATAAAAAAGTTTTGCAATCAAGAGTTTGGTAAACATTAGGAACATCAGTGATAGAAGAACAAAGTTTAAATAAAATGTACAGGCAGCAATTTATTATTAGTGTGCATTATCTGGTATCAGGTATCTAAATTTCAGTTATAGGTTATGGCTAATAATTCTTAGCTGATTTCCTCTGAAAGAGTCTTAGGGTGTTTATTTGTTTATTGTAGCCACATCTTGCCTTTGTTGAAGGACCTCAAGATGGTTTTTACAGATCTTTTCCCCACCCTCAGTGTTATCCTTTCAATTTATGAAGTACATTCTGCTGGGAGATAGTGACTGGCCCAAAGTGTGTTTCAGGGCTGAATAAAGCCCAACTCTATTATTAAATCTAAGGGCAGTGATTTCATAAAAAAGAGAACCAGAATGTAGGGATATAGAAATCTTCCATATTCAAAACATTATCCTTAAGTTGCCATATGCACTTACCTAGAACTAAGCCCTGCTGAGCTCGCTTCTGAATAGGAATGCCTAGAACACCATTGTTAATATGCCTTCATGAATAATGGTTGAGGTCTACAATTCTATTTGTCCCACAATTTTGAGAATTGCTGCTATAATTATATTACATCCTATGTTTGAAGACAAGCTCCACTGGTAATATACAAATGCACCATAGGACCTGCTTCCCAGTGACACAACACAATGACACTCAGAATGACACATACAAAGATAGACAAACTTGGTCTCTCTGAATGATATGACTGTTTCCCATGCAAAGGGCGTTGCTGGTGTGGAAAAGAACCAAATCAGTCAAAAGAAAGGTTAAGAAGCAAATGCAGATTATTTGCATGGAGCAAGCCTTGAGCTCTTTCAAAGACAATGAAAGCAAAATGCCCTGCTTTATTTTTACACTTGCGCACAAGTAACTCTATTCTGTCAGTGCTATAAAAATGTGAAAAGAGTAATTTTTTCCTTACCGGACCAATTCTTTTTGTTGTATAGTTAATTGGCAATCCGCCAACATATAGCATCCCCACAACATCCAAAATATCAGCTTTCTTTGGACTAGTGGTCCTGTTTGTAGCCCCATCAACTGACAGGACACCTTCTTGCTTGCTTCGGAATATTTTTATCTGGAAAAAGATCAAAGGGCAACTCATTATTATTAGTTATGCTATAACTCCTTCAAACAAGTTTTTGTTAGAAGTGCTGAGATTGCACAATTTTGTTCTCTTATTTGGGAGTACGTCCGACTGAAGATGGAGAAACTTAATACTGAATTAAAAGGGCAAGTTTGGGCACATTATGCAATGTTAATTTACAATTATGTCATTTAAATTGATAAATAGTTTCAATCTAGTCTCAGATTACACATTTAGTATTAAAATACACAATGGTCCCTGAAACTTACTCCCAACATAGGACTGAAATTGCAAATTATAACAGCTTTCCCTAAGCTGATGCCCTTCATATGTGATGGGACTGTTTTCCACAGTTCCTAGCCACCTTAAATATTGGAAATAAACTCTATTAAAAACAGGGGATATTTTTTCTGATTGAACATCTACAGGTTGACCTCAGTGTCATGGTCTTGTTATCAGTGGTTTCATGTATCCATAGTTAATAAATGGAGACCAGAACTTATTATCAATGGTAATCCGTTTTGCATATCCACAGTTTTGGGTGTACTGTTTTAAGCGATGAGACATTTTGCAAATGTCCAGAAGTACCAATCTAGCTTTTTCCCAGTGATTTGTAATGTTCTCACTATATACTGTATGTCATGTATATGCATGGTAGAGGAACCATAGTGGAAAGTTCACTCTTAAGCCATCCAATTTCCCAATGATCTACAGAGTTCTTAGGAATGATGAGCAAATACAGTGAGAACTCTGCCGAGAGAAGTGACAAATTCATACAAAGTGTTGCCATTTGAAATGGTGCAGACGCTGGATAGGTTCACTGGTAGGGACAATATATCATCTGTTGGATGGCCTTGTGGCATCAGGGAATCCACCCTCTGCTCCTCAAAAGAAAACAAAAAAACAAAAAACTAGAATCCATGCAAGTGTGGCATCCAGCATGTCTTTGAGTTTCAAAATAGTGTTCCACCCATGCAACCCCCACCCAAACCCTCAGCCTGGGGGTAGAGGGCCTAGCTGAGAGGAATGTGCCACTGAGAAGACCAGCAATCTGCAAGAAAGTGCTGTAGATGCATAGATGGTTTGCAATGGTTATGAACCAGAAGGGTTTGGTTTCAAAGACTGAAGCACCACTACAGTCTCCACAATATCAAGTTGGCATGGGAAGTTATATCAGTGAACCCTAAGATGACACAAAGATATTCAGCAGAGTTCCAGTGGCTGACTGACTTTGGAAGGTACAGGCCAAAGCAAGATGAGACCAGCCTGTTTGGAATTGGAAGCCATCTTGCTACTTCACCAGTAGGCAAGAAAGAAGGGTTGCCAAGAGCCACCTTACAATGCTGCATAATCAAGCCCATGCTCCTGTACCAAGCATAGAACCCACATGCCCTGAAAAGGAAGAATAAAAACAATCTTCCCATCTTTTGGTTAGTCAACAGGAACGCATGGGTGATCCAAGAGCTTTTCTCTGGCGAACAGCTGCTTTCTCATGAGATGCAGAGAGATATCTCACCTTGAAGAACCTGGCCTCTGAGTTCTCTTGCTCCTTGACAATGCTCCTGGCCATCCAATGGTCCTGCAGTTTGCACATTCAAACCTGGAGATTGTTTTCTTGCCACTCAACACAGCATCTTAAATTGCATTGAGAACATCACAGCTTCCCTTGCAGAGATAAATCCCTTACATGGAACTATGTGGATAAAGTTGTTGCCTGGGGTAGTCACCTCTTCATCTGCTGCAGTTATTTCAATACTAGGGGACTAGGTAGAGTAGGTCATGAACCTTGTATGCGCTATTGTGCAGAAGACCTGGAGGATGTCAAACCTATGATGTGCATAACTTCCTCCAATTCCATCAAAAGTAACTCACAGGAAGAACTGGAGCTCATCCAGGCAATTCCTGAGAGCGATGAAAAAAAGGACCATCATACTGTATATGGTCTCTGCAAAGCAAGTCCGGGCAAAGCTCCATCACAGCTACTTTGCAAATGTATCTACCTCTACTATGTTTTGGCATTCTTCAGAAAGTGACAAACACACTTTCCACAACACTGAAGAGGAGGAAGAGGAGGAGTGCTCCACTATTATGATTTTTGCTGCAGGCCAGAAAGTGGAGAGAGAGAAAATGCTCTTAATACCAACAGTGGAGTAAAGGAACTCCATTGCTTCTTTATGTTATTGGGTAGCCTTTCATCCCATAGTCTTTCAACTTTATTTTGAAAAAAGTACAATATTAAAATATTGCACTTTATAAAATAAAATTTAAAATAAAATATTTTAAAAATATTTTGTTCATATAGAATAAAATAGAGTGGGAGAACAGCTGTACAAGATACAGCGTCCTTAGCTTCCTTCACCTTCTGTTTTGGTGGATTTTTAAAAATTATTATTATTTCAGTCATTTTCTGGGACTCTGTAATCTAACTCCTTAATCCATAGGCTCAGGTCTTGTTATCCATAGTTTTGTTATTCGTGGTTGCCTGAGGGAACATAGGCCTTATGAGGAACAAGTTCCACTGTATTAAATCCAATGGGCTGTTACTCTGAACATTTATACCTTATAACAGGAATGGGCAGGACATGAGGCTCAGTATCGCCCCCAGTGCCCTGATACTGTGCTGCCAAAATTTGCTAGCAAAGGACTAGATTTTAGAGAGGTGATTTAAAAAAAACAACACAACAACCCTGTTTTTATAAATCAGTGGTAGAAATAAGAGTCAGGAACTCCACCTCGATACTTAAATTTCACACCCCACAAAAGTGACCCCAAATTGCCATTTCTGGCCCTGTTCCTAACATTTGCTTTGAGTTAGAAGTAGGAATTGAAACTGGGGGCCATTGAGAGGCGAATAGCTTATCCTGAAAAAACAACAACTTTGAGCTATTTGGTGACTTGGGAGGTTTAAAGAGAAGGAATTCCTCATTCCCATTCTTAGCCCCCTTAAACCAAAATGACATCACACCCTCCTGTAGCCCTCCAGAAAGTAGGAAGAGTGAATAAAATCTGACTGCTCAGATATTGCCCATCCTTGCATTATAATATATTCTTCTCTCTCCCTCTCTCTCTTTGCTTATGAAATTTTAGAAAAAGCCATATATGCTGAGTTGGTTGTATAACCACTAAATAATAGAATAAGAAAATGAATAATAGGATTTCTCATTCATTAAAAAGCAAATAATTACTTATTTCACCTTATGAACACATGCTGTTAGATATAGTTATTAAAAGGACAATATTTTATGAGACATATTTTTTCCAAAAAGAATTAATGCACTGATAATATTAATGTAGCAGTACATCAATAGAGAGAGCATTTAAGGCATTTCTTTGTCCTACGATATTTCTTTCTCCTAGTTTTCCTTGTTTAGGTCACAAAAAGCTGATATATAAAAACAGACTGCTCTCAAGCTCTTGCAGTGCATCATCTTGTAGCTACATTACGATTTATCAGTTGGACTCTGACTGCCTAAGTCAGTGTTGTCCAAACTTGGCCACTTTAAGATGAGTGGACTTCAACTCCCAGAATTGGAGTCTCCCCATGCTAGCTGGGGAATTCTGGGAGTTGAAGTCCACTCATCTTAAAGTGGCCAAGTTTGGACAACACTGACCTAAGTTGTAGCACACATGCTTGACAGCCTAGCAATCTCCCTCCTTTACATTTAATTCTCAGTCTGGTCCATTTACATCTATTGGAATCTCCCAACTCTCCCAAATCTAGTAAGTGGCTGAATAATCTTTCCTGCATTCTGCATCTGTGTAGTGGACTGCCATATGGGTAAGTATGCAGTGTTTGGTTCTGGGGATCTGGTGTAGACTTGCAGAGTCTTCCTTCTACCATGCTCATTGGGAGATAGCAGAAGCAATTTTTTTTTTTCAAATTAAGATACATTTCATTTTTGGAACGTAACAGGAAGTTCTAATACTCCAAAGCCAGGAATATGTGGAATGCGGTGCATTGGAACATTGTCAGAAAATGAACCCAGACAATGAAAATTATGTATGGAACCCGGTGGTTTCAGCAAGGTTGGGTGCAAAATAAGAAAGGTTGAAGTTATAAGCTAAAATGCAGGATGCAGGAAATTCTAAGATGGATAGGTAGGCAATGGGAAATACAGATCAGGGGAAGAGGTAGGAAGTCCATAGGAGCGAAGAGAGATTCTGCTTGACAAATCTCTCTGGGGAAGCACCTCTGAAACCCAGGACTGGCTCCAATGTTATGGCCGCTCAGAAGAAAGGCACATCCATACAGTCATGGAATAATGGGTAAATGGGCACTGAATCTTCATTTTTTCTCCTTTTCTTTTTTAGTGGAATAGAAATAATTCACAAAGAGGAGGGGAGAGCTATTATGAAACACATAACTACATAATGTAGTGTAAAACAGCAACAAAAAGCCAATAAAAGGAAATAAGAAAAGTTGAACATTGGTGCGTACATTAGTCCTAGGTTTGAGTAATCAGATTTTTGGATCTTGCAACCAATTTTATTCTAAACATTAATTTGGGGACAAACATACAATATTAATTGTTTAAAATCATATACTACCTCCACATTGCTCTGCTTCAATGTCACTAGACTTTCACTTGGAGTAGTTCTGTGATAGTTATTCCATTCATCCACACATAGTTATTCCATTCATCCACATAGTTAGTTCACTGCATACTCCGGGTGATAATTTAATTCAGAAACTCTGGTGACACTATCCTTCCTTTTCATAGCAGCATATTGAGCAGGAGTAGATGAAAAAGCCCATCTAGAACTGGACTTATGCTTCTGCCTCAACCCCTGATAATCAGCTTCAACGTATTTTGGGAAGAACACCATCATACCCTGTTCTGGTACAACTGTCAAAGCAAATTTCACCATATTTTGTTGGAAAGTACAGATATTTTTAAAGAATTATTTTAGAAAAGCATAGCTAAATCTCTCAACACCGATATTTATAAACTCTGATATGCTCTATCCCCTTGTTGAGCTATGATCTAGTCACACATTTCATCCTATTCTGCTAAAAATAAAACTCACCTCTATTTGCTTTTTTTGTTTTTGTTTTCATTGTGCACTGGGGGAACTCTCTTTGGGAATAAAACCCTGAATCCTGATTTAGTCTTGAATCCTGAATCAGATCAGACTACCTCTAGAGGAACTTATACAGGAACAGACCATTTCTAAAGCTCTTGAATTAAGGACATGGCAGTGCTGCTATATTCATTACTTCTACAGTTTATACCATGGGGGAGGATATTCTGCAGATGAATATATTCTTTATTTGTGCATGCATTATTAAATCATAATACCTTGTGCCACTGGCCATCATTGATTTTGTTGGAAATCATGGTGCTTGTGTTCCCGTGCCCAAGGTCATAACTGAAATATGGAAACCCATTCTTTATCTGGATAGTGGCAAAATCAGCATGATTGATCCGAGCCATATAGAAAAGTAGCCCATTTTCAGCCTTAGTTCTGATTTCAAGTTCAATAGTGAGTCTGCACATTTGGAAAAGGAAAGGAAAGAGAAGCGGGGAGGGGACATTCAGAAAACATTACTGTTTTATCTTTCATTCTTTCTCATACAGCTAGTGCTGCCAATGGCAAACTTATTTATAAGTGAAATAAAACCAAGACATCCATATTCCATTTCTAGACTTGCCAAGTTATATAGATGTAATATTCATGGATTTAATGCACAGATGTGATTTAAGATTTGAAAATATATTTTTGGGGGGCTGAAAAATAACAATACTTGTCTGCGATACACAGAACGTGACAGTTCATCTTAAGAATCAGCTGTCAGAGATTAGTTTTCAAAGTACTGAAAGAATATGCATGATTTCTGAGCACATGCATGTGAAATAATTCTGGAAAATCACATCATTATCAGTTGAAAAGAAACCACTAAAGAAAGCAAAAACAAAACATGTTATGTGAAAAGCACAAGATGCCAGTGACTATAAAACAAAAACTGGTAAATATCTAAAGTGGGCACTAGAGTACATGTTTTTGACAGTTGGGCAGTATCATACAGGCTAGTTAATTGTTTCTTTTGGTATGTTTGGAATATCTATCTATCTATCTATCTATCTATCTATCTATCTATCTATCTATCTATCTTTATTCTCTTCCCTTTTTTGGGAAGTGAAATTTATGCTTAAAGACCCATCCTAATTTTAGAAAGTGACTTTTAGTTCTAAAATTAAATTACTCATTTTATGAAGGCTAAAAAGAAAACAGGCTTGCTCATTTTCAGTGCTTTGAATTATGGCTGTCTTGTTTTAAAACAACTACAATTTAGCAATTTTTACTACCAGAACCAATTTCTTTTCAACTTTATTTCAGAATGGACTTATTTATTTAAAGAACTTATAAGGCTGCCTGTTTCACATAATGATCCTAGGTGGCTCATAACAACCACTAAAAACAAGAATGAAAGCAGATTGACTCTTCCCACAAGGTGCCAGATTAACCAAACTATTAGCCTCTTGACTCAACCCCCATCCTAGCCCAAAGCTTGGTGGAAGAGCCAGGTCTTCATGGCCTTCCAGAAGGCTAAAAGGATAGGGGCCCCTCCAATTTCAGGTGAGAGACTATTAGCTTACTTGTTTTTAACTTTAGTGTCATCAAATGCAACTGCAATATGGCTGTTTCTTGAGAGGCCAAATTGCTTGCCCCCTTCCAAAGCAACTGGTTCCACATCAGCAGCACAATGTTCCTACAAAACAAAACAAAACACCATCATAATCTTTTCTTCTATATGTACCAGCAACTTAGAACAAGATTGCTCCCATACCTTTTAAGGAAAGCCATTAATATTTTCTCTGAAAAGCAAATCATTTGAATATTGTAAAACATTGACTTTCTTCCTCCTTTTTCAAATATTTCTAATGCTTGTCTTTTGGCATAAATAATCAGTCAGTGATGTTGCACCTATGTCAGTAGCAGATACTGCATCCTATTTATAACCGAAAGCCCATTACCTTCCCACTTCTACTAAATAGGAATTACGATTATAGTACTGCTTCTATGCAAAACACTACAGCAGGCTTGTGAATCCAGACACTGCTCATAAGTCCTTTGTGAAATTCAGATAAGCCACACACTTACGTGATGTTGCCCCCCTGGTGGAATAAGACAAATAGTACTTGCTGATGCGGGATCAGGTGTGGGGTAACAGAAGAACCCTGCACCAATCGCTTTGTCTCTTGTTAAGATGGATCAAGTATACACTATGGATCTTATCTACCACTGCAGAAAATTACTGAATTAGGAGGAAAGAAAACTGATATGCAATCACTTTAGCATATAATGTCATATTTCAATCAAGCTGAGACTTCTAGTAGTACACCTGTGGATTTAAAAATCTGCAAAATGTTTGTGCTAAATGTACATATAGTGAATGCACAATTATAATAATATCTTGCAGAATTGAAAATAGCTTTTTAATGGTTTTTCTGGAATCTCAAGGATCTTCACTTTGATGAAAAGCAGTGGCTCAAATAATTACAGTTAAAATTACCTGAATACTATAATTTTGCTAATTAAATAGAAGGAGAAGCTGAAGAAGAATATGCAGTAGTGACAGAGGATCCATTGCCTTAATACAGTAGAAAAGAAAAGAGAAAACCGTATGTGGATGAAGGCATGTAAACTCATTTAAAATACTTGTGCTCTAATGATCGCCTTTTAATGCCAGCTACAAAAGACAACCATAAATGTGAGTGGCATCTATTTTCAGTTTCTATTGGATGCACTATGAAAAATCAAATAGAATGATATTGTTTGTCTCCATCCAAATCAATGAAGTTCTTACTGCAAAATACCTTTAAGACATGATTAATATTGCATTAAAAACATAAAATGTATACTTAAAAAAATGCTTTTGATGTTTCCGTAATAATTTGTCCATGCAAAGAAATCTTAACAGAGTTCAGAAACTGGTTTTTGAATGGTTTATGAGAACAAGCATACTCTTCTTACTCTGCCCCAGGTGCAATTCAAAGAGAAAGACAGAAAGAACAAAACTTTAGAGCACTTCCAGACAAAGTGTTTGTGATGCTTGGAATCAAAATAAGGCAAAGCTACCCATCCAGATTTACTGCCAATTCACTGCTTTTCTAGATAAACCCGACAGATCCTTCTAGGCTAGCATCATGCTTAAAACAGCAACACTCTAAATATGACATTTGAGGTATGTATTGCCACATGTTCTGGTTTGGTGATACTGTTGAACAAGAAGGCCAAATCAGGAGGACGTCTGGAAGAGCTCAGTTACAAATGTGTGATGATGGTCCTTCAGCAAATGGTAATTGACAAAGGAAAAAAAAAAAACCCACCCTTTGCAGTCGTTGCCTACTTCTGTTTTAATACAATTTTCATGAAATGCACATGGATGATACTGACACATTCCACTCATCCAGCATAGCTAGATACATCACGGAATATTTTAAGGAGTTGTCTAATTAAGTTTTTCAGCTGAAATCTTGAGCGGATATTTCCAGTGCAACAGACACAAATGCTTTTAGTAAAAGCATTTACGCAAACGGAATTGCTGTCTGACAATCTCACACATTTGTGGGCAAAACTGCATTACCGGTGACGGAAGGAGAAGAGAGAGGAGCCATTTAGTAACTGAAACCGCACTGCAGTTCATTGAGCATTGTTAAATGAAAAGGGAGAAAAAGGCAGGGTCACACTAGGAGATACCGTCACGTCAGAGTCAGCTGAACTACTGGCGCTCTTCACTTCAGCAGCAAGCAGTTCCTGAGAAGCAGTAAACAACATGAGGCAGAAGCAACAACTGTTGATGTCCCTAAACAGGTAACAGCATTACTAGCAGGCAGTAAGCCTTTGTGGCCATCTCACACCTAAAACTGCCAAGCTAACTACTCCGCCTATTATTTTCAAAACAATTTCTTCCTTTAAATTGAAGACCAACCCCTACTCTAAGTTCGAAGGAAGATCTGCGTTTGTCTGCATGAAGCTTGCCCATAATGTACAGGACAAAGAAATGCAAATCAAGCAAACCCCAGCAGTCCAAATCATTTCATATTAGAAGCATTTGCAATAGAAGCACCTGCGTGGGATGAAGCCAAAATGATCAACCTTATAAAGCAATACAGTGAAAAACAAGCAGAAATAATTCTCCTTGACATCTGTGGCTCTGATGTCACAATACTAGGAGTTCTTAGGTTGATGAATATTATATGAAATAATAGGGTAAGACAATATGTGGAGACGTGTGGATGGACTCCCAGATTTAAGACTGCCAAATAGGAAACAGTTTTAGAGGAATAACTGTTTTAGACATCAAGGAATCTCTTGCAGCATCTTGAAAGCTAATGCACATTCTGCTAGAACTTAGTAGATAAGAAGATCCTGCTAGCTCAGTCCTTAGCAGATCTAGTCCAGCATTCTGTGTCACACAGCAGCCAAATTGATATATCTGAGAAGCTCACAAGTCTGGGCTGGGAACAACAGCTCCCTTTTACTGTCACTTCCCAGCAACCAGGATTTAAGGGGAGCTGCCTATGATTCAGGGGATAGTGAACAGGCATCAGTATTAGTAGCCATTAATAGCCTGATCTTCCATGGACTGTCCCGGTCCTCTTCAGGCTGGCTGTCTTTACCAGCTACTGGCAGTAGTATAACCTTGTGCTAAGTAAAAAAAAAAAAAGTATTTCCTTCTGTGGATCATGAATCTTCCTCTATTTAGTTTCAATGGACAATCTCTAATACTGTGAAAGAAGAAAACCTTTATTTTCTCTATGCCATGCATGACTTTACATACCTCTACCATGTTTCTCCTGAACTTTATTGGAAGCCAAAGAGGGGCACAAAGGAACTGTCCAGCCCTCTAATTATTGTGTTGAACTTTTTTGGTACCTTTTCCAGCTCAATAACATGTTTAAGCTGTGGTGATCCCAACTGTACATAGACCTGTACATAATAGTCCAATTATGGTCTCACCAAAGATTTTTATAAGGAGATTATTATACCAACAGTTCTATTTTCAATCTTCTTTCTAATGATTCCAAGCATGGAATTCACTTTTTTATAGCAGCTACAGAATGAGTTGACATTTTTATGACACTGTCCACTGTGACTCTAAAAATCTTTTCCTGGTCAGTCAGTGCTAGTTGAAATCCCATTAATGTTTAGATGAAATTTGCAATTTTTTGTGCTAACATGTATCATGGTACACTTATCTTCACTACTTGATACTTGTTTGCAATTGTTAGTTCAATTGTAAGAGCATTTCAGACTCAGACCTATGTCTAAGAATACCAAGTAGTCTTTCATAACAAAGCTATGAAAAAGTTGCACCACACCACCATAAAACTGGTATCACATGAGCTCTTATGGATATTTTGACATTTCTTTCTTAGACATTCTGGTAGAAATTGTCCTTGTTTAATATATATTAAGACTTTCTGTATATATTAAACCACTATTATCTTTACTGTTTATTTAATCAGCCAGAATTCATCAATAGCACTAAAGGTACCATCACCCTGTAGAAATGGTAAGCCCTACAAGGAATGGGAGAAAAATAATTATTGAGATTGAACATACAAAGCTGCCTTATAGGAAAGAATTATCCGTTGTTTCATCAACTAGAGTCCTTTATGTTGCAAATGAAAGCAAAAATAGAAGCTGGGGCCCTTTCTATACAAAGCAAATATTCTGCCCTCCAAGAAGGCTTCATAACTCTATGAAATCACTCTCTTCACAATTTAAGAGTGAATCACACCAGCAGATCAACCGATACACAGTGTTTGTGAAGTTGTAGAACCATAAAAGTTTTCTTTTATGTTCTACAAATTATGTTTTTGTGGACAAAAAAGCTGTTGCAAAATATATCGCTAATTCACCCTCTTATTATTGGAAAAATAATATTTTTTTATTTTTGCTAAGTATTACCAATGGAGTCTCTTATTATTTACCTTGAATAGCTATTATATCTGTTCTATCTACCCAGAGCTTGGCTGAGATTTGTTTAGTACACAGCTGCAAAGGAAATGTTAAAGAAAAAAGATCACTTCAAATCTTGTTTCAAGCTGCAAGCTTACAGCAGTTTTTAAAAAATGGGTTAAACATGGGCTACCTTTAGAAGAAAGAATGGTATAATAACGGTAATAACAATAATGACCATTGCCACCACCAGCACAATAATATTGAACTATCTGAAAACAGGAAACCAATATTTGGATGAAATCTTTCAGCTCAAATTGTTTGTACCAGCAACATGTTACTAAAATATACCTTTTAAAAACCAACTGCAATATAACAAAAATATATATATTCCATGTGTTACCATCAGGCCATTTTGTGAGAATTAATCAATTATGTTGCTTTATGTTGCCTATTCACTCACTCACACACACACACACACACACACACACACACACACACCAACCTTTATTACTAAATCTGAGTAACCCCTTAACCATAGTTACTTAAGAGTGCTTTAGAACTACTGATTCCACATGCATGTTAACATGTTGTGTGCAAGTCAAGTCCGCCAGAAAGACACACTATATTTTGTCATACACATTGTGTCTTTGTTGGGTTTCTGCTACTTCCTTCTTTCACTGAAGCAATTCTCTTGCCATAATACAACTTGTGTTATCTGAGTCCCTCTGCAAAGCCTCTTCTAAAAAGCCAGGGGAGAGGTTAGATAAGATTTGTGCATAAATGGCTTTCTGCTTGTGCAACCTATTTCATATGATACAGTGATTGTATTGGACAAGGTGGGATATTGGCCTGGTTTTCCACCGTGGTTTCTGTAAGAGTAGCTGATGAAAGCAGCAAACAAATGCCAGGTTTTTGTCACAATGACAGAGAGCAATGGTTGCAGTGTTGACACACTGAGCTATAATCAGTTTTTTTTTTTTGAAATAGGAAAGGAAAAGAGATTAAATAATGGGATTCCAACTATCTCCCCTTTAGATGACAGGTTCATACATAAACCATTTCATTGGAAGCTGAAAAACTGCTGGTCTGGTAGATAGAGTCATTGATCTCCATCCATTATTTTTTTTTTGCACAGATGTTCACTTCACAAATATAACATGACCAAAGTTACTGTTGTGATGGAAGTTTCAGCGGAAAAGTCAAAGTAATAGGATATCAAAAATAGTACTAAAAAAGGCATTTTTTTGGAAACCCTCATAGTCACTGTCTAACCTGAGACACCTGCAAAGAATAATGGGAAAGAATGGAAGAAAGATCTGAAGGATGATCTCTAGTGAGGGCAGGATGGGGGTTGTCCATCCATCCTTGCCCTACTTGACCTCTCAATGGCTTTTGATACCATTGCCCATGGTATCCTCCTGGATCAACTCAGAGGATTGTGGGAGGGGTGGCAGGGTGTTTTGCTGGTTCGCCTCCTTTCTCCGGGATCGATTCCAGTCAGTGGTGATTGGGGGGGAGAGATCCCACCCTCGGCCTGTACTCTGTGGGGTGCCACAGAGGTCAGTGCTCTCTCCACTCCTATTCAACATCTAAATGAGGTTGCTGGGTGAGCTCATCTGTTGCCATGGAGTGAGGTATCATCAGTATGCTGATGATACCCAATTATACATCTCTGTCCCTAGTGAATTAAGTGATGCCATGGACGTCTTATCCTGGTGCCTGGAGGCTGTGAGGATCTGGATGGGAAACAACAGGCTTCAATTGAACCCTGGCAAGGCTAAGTGGCTTTGGGTTTTGGGGCCCACTGGTTCTAGGACTGTGCCATCTTTGGTGCTGGATGGGGTGGCACTGCCCTAGACGGACCCCCAGATTGTGCACTGGGTCTGTCTGGGGCAGTGCTACCCTATCTAATACCAAAGATGGAAAAACCTTGTTCCCAGGAGGACCAAATACCCAGAGCCACTCCATGTTGCTTGGATTGAGTCAAAGCCCATTGCGCCACATCCAGACCCCTACAGCCTCCAGACACTGGATAGGACATCCACAACATCACTCAATGGGCCTGGGGTGGAAATATATAACTGGGCATCATGTGCACATTGATGGTACCTCACCCCAAACCATCAGATCACCTCACCCAGCAGCTTCATGTAGATGTTAAATAGGAGAGGAGAGAGGACCGAGCCCTGAGGCACCTCACACAATAAGGGCTATGGGCTGGATCTCTCCTCCCCCCATCAACACTGACTGAAATCGATCCCAGAGGAAAGAGGAAAACCAGGACATCACAGTGCCACCTACCCCCAATTCCCAAAGGTGATTCAGAAGGATACCATCATCAATGGTACTGAATGCTGCTGAGAGGTTAAGAAGAGCAAGGATGGAAGCACTACTCCCCTCCCGCTGCCACCAGAGGTCATCCAAGAGTGCAATCAATGTCATTTCAGTCCCAAACCCTGGCCTGAACTCTGATTGAAAGGGGTCCAGATAATCTGCTTCATCCAGAGTTCTCTGCAACTGCCATGCTACCACTCTCTCCACTACCTTCTCTAAAAAGGGGAGGTTGGAAACTGGATGAAAGTTGTCCAGATTGGTTGGGTCGAGAGAAGGCCCCTTGAGGAGAGGGCACAACACTACCTCCTTAAATGCTGGTGGAACTACTCCTTCCTTTAGTGATGAATTGACTGCCACCCATACCTAACCATATGTCCCCTCCCGTGCAGCTTTAATAAACCAGGAGGGGCACGGATCTAACATACAAGTGGCCGAAGTAGTAGTTGCAATTATGTTTCGCTGCTCTTATCGCCATGAGGTAATTTTGCTACATCCAGTTATTATATGGTCAACTGTTTCATCCTTATCCTGGCATAACCAGCATTTCCTACTCAAACTGGGTCTTTTCTATTTTGCTTGATGACATCTATGCATAGGGCTTCTTCTTTGGGAGCAAAAAGAATTCCTTCTGTTTCCTTTTTAAATATACTATTCTTGTGCCACTGTTATTGTCTGATTTTCCTTCAGTATCTTTCAAAAAATGCCCATAATGTGCTTTCATTTTTCAAGTTGTTGCACCTCATTTCAAGGTGTTGCATTTTATAGTCATGTTTTGATTTTATTTATGCCATTTGAAATTTTTTTCCTATTTATTTTTAACAAGCTATATGCTATTATTTTAAAAGAATTAGGAAAAGATAATTGCAATATAAGTGCAAATTTAAAAGAATATAAAAATAGATAATGCAGATTTTAAAAACCCCAATATAACCCTAAAATATGGGCAGTTAATCAATAAATTTAAGATATCATATAACTAATATATTATAATACATCATTAAAAGTTTATAATACTATAAGATATTTCATACCCTTTTTATAATCAAAATACATCTCTGTTAAATTTTAAAGATACTTGATTGGAGTCAATAGGAGGAAGAGAGAAAGACTATCGGTAATAAACAATACATTAAGACAATATTGTAAATTATATGTAGATTATGTGTTAAGATAAAATACAAACTCTAAAACCCAAATTTTGGCTGTGACAGAATTCTATGTATGAAATAGAAATAGAAATATAGAAATAGAATTGTATAGAAATAATAAATATAGAAATAGAATTGAATGAGTCTCCCTCAATTTGGTTGCCATTCTTCCACATGGATCAAAGATCTTTTCCAATAAAGAGCTGTTAACATACAAAGCCAATTCAGTATATTTTTAAAGAATGCCTAGTTTAGTGAAGTTTAATAAGAATATCTCAGGATAAAATGGGGTTACTGCTTTCAAAATTTGTTTCACTCCATAATA
Source organism: Python bivittatus (assembly GCF_059951505.1). NCBI lineage: Eukaryota > Metazoa > Chordata > Lepidosauria > Squamata > Pythonidae > Python > Python bivittatus. The sequence continues at coordinate 68,273,981 of NW_028277030.1, read as the reverse complement.
GATTATTTTCCAGTACTGTTGAGTTTTGCAACATTGCCACCATATATGGAAGAAGGATCCAATCTGTTCATTATGTTTCCGGCATTTCTCGGAAAAAGAATGATTTATTTAATCAAGACAGGAGTGATTTATACACCAATTCTCTCTAAGTAAATTTAATGTTCAATTATTTTTCATTGAAATTCCTACTGTTCCATCTCTATTAACTATATTCAAATTCTGCATCCATTTAATCATACAGTCTTTAACCCAGGTTGTGAGTTGTATTTCACTAATAAATTATAAATTGTGCCTAACAAATGTTCAGTATTATGAGTTATAAGATTTTCAAATTCAGTCAGCTTTATCAATATTCTCCCTCGTTTCTGTAATTCTTTTGTTGCTGTGCTGGTTATTTGAAAGTAATGGAACCAGTTAAGTGTAGAAGAGCACTGTATAGTAAGAGACTTGAAATATCTTAATTTGTCCTGTTGACATTAAAACTTGCAATCTGTCAAGTTGTTTTCTCTCCATTGAGCAAATTTCTTAGTGCCCTCATCCTTGTAAAAATAGGCATTCAATAATGAAGTAAGAGAGGAAAATCTAGACTTATTCTTTTCCTATATTTATCCCAAATGCTCAAGAAGTTACTCTAGATCTATGTAAAAAACTTAGGGTTAAAGCCTATTTTTTTGATAACTGCAAACAAAAAGGTCCATTCTAAATTGTCAAAGGCTTTTTCAGCATCAAGAAAAATGATGGCTATTCTTTGGTCCTTCTGATTTACCCTATCAATAACATTTAGAATATAACTAATATAATCTTTCATATGCCCCTTCAGGATAAAGCCCATTTAATCAGAATATATCAACTCAACTAAAAAGCCATTTGGCTTTTTAGCAAGGATTGCCATGAAGAGTTTATAATACACATTCAATAACAAAATGGATCTATATGCTTTGGGACAAATCGAATCATTTCCTTCTTTATAAATCAAGGAAATAAAATCTTTCCATGATGAGGGGAATTCTTCAAGTACCTGACTGTTCACTACTTGAGTTAAAGGTTTAATCAGAGTTTCTTGAAGAGTCTTGTAATAGATTGCAGAAATACCATCAGGTCCTGGAGTTTTATTCATTTTTAACTTTTTAATTTCCTCTATAGTTTCATCTTGTGTTGTAGATTAATTTTTTTTTGTTGATTGGCAAAATTTGTAAGTAATATTCCATTCAAGTATTCTTCAATTTTTACTGGATCAGATTCTTGTTTATTACATGTAATTAATGAGTTGCTACATATATTTTTACTTGCCTTGACATAATCATTAAGCCATCATTTTTCTTCCTGTACAGGTTTTCTTGCCTACCAGTCTTCCTTGGAAGATGTAATCTATTGATTTCACTACAAGAGTCTAGAGCATTATTCATTAAACACACACACACACACACACACACACACACACTATTATTGCCTTCCTTCAATCTGGTGATCCCAAGCAACATTAGATTTTCATAATTCTCTCTGTGCACCCTTAGTTTTAAAGTGTTTAGTTACCAAATGTGAAAAACTGTTAATGTTCCACATAGTACAACTGTGCAATATCCTAGTCCCATATATAAAAACCATCCACAGTAGTGTCACAGAAACACTTACAGGTAAAGGTGGGAAGGGAGGAGGAGGAGGGGAAGTTGTACTCGCTTTCTCCTCTTCCTTCTCTGGTTTAGGATGAACTGTTGTCTGAGAAGTTTGATCTTCATCCTCCTTTTCATGAAGTGGTCCTAAATCAGGACATTGTCCTATATCTGCATTTTCAAAGGATACTGCTTGGGCGAAATCCATTGGACTATGGAAACACAAGGAAACCAGCAGCGTGAAATAATGCCTCTTATTCAATACCATCCCTTTTAAGCCCTTATATTAGTTAAATGAATAATTCAGTGTAAATTATAAACTTATTTACATGGAATCCAGGTGATTCTACACTATATTTGCTTTAAAAAGTTCTAGCATGTGCAGTGGCAATGTTGCATAGTTACAGTATTGAAGATGACATGGCAGACAGAGTTTAAACCTCCACAAAACCGTGAAATGCACTGAGTGATCATGGACTAAGACTTATTTCTTAACCTTAGTCTACTTCCTATATTGCTATTAGGATACAAAAGGTGACAGACAGAGACATGGATAATATTCATGCTTGCAGAAAGGGCAAGATAAAAATATAATAAATCACAGAAGTAATTCTTTTCTAGCAACTTTTCATCTCTCCATTACAGAAGATCAGGGTTATCCCAGGTCACTAATACAAGTAATTGAGATATTATTGTTGTTGTTGTTGTTGTTGTTGTTGTTGTTGTTGTTGTTGTTATTTTTAGAGGCTGCCTGACTCCAGATGGGCTCTGGCAGTTTATGTTAAAAAAGTAAGAACAATTAAGAGAAGAAACATATGATAAACCCTCAGAAGGTAGTCTGTGAATTACAATAAATATCCTTAGAAGTAGAGGCCAAAGTGTTAGCCCTCAGGGCAACACTGACAGAACTTTTCCAGAATGATCATGTAGGGATGTCCTTTGGGTAGGCTGTGTTCAAGCCCAAATCCTGTGAATATCATCACAGCAAAGAGGGGCTGAGTCTCTCATTTTCCCTCCAGACTGACCACTGAAAGAAGGACACCCTCGAGTCAAAAATACTTTGATATGTCTTCTCCAACCTGCTGATCCCATCCTTGAGGGGCAAAAGAAAGCCGAGTTTTCTCTTTCTCTAGGACAGGAATGGGCATCCTTTTGAAGACTGACCGCTACATTTCTTTGGGATCAGCCAAAGGATACCATGGACAAATAGACAGGGAGAATAGATAGGGACCAGGATTTTAATTTTCTGGAGTTTGGAAGCAGTTTTTTGCGATCTTTCCTTCATTTTTTAACTTAAAAAAAAAATTATTACAAAAAGAAGAAAAAAATACATAAAGTGTATATATATTTTTATACATCTATATTAACACTCTTTTTTCTCTTTATTGTATTTTTTCCCACTTTTTAAAAGATCTTTCCTTCATATCACATTATGGGAAGGCACATGGCATAAATATTTAAGACTGATATGCAGAATCACATTGATTGGTTTCTGGAGCAACATCAACATATACTTACATAGCATTGACAACAAGGTTCCATATACAGCCATCAAAGGCAGGTATGTTTTTAATTGGGCCAGTGTGAAATTCAGGTGGTGTTCCTCCCACAAAAAGCCTTTTAATGGAGATAGGCTGATCTGTTGGGAGTCGCTGGGACTGTCTTCTGTCCTCATCTACTTGAATGGCAAACAGCCTGCAGAATTATGAAAAGTCCATCCATTAGCAAATAGCTCTGATCAAGCAACAGCTCTGCAATGATGGCCTTAAAAAAGCTGGAACCTTTGGTATAGTGGGAAAGAAAGAAGGATGTGAATTCCATTCCTCCCTTTTCACCACCAAATCTAGGCTGTATGGAATTATACTGTTTGATATTGTCTCTCCGTTGATTCAAAGAGAGAGCGGAGTCTGAGAGCTGATACATTTCATTGAGCCAGGCTCTCTCTCTATACAAAAGACTTCGCAAATAGATAAATTCCAAATTTTTGGAATATAATTTAACAACATGTTAGCATCCTTACACCTTAATTTCCTTGCAATTTTGCAAATTTCCTTCCTATCCTGGTTCACCATAGTAATAATATCTAACCAATAACAAGCTACTAATGGACATGTCCAAAACATACACAATATACTGTACTAATGTTATTTCAGATTTATTTCATCTTTAACCTAACAAGGATGGCAGTCACTGTCTGTTTTTTTTAAACAACAACTCCTCCTCCTCCTCCTCCTCCTCCTCCTCCTCCTCCTCCTCCTCCTGGTTTGTATTGTTTATTTTTTAGGTATATAATTTCTTCAACAATGATTTAAGTGAAATGAAATTTAACATCTTTGTTCTTAATTGTTATTCCCTGTTGATATTGGTTAAAAGACTCAGTAAAAATATTTTTAGAAAAGTTAAATGTAACACTCCCAAACCTATGCACGTCAAAAGAGATTAATGTAACTTAATTCCCAGATTTGTAAGTAAACATATTAACTAAAAATAATAAGCATGGAAGTAGTTTGCTTCATTTACATGAGCTCCAAGGCCTTACCAATTACTAATTTTACAGTTCTACAAAATTGCTCATTAATGCTAAACATAAAAGGGCTGGACACAACAAACAGGGGAACACATTCATTTTTTAGTATGGATCTAAAGGTGAAAATAGATCCTGAAGCCAAACATTAGTAGCTCAACACTGGAAGAAGTTTTCCAGTCATTTTATACAGAAGCTTGGAAGAACAGTTCTCTCTCAACCTTACATTAAGATTATGCACACTAAGCAACACTAGTTTTCAGAATAGGCACTGGGATAAATCATTCTCTTTTTTTTTTCCTTTTAAAATTGTGGTCCTACGCCAGATAACAGAACAATAGAAACCCATGGTTTCTGTTAGATAGTATTAAGAAGTATTAAGAGGCAATGTTTACAGCAGAACTAGAAATATGTATAATGACTTATTAACACAGTTGCTGGTTAAATCTCTAATAATTTGTATAGCACTCTGCTATTGTTGAATTTCGTCAAGAAAATGTTTATCCACAGGCAGAGAAGACCAGCACACAAAAAAAGAACTTCACTTGTCAATGCTATCACATAATTACCCTGGAATGGACAGCAATTAGTTCATAATTATATGGGCAATTAGCTTTCCAAAGAGTTTTCAAAAATGTACTCTCCTTTTAATAAAATAAAGCCTGTGTGATGATTAGCAGATGGAGTGATTAGTGTGATAAATTATCTCTTTCCATTTTTACTATAATCCGGTTTGTAAAAATATGATGTCTGCTGTACATGTGGTTTGGATAAAAGGTTTTATAGAGGATGAGCTTAAAGATATATTTCTGTCCACTAGAGAAAAGCAATAATGTGCTACTACAAACTGTCCTTGCAAGTGAATATATCAACACAATCTGTTTTCAACGTACATTGTTAAAATAAATGATCTATTTTTTAGAATTTTCAGTTAGTGTTATTGTAATACTATCAATATATCAATTTGCACGTTGTCAGCGAATTACTGGCAACTTTTCCATTTTTAGGAACTGGAAATTTAACCAAATTCATTATTGCTAAGAACCAGTATAGATGGTAAAATTTTCCTGGAAGTTTTTTTTTTTTTTTTTGTAAAGGCATAGGATCAGAGAAATATGGACATTTCAACAAGAAACAAGCAAGGTAGGATAGGAAAAAGAAATGAAATAATTTTTAAAGAGATGTATTAGAGATGGAGAAGCTATAATATACTATTATTGAAGTAACTGGATGATAAAACCCTGTCCCAAGCCTCAGATAAATCTTTTTCATGTTTGTTTCTACATCCAGACTTAAACCAAGTAACACTTCTTTCCATTAGCTGAACTTTACCATTTTAATTTCATTAATTATATCTTTGCACTTTGACTGAATAACACATGTGATATAAACTTTATGATGACTTAACCACTCTGTCCATGCTGCTATGGAGGCTTAGGGAATTAGATCCTTTCCTATTTTTGTATATTTGAATATTTGGATCCAGGTATTGGCTCAGAAATCATAAAGATTATTTATTAATGTGCATTTTGAAACAAAATCTATATAAAATGTGTACTTAAATGTAAACATCCTGTGGATTTAAAAAAAAGGTGCAGAAAAAGGCCAAAATTGATTCTTGGTAAACACATGGCAAACTGATAGGATGAGACACAGACTGATTTTCATTGTGCTTCAATTGCTGGGCAGTTGATTAGTAAGAAACACTTCTTGAATCTAGCAGTCCCAAATAATTTTATGGATAAATAGTTGCCTGGCTTTAATCAATGTTATTTTTTCTCCTTTTCCTTCTCCTTCTCCTTCTCCTTCTCCTTCTCCTTCTCCTTCTCCTCAGATTAATGTATCAGCTATGTATTTCCTATGTTCATTATACTGTCACTAACAGGGAGTATAAAAGGGAATGGACTTGTTCACAGGTCACCAGAATTTCTTATCCTAGCATGTTGTGCATTACTGAAACTGCCATGGTGCAATGTATTAAAAGAACACTCTGATTGGCAAAACCAATGGCAAGGTTATTTGTTTCCCCCCAAAACGTACCCAGTACTGATGAAGAGTTTTTTAAGATTGCTCTGAGACAAGAGCTCAGCTATAATGTATGTGCAGTGAGAATTCAATTTAAAAAACTTTCTCACAGCAAGGGATCATAACACATATCATGTTATGATCAAAGGAAGTTACTCAGGCTTCTAATCTGTATAAGGTCATAATGTATTATTCATCTTATTTCCTTAAACCACCATCACTTATTTTCATTTGGCATATGTATATCCTAATATTGTTGCACTTGCAGAAAGAATTGCACCCAGCATTACCCCCTTCCATGAAGAGTCTCATTGCTCTACAAACCTACTTTGGAAATGGTGGCATGGGCATACAGTATAATGCTTCTGCAAGGCTATCATATTTAGACTGGAAAAAAACAGACAATCACACCATGGCTGCAAAAAGAGCTTTCTGTATCTCTCTGCTGACTTTTAGTGGCAATTTGGATTTCTGCAGCCCAGATATAGCAGCCCTAGTTTCTTGCTACTCTCTTGATGATCAACAATTGAAGGGAAACAGGAGAAATGAAGGACAAAGGAGTTGCCATTATTTCAGCACTGTATTTGTATCTGCATCAAGGTTTCCAGCTTTTCTGGCTTAAACAAAGTAGCCTCATGGAACTTTGCTTTCCTTAGTCACTTTCTTCCCTTGATTAGTTTGAGTATGAAATACGATATGGTGCATATCAATCATGGCTTTGGAGTCTGACTCAGAAAGCCATGAGTCCATTTTTCGGCTTGGCAATCCTAACTCCCCGACCCGTCACTCCAATAATGTTTAATAAATAACATATATAAACATCAGTTCAGTGTGAATGGAGTTAGGTCCTGCTGTTGCTTTGGCTTCTCACTGGAAGCTGTCCTTTGATATTAGCTCACCAACCAATTCCTTGGCTGCATCCATTAGATTAATAAAGCGCATTTACAAAAGGTGCCCAAGTTTAAACACAGCAATTTAGATTAATAAAAACCTGAAGCAGCAATGCCTACACTAAAGCATAACCTGTGTAATAATGAATTCATCACTGTCAGAAGATGACTTTTAAATGAAAACGGCAGAGATTCCATTCTTCTCTCACACAGTTTCAGGTGCTTGGAAGAATTATAGAGGGTAATGCAGGGCCTGAAATATTCTGATTTATTACCCTCCAAGCCTCTCCAGCCAAATGGAGTGTTCTCTGCCATCATGAAACTCGCCAGACTCTGGTTTGACAGTGATCCTGCGTGGATCTCTTACTCCAGTAGAGATGTGGACTTCAAGTCGACCTCCATTCAGGAATACAGCATAATACACCTGCAAGGACAACCAGCATTTCAGCAGAAAGCCTTTATTCCTAATATTGTGTTTTCCCAGTTGTTTTCTCCAAGAGAACACAGCCTCTTGCTTTGGTGATAACAGAAAAGGACACACAGAAAAAATATCCATTACTGTACTAGTTGGGTGACATGCAAGTTTAATAAGTTATTGTTATTAAATTTGGGGAACCTGACTAATTTTAGCCACTGGTAATGGTTTGAAAGTAATCTGTATTATTGTACTGCCATCAAAAAGGGAAGGGAATATATGTGTAATCCACATAAATAACCGAAAACCAGATTTTTAATTGTACTCAGGTCATAGCTTCTAAAAGTGTTATTAAGATTTCCCCAAATAACTCTTCTAACGTCTTACCCAAATAATATACTAAAGGAGTTAGAATGTATGTATATGTATACACACATGCCCACACACACAAAGTGTTTTATATAGTTTGTATACACAATTATATATTATTATTTTTTACTTCTGACAGTTTTCTGCCTCTCCATTCCAAATGGGTCTAAGTGGAATAGAGCAATAGAAGCAGAGATCAAAAGACCACAGATCAACAAAAAACAATAGACCATAATGGCACAATCCAGGAGGACAGACACAAGCTTAACATCCCCCCAATGCTCCATCTCACAAGAAAGGTTGCAGAAGATGTAATTGTGCAGAGGCTCTCCTGGCCATGGTTTCTACCTGCTGCTCAAAGAGTGTGAATCTGCTCTACAGAGGGAGTGCAATCCCATTTTGAATATAGACAGACTTTCTCTGGAGTCAGAAGGGCTTCATATCCATAGCCACTCCACCTCCTAGAGTTCAGCTTAAGTCCCCAATACCCTCCAGGCACCAAGTCAGGATCTTCACCATATCTCCTGGCCAGCCTGGGGCAGAGATGCGAAGCTGGGTAACCTCAGCATATTGTTGATATCTCACCCCATGCTGAAGAATGGCCTCACTCAGCAGCTCCATGTAGATGTTAAATAGTAAGGGGGAAATGGCTGAACTCTGCAGCATTCCATAATATAATAACAGTATATGTGCATATATTCCCTCTCTCTACCTATCTACCTACCTAGATACCTTACCTACCTACCTTCTATAATCACATACTGGATTAAGGATGTTTTTAGCTCTGGTAAGATAAAAACCATAGAGATTAGAATCTTTGCATCATCTGGTTTCCATCTTTCTCTTTTGTGTGTCAATTTTCACTTAAAATGTGCATGAACATCGATTTAAGTTTTGACAGTTTTTTTCCACAAAATATATACTGTTATGTTTACTTTATCCTAAAATATTAAGTCTTCCATGCATTTCATTCTAATATGATCATTTTTTTTAAAATCCAAGACTGCATTCTGAAGTTCAGGGAAGTGGAAAAACTAAGAGGTACAGTAATTCAGTTCTATTGAAGAAGTGCAGGCAAAATTGGTTTGTTTAAAAATGAAAACAGAGTAAGTTCTTCAAGTGCCCTACTTTAAACTTGTCTTGTTCCTTCATTTTCCCAACTGTTTTCAGTACAAGAAACACAAAAACAGTTATAATTTTGGATTCCTATATCACAGAGTTAGCTGTAATAAAGGAGTCGTTTAAAATACACAACAGAATAGATGCAGACATCCCATACTACATTTGGGGGGGGGCATTTTTTCCTTGTTGTGCTGTTCAGGTTCCCTCCTTCCCCCACAGGTTCTTCCTCTTAGACTAAAATATATCAATATTATATAGTGGGTTTGGTTTTATTTTGGTACGTCTTCACTTCTGGTGATTGCCTGGACAAGTCAGTCAGTCTTTTGGTAAGATTTTTGGAAGTGGTTCGCCCTGGCTTTCTTTCTACAGCTCAGAGAGATTGACTGGCCCAAAGTCACCCAGTTTGCCTCATGCTTTAGGCAGGAGTAGAACTCCCAATTTCCTGGTTTCTAGCTTTGTGATTTTAATCAAACTGGTTCTAGTTATATGACATGATATTAATTATATTTATTAAATTATATTACTATAACCCTAACTATCATTTGAAAAATTAAGCTGCTACAAGGGCAGCACTAACTGAAACAGAACACAATTACCAAAGCCATAATTTATTTTTAAATTTTATTTGATTGATACCCTGCCTTTCTGTCCTGCCAATTAAAATAGTTCTGAAATAATGCAATAAATATTGAGTTTACTTGTTTTAAAGCTTTCAAAAGAAGAACTGAATAAATTTCCTGAAGTTGCATTCCATTTTAGGTTTGTCGTAAGCTAAACTTAGAATAATTCCATTCAAAATCTGAGCATATAACTGCCAGTGGTGCTACCAGCAAGAGTAAATCAAACAATCCCTTTCATCATTCCGTACCTGCCCTGTTTGTCTGCGCCTCCTTCTTGGAGGTACAGATATTTCATTAGTGCCAAAGAGTATGATGCCAGATTCATTTTTAGTACTGAAGGACAAGTGAATTTCTGTTCCCACTTCGAGAGAGACTGGCGGCATCTCCACAAAGCCAGGTTTAGGGAAGCTGACTGTGTAGATATTCTGTAAGAAAGAAAGAATTGAATAAAAAAAAAATGCTTGAAACAGCAGATCATAATAAATGGTGCAACAGTTTACATTTCAAATGCTGTATAAGCACTTCTCCATCTGTTAAATCCATTAGAAAACATTTGTTAAGCCTAGATTCAGCTCAAAATAATTTTTTATGTGAAGCTCCTTCCAGCATTCTATTAGTTTCGGTCATGGATATCTAGGATTGGCACATGGCTGCCAAAAATTTGCTGTACCTTTGAAGTCCTCACTGCAGAGAACTGTTAAGTAGTTGGGTATTCGCTTGATGTTCCTCTTCTTATCTTGTCAATTGCCCTCCTCCCCCCCCCCCCAGTTGCTATGAGCAAGAATCAGGTATGCCACACAGCAGTTCAGAAAGAAAGTAGATGCAGAACTAGTAAAAGAAGTGATGGGGAAAGCTTCAATAAGGAATTTAAAGGCACAACATGGATGTCTAGGTGGCAACCTTGGTAGACAATATTATGAAAGTTATTGCATAAACTACCTCATAGAAGAGGACCCAAGGAAGATATGATAATCAGATGGCCCCTCTCAAAACTCCTAGAAAGTTAATTTCAAACTTGTGATGCTAAAACTTAAAATGTATATGGGCCACCATATGGTGATGGTGGAAGAACCCAACAGAGATAAGGTGATGGTGGATGAACCCTCAGATGGCAGAAGAACACATACAGAGGCATCTGAGGTAGGTCTTACATACTGGTGAATATGAAAGGTGGTGGTCCTTGAGATATCTGGGTCCCTAGCTGCCATATAATGAAACGTTGGTTTGACATATTAGATGCAATGTAAATCTATGTTTGTTTGTTTATTTATTTATACATCACATTTAGATAGCCGCCCATCTCACAAAGCGAGTCTGGGTGGCGTACAACAATTAAAATAAAATAACAAGTGAATAAAAACAGGTATTATAAAAAGAAAAAAATATTATTAGAATAAAAACATTATCATAAATTAAAAAAAAGATTTTTTAAAAAAGATTTTAAAATATATAAACCCCATGGAGAGAGTAGAGTATCAATTACAGCGGAGCCATCTAACAATGTCTCTGGTTCCCAAAGACCCCCAGGCTTGATGACACAACCAGGTCTTGAGGGACTTCCCTCAAGAGGGAAGGGGCGAGCCTAACTTCAGGAGGGAGAATGTTCCACAAGGAGGCAGCCACGGCAGAGAAGTCCCACCTCCTGGGACCCACCAAATGCAAGTCCCTGGCTGATGGAACATGTAGCATATCTTCCCTGCTGGATCTGATGGGATGGGCTGATGTAATCGGGGAGAGGTGGTCCCTCAAATAACCTGGCCCATGCCATGAAGGGCTTTAAGGTCAAAACCAGCACCTTGAGTTGGACCTGGAAGCAAACCGGGAGCCAATGCAACTTGCGAAGCAGATGTGTAACGTGTGCTCTTCTAGGAGCACACACAACTGCCTGCACTGCTGCATTCTGCACCAGTTGAAGCTTCCAGATATTCTTCAAGGGCAGCCCCACATAGACCACATTACAGTAGTTGAATCTGGAGGTGACTAAGGCATGAGTGACTGTGAGCAGAGCCTCCCGATCCAGGAAAGGACACAATTGGAGCACAACATGGAGTTGTGCGAAGGCCCTCCTAGCCACGACTGCCACCTGCTCCTCGAGCAGGAGTCATGAGTTTAGGAGGACCCCCAAATTGCACACTGGGTCTGTCTGGGGCAGTGCCACCCCATCCAGCACCAAAGATGGTATAGTCCCAGAACTGGCAGGACCCCACACCCACTCAGTCTTGCCAGGGTTCAGTTGAAGCCTGTTGTTCCCTATCCAGACCCCCACAGCCTCCAGACACCAGGATAAGGTGTCCACAGCATCATTTACTTTGCCAGGGGCAGAGATGTATAGTTGGGTATCATCAGCATACTGATGATACCTCACCCCATGGTGTTGGATGAGCTCATCCAGCGGCCTCATGTAGATATTAAATGTTCGAACCTTACTACCCAAATAATGGAAAAGTCTGTTTCCAAAGTCTGTCCAGACAGCTGGTGTGATTTACATAATTTGCATTGATATAAATCAACACAAATCTGCATAATTATATAATTGATTATTTATGCTTCTGGTGTAACTGATTGTTTATGCTATTGATTGTTTATGCACTTTCTATAAACTATATACATTTGGATTTAAGTTTCTCCCCCCCCCCCTTCAAAATCAATCGAGTTGTATTTAGGCTCCTTCATTTGTCAATGCTTTATTATCATTATCATTATTATCATCATTATTATTAGCATTTCAGCTTGTCAGCTGAGCCCAACTCATAAATAAGCCATGCATGGCTTAGTTCATAGTTTAACTGCTTTCCACACTAGGAGATATTAGAGTGCTTAATTTCACTTTATTTAAAGCACTAGTTTTACATGAGATTGGCTTAGTTTGGCCAATATACTATTGTAGGTTATGCTTAGGAATTGTTCTCGGCAACTCTGCTTGAGATGTCCATATATATTGTCTTAACTTCCCTAGTGGAGGTAAAGATATAAATAACAAATATATAATAAACTTGCCATTGTGGAAATGTCTCATATACTTAATAAAATAAACACATAGCATCTTGTGGAAGAAGGAGAAGGTAGTTTATTCAAAGCTATATGGCAAGTTTTTCCTTTCTTAATTAGTGCCGTGCAAGTTGTAAAGTAGCTGTTTGCCAATGTAAATGGCTGGTCTTAGGTTGTTCGAGGAGAGAGAGAATTCAGAAACTAACCTGCAGTGTGCACCCTCTGGTAATGCCAAGATAGTCAGGACTACTTAAAAGATTATATGGTGTCCGGGAAATTTCAATATCTTTGAGACAGCCTGCATATTTCTTTGTATTTACTTCTGGTCTGTCAATACAAAGTAAAAATAGTTAACTTTCAAGTCAAACACTCCAGGACCTAAAGAATTGTTCTAAAAAATCATGTTAAAAATATGATTTTTGTACTGGTCCAGTTCGAAGAAACCCAGGGATTTCTTAAAGACCAACACATTCATAATGCATCAAATCCCATGAGCTTACTGAACCACTGAATTCAAGAATTCCTACTATAATACACATGCACAAAATTATTTGTTTTTTCTACAGAGAATCACTACTCTTATAGAATATAACAGCTATAACATTATATTGAATCTTGTACAACTTCTTATGTACTGTAAGCATTTGAGCAGCAGTTCTACTCAATCTATCCCTTGACTGTAATGATTAAGGGATTTCTAGTTTCTAAAACAAACTAGAAACTGGACTAAAGAAACAAAACGTTGAAATCCTGACTAGAAGGATGATAATAACTAAAGTACAGGTAGTCCTCGGGTTACATTTATTCATTCAGCGACCATTCAAAGATACAATGGCACTGAAAAAATGGACTTATGACCAGTCCTTGAAGTTCCAGCCATCATAGCACTCCCATGGTCATGGGATCAAAATTTGGGTGCTTGCTGACTGACTTGTATTTATGACCGCCATTCCTGCCACCATCCCCAGGTGACATTCATTGTCTTCTTCACCTGCCTCCCTTCCACTGGGGTCACTGATGCTGGCTGGCCTCAAGCCTTGTGGCACAGGGCTCTGTTGACCATGGTATGAAGGGTGCACCCTTACCGCTGCCTTCCCCTCCCCTTCCAGCTGCCTTGCCACACTGGAAGCCCTCTATTGAGTAGTTGCCAGGAATCACCACTGGGCATCCTTGCCATGCATGAGGAAGGCACCATGGAAATGTCCCTGGCTCACTGCCCAGCAGGAAAATCACCCTGGCCAGCAGTGGCATGCAGCATGGAGGACTTGCAGTCCCAGCCCCTTCCCTTCTGAGTGGGGTGGCTGCACCCACCTGTGGCACCCCCCTGCCCATGCTCTGTAGTGCTGACCCACAGCACCCCTCACCTATGGCACCCACCTGTGCTCCCTAGTGCCTGCCAATGGCATCCACTTATGCTCCCTTGCACCTGCCCATGGCACCCCCACCCACAATCCCTAGCCCTGCCCACGTCACCCACCTGCGGCACCTACCTGCACTTCCTAGTGCCTGCCCCCAGCTCCTGCCCCCCTGCCCATAGCTCTCACCTGCTGGCCTGCAGCTCTTACCCACTGGCCTACTTGCCTGGGACTTCCACCTCTTCCCATGTGGTCGTGTGAGGTCCTCACCTAATGACCTGCGCGGTCCTGGGATTACGACGGCAACTGGGACTGCCAGGATTACCATCACTAAGTGATGTGGTCATGTGACATTACACTTTACAACTGCATCGCTTAGTGATGGAAGTTCCGATCCCAATTGTCATTGTAACCCGAGGACTACCTGTAATCAGAGTTAATTATGTTTATGTTCAGGATATACATATATTTTTGCCTCCCATAATCTAAGATGTCCATGTTTATTTTTCTAACACTAGGATTTCCAGTTAAAGATATTCTAGCAATTTACTAGTCTGACATTAGAACTCTTTAAAAGTATCACTATTATTGTACAATTCAGAAAGTAAATTGGCACTTTTGTTGTTTAAATTTGACCTGTACTACATTTGCTCACAAGGCAAAAACCCAATTTAAAATACATTCTACTATGTACAATGAAGTCTTGAACAGAAGACTCTAATTTCAAAGATTTGCAAATAACAGCAACACCACCCCATTGTAATACTCCAAGGACTTTTTCCCCCAAGGACCAAATAAATTTTGACTTTTTATGAATCTTTATCATACTCATGCATCACTCCACTAGCCTGGAAAAAAACTATTTCATAAATAGACTACAGTTGAATCTTGCACAGAAGATAAGGTATAGACAACTGGGGTATCCTGAGATACATGGCTAACGTATACACTTACCAACTTACCACACAAGTGAAAGATGCTTGTGAAAATAAGACCTTAAAATTTGGCATTAAATATGAAACACAAACATTCACCATTTGTGTATGTACAGAGTAATAGTACATTCTAGTTTGACAACTTAAATGTTCACAAACAGCATTTTTTTCTTTTGCTTCATTGTTGTTGGGAGGCTTTCTTTTTTCAATTGCGCTGAAGCCATCTCAGCAAAGCATAGCATCTCTCTCTCGAAACTGCCAGTACTTGCAAGTTTAGATTAAAAAAAGAAGGAACTATCTCCATTCTATTTTATTTTGCCAACTGAGTTAATGCAAGAATCCTGTAATTTGCATGCTGCTTATTCTTGTTTCCCCTGTGGACACCAGCAGAGCTAGAGAAGCGGAATTGGTAATAATAAACACAATTTAGCTTTAACTTTGTGTCAAGCCTTCTTCTCCCATGTGAATTTTTCTCTGTTTCCTAACACTCTATTACATTTTTTATAACAACTTTACTTCACTCTAGACAAAATATTTATTTCTTGGGCTGTATGATGCCCAGATTCAGAGATTTGATTTGAAGTGATTTGATCAAATCTCTGAATGAATCATTTTTCTGAATGAAGTTGTCAAATCCAACTGGGAACTCCAAATCAACTCAGAAAATCTGATCTAGAAAATCTACTTGAACCAGTTGGAAGGGTTGAAATAACTTCAAAACTGATTTTATAGTTCATTTTTAAGTAGAGGCCATGATATTCCTTAATTACTTATTTAAAGGAATAGATCACAGTTTACAAAGATCAGTAAGAAGAAAATCTCTGTCCTCAGGTTTATCACATGAACTTAAATTCTAATTTTAATGTACACATGTTATTTATAGGGTCCATCAGTATAAAGGAAGTCTTGGAAACAATTTTGAGCTTTTGTTTGAAACACTGAAAAAAATTAAGTCAATTAAAAATGCTGCACATGATAGATGGGGCTTCAGCTTCTAGAGTTAATGGAAACAAATCTGAATGTTCTTGCCATGATAGCTATGCAGAACCTTTACCTGCCAAGGCAGTAATCCCTCACCCATGAGGCACTGGGGCAAACAATGGGGGAGTGAGAATGATCATCTTTACATCTGGCTTACAAGCATACAAAGGTATCTTCTTGTTTGCCGTTCAAAACAAATTGCTGGACTATTTGGATTTTTAGCCAGTTCAGTCCCAAAGGACACTTCCTTAACATACGTACACAGAAGAATATATGTAGTAGAAACAGATGTTCTTTAGATATAGCCTTTATGGAAATGTGAGTCTTTAGTGTCTCTAGGCTGGTGATCTCCAGAAGCACTGGATTTTGGATCACATCAATGGAGTTGCAGTCTCAACCCTCTTATATGTATTAGCTTGAAAAGTCCAGGTGAGATAGTGAATTTTTTTTTAATCAATCCATATTTTCAGATGCCCAGTCCTCCCACATTTCCAGCTATGCTGAATCATTAATCTGATCCATGCTGAGCTGAAATTTGGACTGCTTTTTAAAGCTATTATTATTATAATCTATATCTAGACCTTTTCTTTCAGCAGGATCCTGATCTAATTAATTTAAAAGGGGGGGGGGGAGGAAAACTCTGAACTAAACAAAACAAAAAAAAATAAATCCAACACAGCAGGATGTAAACCGCTGGGTGAAGATGCTAGCTAAGTGTCTGTTGCTGCGAGTGTGCGCAGCAAGCGGCAAGTCCCCGTTAAGCACTTGGGGTAGCTTGATTTGCTGCAGCAGGATCGGCTGCCAACTGAGCAAGCTCCAGAGCAACAGCTGGAATAAAGACATACACGAATTGCTTTTGCTTTGCCACCTGTTGCAAGCAGCGCTTAACCCATGCAAAGCTTACAGCATGCAAGTATCGATTTAAATGTTATGTCTTTTACCTTGATTTCATACTAGATAAAAACAGGATAAAAATAAAAAAGAGAGAAGGAAGAAAAAACAATTTTGTTATTATTTTCAACATTTTTTTTTCTAATGATACAGATTTTTAGGTAGGTTCAGATATTATCTTAGGGAGTTGATATATTTCTTTGAAATAATTTCCCACGTATCATAGTCTTGTGGGTAGGAAACTACTTGCCCAGGCAAAGCAAGGTATGTCAAAAGATAAGGCAGGACTCATCTAATCACTTGTTCTTTTCTCAGCCTGATATAAGCATGGTAAATATTGGGGTTCCTTCTAGACTTGCAGCTTCTGCTACTGCTTTTGTCCAGCTTCAGCTGGAATACCAGTTGTGACTTTATCAGCCCCAAGAGGATCTCACTACAGTGATTCATGCCCTTGTTACCATCCAATAAGACTATGGCAATGTGTTTTACATGGGATTGTCTTTAAAGATCACTTTGATGCTACACTTGTTTCAGCATGCAGTAGACCATGTGTTAACCAGCACCTGTCTTTGAGAGCGTTTGTGATACGGACTCTGCACTGGCTACCAATTAGTCTGCAGGTTCAATTAAAAGTGCTGTTTTTGACCGATTGGACCTTTATGGTTTGGCACCGGGATACATACAGACCCCTTGCTCCAACCACAATTGGCCTGACTTATTAGATCATCTGGGGAGAAATTTCTTCTAGCGTCTTGTTTTTTGGGAGCTGAGGCCAGGAGCCGCTGATTCTTGGTAGTAGCGCCAGTCTCTGGAACAGTCTCCCAGTGGAGTTCAGGTGGGCCCTCTTTGTCCAGTTGCTTTCAGAAAAATGTATTTTGGGGGGCATTCTCATCACCTTTGCTTTTATTTTCTGAGTTATTTTATTGTTATTTAGCTTTTATTTCTACCATTGTTTTTCTTTATATTGTGTTAACTACTGAGAGTAGTTTGGTTGTGGTGGGAGGGAGGGGGAGAGGGAGAGAGATAGCAGGAGTTCTCTGGCCAAAATACTGGCACCATTTCGCAGCTAAGATTAAGGTTAGGGTTAGGCTACTGAATATGTGATTGGTGTGTGAGGCTGGAGGAGAAAGGGGAATAGCTGTGCTGCCTTTCACGTAACGCATCCCTTTAACTCCTATGCCACCTTTTCTAATGGGGGGAAGGCATTCAGTTCTGTGGCTGAGAAGACAAGGCAGAGGCACAGTGTAAGAACCACACTGAACAGAAAACTGAATGAAAGACCTTGGAACATCTTTCACAGTTAGATTCTCCTAAAGGAACAGATGAAACTAATGGGCTATGTTATCAGCTGGCATCTTGGAAAGCCACTGATATGGAGCCACTTCATTGCAAGATCTGCAGGGCCAGGCAATATTTTGGGGGGTGGAAGTTACATTTTTAAAATTATTATTGTACGTTACAGAATCCAAGGCATTACAGAAGCCAAGGAGCTGATTTGGTAGGGTGCTGATGTAATAATATTACAAAGGGGGGAAGAGCTGGGATTTTTAATCCATTTTTCCCCCTTGCAGAGGCTTTCTGTTTTGGTTTCCTAAAGGTGTGTGTTAAGCCTGTTAGCATTATTTTGCTTAATTCCCTGTAGAAAATAGGCAGAAAACCACTTTTTCAACAGATTCTCACTGGAACTTACAAGAACTTAAACATATGGCCAATTAGAAGCAAACAGAAACAACAGTAAAGAAATAACTGCATTTTCAATCCTATCAAGCAACCGAAGGCTGTTTGGCTTTCTGCTCCTCACCCCAGACCTCCGTGCACATGGATAAGGAGGTTTTATGTCTGTTTATGTTATTAATCCATAAAGATGAAGTTGCTATGACTAAATATCTGAACTGTACAGTATTTGAACCTGTAGGACAAAGATAATTTCATTTCAGATATGTTTCTGTAAGCTTCCAGAAAGGTTCCATAGTTTATTTACTAACAGTCTGAATATCTAACAGATTCCAATACTTATACATCTTCCTACAGAATTAGAACTGAAAGCCTACAAAATGTGTTTTATACAAATAATTTACAACTAAGTAGGAATTTCAGGTATTGAATTGAGATGCAAATTTAGTAGAAAAATCCATTGTAGGAATCATCAAAATCGGGTCAAGTTATATGTTCTCTCTCAACTTTATTTCTTGATGCATGGCTCCTAGGAAAAACTAAGGTTCAAAATGTGTTATGCTAAGCAAGGCAGGAATATGGCAATTCCTTTATACAAACAGCTGCTTTTTTGCCAGCACTGGTTCTAGACTCTTATCTGTTTAAGTCTATTTTAACCCTCAATATTTTAGCAAATGAAGAAAAATAAACTGAAAGGTGATACTGGAACTTCCTGTGGGCAGGTAGGCATTCTAGGAAGAAAAAGGCTGGAGAGGGCATCATCAGTTTGGGAAAAGGCGTGCTTGCTCTAGACTTAAACAAAATATGAGGACAATTCAGGCTATACCTGGAATGCAATGTGTCAGATGAAGAATACAGAGAGGAACTTATAAGCCTATTCAGAGTAGACCAGATGTACAAGATAGGTTAAATATTTTCTTCAAAATCCATTGTCTTTAAAGCAATGAAGGTGAGATCAGGACCATGCTGATAAAGCTTACTCCCACCCATGCTAGTGACCTCAAAAACAGGTGTTTTGTATGATGTGTGTGTGTATGTATGTATGTGTGTGTATATATGTATATGTATATGTATACATATATATGCGGTAAAAAATGTTTGGGATACAAGAGAATTGTAGCAGCTATCATTTGCTCTACTATACAAGCTGTTACAAATTATGGAAAAATCAAAATGGATATTTGATTAGCCACTGGGAGATATTCAGCGGAATATAAGTTATGCAGATATTAGGCAGCTAAAAATCTACAGAAAAGTACACTTTTACAGAATAAGTAGACTATTATTCCATCTGCTTATTTTATTTGAAAGATGCAGTTGATGGTACCAACCCCTCCAAGAAAGGGCAGCAATTGAATCCGTCTTGTTAAAAAATATAACATCAAAGCCATTTAAAAAACTTTAATGGAACTTTTGGGAAAATGTCCTGTCTGGATATTTTAAATTATGAAAATCAACGGATGCTTTATTCAGAAGGAGATTAAAGTGTTTAAAAGAGAGCAGTGTGAGTGTATGGCATCAACTATAATTTTACTGTTGCCTGCTAAATATAAGGTTTGCTTCATTCAATGGGATTGATTCTCAGGCAAACATGGGATCACCAAGAAAATGAGAAGTATTAAGGTTATGGGAGAACTATTTACAGAATTATTTCCCTTTCACAGAACTATTTCCCTTTCAATTACTGGGTCAATATCACATTTCTGGTTTTCTCCAGTGTCCAGGTTGAAATATTTGATATATTGCTCTAAAATAGAAAGTGAGGAGAACAATTGTTATATCTGTAATGCACTGAAGTGAACAAGCACATGACACTCAGTTCAAAATGCTTTAGGTTGGTATGACTGCATGGGCAAAAACCATTTTTGCTGGTGGCTCTTCAGTGGAATCACAAACAGGGAGAAAGCCAAAGTTAGCAAGGATGGAGGCAGTACCAGGAATAAGGAGGAGGCAAGGGATCTACATGACTGTCTTTATGGTTCTCTCAACCTCCCTATTAGAAAGGCTGCTCCCTTATAAAACATAAAAGGAACCTGTGATTCCCTAATCTCAGGTGTGAAGAAGGTAATGGCTAACCACCCCCATATTGTTGTTATGAAAATTGTACAGATGGATCCATGTAGTTACCAGGAATTGAGCTTAGTGCAAGGGAGGCTATATCTTATCATTTAGTAGATTTCCCTGAAGAACTAATATTGTTCAATGAATGGCATAGATTTTGCTATTGAATCTTTATTATCAATTATATTTTAAATCACATTACCTTAGGTTTCTTCTCAGTGATGGCAATCCACCAAAATATATTGGCTCATCAGCTTTCAGATTGAGACCAAAGTGCTTCCCTGTAGAAACTGTTGATATGATTTCTTCACGATTAGAGTCTATGTCTATGATTGATATATTAGCTGGGGAAATACAAAGAGAAATGTTAATGAGTATGTGTGTGCGTGTATGTGTGTGTATAGCTGGAAATATTTCAAATATTTTTTCCTCTCTTTATCCAAATGGTATTTATGATTAGTACCATTTAACTATATTTTCAATATATTATGTAGTTTTGATATGAATGGAGGCACATCCTTACAAATTCACACTGAGATACAATGTAATCTAAAAGAACAAAAGTATTAAAGTAGAACACATTGCAGAGAAAAAAGCAAGCAAGCAGAAAAATAAAAGTATATGAAAAAAGAAGAAAGCAATGCCTGAAGATGTATAATAATTAAATGAAATTTATTACAGTTTTATTTGATCCTTAGAACTAGTCCCATTGTGCTTAGCAATAATTTTCTTGATCATGCTAACTTCAATTACAAATAAAACATGCAAAAAACTTCCAAATTGATCAGGATTATCTTCTGGAGGCTTTGCTTATATATATGGCACTTCTACTCACTCCATCCACTGTTTTTTTCTTAGAAATTAATATAAGTGCTCACTCTCTACAGACCATCCAACTCTATTCAATAACAGGGGATCTGCATTTATTCTCCACACCTTCCTACTCTTGATGTTGAGTTCTTCTTCCCACAGGCCCTTTTAAAATATTATTTTAATGCATAAACATTTTAATATCACATGGTTTGCCATTACTAGGTGGAACAGGAAGGGCTGCAAATCTATTTAGATTTAGATGGTGGTGACTGTCTGCCATTTGAACTGATGGATGGAATTCTCTTCTTCTCCCCTGCTGCCCACCTCCCTTGAAATCTGCTCTGGAGATCTGAGGAACTGCTGCAGGAGATTGAGGGAGGGGGGTGGCTATGAGGAATGCAAAGATGAAAAACACAGAGGAAATTCCTGATGCTTGGGTGTATATGTAGCCCAATATCATGAAACAAATGCATTGCGACATTTATCTGAACAAACATGAGATATAATGTTAGTGCCAAATAGTGAAGACATATGAACATAAAGAGATGCTTCAGAAAACAATTAACTTGACTTTATTTCTCAGAATAAATGTGATTAATTGGACTTGTTATATGGTTTTATAAAATTCAGTCTCAATTTAGAGATAAATCTAGGAACGCTTTAATTTGTTGAACACGCAGAGAAAACATTCATTCCCAGATTCCAGGTCTTAGCAAACAATACTAATAGATGAAAAAGCTCACGCTGGATCACAGTTTTCTCCTGTTACTCAGCAGCATGTGAAAGTCTTCTGAAAATGTTCATTCATCATACCGAAATTCTGCTCTGTTTGCTTGAATTTCCTACACATTTTCTCTTACATTTTAGGTGGAATTCAGCAGCAAGTATAGTTACATATATATACATTTAACATACTCCTGCTGTCTAAAGGAACCCTTTTCTTCTGGCAACACAAGGGTTGGCGGCACTTAGCGAAAAGAATCTACTTTGCATTGTGAGTAGGCAGATGACACCAGCAGCAGTTAACTTACTGCCTTTTAAAGACACTTTGAGAAATGCAAGACATGAAAGGGACCATGAAATATAAAACTGACTTCCATTCAAAAGAAATAGTGTAGGTTTGTTTTATGAACTTTGGAAAAACATCAGGGCCCTGCATAAAAGAAAAACATTTTTCACTTGGAATACATTTCTGAGGGTAATTTAGGGAGCTGTGAGATAGAATTATGCCTAGAAAATTAAGCTACCTCATTCAAAACAAAATCATAAGAGACCCATTTGACACTGCAATCAGTCACAACTAACCTGAGCCATCTGTAATTGAAAGCAAAAGAAGTTGCTAAATCATTTTCTTCCACAACTTTCTAAACCTACAATTTTATACATCATCTTCTCTGTGATTAGGTGGTTAGCTGTGTTGGATAAGATAATTAGGATGTTTCTGTTATCACTGGAAGAACTCACCTTGTTTGAGAATTCTTGACAAGGTGAATGATTTCCATTTTCCATCATTGTGGCTCTGATTGCCGACAACTGAAGTTGGTCCTGAACCTAGATCATAACTGACTTTAATATGCCCATCACTGAGTTCTATGCTCATGAAATCTTTCTGTTGGTCAGAAACATTACAAATGTTGATTTAGCAATTGTATGATACTGTAAATCCCACTTTTTCTGTTATCTATCAATCTTAGATGAAGATGAAGTGACTGTTCCTTCCATTATCTCCAATCCCCAACCATTATGCAAGATTCACCTGCCCCCTCCTCCCTTCTTTTAAACATTTATATCGTTCAAAAAAGAAATTGCCACTTGGGTTCATTTAAGGAATCCATTGTGCTAACAGTAGGAACAATTTCTTCCAATCGGAAAGATAAATACCTTTCTGTACAAGAATTCAATTTACTATTCTTATGTGATTTCTTATTGGAAAAAGATAATCTCTCTCTCTCTCTGCTACACAGACATACAAAGACACATTTTATACTTCCAAGTAAGGAAATACAATAATGTGAAAATGAATTATTGTGTTTTAGTCACATATTTAAATTCTAATTTTACTGTATACAAAGGTATTAGATTCATTTCAGTAAAGTATAATAATGAACTATGCAGAACCAAATCAGATTGCATTGTTCATTTGTTCAGTGCCTTGTTAGGTGGCAGTATCTAGATGACCTTGGTTGTTTCAGAAGCTAAGCAGGGTCATCTCTGGTTAAAAACTGGATGGGGGGCTTCCTGGGATCCCATAGCTATAGAGATCCTGGAAAAAGACAGTGGCAAGCCACTTCTATGACACTGCTGAGGCAACAGTACAGATGCTAGGATTCAAACTCAGTCTAAGGATGCCTTAACTTAATGGAGGCAGTTAGAAAGTAGGTCTTATTCTAGGAGATAACAAACCTATCTTGAGGGATCCTGCGAGGAATTTTAATCCAGACATATTTCATTAAGGAATTGTGGGTGACTTTGGCAGTAGTCTCTTACACAGAAAAAACAGGAGCCCCCCACCCCCCACCCCCAAACAGAAAAGAGTCAATGTATGTCTGGCCATTCTAGCCCACTAAAGTGATTCTTTGGGACATATCTATAGTCTTGCCATCTTTTGTATGTATATATATATATTGCAGGTGTAATAAATAATAATATTTGTGAAATAATGACAGTCAAATGGGAACACCAAGGACAATTCAATATTTTCTGTCTCTGTCTTTCCTTATTTGGGATATAAATAAATAACTGCTTATATCCATGACTGTTTATATTAAGATCCCATTTCTTTTATTTACATCTCATATCATATCCTGGATTTTTCCAGGAATACATATTTCTAATATATAAGATCTCAAGTAGCTTTTGCAGTGCAGAGAAAGTGGATTGGTTGGGGGAATCAATATTTACAAGTCATCTCATTCTATGCAATGTTCATATACACTAAGCATTTTTGCAAACTGAAAACCAGCACAACTAATATTATATACCACTCATAGCTTAATTTAATCTTCTTCAAGCAACAAATTTAGACCTTGCTAAAATCTACCGGTCCTGTCCCAGGCAGCTTGCTACTTGGAGAAGAGGATATCAGAAAAACAAAGAAGGGATTTTGAAGATTAATATACAATTGGAACCAGAGGCATTTCTTTTGGGGCTGATGGATAAACAATCAGAAAAATCTTATGGACCTTTGTTTTTATATATGATAACTGCAGTGAGACTTTTATATGCTCAAAGGTGGAAAGACTTGATATTACCCACGATGAAAGAATGGATTGTAAAGTTGATGGAGCTAGCCAAGATGGTGAAATTGACAGCGTTGATTAGGAAAAAGACATCAGCTAATTTTAATGCTAATTGGAAGCCCCTTTTGGAACTTTTTGTGGGAAACAGAAAAAAAATGAAATTATGATATATAGATTTGATGATTAGTAAAATTAATAGATTATAGAAAAAACTGATGTTAAGTTGAAATCTTAGATTATGTTTTAGAGTATGTTTGGAGTTTAATGTATGTTTTACTCATATCTTCGGTAAAATGTATGTTTAATGTATGTTTTACTTATATCTTTGGTAAAAGAAGTCATTCTTTTTTTGTATTTCTGTTTCTTTCTTTTCCTTAATTTTTTTGCGTTTTTCCCTTCTTTCTCTCTCTCTCTATTTTCTTCTATTCTCTTTCTTGATTATTGGTTTTTGTTAGTTTTCATCTTTCTGTTTTTAAAAATTTAATAAAGTTATTATAAAAAAAAAAAGAAAATCAAAGAAGGGAGTGCAAGAAAAAAAAAAAAAAGCAACCACACCCAGTTTTCCTTTTGGTTCACCAACCCCTAGCATATCTTCACCCAGTGCATTGCTCCTGGAAGAAGGCAGCCCTCACTGAAAAAGAAAAAGTGCCAGTCGCTCCATTGTTGGATATGTATGCCACATTTGGAATATTGAGGGTGCAGGAATATACTGAATTTATGGTTATGAATTTGTCCCAAAACAGTGTTTCTCATCTAGTACTTGCCTGTTAAAAGACAATAAAAATCCCTACATTTCCTAACAATACCAAAGACATTGTTAAAATAAATAGATAAACTCCAGTGAATGTTTACATTACATAAGGCCCATCTGTAACTCATAAGGAAGTGCTGACAGCTATACGATACAAACGATTCTTTGGCAATGCAGCTTAGTAGAAATACCAAGAACAGTCATACTAATGATCTGCATTCACTGTTAACAGCATTATGCAAGCAGTTGTACTATGCCCTCATAAATTATCCTACTTTATCTATAAACAGTTGTAAAGCTCACAGTGTTCACTGTGACAGTCATTAACAGGTTAACTGACGTATATTTTAATTTCTCTTTACAGGGATTTGCAGAGGCCATAATGTTAACAACACAAGTCTAAGAAGCATAGTTTTACCAAGTCTAGTGTAGCAAGATACATCAGGAGAGCAGTAGAAGAAAATGTCTTGAATTTGAACATGACCATGGAGATATTGGGGTTCCATCTTATGGGGCGGCTTACGGTAGCATAACCTTCTCCATCAAACTGAACAGTACCCTCACCATCTGCCACTTGGGGGCTGTGATGTGAAGAAACACAAATTATTCAAACAGGACTTTGAGAACTGGTAGATATCAGAAGTTTGTGAATCTCCTAACAGCTGATTAGAATAATCATTTCAGTTAGAATTACTGAGACAAAGTTGAGTCTATCTGAATCATCCATTCAATTTGATTGATATAGCTGATTTGAATCAAGTTGATCATAATGTAACTATCTCATAATACTTGTATGCATGCACATGCAAAAGTCCACTGAATCATTTAATCAAGTAAATTTTATTCAGTCATCAATCTGATTTGATATGAAGTACGTGTGCATGAACCAAAGTCTATCAATTTATTGATTTGAAGAAATGCAATTTAATTTGATGCATTGATTCAATGAATCAGATAGCTTAATGAAGTAGAAATGCCTTCAAATCAAAGCTTTGAATCAAAGCTTCACACAGCTCATATATGATATGAGACCTTGCTGCTGTATATCCTACATGGTCATCCACAAGACGGCAAATGTGGACATGTATGTTATAATGTCATCACACAAATGACACAACTTACATACTTGCATCATATGTCATGATGTTATTAGGTAATTGCATAATTTACATGATGAAGTCATGATGTATATACCACCATTCTAATGTCATCATCATGTATTGATACTGATTCTGCCGTGTCTATTTGTACGTCTATATGTGCATATAACTGAAGAAATATTCTTAGAGCTTTAAAGATTAACTTTATATGCATGTAAATGTTTAGTTCCTATATGTTTTCAAATATGCATTTACTTGTGTATGTGTATGGGGGGTGGGTGAAACAGTGAGTATTGTGAGCTATGCCATACAATTTTCATTTTTCAGAGTGGCATTAAAAATGATTGAGCTTTCAAATGGTTGATCCCTATGCTAAAGAAATCAAATTAAGGTCTTTCAAATGTCATTTCCTGTATAAAAAGGAGAAACAGTACAAATATACTAATATAGTGAGATCCTTAGCAACAAGAAAGAAAGAAAGAAAGAAAGAAAGAAAGAAAGAAAGAGAGAGAGAGAGAGAGAGAGAGAGAGAGAAAGAAAGAAAGAAAGAAAGAAAGAAAGAAAGAAAGAAAGAAAGAAAGAAAGAAAGAAAGAAAGAAAGAAAGAAAGACGGGAGGGAGGGAGGGAGGGAGGGAGGGAGGGAGTTTAAATTCTTGCAGTCACACTGCCCTCTTATATTTGATATGTATAGAAAGGTGGTCAATGAACTAGATATGGTTATTCATTTTCATGACGATAATGGACAAAATTACACTGTAATGTTTGACAAGAATTAAAATATAATCATTAATGTAACTGGACTATTGAGGATTTAAAAAAATATGAACACATTTCTTTAACTAATGCGGTCATTCCACAATGTTACGATAAACAATATTATGGCAAACACCTTACCTGACAGCACAGCCCTTACACTCTCCTTCAAGGTCTCTGAAATTCCATAGTCCTATTGGTTTGCTGTCTAAATAGGTTTCTCCCATGCATCCTGTAAAAGTAGTGACTCTTATAGCCTCAGATTTCTGGAAAGAGAAAGTAGGCTGGCTAAGTACTGAACTCTTTGTTAATAGGCTCTGTTACAGTTAGAAACAAAAGGTAACATTTGTCCATAGCATGCTGCCTTTTGCAGTTTGTTCCCACATACTGTCTAATTTTCAACAGAAGTGGAAGCTATTAAGACATGGATAGAGAAACAAGGCCTTCTCTGTCCCAGCACCTGCCCTCTGGAATGAGTTTGCTCCTGAGATCTAGGTGGCTCCCAGCCTGATGGCATTCCTGAGAACCTTGAAGATCTGGTTTTTCTCCCAGGCTTTAGGTGAGGGTAGTTGGAGCCCCTTGTAGAATGTAGGTACAGTATGTATGTTGCTGTTGACCAGATCCACCATTCTGTTTATTGTTTATTTGATCTGGATTGCATTATTGCTGTTTGTTTTTTAAAGCTGTGAGATGCCCAGAGTTGACTGAAGTTGGATGGTGTCCAGGTCAAATAAATAAAATAAATGAACATACATAGAGATTTTCTGAAAGGCTGGCATATCAAAATATAACAATACAGCTGATCTATGGGTGCAGTCAACAAGGGCATGGGATGGAATGGGAGAGAGTTTGCAGATACATCAACAGAGTTGCCGGTAATCCTGCTGCCTCCTACGCCCCATTCACCAACCTTTCAGCTGAGATTGTTTTGGACCTTAGAGTAAAGGAATAGCAGTGCTGGTAGTGAGTGGTGACACCCAGTGGTACCTGGAAGTACTCCATGAAATACCAAAATGGTATCAGAGTACTCCAAGTGGCAGCATCTCCTCCAGCCAATACATATTAAAGCCAGTAGGACATTTGGCCATATGAAACCTGTTCTTGTTGGGACCAGTGAAAAACTCATATGGGACATAAGGAGAGGCAATCTTTTTCCCTGTTTAAATCAACCAATGTTGTATATTTGTTTTGTACAGAGAGATCTTTTGAAAGACTGATGTACGTGTGTTTAAAAGCAAGGCTTTTTGTCTTCCAGAAAACCAGTAGACCTAAGGACCCTGCATAAGATTTAATTAGCACATTCTGAAGCCCTGGGTAGACATTACATAGGCAGGGCAGACGCCTCTGTGCAAGCCAGGTGTCCACTCTCTTGCAGCCCATGTCAACATAGCTAGAG
Organism: Python bivittatus; assembly: GCF_059951505.1. Classification (NCBI taxonomy): domain Eukaryota; kingdom Metazoa; phylum Chordata; class Lepidosauria; order Squamata; family Pythonidae; genus Python; species Python bivittatus. The sequence goes on along the minus strand of NW_028277030.1, from coordinate 68,245,469 downwards.
AAGGCAAAGTCAGTGACTGAATGGGGATGGATTGTGACTGCCAAAGCCTTAAGCTGCCAAAAGAGCTAATAGATCCCTTCATCATTCTATTGTCACCAAGGTGCTCTAGATGGTTACATGATAAGATCTGTCTCATAAGAAGACACAAAAGCACTTTAACAGCAAGACAACTAATGATTTTAGGTTGTGTCTCCAGTGGTCTGGAGGTAAGATGAAGGCTATGTCATTAGACTACTTCCCTTCAAAAAAACCACACATGATTTACACATTCTTTTCATATACAAACACAATAAGCTCCACCAAATTCACTTTTTGTGTGTGTGTGTGTGTGTGTAGAATAAAACATAGTCTATTGAACTATGACAGAAACATTAAGACAATTTCCTCTTGTTTAGGCAAAACAGAGATCTAAAGTTCCTTGTTCCATTCAGTCTTTTAAAACTGTATATGAAACAGATTGATCGATATCAAGTATTTATAAGTATAAATACTTATTTAAGTATACGTATATATAATTACATATACTTATATAAGACTGTGGGATTTATTTATTTATTGGCCTCGTAAGATTTAGTGATCAAGTCTAATAATTTAGATGTCTCTGAAGCTGAAAATGCTACAGGCCCAAACTGAGAATAGCACTTCATTAAAACATATTTTTTTTGTGATGCCCTAAAATTGTTATATTCAGGGAATAAGTAATTATACATATTAATCTGACTTCGAAACAGGGCTTTATATTTATATACACCCGTATTCTTTTGACCCACATACCTATTACATCAACATCGATAGCGGGACAAAGCTGTGATGGACTGGAATGGAGGAAGGGGGGTGAAAACGGTGCTCTCGTTTCCAGAGCAACGCTCTGGAGATAAGCAGAGAAAGCTGGCGCATCCCTAAACATTCCAGAAGATAGTAGAGACTTGTGCCTGGGAACTGCTGGTCAGTCTGAGAAGATTTCTGTAAACAGGTGCTGGCAAATAAACTTTGCTGATTGAAACTGCATGGTCTCCAGGAGTTCTTTGGGCTAGGCCTGACAAAAGCAAATGGATTCTCTGCATCTGTCTTATTGGTAAAAGACTTATGCTTTAATTTTGGAAAGATAAAATTATGGCCCCAATTATTTGGTGGATTGAACACCTGAAGTTACTTGTGATTTATTTATAATTTATTTATAATGTAAATTTCTAGGGCCATCCACTCACACACAGTTCTTATGAACAAATTGCTTACTGATATAGATGATTTCTGTTGTAGATGTCTGGATGATTATAATGAAATATAGCCACCTTACACACTTGTGTAAAAATGTATATACATATATGAGAAGTCCTTAATATATTGTTTTTGAGTTTGCTTCTTTTTTTTCTGGTTCATTAAATAACTAAAGGCATTTTTGTTTAAATAATGAGGATATATACCATAAAATCAGCCATCAAGATGCTGTATGCCATGATAACCAGGATGTTAGGATGAACTTTAGTTTTCTTTTTTATCATCTAGAGTAGGTGTTTTTTTAAAAAAAATTTGGCTTTTTAAATCATAATTATCACAAGTTAGGACACAAACCCCAATAGTTTGAACAGTATTTGTTGTAACTGCTGAATTGCTTAAAGAGAATTGTTCTCACAGGAAGTTGTCCTCTCCAAAAGTATCTGATTATCTTTTATGTCTCACTTGATCAATATGAGCTCATTTTACTTCCAGATATTTAGCAATTTCAGAGATATAAGCACCTGGTACTTTTCATGAGGAATTATGAATATTAAAAATATTAATATGTGTGAACATCTGGAGAACAGAAACCTGACTTTCAAAGAGAGGCATGACATGAAATTTGAACAACTTGGGCGATCTCCTCCAAGGTCACTGTGAATATTTTAATTGGCAAAGGGTATGTTTAATAATATTTTTAGAAGTTAATGATAAACTTGGCACTATTCAATTCATACTGAAAAGAACTTTTAAAAAGAGAAAGAAAAAGAAAGGGGATGAGTGAAAGAAGCAAAGTCGGAGAAGTTAAGTCTGGGGTGTTGTGTGGCAGGTGCTTATCTATTTGAATTCAAAGTCCCAGAGCACTTTAACTTCTTCATTTTCTATTACTTTGCCTGTTCTTGGCCTCACCAGTTCTTGCTTGCAGGCAAGCGGTGTTTCTTGCAGATATTCCAATGCACCATTGTTGCTATTTTGTCATGCCATTGTTTGTAGTCAGTCTGTGTGATCTTCTTGCAGCAGCTAACTAGGTGGTCCACTGTTTCTTCAGTATCTGTATTACATGGCCAGTACACACACACACACACACACACACACACAACTAGCAGGCAAAGCAGACAACAACAAGACCTGGCAATGGCTAAGAGCAGGAAAGTTGAAGAAAGAGACAGAGGGGCTAATTCTGGCTGCACAAGACTAAGCCTTAAAAACAAATGCATGCAAAGCCAGAATTGAGAAGATAGCAACAGACAGCAAATGTTGCCACTGCAAAGAAGCTGAAGAAACAGTGGACCACCTAGTTAGTTGCTGCAAGAAGATTGCACAGACTGACTACAAACAACCACATGACAAAGTAGCAACAATGGTGCACTGGAATATCTGCAAGAAATACCATTTGCCTGCAAGCAAGAACTAGTGGGACCAAAACCAGACAAAGTAATAGAAAATGAAGAAGCTAAAGTGCTCTGGGACTTTAGAATTGAAACAGACAAGCACCTGCCACACAATACGCCAGACTTAACAATTGTTGATAAGAAAGACAAAAAAGTCTGGATAGCAGACATTGAAATACCTGGAGACAGCAGAATAGAAGAGAAAGAACTAGAGAAAATCACAGAGTATAAAGACTTGCAAATAGAAGTAGAACGACTATGGCAAAAGAAAGCAAAGATAGTACCAATAGTAATAAGTGCCTTGGATGTAATCCCAAAACATCTGGAGCACCACTTGAAGACCATTGGCTTTGACAAAATCCCCATCAGTCAATTGCAAAAGGAAGCTTTACTTGGAACAGCTTATGACCTGCGATGATACCTTTAACACCATCAAACAACATCTGCCTGTCCCAGGTCCTTGGGAAGGACTCAATAGATGGATAAAAACAAATCCAGTCTAAACATCTGGCTGACTGTGCAACCAACCATGACAATGATGATGATGTAAGAGGAGTGAAGCCAAATTGGATTTTAAAAAGAGTTTAGGATCCAAGCCAGATCTGTCCGTCCATCCATCCATCCATCCATCCATCCATCCATCCATCCATCCATCCTAGTACCAGGTTTATATAAAAACTGTATGTATAATTATGAATTACTATATGTAACTTAATGACTCTATATATTATGGAAACAGCATTTAAATGGAAAGATGGGAAACTGAGGTCTTTGCAAAGCTTCATCTTGTCTAAGGAGTAAATAAAAGATTTAATCCTTTTAATTTATATGCTAAAGTGGGTACTTCAGACTTATAGCATATCTCAATAAAGTGTAGGTCTCAACTTCTGTGGAGTTGATTTTCTGGTCTGGTCTACCTACTGGGATTGATGTTGTCCATCCTCAGTAATGGAAGCTCATGTGATGATTTTGGACCTGTCACTTTTTCACATAATGTAATCAGCAACTTTAGAACTCGAGCACCAAGAGAATATTGGAGGTGAGAAGGCCCCTTCGTATTACACACTTCTCCAGCAGCTTCCTCCCTATCCTTTCTTCCTATCTCCACTTGCTGCTGCTACTGATGCTTGCCTACTGTCCTGATATCTTGTCTGAAGAAAAATGGCCAGTGAGTTTCATAGGAACGCATTTCAGGGACATATATTTTACTTGAGGAAGACACTGAAAGTTGCAGCTGCTGTAGGCATTTCACCCACAATGCCTCACTTTTAAAGAAGGATAAACAATATGGTTTCAGGCAAATCATCTGAAGGACAAAATAATCTGCCATCCAAAGCCATCTTCCAATGGTCAGATACAAATAAGACCAATAGAGAACCCTTGATTCTCTCATGTTCTAATCATCTTAGAAGGAGCTAATGATTAGTTAGATTCTAAATCAGCCACAGAGTCAAATCTGTCCTAGCGCTATAGATATATGTCATATGTCATATTGCAGATTCAGTTGTGAATCCTGACTGATGTGGGATATAGGTGACATTAATTAATGATTAATTAATCATTGCTTAATTCCAATTTTCACCTGTTTTTATATTATGGTTCTGAAGCAGGGACTGAGAGAAAACCTCATTTCAACAGTGATAATTAGTAATACAGCCCTAATCTGGGGTTTAGGAGTAGTTCCTATTGTGCTTTAGGCTCTGTTGTTTCTATGGGCTAGTATTAATACACTGTTAATTGATCCTTTCATGATTATATTGCTGTTTTAAATGTGTTTTTATTGTATTGCTAGATTTCAAATTCCGATTATTATTTAGGAACCACTTTGTGGATCTTTTGAGCTGCAACAAATGTCCATAAATTCATATCTAAAGTGGGAAATGTGCTTTGTATCAAGCATAATATAAGTCCTTGTTGTACTTGTTGGTGGCACATTAAGGAAGCTGTGCCTTTTCCTGTCTTGCAACACAGGTATGCACAGTCCTGAGAAAACATAGTTTGGAGCTCAGGTCTTAAAGGAGTAGGGACAGTTCCTGAAACTACTTGACTACCATATGAAAACAGGAGTAGGTAAAGCATATTTAAACTGCCACTGAGGGATGCAGCAAGCTTGCTGATATCTAAAAGCACATTTCCTGCTTTAGACTTGAATAATGCACATCTAAGTCCTGCCATTATTATGACATTTATTTTATTGGTAATCAATTAATTAGGTTGCAGTCTGGAAGTCACTTCCTCCATAAGTTCCTGAAATCTCACAGAAGACAAAAGCAGTGATTTAAGACAGCTCCATCCCAAGCAAATGCTTTAAATAAAACAATGGAAAGTATATATGATTAAACTGATCAGTTAACCAGAGTGTCACACATTACCTTTATTTTCTCAGTTAAACCTCCAACAAACAGCATGGCATTTGCATCCACATCTAAAATTGTGTAACCAGGTGGAGAAATTGCACTGGAAATGCTTGGTATGATGGTGGCTTTAGGACCCTCTAATGCCTGTACTGAAACTGTGCCATTTCTTCCAGTCCTGTAAGAGGAAAAACATGAGTTTTGCTACTCATCAACTAATACTCACACTCATGTGACACACACATTCTCTCTCACCTCTGAAGATACTGACACATGGAAGATGACATTTTGTGAATTTCTGTATTCAACTTTTAAGCTATTAGGGCACACTATGGATTCTAATATGATTGTTGGATCATGATTTCATGTGAAGAGATAAGCCAACAGGAATGGATTCTTACTGACTAGGCTGAAACACAGGTGACTAATAACATGTAATCCCTGTGGCAAGAAGTTATGAGGTGAAGCCAGTTTATGTTACTATTTCAGTCTGAGAAGAAACATTCCACTATGGAACACAAAATTCTGTGAACTACAATTCCAATCCACTACATCTGTTTCCTGAAGGTCCATGCTACACACATGAAGAGGCTAATTTCTTAGTCATTTACATTAACTCCTACAGTTTGCAGAGATTTTCATCTCTAAATCTCAAATACAGCTCATTTATTTTTAAAAGATAAATGTCACAATTCTTCTATTTAACGTTTAGAGCAGGTGCTGCCATAGAAAATAAAAGATACAGGAAAATATACAAGCATGAATTTATTCTATGGACTCCAATGGCTGCATGCATCAAAAATATTTTGTATTTTACTGAACAGAAATAGTCATATTTTTTCTTTCTTTTTTACTTTCCCCCCTTTGAATCTGAAGCACTACACAATTCCGTGGCTCAACTCTTGATTTCTCCATTTGTTTATTCCTTTGTCTGTTGATCTCATGGCAGACTTGCTTTTGCACCCTAAACAAGTTTGATGGATTTATTATGGCAGTACAGTAAGCCAGTTAGTGAGTGGCACTTCAGGAGGCCAAGACAAAAATACTTCAGCCATTTTGAGTTTCCAACAGAACAATAACCATTCTGTGTAACATTTCAAGTGAGGCAGTTTAGTCAGCACTTGCAGATCAAAACACAAATTCACTTTCTGTGATGCCCCTAATCTCAAAGAGTGACTTGGAAGCTGCATTTCTGTGATATGATCTCGAGGCACCTAAAAGCTTCAGTGATGTGGAGAGCTGTTTCCTCTTGGAAAAGGCTATGAGTCTTCCCTTGTCTTAGTCTCTTGCCAGAGACCATTTCAGGATTGCAGATTTACAGACCCGCCTGCCATGACTGTGCCCTATTCCGCAAAACACAAGCACTGTGTGTGCACACACATACACACACACACAAAGCTGCAACAAATTTATGTTCATTAACAAAATCTGATAAGAATGGTAGGTGGGGAAACTGCAAATGATCTGAAGACAGATCCTTCAGAAGACTTCAGGTTAGGGATTGCTCCCACAGCCCATGTTACCCAGATGTTTTCATTTCCTAGTGAGTGGGAGAAACACATTGTCCCAGTTAGTTCTATTCACAAGGTAGTGTTTGTCATAGCCATATTGGGCAAAATGATAAGTAAGTAAGATGGGTCATTGCTTTGTCCATTTGGACAATAACATGCAGATAAAGGAAGGTATACATATTCTGATGTCTGAAAGGTCAGTATGGCTCTTAAAATATTTCTTGTATTTAATAAGGTTTATATTCTGCTTTTCCACTCATACAACAAAAATCAAAGCAATTCAGATTCTGTGTGAACAAAAATAAAACAGTCCTTTAAAAGCTAACATAATATTCTCTATAAAAGGACTGGCAGAACATTCTTGACTTTGTAGACCGTATTTCTGCCTACTCTCTGAGGGGAGGATCCCTCAAGAGAAAGGGAGAAAGGTAGGCAACAGCCATCACAGAGACATCTCACCTGGAGTCTTCCTTCCCTTCCCACGTGGTTATAACCATTAACTGTCCTCTGGGAAGGATTCTTGAAATTGCTTTATTTTCAAATTTTATACTTGATTGTGCATTACATTGCATTTGATTGTAAAAATAGGGTGGGATGGATTCCAGAAGAACTAATTTCAAAAGAATTTGCATGAGTGTGATGCCATTTTGAAAATGCCCTTTTTCATGTCATTCATTATGTTTTTTTGGAAATTGGAGCATGGAATCACCATCTGAGAGTGCTACAATTAGTAAGGAAGATCTTAGGAACTTGCCTTGATGCTTCAATTCGGTACCAAACTCCATCATCAATTGTGAGATCTGGATAGTCAGCACGCCCAACCCCAGATCCTACATCCCATAAGAAGTCCACTTTTCCTTTACGCATTTCTATGGCCAAGAAGTCAGTCTAGGATGAGGAAAGGATATTTTAAACAAAACATATAACATAACATAATAATAGTGTTTGCTACTTCTGAGGCAAACTAGTAAAATAATACAAAGTGATAATTAGTAAAACAGTGAAAATGAAACAAGAGCAGTCACTTGATATGAAGGAATAATTCTCCTAAACTGAGGTCTCTTAATTTTCTCTTTGGAAAATCTATTTTTAAACATGTTCCATATGTAATATTTATGAGTTTAAACATTATATTTCCCATTAGTAGTGGCTTCAATTATTGTCTTGCATAATCAGCAATATCTTATATAATTTCCATATTCCAAAATATTTAAATGTATTTTAAATAATATAGGTAAAGTGAGGAGGAAACATTATAGCACCAGGAGATTCAATAATCTCAAATTCTCCTTATCATTATCTTATGTATCTTTGTGTAATCATATCTTCTGCCCAGGGATACCTCACACACATTTTTTTTTCTAATTTATTTTACTGATTTTACACTGATGTATAATATGATTTCATTATGTTATATGTGCCAAATAAAATAATGTTTGAATTCCAACATTAGGACCTGGCTGAATCTTTTTTTTTTTTTTTTTTTTGCTGAAACTTCTTTCTGAATCAGTTTTGCAATCATTTTTTTCTCCTGGGTTTTAGAAACAAAACAGAATCATTTTAATTTTTTTGACCCAGTTTTTAAAGAGTTAATTGATCTGTCAGTGGTATCATTACTTTACAACTTTATAAATTACATTCTCTACTGGGAGTTCATCTGCTCTTTATTTGTCTTCACTGTGTATTTAGTTCCTTTGGACTATCTCTCCATTTGGATGGGGCTGCAAGAGGTCCTCCTACCAAGTGTAATATGATTCTCTCCTCCCTCTCCCTCCACTTTTCCTTTCAAATTATCTTCATTACTGCATAACTGATGGCAGTGCTGACAACACTGGGATTTCTTTTAAACATTATTTGTCACTGTTGTGCTAAAACCAAAGTGTACCAGGTCCTATCCATATCAATTTTATCACTGGTGACTCACTCCGAGGAAGGCACTCCATAACTGGTTAAGGAACTAAGTCTAGATAAGGGTTCAGCGGTAGGAACACTACAGGCCAGTTCCCTACACAAGTGATGACAGCGCTTCAGTCTGGGCCATGGGTTCTGGTGATAGCAATATGTGCTGCTGCTGTTGCTTGGGAAGATGCAGACATCATGACGTGGGATGATGTGGCCTACGGAAAATGGTGACAATAATACGTGGCCCTATGGACATTGGATGGTAGTCCAGTTGTATTGCCAGTATTAATATTAATATACAATCTGATGGTAACATTTTTTAAAAGGACACAAATGTGGACTTACATATCTATTACTTCCAAGGTAAAACAGTAGATTATCAGGAACAGTTGTCTTTACATTGAGAATAACAGTGTTGTACAATCCTTTTTTTATTTCTGGTCTGTATGTTCGAATGCAGTTTCCTCCTGAAGCCACGGACACTTTAATCTTCAATTAGCAATTAAATAAAACAGAAAAAAACAAAAACAAAGGCATTTTTTAATCTTTTCAACTCCATTCATGAAATAAATTGCTATGAGTTTTCTCCAGGTCTGGATTTAGAATATAGACTACTAGCAATTTTATCTGGCATTCTGCAGACATCACAATCCATTATTTTACCATACTAGAATATGTGTCAGTGTACAAAGTTCAGCTATGACAACTCAGTTGCTGAATAATTCAGAAGTAACTGGCTAATGAAGTCAAACATATTACCTACTGTATGTGAGACTTGTACATACACTACATAATTTTGAATACGTTCTTCCCTATTGTTTTGGGTTTGTGTTATGAAAGCCTTTTGTATATTGTACTTCTACTGTCAGTTGTTGCTAGATGTATCCCAAAGGACCTTTTAACTTTTAAAACTAATTATCTAATAGTCATTAAGAGTTCATTTGGTGCTTCCTGTAATATTATTATCACTATTTTTAAAAAGCAATGACATTTCTGTGAGTTTGAAAAAAAAGACTCAATAAAGACTGGTCGATTTGCTTTATTGAGCTTACAGAATTACTGTACCAAAACAAACAAGAAAGTTAAACATTCCATTTGATTGCTGAAGTTTATTATCTCAAAGGAAACTTTCAAAGAATATTATATTAACCAGGTAAATGTATACTATAACAGTATTGGTTACATATTTTGAAAATAGGTAATTCTAGGATCATAAAACAGGTGTACTTCTAATTCTGATGAAAGGTTGTGTAAATATATTTATAAAGGAAATCTGGTTGCATATCTGTATAAGGTTTTATCTGGGGTATCAAAGAAGGCCACGTTAATGGACTACTACTTTGCAGCAGTGAAAGCACCAATATCCTATTGATGCTATGAGCTATACTGTTGGGACTGTACACTCCCAGAAGATTCATCGATGATGGGCAAGTCAGACAAGGGAACAGACTAAATACTATATGATCCACTAGAGAAGGAAATGGCAACTCACGCCAATATTTCACCAAAAGGACATTCACAATCAGGACAAAGATATGTATACCATTGCTCTTTCAGAACCATGAACCAAGGCATAGTTGATGTCAGAGAAGCTATGTCAAAACTGAACATTGGTCTAACTAAACAGTGAATTCCAGAGAAAAGCAAGAAGAGCCAAGGAAACATATAAATTATGCAATGCAAAGAAATTAAGAGTAACAATTGAAAGGGGAAAACAAGACATTTATTTAATAAAATTGCAGAAGTCAAGTGAAGCTTTTATACAAAGATAAGCATAATAAAAGATGAAGAAATCAAAGATCTACTGGAGAAAAAAGATTTATAAAGAAAAACAGCACAAATATCTGGAAGAATAAATTATTGTTAAGCAAGAAGGTTCGATCACTGAACTAGTGCCAGACATTCTGAAAAGTGAAGTTAAATGGGCCCTAGAAAATACTAAGGACAAAGCCACAAGAGTTGATGAAATATTAGTAGAATTGTTCAAAGTCTTTAAAAAATGATACAGTTTAAAGTGCTACTTGCAGTTAGTAAGCAGGTAAGAAAATCACTCTAGTGGCCAAGGACCTGGAGGAGATCCATTTATATTCCAAAAGCCAAAAAATGTAATGCTAAAGAATGCTTAAACTAAATTGTGCTTATCTGACGTGCTAGTAAGATACTTTTCAGAACTTCGCAGTCCAGACTTATATGTGGATAAGAATTTTCAGATATAAGAGCAGGATTCAGAAGAGGCAGGAACATCTGAGATCACACTGCTAACATTGGATGGATGATGGAAAAGTTCTAAACAAGTACTAAAAAGATGTCTATTTTTGCTTTATTAACTATATATAGGCCTTTGATGGAATGATCCATAACAAATAATGGATACCCCTTAAATAGGAGCATACTAGGCCACCTCATCTGCCCATTTAAGAATTTCTATAATGACTAAAAACAATAATGATAATAGAATATGGAGAAACTAAATGGTTCAAAATTGAAAAAAGAGTATGCCAAGGTTGTATACTGTCACTTTATAGTTGCTATATGTCAAATATATAATGAGAAATACTTCACTAGAAGAAATACAAATTTGAATTAATATTGGTGGGAGAAACATCAATAACCTCAGCTATGTTGATGATACCACAACTAGAAGATTTTAAAAACATCTCTTGTTGAAGTTGAAAGAAGAGAATGCAAAAGCTAGTTTGCATACTGTTCCATACTAAAAACAAACAAAACAAAACAAAAACCAAAAGTAACAAACAGCCCCCCCTTCACAATAATTAAGATTAAGTCAGCAGATAATGCCAACCCAATGCACATGGGCACAGAGGAAGGTGAAGTCATAGTAATAAACTTTAACTTCATAGACTCAAAAATTCACAGGGATAGTGACAGTAGCCATGAAATAAAAAGACATCTGCTATTTGGAAGAAAGATTATGAGAAAATATTAACGTGCAGAGACAGCACACTGACAAGAAATGTTCATATTACAGAAGCAATGGTTTATCTGTTGTAACATATGTCTGAGAAAGCTGGACCATAAGAAAGGCTGAATGAAGAAAAGTTAATGCCTTTAAAATATGGAGCTGGAGAAAATAGTTGAGAATGCCTTGGATTGTGAAGACAACACACAATTCAGTGCCACATGAAGTAAACTAGACTGCTCACTGGAAACATTAATAATGATACTAAAGCTTAAATATTTCGGACACATAATACAAAGGCAAGAGTTGTTAGAGAAGACCTTAAAGCTTGGAAAAAGATCCTGATGCAACAGAAAAGGAGGTTGATAGAAGACAATGTGGTTAGATGCTATTACTGATAACACTAGCAGGAGCTTAGAAGAACTCAGAGAAGCAGTTATGGGCAGACAATCCTGGTGATATAATATCCATTGGGTCACAAAGAGTCAGAAGCATCTGAACGACTGCTCATTTTTCCATGGACAGAACTGGTTTATAATCTGTGCATCCTCCTATACTTCCTGCTTCTGCACAATGAGCAGGTGGCGGCAGTGACTAGGACGGCCTCTGTGCAGCTCCATCTTGTGCTGTTACAACTTTTTCTGGAGCAGAATATTCTACTCATCATCATCATCATCATCTCTTGTTTGAACTACTGTAACAAGTTGTACTTGGGGTTGCTCTTGAAGACCACTCAGAGGCTTCTGTTGGTCCAGAATACAGACAATAACAGAGGCATGTAAAACTACTACTTTGAGAACTGTACCGGTAACCAGTTTGTTTCAAGGAGTAATTCAAGGTGCTGGTTGACACTTTAATTTTATTTTTTTTTAGGGATCAGGACCTGGATATCTTTGGGACTGCCTATTCCTAGTGGCTTCTACATGTACATTAAGCTTGGGAAGAGAAAGTTCTCTACGGGCCTCTATCCTTATAAGTGCCATCAGCAGGGACGCTGGAGAAAGGTCTTTTCAGTCACTGCCCCTTTCTCTGAACAGTGTTTCTCCACAAATTAGGTCAGCTCCCATATCCTTGACCTTTCGTAAAGCTACAAAGACCTGGCTTTTCTAGTGTGCCCTCAAGGTCTGATACGTTGTTTTGATCCTTCCTGCAGGGGAAGGTCTATATGTTAACATTGCCTGCAGTTATTTTGAATTGGGCCTATATGTGTGTCTGTCTATTTTTAAGACAATTACTGCATTGAGTATGAATGTCTCTCAGTATGAATGACTGGAGTAGCTTATATGCACAGTAAGTATGTAAGTAAATAAAATAATCAAAGAAGCCAGTGAAAATGTTAGTACTTGTTCAGTGTAAAGATCATATTAGCAAATTTGATAACATGCAAACTAACATTTACTTCACCAGATTTATTCTACAGTAAGCGTAGCTAATTATGTGACAAGAAATAATGGTTACCTATGACCATTTATATTCATTATTTGCTTTAGGAATATAAGGATGCAGTAGGTACAGATCATTCAAACCAGAACAGTAAAGTAAAAAAAAAACAAAACCCTGAAGGTAATAAATTACATTTAAAATGTGTAACTTTAGAAGGTTAGCTACCTGTATTAAAAAATAGCCCTAAAAGAATTATATGTTTTAAAACATTTGGATGGTACAAATATCACTGAGACAGAATAGCTATTAAGCCACAATCTGTGTGGGTTTTTCTATCCTCACCCATAAAAATACAGAGATGCCTACTCAAAGGCATGAATAATGTTAGGAAAGTAGCTTTAAAATCTATGGATGGAAATTACTTTGGAGGCAAATAATTGCCTCTACTTACATGAAGGACTGTTTTTCAAGTGAATATGCTGTATTCTCATTATTACGACACATACATTTCTTTTTATATTTCTCCTGGAGCAGCATATTGCTTTGACTTGAACTAAGCAGCAGCTCACTGAACATATTCAACTTCCGGGATCTTTTTTTAGGTTCTTGTAGGTCATAGGGCAAATAAGTTTAGCATTACCAGCTAAAATATGTTTCAAATGTAATTACATTTGGAAGACAAACTGGGGACTCAGTAATAAAACTAGAAAGTGATGCTCTTAAACCACATACATCAAGGGAAGAAAATGGGGCAGCAATCCATCTAATATTCTTGGTTATTCTGCAAGATATTGTCAGTGTCCTTACAAAGCAGCAGTGCTCGCTGATTACAAACTGTATACATTAAGAATATAGTGGGGACTACACTGAGTGGAAATGATTCATTAAATATTTGAGCGGTTAGTTCCTGTTCAAAGATTAATATTTTCTATTAATATTGATAAAAGCCAACATATTTATCAATTAATATATTAATATAATATATTAATATAATATATTAATAATCAATCAATTAATTCCAAAAGTCCAGTTCCATATCTTAAAGCAAAAATGTGAAAATATTTGTTTCAAGCAATAAATAATTTATAATAGGTTTGACACACATACACTATCAGCATGATTATTCCAGCTTCTCAGCTATACATCAGGGTACATAAGTTCATGCCACCAGAAAATGATCCAATTCTAATACTGAAGACAGTTCAAAGAACAATGTATGATTCAAATAGTCCCTGATTCTAAAGAAAATGGAGCCTCTGTTATGCACATGAAACTAGTCCATGGAGAATATTTATCGCCATCTCCATCATTATTGATTAAATCCTCTGAGAGAGGATCATACTCCACTTATCTGATGAAGTGGTCTGCGATTCACAAACCCTATGCAGTAATAAATGTGTTAGTCTTTATTTTGACATAAGATGGTTTGTTCTTTTTGCTGCAAGAGCCTTATATGGCTTCTCCTTGGAAATTCATTGGAATGGCAGCTGAAACTACATAATGTGTTTTACATAAACCAAACAATCATTTATAAGGTGAGTGGTTTGAGGGTTAGCCTTCTGTGTAGTCTACTAGTGCAATAAAATAAACATAAGAATATTTTATTGAATAGCTGATGGTGGGACTATAAGAATAGTCCACCTGTACTATTTCCATGGAAGCTGCACCTCCCAGTTCTTTTCAAGAAATGGAGAAACCAATGTCACAATTCATTTCCATGCAAATGCTGCCTGTGATTCCTTCATGTCCATGTTTTCAGAAACACATGGATATTGTTTTGCTCATTGTTGTATTAGATTACGATAATGTGCCAAAAAAGTCCACCCAGTTTTCTTGGGTTCACTTATTACTAGAGCTATCCTTAATCCTACTTACTCCTGGAATCTTCTTATGGATGAAATGACTTGGCCAAAAATAAATAAATAAATAAATAAATAAATTGAGTATAGTAGGTAGCATTACCTAGTTAATTTTGGGTGATCTCAAAAAAGCTAAGCCGGGACAAATTTGATCAGATAGGAGAGCACCAGGAAAACTCAGGGTGGGAGGCAAGAGATGAATGACAAAGACAGTATGACTTGGGACATATTTCAAGTTAAGTTTGTTCCTTCTGTCCTGATTTGAATAATTTTCTGAGTTCTACCTGTTTGGGCTGGGTAAAACAAGCTTGTCTTTTCAGTGTCCTATCAGGTTTAATAAGCAGGAAGCACTTTAGAACTAACTGGAAGGGATGTAATGGACTATGTGATGTTTGTTAGATGAAAGAAGCAGTCAATTATGTCCTTTGGAACTGTTTGTTGGGATGATGATGAAGGTTTACTGTTGTAGGGACTCTGAGCTGCTTCTTCAAGTTCTTTAAGAACGTTGTTTGAGGAGAAGATTGATTTGAAAACCTGATATGCAGCTGATGTGGGTATTTTTGCAGAAGTCTGGGATTTGTAATTTATTGTGACTGAGTATACAGGCTTTTTCTGTAGGTAGCAATTATGTGGCCTATACTGGCCTCGCTTCACCATTAACTTGGAGGAGGAAGTCTACACTGAGAAGTTGAAACAAATGCGCCAGGTGAGCCTGGCAAACCACTTCTCTTGTAGCCACGTAAGTACAGATTGTTTCATGGGAGTCTTTACCTTATTAAAAAAATAGACTAAGCTCTTAAGAAAGACTTACAGAATTGGCTTGCTTCCGGGCTTGATTTATCAGGTCTTTAATGTGAGAGATGTTCTTCCCCAGGTTATCTTGAAGTTGTTTGATTGGTTTCAGTTTATCCATCAGCCGATCTGCTTCTTTTCCCAGATTTTTAACAGTGTCATCTGCATCAGCAACTTTATGTGAAAAACAGAAAAAACAGAACAGATTAAATTTTGGATGCAAGCACTGTTAATAAAAATGGACGGTACTCTGGAACACCGATTTATTAATAAAAAATGAACTTCTCCCTTGACTCTCTCCTCTTAAAGGTTTGCATCATGGGTAATTTATGAAAATATCCCATTACACCTGAAATAGATACTGTAGATTAATTTTGCCCTCTCACCAATAATATAAAATGTTTTTACTTCATATGGTCATTTGGATTTCATTATTAAATTTGTTTCTGAACAGATGCTTTGGAAATGGTGGTTTAAATTAGCCATGATACAAATTTTAAGATAAGAATGTCAGGAATAAAAGGAAGGATGTTACACTAATTTCTAGATTCATGAACCATGTTTAAAACGGGTTGCTGTGCTCAAAGCAATCTGCAGTAATCATATTAAAGATGGAAAATAATTTCCATTTTAATTTTAATTTCAGAACTTGGTTTAAAAGCAAAACAGTAGCAAAGCAGCAAGAGTTAGAAAAGTGCTCTGGGGAGCAAAGATTTCAGGGCTTCTTATTCTTGCATTGTTGAACACATTTTGAATTAAAATAGTAGAATATTTGCCAATTAATAAATGTTTAATGTCTCAAACATATTTTCAAGCCAAAATTGCAAAATTTGAGCAACATGACAATGGGAGCTTCAGAGCATGCCTCAGCATGAACAATACAAAAATAATGTAATGTCCATAGGTGGTTTCATGTTATATGTATAATGGACCTTACGTGTAGATTAAGTAGCAAGTTAATACCCCTGATTGCATCCCTAAAAAATACAAGATTCCAAATCTTACTGAAATCTGTTCTCATAGATCTCTACCTGCATTGGCCTGAAACCATCTTCAGGGCATGATATCTAGAAAAAGGAACTATACGTGGATAGGCCCGGCAACCTTGGCAACGTGTATAACCCCAAACATGTATATAAGGGGCAATTATGATTTCTGGCTTGCTGGATAAGAAGATCTAGCCAGCTTTGGAAGTTCACAAACATAAAATGGCAAGTGCCTTCCTCTGTGGTGTCTCTTCAGTATCTGGTATTCATGTTGCATTTCACTGTTATGGACACTGAAAGATGCATCATAGTGAGTATGCTAATTACGTATTTGAATATGAAACGTCTTCTATGGTCCATCCTGAGTCTACTGCCTAACAATTAGAAATCTTTAAGTTCTAGTATGCTGGCTGAGGAATTCTGGGAGTTGAAGTTCACACATCTGAAAGTGGCTGAGGTTGAGAAACACTGCTCTAGCAAAATGCAGCAGAAGTGTTTGTATGTGCATGGGAATATATTGAATTCACTCTATTCAAAATTTGTTTTTTTTTTCTGCTGAATGTTTTAGATGACTACCCAAACCAAAAGTATGTTTAAGGAGTTAAATCTTGATATTTAGTGACAATGATTTCTATAGCATCAGAATTTCATCTGGAGCACTCACAATGAAGAACTCCTCTTTTTGTCAAATGAAGAGGTGTCTGGAATAATACTGTTCTATAGATTCATTTTCAAGATGCAAGAGAAAACCAGTGAATAATGACAAGTGTAACAAGTTTTCAACACATTGGGAAATACAGATGGGCGAATCTGCATGTTAGTACATGCAGACCTTGTGAATGAAAGCTTCCAAGACCCTTTGTTCCACTTGAGCTTTTGATCTAGCATTTAAAATTTTTTTTAAAATGTGTTTGATATATGCATATATTCATGTAATATCAGAGCTAGGGTACATTCCTTTCTCATGGCAAAGCTGCTTGGATAAATTACGTTAGTATCATTGCTGGAACACAACAGCTATTATTATGCAACACCTAGCATAGGAACCATGCAAATATATATATATATTTTAAAAATAAAGTACATGAAGTTTCAGAGGAAAGGGAAAATTCTTACACTAATAAAATTAAAACCTTATACGTACTGATTTCTGTAGGCAAGTTTTGGAGTTTTTTTTAAAAAAAAAAAGAAGAAAGAGAAATTTGTAAAATAGTAAATTAAAAAACAAACAGCAATATAAAACAAATTGATGACTCAACAAAAACCTGGAAGTGGGCATTGCTTGGCATGTTGGATTATGCTGATTTGGGATAAGTGGGATATTTTCACTTAGGACTTTTAGAGCATGGTAACTATCTGATCAATAGATAATTAAAACTTGGTTAATGAATATGAACAGCAGGCCTGAAGAAGGGTTTTTACTTGATGTTACCATGTATCAGTGAAGATGTAACATTTCCTCATCTCATAATTATGTGCTCTTCCTGTCTTTTCCACCTTTCTTTTGGGCTATGCACTTCTCTGTTCCTGTTTCTCTGGCTTAAAGTTCTCCTTTTCTATGTTGGTATGATTTCAGAATCAGAATTTAAAACTAACTATGGGGTAAAGATAGAATGCTAATGAAAGTTGGTGCAGAAAGAAGAATGAATGGGGCATTGAAGTGAGAAAGATGGGGAACAAGAGTGAAGGATCAAGAAGCTTGCAAGAAAATCCTGATCTCTTTATTCCAGTTAAAATCCAAACAGCAAGTACAGCTCACCTTCAAATGTGATTGGGAATATGCAATATGGCAGGGATGAACAGACTTCAGTCATACAAGATCTACTTGACATTTTTTTTCCCCCAAATCCTCCAACTGGAGTGAAACCCAAAACAGTGGCTCAGGCAGAAATGGACACTTCTGAATATGTGATCAGTCTAGGAACTTGTGATTAGCTGCAGACCCAAGCTAAAAGCCTTTTAGCATAAAAATCTCCAAGCGTTCTTTTTCTTTTCTCATTAAGACTTGCTGTTGGTATTGCTAGACAACTGGGAATCTGAACTCCTTGTCAGTCTGGTCAGTTGACTCTAATCTAGATTGTGTCCATGCTTGCTGTAAGCCAAATGCTAAATATAGCAGAATTGTGATAGCAAATGATTTTCAAGAACATCATTCCCAAATTTTTCAAGAAGAAAGCTCTAGTTCACATAGCTGAGGAGCAAAAATCTTCAAACGCAAAATAAAACTGCTTTCTATCCAAAAAGAAAGCACAGATTTGCGGGGATATGACAGTGCATTCTCTTTGTTGCTGTTGTTGTAAAGGTTCAAAAATTCTAAGCCCATTGTCCTCTGGCCTTATGGGTATCCCTTTACATTTTTTTCAGATGAAATAATATATCTTTTGTCTACAAATTAGGTTTTCCTGCATACTGCAGGGAAGACCATATCTGAAATGTGTATGTGCGGATCCCAACCTGAGCGAGATCCACACATTGATGCAATGTTTTCCTTCAAAGCTCCTCATTCACATACACAAACCAGATAAAAATTTAAGTTCTATGAAAAGTGGACAATACATGCAGAATCGTATATATATTTCCAAATGAAAAACTGAAAATTTGATCACAATTTCAGATTTTATGTATATAATATCTCAGAAAGTTTGTAGTTTAAATCTTTTAAATTTTTCACTGCAAATAAAGGATTTGTAGTGAAAATGGTTATTCATCTGCTAAAGGTCATGTAGCTATGTTAGAGACATTCTTTCTGAATTCTTCTACCAGTAAGATAGTGCTTTCCAGTGGACATAATAAGTAAAGGTTCAGCATAAAATACATTCCTAACATATCTATATTACCCAAGAGATTATAATACATATTCTATAACCAAAATACAGCTTTATTACAGCATTCTCATTTAAAAATTAGCTTATATACCTAATAGATATGTTCAAACTACAAAAGCTTGCCATTATTTCTACTTTCTTGGGAATGATCTTTCAAGGACATTTTCATTATTAAAATTTGGAGCTATTTTTTTATATTAAAAGAAATGTGTTAAGAAGGGAGAAAATTGAAAACATGCTGCCAACTAAGTGGTATTTGAAGAATACAAAACAATGAAGGAATCATATATGGGATATCACCAGAAAGGTCTAATTTTTTAAAATGTAGGCTTATTCACCATCCTTCTCTCTATAGATAAACTCTACCACCACCCCTGTATTAGCAGGTGTTGAATAGCACATACCACCATAATTTAAATCAGGGAAAAGAACAACCCTTTCATTTCAGAAGATTAGGAAAAAGTAAAGAAATCAAAGTACATAAGCATAATAAGGTCTTACTATTTTTAGTAGGATCTTTTAACATAGCGTTTGTTTTGGCCGCATCATCTGCAACTTTTCGGTAGTTGTCTTTTAAACCAAGGAGGTTCTGATTGAGACCTCTGATTTTAGCCAGTACCTCATCTGCAGTATCATTAGCTTGCTTGGCTTTGTCTTTGACTGCTTGGACTTTGGCTGCTGTATCTGTAAATAGGAGGAGGGGGGAAAAAAAATCAGAACCAAGAGACTTATCACATCTTGTACACTGTGTGACTATTTGAGTAAAGTGTGTTATGTCTGTTCTATGGTGAGAGAAAAACCCTTTGTTTTTGAAAAGGTAAATATTTATTTTTTAAAAAAATTAAACATAAAACCTATTTATTTTCACTTACCATAACCTATCTGAACTAACAAGAGTGAAAACCAATTATGGAATTCTCATAGTGCTGTAACAATGACATCTCATCAGTAAATGTGTCGATCACGTAATATTGGAAGAAATATAACTGCAACTGAATTTTTTATTATTAGTTTAGCAAAATTTGAAGAATACAAATCAAACATATATTAATTGAAATATTGTCTGAATTGTTTCTGGAATCTAAATTTACACAGAAAAAAAAGGGTGGGTTATGTTTCTGGACATAGTTTCATGTTTTTAATGTTTCATGCTGACCTCCTGCAAACTGTGTCTCTGGCATTAGCAAAGAAAAGTTCACAACTTCTTGTGAGCAGGTTTAACCAACTTTTTTTTAACCACAGAACTCTCTAACCCAGCATAATTTGGCACAATGAAGATATCAGACTCGTCTGTATATAACTTGGTCCATCTCTGCTACCCACAATCCTGCAGAAACTTGTTTTATCTCCTAGGCAAGTAGCACAAGTGAACTATGATGTCATGCCTGTTTACTTCATATAATTAAAATACTGGCAGCAGATCTTGGCTTCCATTTATCGCTGAAAGTAGCCAATCTTACATTCAATTTCAGCTGCCTTCTGTACAGATTTCTTCAGAAATGATGTGCTTTGCTCAACTTGATCTTTTTCTCTCTGAATATTTGCTCTTGTCTTAGCATTTTTACTACGACAGCAAGGAGACACACTTTGGGAAAATGAGCTAAAATGATGGATTGTTTGGCAGAATGTTGTCTTTCATTGCTTTTAAAAGGAAAAAAAAGGACTTCTAAGAATGACAAGAAAGTGAATGCTCTTGCTAAGTCAAAAGAAAAAAAATGAATATCAAGTAGTTCATGCAATACACTAACACATCTCAAAGAACTAAAACAGACAAGAGAACTTATGGGACAGAGTACAAAGCATAATATATACACATATTTTTAAAAAAGTAGAAGATCAAAACCAGAAATATATTGAGCCAAAGCTGTCAGCACACTGACACTTCTTCCTAGAGCTGAGCTATTGGGCTGTGATGATAATGCTAACAATGGTACTTCCACTGTGTTTGGGCATGCCAGCAATGGTATCACTGGTTTGGAAGCATTGGGTAGAGTTTGATAGTCAGGAGGGGAGCAGACAGCAGTGACAGTAGCAGCCCAGTGACCATGACCAGGTGACATCATTGAGAAAGACACTGGCAGATAGAATGAGGATGTGGGGGAAACTGGGCAAGGTTTCCAGGGGTCCTGGACAGGGGCTTTTTAAACTTAATGGCACCACTGAGTACCATTGAAGACAAATATTGTCTGTACTATGAAAATATCTTTGATTGGTCAAAATATCTTTGCTAAGTCAAAAGAAAAAAAATGAATATCAAGTAGTTCATGCAATGCACTAGCACATCTCAAGGAACTAAAACAGACAAGAGAACTTATGGGACAGAGTACAAAAAACATGACATTGACTCACTTCTTAGATGATTCCTACTGTATTTGGTTAGAATCAAATGGGGGGGGGAGATGAGATAGAAAAAGAAAGAAAGAAAGAAAGAAAGAAAGAAAGAAAGAAAGAAAGAAAGAAAGAAAGGAGAGAGAGAGAGAGAGAGAGAGAGAGAGAGAGAGAGAGAGAAGCCACAATGCAAAATAATACAAATTCAAGTAGGTTGGGGACTGAAGTAAGGGGAAAAAAAATTCGTTGGAATTTGGAAAAGGACTGTACTCCAAATACTGAACCGTGATAATTTAGCTCAACCCCGCTTACCATTTGGAATTGCGGACAGCTTTTCCAGGGTGTCATTCAGAGCTCTCAAGAGAGCGGAGTTCCTTTCCCCTGCAACTTGCATCTTATTCTGCATTTCTTTTAGATTATCCTCATTTACTGTAAGGAGTACACAAATTAGAGATTTAGTTATATTAATATAATTAATTATAAGTTTATTATATCTTGAAAGGAATTCTGGGCTACATAGGAGCTATCTCAATTTAGTACCATAATAATTTTATGAGGGAGCTTAGGCTAAGAAATTATAACTGACCATAAAGAGCTTTCACTGAGTTTTTGGACTATTTATGGCTTGGAAACACTCAAGCACTCAAATCACTACAGATTGAATATTTATCATGATTTATTCTTCTGAAATCAGTTGGTTAACTATTACACTTAGCCTGATGGTGCTTGGAGCACAGATCATTGACGTAGGCTAATAGCCACAGTTTTATTAATTCCCTGCCCCACTAAGATATGCATATATGAAAATATCAATCATGCATGCTTCCATTAGCATTGATTAATTAAAGCAGCCATGTCTTTTTTCAGGCTCAGTCAGAAGCATGAAGGAAGCTGTAACTACTTTAAAACGAATATGTGCATAAACCATTTTCAAAGTATGAGTAATACCAACTGTAGCTTTTGAAATCTAAGTCCAGGCTTTCATAATGTTGAAAATCTTGGTTTTCTGATGTTCTTGCTGTACAATTAAGGACAATTGGAATCTATTTAATCTGATATAGAAATTTTCAACATTGCACAATGGGAAGATTTACTGGACAACCCATGAGAATCTTTAAAACATGATATTTATCAGTGTATTGCTGCACGTGCATGTGCAAATGTGTACGTTTGCAAATATGCATGAACGTGAGAGTAAAGAGCATCAACAAGATCAAAGCAATGTCACAAAGAATGTTTTACCCATTGTATTCTCCTTCATTTGCTTGATACAAAATAACTGCCACTGACAAAGTACCATTTGAAAAGCCATGAAAACAAAAAAATTTCTATGTGATCGTTGTTGGAGACAAAGCTAACAGTTTATTCATCTTTTCTCTCATGGATGCACAAGCACAAATACATTTTAGAATAAAAGTCAACTTTACATAAAAGAATAAACTAAATAGCAATGTAAACAGAAATTATGGTCCAAAATATTAGGGAGAGTAATTGCATATTCAATATCATGCTGATGATATCATACTGATGGGGTGTATGGGTGTCCAGGGAGGGGCAACACTTCTGGTGAAGGTGCCTGCCATGCCCTTTCTAGGGCTGCTCATTTATCTTTGATCTCCATGTGGCGCTCAGTTCTCACCTGTGGCTCCAAGTAGCTGTAACACAGGCAGCGGCCACACCCCAGTAAACTGTCTCAGCAAATGGGCCAAACCAGGGGAGGGTAGCTGATGGGTCTTTGGCACTTGGTGAGATAGGGGATCTGTCTATCCCAGCAGGTGAAGTGTGGCCCTGGCAGATTAAGTGGAGGAGACCAATCAACGATCCAATGGTCAAAACGGCAGGCCTGGCAGGCACTGTGGAGTAGTAAGAGCACAGCAAGACACTTAGACATCCTGGTCATCCAGTCCAGCCATAATGATTCTCCATGCTGCTGGATTAAGGTCTCTTATACTGAGATGGTGGGACTGCCCTGTGGAATGGCTGTTCCACTTAAAATTCCACGACACATAAGTTTCTGTTGCGCAATTCATCTTCATTTACAACTCATCTGCAAATCATCTCAGTCCAAATCTAATTTGTTGAGCCCTGTGGCAATGGGGAGTGGTAAATCAACAGGTGGAGATGACCACTGGAAGTTGTAGTCACAAACATGCACATGAGCAGCCCTTCAACCAGTGGTCATTCCTCTCAGTACCCGGGGCAGCAGAGATGTCCAACAGCATTCAGGACGACTAGGCAGCCCTTCTAGAAGAGCACTGCCCACCCTTGCATGAGGGAGGGGGTTAGAATATTGCCTGCCCCACAGCATCTGGCTAGCTAACCTTGATTGGCAGATAATCTCCTTAGCAGTCACGCATCAAGAAAAACAAATCAAAGAAAACTCATTTTTGGAGCCTGGGACATCCACACCTTGCTGTATAGAGACAAGGTGTCAAGGCCTGAAAGACAAACAGCGTTTATAGCAGCCAAACTTCACCATTCCAGCATTGACACTGCTGCACTTAGTGAGACCAGACTAGCAGATGAGGGTTCATTACAGGAAGCAGCAAGTGGATATACATTCTTTTGGAAAGGGAAACCACAGTCTGACAACAGGACTCATGGAGTACATTTTACAATCAAAACTGCTCTGCTGAAGAACATCTGTACTCTACCCATTGGAATAAATGAATGCATTATGAAGTTCCGCTTTCCTCTCAGCAAGTCCCAGTATATCACATTGTCAGCTCCTACACACCAACTCACATGAGTCCAGATGAAGACAAGGAAGGTTTCTATGAGAACCTGGACCAGATTATTCAAACAACCCCCACCAGGAGATGCCTGACAACTTCTGCAATGCCCTCATTGTGACTCTCCAAAAAAATAAGGGAAGGAAATCAGACTATGGAAACTACAGGGGTATCTCAGTACTGTCCACTGCAGGCAAAATCTTTGCCTGCATTCTCCTGGACAGACTTGTCATTGTCTTGGAAAGGAAACTCCCAGAGGTGCAATGTAGCTTTCAGCCAGAATGGAGTACAGCAGACATGGTATTTGCTGTGAGGCAAGTCCAGGAGAAGTGCATCAAGGAGAACAAGCCTCTTTACTCTGTCTTCATTGACCTGACAAAGGTATTTGACACTGTAAACAGGGAGACTCTGCATCATCCAGAGATGTTATGGATGCCTGAGGAAATTCATGAAGTTGATTCACCTACTCCATGATAGAATGACAGGACAGGTTATTTACAATGGTGATATATTATCTGCATTTTCCATTTCCAATGGGGTAAAACAGGGTTGTGTGCTAGCCCCAGTACTGTTTAATCTGTTCTTCGCTTGCATATTGTCACATGCTGTCCAGGGTCTGAAGGAGGAAGTGTACATCAATTGGATGGCAGTCTCTTTGATCTTCGCCACTTGTATGCATGAGGTGTCTCTATACAGTCATCCAAGAAATCCTCTTTGCTGATGGCACACAAAGGCAGTGATCTATGGTTGTTGCTGAACAAATTCTCAGACACTGCTATGCTCTTTGGCCTGCCTATCAGCCTGAAGTACTTACCAGCCCATGCCAAATACCAATCACGT
Source organism: Python bivittatus (assembly GCF_059951505.1). Classification (NCBI taxonomy): domain Eukaryota; kingdom Metazoa; phylum Chordata; class Lepidosauria; order Squamata; family Pythonidae; genus Python; species Python bivittatus. The sequence continues at coordinate 68,220,428 of NW_028277030.1, read as the reverse complement.
AGAACCAAATATCACTGTTGACAACACCCAGCTGACAAATGTAAACAGCTTCAAATACTTGGAAAGCATCATCTTGAGTGATGGATCTTTGGACAAAGAAATTGACTCCAGGATCAGCAAAGCCAGCCAGGCACTGGGGCAGCTGCGTACTAGATTGCTCAGTCAACACAACATCCATATCTCCACAAAGGTGAAAGTCTACAAAGCTCTGGTTATCCCCTCTCTCCTATATGGATGTCAGTTCTGGACTCTGTATCAAAGAAACATCAAACAATTGGAGAAATTTCATGTGTGCCCTCTGTTCCATCCTCGGCATTTTTTGGCAAGACTGTGTCTCCAACCTGGAGTTCTTGAATCATGCAGAGTCCACCAGCATTGAGTCCCTGATTATCAGAGCCCAGATGCAGTGGATGGGACACATCAACAGAATGGATGACCACTGTATGCCTCGCCAGTTGCTCTATAGTGTACTGGAGTCTGGGAAGAGATCTCAAGATCAACCATGCAAGGACTACAAAGATGCTATGAAAGAAACCCTATGCCACTGTGACATCCAGCCAAGGGAACTAGAAGCTGTGACTGCTGACAGAACCTGATGGTGAGTCCTGTGCTATGAAGTCTTCACTGGCTTTGAAGTCAGGCACCCCCAAAAACTGATAGAACACCGTGAGCGGCATCACAGAATAACATCCACAGTTACTACAACAATGGTCTTCCAGTACCAACATAGTGCCAGTCTCTGCACTTCCAGACTGGGACTGCAGGGCAACCTCCATGTCCACAGATGAACTGCACAATAGCATGTCTTTGAATCCAAAGGACTACCATATATCATACTGATGGAATATGATTCAATATATTTTGCAAAATATTTTGTGTCATGGTGTTTGTAAAGATGTTATTTTCCCTAAAAATGATTATGTTAACATTGTCAAAATGTATGCTCCAATTTAGATTTGTGGGTATTGTCAATGCTTACGTCAGGAATGTAGTTTGGCAAAGAAAATGTGGATTAGCTGCAGAACAGTGAGGAAAAAAATGAGGCAAGAACACAATTTTTTTTAAAAAAATGTCATTTTTTCCTTGGAAATAAAAGAACTGAACTAATGGCGAAATCTGGGAATGGACCATTAGTCTTGCTGAAGGTGGCAAATATGAAAGAATCCAAACATAGGGAAGTTAATGAGCAATACCTAAATAAGAAATATATTATTGTGTTTTTAATTGGAATATAAAATTATCTTCAGTAGAATGATAGGCACAGCTTTGTCAAATGGCATATTAGAAGGAATCTCATTTCTGAAATATTTGTTTCATAGGAAAGAAAACTAATTGCTCTTTAAAAGTGGTTCTGCATATCTCTTAAGGAAAAAATATTTATTTCCATAGCTTGACCCAGAATGATCAAATGAATTTACAGCATTAATTATTCTAGGTATATAAAATGGTTGTGTTGTTTTAACAAACAGCATTTTACTCATGCTAGGTTGAATTTTTAATAGTTCTACTTCCCTTCTGGCATTTCCATGGCAAACTTTATCCTGTATTTGAGGAAACTCTAGGGCAGCAAATAGGAAGGGTATATAAAACTGAACCCTCACTTTGAGAAGCTACCATTATATACAACTCGTTTTGCCTGCAAATACCTGCTAGAAAGATGGAGACACACTTTCCAATGTATTAACACTTTCTTGCACAAACAAAATAACTTTCCAAGAAGTTTTTAATCTTGTTCTAAAATAAATTTCAGAATAAGATAAAATAAATCTTGTTCTAAAATACCTTTTTCTAATATTCTTTTAAGATCTTTTGGGCATTTTTTGAAAATATATGGCACATATATTATGATTTTAATATAATTTCCATATAATAAATGTACATCAGGCAGTAGTTTTAGTAGTTCTGCAGCCCAATGTTTCATAAGTTCACCATTTCTCTCCAGGGTGAATTCCTCAAGTTATGTCAATTATTTCATTTCTGTATTACAGAATCACTCGGCTTTAAAACCTGTTTCTAATGTTACACCCATTAAACCAGGCTATTTTTATGGCTTTTAATAAGTTTAATCTCTGAGGATCTCTTAATGCCAACATTCTAACTCCATCTGTTTAATATTTTCCCATTTAATATCTCAAATGCATTTTAATTGTTTTCTCAAAATTAGAAAGAAAAAGGCAAAATAAATTTCCTGAGAGAGCCTAATACAGAATGGAGGATGAAGTTCCAAAAATTATCTCATATATATATATATATATATATATATATATATATATATATTCCAAAAATTATCATATTCTCATATATATATATATATGTATATATGTATATATGTATATATGTATGATAGGAATCTCACTGATGGTAGCAAGAAGAGGCAACTTTTTTTTTCTTTAATCAATTCCCCTTCCAGCATTCTATAAAAGTTGTCTCAGAAAAACAGATAGGAAGTCAGTAAGAAGCTATTAATTACAGATAATGGGAATAATAAAAGCAATAATAAAATAAAGTAAGACATACTACTCAAGTTATGTACCAGGTCATTTTTCAGAATGAATGAAATTTGTGTAAGGACAAAGAGAGGTGGTTTACAATACACCTGAAGGCAAGATTCTTGCTGGAAACTATCAATTTTTGTGAAATTTTCTAAGACTGTGCTCTTGTTTTTGAAAGCGTACTTTGTTCAAATCTTTGTCAAAGTGAAGAACCTCTTCAAATAATATCAATATGGAGAGAAGGCTGAGGGGAGGATAGAAACATGCCAAGGGTAGAAGAGTGTCCTTTCTTTACTGAAAATAATAAAATAGGCCCATTAAATGTACACAAAAGTGACTATGTCCTTTTGCTGTTTGTAGTATTTGCTGGCAACAGAAACAGTCATATTACATTATACTAGGAATTGTATTAAGAAAGATGAAACTTTCTCATATTTTCAAAAGCGGTATCTCCATGGAGGTATGATTCCCATTGTCCTTGCTCTAGAGATGGTTGGTCATTCTGGAATACTATGAAATGCTGTGGGTCCTTCTTCTCTACAGCAAGTCAGAGAAAACCCCAGTAGATATTACTTTCAAACATGTGGGAAAAATTCTTAGGAACTATTACTTCTTTCACCTAGCCACAGGGATATTTCCCTTAGAGGCTTTCCTATCGCACAGCTAAGTGGGTACATAAGTGTGCATGCATGTTCATGTTGGTGTGCATGCATATATCCACATATGAATTTAACATTTCCCTTGCATCATTTTCTAAGTCAAAATAGTGTCTAGTTGCTGTTTGTCCCTGAGGGCAAAAATAAGGGTACAGGCTTTCTGAAAGGAAATAAAGAGAGGCTTGCTGGATAAATGAATGCTGATAGAATCACTAAAATTCATCCTGATAATACATTAGGAAATGTTGAGAAGATGGATTATTTTTCTCAAGGTAATTAGAAATTCCATGCTTGAAGCCAAGAATGTATGGGGTGCGATAATGCTCAGATTCTACAGGGACATTAAAAAAAAAAAGGCCAGAAAGGGACCCTAACTCTATCTAGTAGTTAGAGAAATCTTATTTATTCAGCTATACAGCTGACATCATACACCAAGAAAGGGGCCTGACCCACTTTATTGCTTTGCTTGCTGCCATCAGGTTTCCCACCTTCTCTGCCTCCTAAATTCCAGTACCATAGTGCCATCTACTGATAGCCAAATAATTTGCAGTATTTTTTAAAAAAATATTATTACAGAGGTAAGCACAAGAGAAACCTTGTGTATGTATGGTTGGAATCTGGTCCTTGCACAGTGCCCACTGTTTTCCTCAGGCTGCTGGAAGTTACACGCTCCTTGCATAGAACAAATTACTTTCTAGCCAACATACTTTATGCATAAAGCATCATGTGCTAGCACCGCAGAAGTACAGTGGTACCTCTACTTACAAACTTAATCCGTTTCGTGACTCTGATCGCAAGTCGAGTTGGTCGCATGTTGAGGTAAATTTTCCCATAAGGTTCAATGTAAATACGGTTAATCCTTTCCGCCCTCCGAATTTGGTCGCACCCCGAAGCAAATTTTCCCATAAGGTTCAATGTAATTACCGTTAATCTGTTCTGGCATCCGCGGACCACGCGTCAGGGGCGGAAAAGTGCCCGCGCGCTGCGCGTCAGGGGTGGAAAAGCGCCCGCGCACTGCGCGTCAGGGGCAGAAAAACGCCCACGGACCACGTGTCAGGGGCGGAAAAATGGCCGCAGACCACGTGTCAGGACGGAAAAATGGCCGCAGACCACGCGGCATGGGCGAAAAATGGCTCGTAAGTCGAGGCAAGTTTGTAAGTAGAGGTAAATTTTTGGGGCCGGAGCTGGTCGTATCTCGAAAATTTCGTAAGTAGGGGCGTTCATAAGTAGAGGTACCACTGTATTATTATCAATTCAGAAGTATCACATTATTTTTCTCAAGGTAATTAGAAATTCCATGCTTGAAGCCAAGAATGTATGGGGTGCGATAATGCTCAGATTCTACAGGGACATTAAAAAAAAAAAGGCCAGAAAGGGACCCTAACTCTATCTAGTAGTTAGAGAAATCTTATTTATTCAGCTATACAGCTGACCTACTCCCACATTAAGTGTAGCACTGCAGGTTTGCGTGAACAGAAAGTATAGCATGCTAAGAAGACAGAACTGCTATTAATTTTATGTAAGACTAGTGCTGTATAATACTTTGAAAATGAGTTTCCAATATTAGAGGAAGTAATGAAAACATCATGATTTTGTAAGAAAATCATACACGACAGGCAGTCTCTCCAATTCCCTTGCCTAATGAGCAAGTCAAAGTTTCAGGGTTAACATGACAATTCTTAAGAAAATTCTCAAAAACACAGCTCTTATTAACTATCAATCAACATGAAATAATAACTTTTATCTGAATGGCTAGCATTTTTGGCCCTTTATTTTGCAATTAATCTTCCTTACAGAGAAAAGTGTTATAACTAAATTTCTCAATACCAAACTCCATAGACCATATATCTTAAAAAATAGTATATTTGATTCAACTCTCTTGCTTTGAAATTGATTCCTAGCATATATTCTGACATAGAACAAACCAGGGAGAGAAGCTTTCCATCATTCCTTCCAAGATCGAGAAATACACACATGGGCAAAATGTTAGCAGTAGAATTTATTTCCCTACCAGTCACTCCTCCCTTCAAATTTCCACCACCACCAAGAGAGGGAAGAAACTAGTAAATCTCTAGTTTAGCAGCTAGCATCAGACATTTTGCTCTGGAAGGACTCTTTCAGCACTCCTTGGTGTTAACATATGGCACTCTCCTGATTAACCACCATGTTATACCTTCTATAATTGGCTACAATTCAAATAGATGTTGTACTAAAAACATTCCCATTGCTGCCACAGGCCAGGCCTGAGTCCTGGAGAATATATTACTTAAGTACTACTTAGATTTTCATTACTTGAACAAGAAGACTATCTGAAGTGCAGAGAGATAAATTAATCATCGTTTCTGCTTCCAGAAACCCTTTTATTCAGAATCTTTCAGTTCTGAGCTCCCTTTCTGAAGTCTGTAAAATTCTAAGACAACTGTATTCTATATGCTCTTAGTTACTCAGTACTCTTTTTGTAACCCAGAAATTCCAAGCCATAGTTCCAGAATAATACTAATAATGGTACTGAGGTAAATACCACCAGGCAAATACAAATATCTCAGAGTCTGATTCCATTTTATGTTTACTGAAGCCACAACATGGATTTACAGGGCAAGTAAAATGTACATCATAATATATATTACCATATATACAGAACAGAGTATTGAGGAAAACATTAAAGCTTTATATCCTGGCAGAGCAGTTTCATCACTATTAGACCTTTCTAATGAAAAGAAAAAAAAAAAGATCAGCTCTATACTTCTCCAGTAGGAGGGTTTCATGACCATATATGAATGCTTTCTTTGGGATTTTATAAGAAACTCTTGCGTTAAGGTGAGCTTGATTCAGAAAAGTGTAAGTATCAGTCACTGAAAGAAGGTTGGATAGCAACTAAAGTTTAAAGCGTCCAGCTCAGGTGACAGGCCTCAGCTGCCTTGGGTTGATCTCAAAAAATTTAAGCCTGGACAGACCTGATTAGTACTTGGATGCAAGCGGCCCAGGAAATTCCAGGCTACTGTGGCATTTCAAGTGATCCCAGAAGAAGGCCAAGAAAACTACAAAGGAGTTTTGAGGTTGATTCAATGGAGTCTTTAATTTTACTTTAAAGATGTAAAACATTCATTTATGTGAAACATGATTGCATACTTGCAATACAACGTTGGTTTGTTCATTCATTCATTGCATTTATAGCCTGTCTTTTCCTGTCATTTTATCCCCATAACAACCCTGTGATTGAACTTGGAGAGAGTGATTGATCCATAGTCTCCCTGAACATCTTGGTGAACTTGGGGGTCTGCCTGGTCTAAGTCCAACACCAAGTCCATCTACATTATGCTGACTCCACTTTGGCAATCCAGTTTACAAATCTGCTACAGTTTTCTCAATGAGCAAGGGGGGAAAACACATAATCGCTAAATCTTACCTACTTCAAAAGGTATTTGTGAAAATATTCTGACACAGAAACATACGTAGGTAGGAAATCTAGACAAAATTTTACATCACACTTGCCATAGTTCCAAGAGTTATTGGCATCTGAAACTGTTTGCAGATGGAATGATGCATGAGTTGTTAATACATCGTGTCTAATTTCTCCCTAAATAAGGGCAACCTTGTTTGAAGCCAACTGTATTTCTGCCCTAGGATACATTCAACTCTGATAAAAATAATTATCAATTCTTATTCACTTGTGAAGATAAAAAATAGGATCTTCCAATCTTATCAGCAACATATGATATGGATCATAATTATAACTAATGTTCTTGTGATAAGTTAAAGAGTAAAGATTCATTATGGCAAAAGATTTCATGGATTGGAAACTTTTTATCAGTTTAATAGAGTATTGCCATCAGCACAGAGGAAAAAGTTATATAATAAAGTGAATGGCTATCAAATATCATTTTATAGTTTATGGCAGTTTGGCCCATCATTTAATCCTGTGTTTTCTACCTTTGTATGTTTGTTTGTGGGATGCACACACACAGACACTATAGTCCATAAAAGTGGCCTTTAGGGTTATAATGAATATAATATAATAAATAATGAAGATATAATTATTTATTAGTATGCCATAATAACATCTCTATTTAAGATGCCACGTAACTCCTTGTTATTTCTTATACTACAGATTAACAAGTCTGTAGATCGGTTTTCCCCAGCCTGGTGTGTGGAGCACCTCAGATGTCTTGAGCCTTAAAAAAAACACACAAACTCATCACCAGGTTGACGGACATACAGTTTTCCTGACAACAGTACAAAAGTGATTTTCTGTTGCTTTATTCCATAATGTTTTTGACTGCCTAATGTCTGCCAAACAGGTTTGACTCTGCATAAGTTTTTGAGATCAGCTAAAGCTGCAGTTCCCAAATTCCTAGCCAGCATACCCAACTTAGGATAGCTACTGAAGATCATTATTATTACCTTTTCCAGAGGCTGTCAAAGAGATTGAAGTGGGTGTATTAGTACTTTAAATTGCCATACAATTTCTCCTGAAATCAAGTGCTGACCTGACAGAAGTGTAAATAAATATAAATATATTATCTGCATATTAGTATGCACACTAGGATACAGTGGATCTCACTATTTTTTCAATGAAATCCAGTTATTGCAAGAAAAGGTGAATCCATACCTTTAACATCATTTGCCTGTTTATTGGCATCATTAAGAACCTTGAAGCTTTTTTGTAATGCATTCTTGGCAGCATCCTTTAATGAGCCTTCTGGACCAGATGCCTAGAGAAGGAAAATAACAGAAGCAACTACCTAGTATTTGAAAAGATTCCAAGAAAGAGAATCAAGAGAAATTTACTGTCTTATTAAAAAAAGCAGTACAACTTAGTTGCAAAGTCATGATGATCCAAAATCATCATAAATGTATTTTAAATTGTTATCTTGGATGACTATAATATTCATCATACTTGTTTTGTTATTTTGGTTTCAATGTAAAAACAGTCCTCTCAGTTCTTTCAACCCCATGAAACAGAGAATAGATTTTTACTGGGAAAACAAAACTAACATCTATAACTTTATGAAATATTTATATACATTCAATAATACCAATGGTATATACATCTATATTAATATATATCTTTCGTTCGCTGCTCACTAAAAACATGTATAAGATCTCCTAGAATCATGTGGGGAGGGGAGCCATTGCAATCAGTTCAGATAAACAGGAAAAATTGTTTTATGGGTGACTCAGAATTAAATAAACTGAGACCCTAGGGTCACTTGCACTTTTCTAAATCATTTGATACAGCCTCCAGAGCTTCTCTAATTATTGTTACCAAATTGTAATGTTTAATATGCGAGAATAGAGAATTATTAAATTCATGTGAAGTAATCACACTAACTTAAAATTTACTAATTTAAATGTAGTTATATTTATATTAAACCAAATCTACTTTTTGTCTTTGTCCCACCACTTTTGGAAGTATGTGTAGAAAAGACTAGATTAGCCTTTATGAATGGGAGGACATGTCAGTGGCAAGTTAAGGAAAAAGAACTTTAATACAAATAAACTGATACTGCAATGGAATATCACTGCTAAATTGACCTGTGTCCTAACTAATAGTGGTTCTACTCCTAGATGTTATTAAGTGACTGCCTAACATTCTCCTAAAGGAGTAGTGCAAGATTCACGTTAAACTTTTCCAAGCAATCACCAATGTTTATCATTTGTAGTTTTGTCTATAGAATCATAAAACACCAACTCAATTTTTCATTTTCAAAAGTCAGGGATGATAAATGAAAATTCCATTATAGTAGTTCCTTATCTAGCTCACAGTCAGGTTTGGGCTTTAGGAATGAGCTGGATAAGGGTCTACAGAATGATGTTCACTCTTGACAACATGTTGATTGTAGTGGTGATGCTGGATAAGGTAAGATATAGAGGGCTGTCACCAGTTGTCTTCAGTGGAATTATTCTGCTTGTATAGTAAAAAAGTAAAATTTTAAAGTATTTTTATTGTTAAAAACTATCCATGTGAACAATTTGTTTCTGTCTTATGAAATAGCTGAGCTGTTCTTAAAGAGATAATTTCTGTCAAATTCAGCAACAAGGCATCTGCTATATAAGATTACATTTCTTCTATTCTGTGAGATTTAGAAGAGGCACTATGATCATCACTAGCAAGGGGCTACATACAAAGCTGTATATTATTACCAATAAATAAGCATGAATGCTTGACTGGCTAATAAAAAGTTCATTAGACATAATGAAATTGTGAGATGCCCAATTTGCAATATAAAAAATGAAAAGTGAGTGTAGTCAGAACTGAATAATTGAATTTGGCTTAGGTTTTGAGCAGGACTTTATGACTGCATTACATACAGTGTAAAATTATTTCCATGAGCCATTGAATAGATCAGTAGGGACTGTTATTAATAGAGAGCTGATGTATCTTGGTGTGTGTGACATTCTATACCACTAAATAAAAGATAATCAGTCTAAATTCCCTATTGAACTATATGATTGTCATGAAAACACTTAACAGATGATCGCAAGCATGTGATGAACGTTTTAGAGAACTGGGATGTAATATTCAACTAAGAACAACTTTAAATATTTGTAGAGAGGTAATGGAGATGACCTTGACAGAAATATGCAAAAACTGTTACATAAGCAAAGAGGGCTGAAACATCCTTCATCAATATTATTATTGTTATTGTTATTGTTATTCGTGCCTTTAAGTGTTTGGAAGCAAGATAACATTCAGAAATGTTTCAAGCAGGCTCTTCTTTTTCATTGGGGTATAAGAAGGAGGGGAGGTACAGCACAATCAGGCTTGCAAGATTCTGTTATTATAACCTATATCAATAAAGTATAGTTCTACTCTTTTTTGTGGAGCTGATTCTCGGTCTGGTCTACTAGTAGGGCTGACATATTTTTTAAATACTGTAACTTTATACAGAGACAATGAATACTACGTACTTTAAATTCACACACAGCCATACATACAACTAGGATTTGTCTCAAATACATGGTGTTTTTACCTATGTAAGGGAAACAAATGAATTATCCACGAAAAAAGATGTGAGACTTTCACTTCTTTTATAAAAATGTGTGAAAATTCATACTGCAACAAACCTAAAATATGTTATAATGTGAATTTGCCAATAAAGGGAATATCACAGCATAAAAAATGTAAAAGTAGAACCAAACACAAAAGGGAAAGGAAATAAATAAGAATGATTTGCTGTGTAAATATATATTAGAGTATAAGCCAAGTTTAGTTATGGCAATAAAGAAAACAGTTTAAAGAAAAAAATGTAAAATTTGATTAACCTGGTTACAAGTGTGATAGTGCTTTCTTCTTTAAAGACCACATTTTCTCTGTGAGCCAACCCAGGGTTTAAGATTGTTTGCTGAAGTCCTTCTCCTGGTCCACCATCAGAGATTCATTTAGTGTATCAGTTGGAGAAATAACCTTTGATATGTAAAACTAATCTGGCTACTGAGGTGAGATTTAATAAGCTAAATAATAATAGTATTTCAATGACACTTTAGTGATGTTTTATTGCATTGTAACTGTTTGTTTGATAACTCATCTTATTTCAACACTATTAACTGTGAATGGGTTCTGGATGGTGATGGTTACGCCTGATAATGCTGTTTTATGGAACAGATCCCACCCCAGCCCCAAGGGGGGTGGGTGAGTAGGGGTGTTGCTGCCTAATAAAGCAATATCAGATGTAGGTAGAAAATCAGTTATCTTGGGACCAGGTTTTCACAGAAGGGATCATAATCTGGCCAATAACTTTGCTTAAGTCTGTAAGGATCTTACAGTTTGTGGCCTCATTGCTGAGGCAGAATAGGGTTAATGAGGAAAGTGAAAAATATAATGGCACACTGGACTGGAGGAAAGCATGCTGACATGTCTATAAGGAAAAGCTCTATAACTCAGGAGAGAGAAGCTAGGTTCTGCTTTTGGGGGAGCCTTGAAGACTCCAGTCAGACAAATTTCCAGGACACTTAATTTCCCTATTTTGTCCAGATAGGGTAACAGCTACTTCCTGCTTCAAAAACCTAAGCTTCTGTGTCTCTTGCCTGGATGAGTAAGCAGGACTACCAGGGCAGAACTGAAGGGAAATGTTTCAAGAGCTACAGTGCAAACCCATGTTATAGCAGTGAAGTCCTCACCTCCATTTTGCCTAAAGCCAGCCTTTCTCAAATAAATATTGTTCCACATTCTTGATCCCAGGCAAACTAAAGTAATCAAAACTTGAAACAACAGATCTGTACCACTATCTCTTATTTTCACTTAAATACAAAATCACTTAATTTTGTATTTTGAATTGAATGACTATTTTCCATCAGCTAACCTCATTAGAAATTGTTGTATTTTTGACTTTTTAAAAAATCCCCCCAAGAAATAACTTGAATACTGTGATTCTGTTGTTTTATATATTAGTAAAACCTATTTTATTTGGAAGAGTTTGCTGTGTGTAGAGTAATTAGGTTTCATTACCAAGACACACTTTGGGCCATTGTTTAAGATTCCTTGATTGATATGTATTAGCATTTGTATTATAGTTTGTAACACATTCCTATATCAATGAGCATGATAACATAATCTGATAAATAATTGCTGAGAAACAGAAGGATAATGCTAATATCTAAACACCGAGAGAAGATTATTTGAGAGAGTGGCTTCCATTTAGGCCTTCAAGAGATTTTCTCTTCCCCTTACCAGTTGTATGGCTTCATTGGCACGAGCTTTAGCATCTTTGGAAATTACATCAGCTTCCTCAATATGGTCCTTGATATTGCTATAGGCCTTAAAAGCTACTGTGGCATTGAAGGAGAGGTTTTTAGCTTCATCAAGGATTCTGTTAGGAAAAAAATATATATTCAACTTAAAAACTCAAGGGAGAACATCAGATGCTAAGGTTCAATTCTAGAGCCATATGTATTAATGCCTTTTTGCACATAGGTACTCCCTCAGGCTAGAAACTGGGAGACCGTGAGTTCTAGTCCCACCTTAGGCACAAAGCCAGCTGGGTGACCTTGGGCCAGTCACTCTCTCTCAGCCCTAGGAAGGAGGCAATGGTAAACCATTTCTGAAAAACCTTGCCAAGAAAACTGCAGAGACTAGTCCACACAGTCACCAGGAGTCAACTGGCTTGAAGGCACCAAAACAAAAAAACAAAACAAAACAAAAACAAAAACAAAACAAAACAAAAAAACAAAAAAACCCCAAAAAACAAAAAAAAAACCCCTCCCTATAGAACTCAACCAGATTTTCTTCTGAGTAGACATGCACAGAATTTGAATTTACCATGTTGCTTCTAGCCAGAAAAAACAAATCTGAAATGTTTGGGTTTAGGCCACAGAACAGGAATATTGCAATGTCGCAATATGAAACACGCATCTCATGGTAAGGAATGTCGTGACGATCACTGATTCTGCACTCCAAAGTTCTGAAAGACTTAATTATGTTGGAAACCCATTCTCTAGTGTGTGTGTGTTTTTTTTTTTTCTATTTATCAAACCAAAATCAAGAATGAGAACTACAAACGATTTCTTTGGGAAGATTGGGACATTGCTATCAGGCCTTGGGAAAGATTACAGAAACATGATGATGGAGTTTGGGAATCCCTGATTAATTGTCAAAGAGAATAAAAAGAGAAAATGTTTTCTCTGTTTGTCCCTGCTAGCAAATTCTATAGTCGATGAAACTGAAATAGCAAATTTGTCAACTTACCCATCCAAAATAGCAGATGAATCATTCAGCTGGGCAGCATGGGCTTCTGCTTCCAGCACCTTTTCTGGAAGCTTCTTGTCTTTGATGTTTTGAGAGAGATCATTTATTTTACCCTTTAGGTCATCAAAAAGTGGGCCTATTTCATTCTGAATACCTTCTATGTGCTAAGGAGCAGAAAACAGAAGGATGTTTAACTAACTGAATGTTTAAGCACAGAAAATATAGTCCCTTGCAACCTGATTATTTTCCTATTATATTGAAATGAATCAATGAGCTTAATCATCCATTAAAAGAATTCTGACACCTATAGTTTGGATTTCTAGGTTTAGGATCCTACCTGCTTGGCCTCAAAGTTGAACTGAACTTTTTCAGTCCCTTCAACTACACAAACTTAACTAATCACATCTTATCAGAATATAAAGTGGAATTAGTTAATTAATACAAAACTGTTATTTCATCAGCACCACCACCTCAGCCACATTCAAAATTATATTTCTTGGATTTTATTTGCTTAAAGGCATAATGAAAAGTAATTGGCCCAATTAGTTATGAGAGGAACCCATTAGCAAAAAAGCACATTTCATTATGCCATCAACTTATGCCTTCAGCTAAAGCATGCTGTGAAATACATTATAATTGACAAAACTGGTTCTTCATGAATTTTCTAGAACCGATCCTCTATGCATAGTATTTGTTTCTGATTAAAATCAGAAGTAGAATAAAAAAAATACTGTAGTCCATGGCAGCCTCTGATTATACTTATCCAGTGCAAGAAACTTACCAAAGCTTAGCCAGATCACCAGTAGCAACTGATAAATTGGATATAGGGAAGGAATTGAAGAACCAGTATGGGAAAGGAGGAAGAGTGTGGATGTTTGGTGTCCAAGAGTAAGAGATCAGTTTATTCTTAATTCAGATCAATTATTTTTGGAGCTCTTAGGAAACAGCTTTCTGAGAGACAGGCCAATCTAATGTGGAACTGTGGGAACACAGGCTGCCCTCTTTTAAGGCGAGAGGCATCTGCAAGATTGAATGCTTTCATCAGAACATTGATAGCAGCATCATCCTGTCACTCTGTAAAGCTCTGTCCCTTTTGTACGTGCACGCCACATCATTAAGCACATTGCATTGTGACAGTGCAACACTGCTTTAATCATTTGCTACCCCTTGTACTCCCTACACCACTGCTTAAGGCTCTCGTCCACTACCAAGTCAAAGGGCTGTCCACCCATCATCCTTGAGTCTGTGGAAAACTGTACTGGCATGAAATTTGCTATCCTCGTTGCCAATCCCTATCTTGCTTGTTTCTTTTCTCAGTCACTGCCAATCCCTTGATTTTCCTCCCAGAGGTGACAAAACCTAACTGTAGAGAGTAAGGAAGATGATGTTGATGGAAATATGGAAGGACCATTACCTAGGCAAAGAAGATTTTTAAAAATGTTTCAGCCCTCTTTGCCTAGGTAACAGTTTTTGCATATTTCCATCAAGGTCATCATCCTTACTCTCTACACTAACAGACACTTGAGGCTATCCTTGGACAGAATAAAGGGGAAATAGTGCTTTAAAACAGGAAGAGCTAGGGGTGACTGAAGCTTGCCTCATTCATGGGCTGGTGACGAAATGAATGCAACATTGTGGGGACAGGGCAGAGCAAAGAGGTTGCCAAGACATGTTTGTCCCATAGTTAAATGCAAGTTGGAAAAAGCCCATAATGAAGATTAACATATGTAATGAACATGATTAGAACATTTTCTCTATCCAGACAATAAAATGAATTGACTTTTGAGGGTAGACGGGAAGGCTACTTAACTTTATGAGATACCCAAGCATTTCCTTCCCTCCCCCTGAAGTTGCATTTAGAATGAGTTTGGTGCTTTGAAAATCTAACCTGACAAAGTAGCATTATTTCCACATATATATGATTAAAATAGGGTAGTTGCCTTCAGTGGTCTGCATTCTTGTCTCATTCCCACCTCAAGTACTCTAGGGATAGTATAGCAGTATTATAAACACATAGTACCAAATGATTGGAGGAGAACATTGGGCATCATATCCAATCACTTAAGTGCTTAAGGCTAAATTAAAGCATCCATAGGTCTCTACATGGAAGGACAAGTGGGGGAAATGTTGAAACATGTATCATGACACAAAGCATAGGACTTGCATACTTGTGTCTGATGTCAGGATGCAAGAACGAAAGGCTGGGGCTTGTCTTGTGATGTTGTGACACACACCTTTCATCACTGGCATCTGTACCAGATGTCTATTGAAGCGTCCCAAACTTGTTTACATCCAAGGAAGGGAAGCTCACTGCTTCTCTGAACAATTGGTTAGCAGTATTGTCTTCAGCTCCATTTTCTAAGCATCTCAGAAACAACAGTTGAATTACATAAGCAAGGGTCACTCTTGACTGATTTTTTGGTATTGAGCATCTGACCTGCTCAGGAAACTAAAACCATCAGCTTTATTTTTCATTACTTCATTAAAAAAGCACACACACACCACTTGCAAAAATATATGCTAATTCATGACTGTTATTCAAATATAAATGAATCCTGCCACTCAAACATGTCACTGTGTCACTTCAATCTTTGGAAGAGTTTTTTGCTTCCATTTCTCCTCTAATTTAGTATTTAGCTTGGCCAAATTCTCTATATCACAATATGCTACTTATTGTATCTGAAAATATAAATTACACTGTTTTTTATTGCCCACTGATTCTCTTTTATGTTGAACTGTATTATGGCCTTCACCCTTAAAACATATATCACATTTTACCTCCTCAGCCAAAAAGATTCCATTTGCAAGGTCACTAACTCCATTAAGGATGTCATTTCCTTCTCTTAGAGTATTTTCAGTCTCCTGTCGTCCATTTTCTATAGCTTGTTTCTTTTTCTATATGCAAAATATGGAAAGACCTGTGATTTTACACATTAATAAAACATCTCATTTCCATTATTATTATTTCAACTAGTACTGTGCCAACATTTATACACACACACACACATACACATACATACACCACTCATATTGAATTTACCAGCAAAGTCATTGTTTTGCATTTTGCTTTCAAGAACAAATTTTCACTTTAATTCTCATAGGTGGGGTACCCTTAGCTAATCTACTCTCATAGATTTTATATATGTAACATGGTCTCTTAGAAATGTGTTAATATCCTAACTGTCACTGTATAATAATTTCTCCAGTGATCCACAGCCTCCCTGGTTTCCCATATTTCAATTAAATCTGAAAGAGTAGCACCACTTTTTACCTAGAAAGAATTGCATAAGCAAAATAAGTTCAAAAGAACACTGAAAATGATACTGGAATAAAACTCTGGGGAATTTCCAACTGGAAATTTGGATCAGTATTGCTTCATTTCATGATGAAATACAGGTTGGTATTTGTAAAGAACCTGAAAACTTCCACATTCTCTAATACTTACACATGCAGTTGAATAAATAATAGTAAACAATAACTATTGTAGTGTATTATTAATATTTCACTGTATAATAGAGAGCTATGCAGTGCTTCAGGCTGAAAGGCAAAAAAATGCTTCACAGTCCATTGGGGAAATTACAATGTACTCAGTTAATGACCACGCATTCAGCAACTGTTCAAAGTTATGTCAACACTGAACAGTCGTGATTACGACCAGTCCTCAAAGTTCCAGCTGTCTTAGCACCCCTGCAGTCATGTGTTCACAATCTGGGAGCTTGGCAACTGGCTCATACTTACAATGGTTGCAACATCCCGCGGTCACATGATTGCCATTTGCAACCTTCCCTGTGCCTGCCCACAAGCAAAGTCAATGGGAAAGCCAGCAGGGAAAGTCACAAGTTGGTTGAGTAAGTCTCCCCTACCCCCACACCCTCCCTGAGCTTTGGTGTGCTTGCACTGCACCTCCCCGGCCACTCACACACCCTCCCCCACCACTTGCACACCCTCACGCACCCTCTCCCACCCAGCAGCAGCCACCCCAAGCCCCACCATGCCTCCCTGGCCACCCACACATCCCCTGACTCCCTCTCCCACCCAGAAGCAGCCACTTACCTGCCTGCTGGCCTGCTTGCATGCCACCTGCGACTTGCAATTTCTTGCCAGCTTCCCCACTGATTTTGGTTGTTGGAAGCTGGCAGGAAGTTGCAAGGAGGTGTTTGCTTAATGACCCATGATCCTCACTTAATGACGGGTAATGGGGATTGCAGGGACTGCTGTTGCTAAGTGATGAGGTCACGTGAAATCACACTTTATGACTGCATCACTTAGCGATGGAAATTCCAGTCCCAACTGCTGTCATAACTTGAGGACTACTTGTACTTAGCACCTGTCTGCAACTTCTTAAAGCAGCTGCATCTTTCCCAGATATTGGGCACTTGTTTTTTTAGAGAAGCAGAGAAATTAATTGTGCATTTGTCCCCCACCGCTGCCGCATCATCATCATCATCATCATCCTAGAAAAGAGTCATTTGGTTTAAGAAGTTGCAAATAGGTGTTATATCTGCATCTCTGCACGCACTAAAGAACCTTTTTGTTATTGAATTCCTGCCCAGTCCTTATATAATAAAAGAAATGTGTGCCTTCAAGTCATGGTTTATGATAAAATACACAAGTATATAATTTTTGAAAGTTTACCATGTTTTGGAAGAATAAACTGAGGGATCAAAGTAAAAATAAAAATCCTTTCTTTCTTTCTTTCTTTCTTTCTTTCTTTCTTTCTTTCTTTCTTTCTTTCTTTCTTTCTTTCTTTCTTTCTTTCTCTTTCTTTCTCTTTCTTTCTCTTTCTTTCTTTCTCTTTCCTTCCTTCCTTCCTTCCTTCCTTCCTTCCTTCCTTCCTTCCTTCCTTCCTTCCTTCCTTCCGTGTGCCTTCAAGTCAGTATTGACTTTTGGCCACTGCTTGGATGAGTCCCTGCAGTTTTCATGGCAAGATTTCAGAAGTGGTTTGCCATTGCCTGCTTCTTCCTAGGGCTGAGAGAGAGTGACTAGTCCAAAGTCACCCAGTTGCCTTTGTGGCTAAGGTGGGACAAGAACTCATGGTCTCTCAGCTGGTGCCTTAACCACTACACCAACCTGGCTCTCTTTTAATCTCTTAAATTAGTTTGGCTGAATAATCTCAAGAGTCAGGAAAAAGCCAATGGTCCTGGACTGTGTTTTAATGGGACACTAGCTGAGAATTCCAGGGCTGTAGGCTAGACTGAAAAATATATCCTTTAAAAATCCCAGAAGACGACCATGGCAAACTATTTCCACAGGGCTGCCAAGAAAGCTACATGAACATTTTCAAGTCACCAGAAGTCAAGCTTGACTTGAAGGAGACTCTACTTTCAAGAATGGCATCAAGAGGGACCAAAGTGGACCTTCTCAGTGGTTGTTCTACTTCTCTGGAACAGTCTTCCCCTGAAGTCCAAGTAGCCCCAACCCTGCTAAGCATTTATTTATGCATGCATCCATGTAATTTCTATAGCCGCCCATCTCAATCCAAGTGACTCTTTAGGAAGGTCATGACTACCTGTGTGTTTCAGCTGACCTTGGAGGCTGATTTGTGATAAGGTTGTTCCTTCTTGCTGCAGAATGTTTTATTCAATTAAACTTCCATTGTGCCTTGATGCACTGGCAATGTTGTTATTTGTTACGTTGATTACTATTGTACTGTTTTTTTAACCTTTGTTACGGATGTGAGGTGTGCAAGCTGCTTAGAGACAGCAACACCTGAAACAGCACAGAAGCCCAGTAAATTAAAAAAAGAACTTCTGAAGTGTTTCCTATTACAAAACACCCTTTATCAGAAAGCTGATGATGCTAAAAAAAATTTACTTGCCAAAGGATTTAAACACAGAGGCATTTTCCCTACACATGGATCAAACAACCTGTGGATTGACAGAGAAGATGTCTACAGATACTGATGTTTATGGACCCCATCTGTGAATCTTGGCCATTTAATCTAAGCAGCCCATACTGGTGGGTCAGGGCCTGTAAAGCCTTAGAGACATTAACTTATTCTGAGCAATTCATTTGCAGTGGGAAATCTCTGCCTGGCTTTTCCTGTCTCTTCTCTTGTTTACTGACTAAACCTTGATACCTACTCAGCTTTGACCACGCCTCTGCCACTATTCCTCTGATTTTTGACTCAATATTCTAAGTTGTCCATTTTCTGTTTTGGGATCCCTAGAATTTGGACACAATTGTCTCTGGACTGATTTGCATTTAATTAGATATGAATGCTGGACACTTTGAAAATGATTTGGAAGCATTGCTTTGGATGCAGTTCAGGCTTTCAAGAAAGTCTGGAAAAAATGCAACTACTTTAAGACGTGCATTACAGAAACACTGTTGTAATGTTTCAATTTATTAAAGCAGTAATATCCTTTTTTCAGGTTCATGCTGAAGCCTGAAAGAAAAACTGCATGCTTTAATAAACAGCAGAGAGCTTGTATAAGGTCTAAAGTAATTCTTTCAAATAGTTGCTAAAGAGTGCAAAGCCTTAATCACCCAAAGCTCAATACAATTCTTCAAGACAAAGGGAGGAGAGAAAGAGAGAAAGACCTGCAGATTTTATACATATAAGCCCCACCATCAAAAGAAATCTCAGTAACAACAAAAGTGTATCTTTATGATTTGAAACATGGTTTCATGACACTTGATAATAAGTATTCCAGGAATCTAAATGATAAAAAAATGTTTTGCTTCGATTGCATGGAATCACATAAAACAGATTGTGATGAACACAAATTTAAAAAGTGTTTTTACATGTTTCTGTATTGTGTGTATGTATATATACAGGGGGTACCAAAAGTCAGGCCCCATAGACAAATTATAGTATTACATTAAACATTCAAACTGGTTTCTTCTACAGTTCCTTACTCATTTGACGTGTGACCTTTGAACATTGCTAAGTACAATAACATTTTCTGTGGAAAAAAGTATTAAAATTAATTAAATATATTGTGATTGGCCTATAAGGCCTAACTTTTGGTATACCCTCTATACAGTAGGTGTGCATGTGTGTGCGTATGTGTATAATTTTTAGTATTTTTCTCTTTCCTCTTTGAAGAACAGACTGAGAAGCAACACTACCCTTAAGATTGTTAGCCCATCTGGCCTTGAAGCATATTTATGGAAACTGCCATCACTGGATTAATATTTGCCTTTAGGCAAAACATGAGTGAGACATAAACAAGAAACTGAACACATCTGTCTTCATTTGAGGTTGACTTTGCTCTTACTGTCATGGCTAAGCACTTGTTAATGTACAGTATAATGTGCTTTCAAGTCATTGCAATTAAATTCAAATCAAGGAAAATCATTTACATCACTTAACTACAAAAGATATATGATGGTTTGATTTATAATCTGAATTTGCATATACCCATTTTAATTCCTTAGTTGAGAGCATGAGAGAAAAGAAAGTGTAGCCACACTAATATTGAAGATTAACCGTCTGTCTCTCTCCTTGGATGTGAATAGAATATCAACACAGAACGTGAAGTAATGGCTGTATAGGGTTCTACTTAGGCTTAGTCTATTTGAATTACTATATTCTCTATATATTATATATTAACCATGAATTAGTCACTGGAGTTTCTTTCCATTTTCTTTGTCATCTCAATCATAATTTTGCTGCTATAACTTACCCCAAATACTAATTTAAATAATGTGTCAAAGATTTTACTAAGTTATATCCATAGCATTTTTTTTTTAAACTGGGAGAGAAAGCTCCTTATCTTGTTCAGATCAACGCTGATTATATATGAAAAAATCAGTGAAAGGGACTTTGTGACCAAACACCCACCTCCACTGCTGTCAAGTTTCTTTGGTTGATTTCAGATAGTCTGTTTGCCTCCCGAATTTTATTAGTTGCTTCTCTTAACAGGTTCAGAGCATCATCAATTTTATCTTGGTAGTCTGCTAGTTTCTCTTTGACTTCATTTTTTAGGTCCTCGGTTTTCTTCCTTGGCTCTACAAATAGCTTGTTCATGTTCTTCAACAGCTCTTCTGCTGACCTGTAACATACCATAAACAATGTTAAATAATAGATCTCTTATACTTCATTCTGTCTTTGTGTTTAAAATTGGACTTACGTAGTTCATACAGCTATCCATTAGGGCATGTTTCATTCATGATATTGCTTTGCAATGCTTAGTGGTCTTAGCAGGCCCTAAACAGCAGCTTAGCATGTCTTCTGCTGACAGATTCAGGGCTAACATCATTAATAGTTCAAGCTAGGAATATATGCATTGGGTTTAATTGGATCTTGAACTGAGTACTGGATCGGGCTGATTTAGAAAGAAGTTGTGAGTGTCAAGCTCAAAGCAGGGATCCTCTGAAGTAGACTAATAAGGGCTCCTTATTGATGATTCACAGAAGCAGAGAGACATTTCACCTGCAAAAATATGCATTTCTGCTGAAATTCTCAGACTGACAGATCTAGTTTCTATTCTCTGTGAATAACTTCACTAGGGACTCTCTAATCACAGTACTTTTATCTATGTGGTTTTTAAAAAGGACTATTCCATAGGGGTGACAAAAGCTGTTGCTTCCTCAAGCCTCATTGTTCCAAAATTTATTTCTAAACTCATTTTTGAGGTAGTAGTTGTAAAGGCAACATAGTGCAGGATAAAAATAACTCCAGGCAAACTCTGTTTAGTTTTTCTTTTTCCTATTAATAAATCTGTACAAAAGAGGTAGAATCTGGGGATATTAAGGACTCAGTGACATTGATCCAATTTCTCTCTCTCTCTCTTCATTTGTATACTGATGAGTGGCTATAGCTATTCTTAAACAGAAACAAAAAACCCCCTTTTTTTGTTATTTCGATCTCTGCTGTTTATTTTAACTGTCTTACATTGCCACTGAAATTTCAATTTTCCCTGAAATTGGAAAGGAAATTTGATTACAGACATAATAAAACCAACTATTAATTCATTTATATTTTTCCTTTACTACTTACTCTAATTCCTCTTGAGCTACTGCCTTTTGCACTTCCAATTTTCTCTTCCTAAGTTCTGTCATCATTTTGTCAACTTCACTGTGTAATTCTTGAAGGCTTTTGTCAAGTATCTTGTCTGGGATCCCAAGCGTCTCATTCAGTTTTAAAGCAGCATCATTTACATCTGCAGAAAGATGGCAGATTATGAATGTCAACAAAGTGCAAGCAGATAATGTTTAGCATACAGTATTTACTTCATTCCATTTACTAAAACGTTCATATGATATTCCTCATCTGAAATATGTCCCATTACTCCAATAATAAATAAAGAGACAGCATGATTGGACATCATGTTTCTTAATATTTTGTAACCATAGCCTATTTGTACAACCCATGTATAAACTCACATAGTTTTGTGCATGGTATTTTATGCAGCATTGCTGGAAAATGATCACATCTCAGTTCAAAGTTACAAGACACCAACTTTACAGTAAGAATTATACCTGTATGGTCTTTTTCATTCAGTATGTTTTATAATCCCTAAATATTGCTTAATATTTTCTAATTACCATTCCCAATTGCACTCTGAAGTTCATGGAATCAAATTCCTTTTAGGGACATAATTTGCTGAATCTCAAGATGGATGTATATTTATCCATTATTTGCAAGCAGATGTTCATTTCCAGCAAGAAATAATGTATTTTTTAAAGCCATTTTGAGAAATTAAAGATGTACTCTTAATGCACCTTGTAGAGTACTAAAACTACATGGCACTTTTTTCTTCTCCTCTTAAATGAAAATTTTACTGACTTGAAAATAAACAACAGCAAAGCAGAAGCTACCCATTAGTTATTTAATCATAATAGCT
Source organism: Python bivittatus (assembly GCF_059951505.1). Classification (NCBI taxonomy): domain Eukaryota; kingdom Metazoa; phylum Chordata; class Lepidosauria; order Squamata; family Pythonidae; genus Python; species Python bivittatus. Next base: position 68,197,801 of record NW_028277030.1, on the reverse strand, counting down.
ATTCTTCTAGACTCAAAATGTTCCTGAAGGAGAACATTCAATTTCTGCTGTTCTGTGGTCATAATTGCCAATTTACCAACAGTTGTAGCAAACTACCCTCCTTAGATTGCAGGAAGCCTACAATTATTTGACAATAGTGTCTCTAGTTTAACACAAAAGTCCAGCATTTTAATCAACTGATCCTCTCATTTTAGGAACTCTTGTTCAGTGCCTTACACAATTATTCTTAAAATGTGCTGCTTTACTTTCCTTGAGATACTATTGGCATTTTTCCTTTCTTACCTTCTGCAGCCTGGAGGGTGACTTTGATGAGCTGTCCAAGCATCTTTGCTCTCTCATTAGTTGTCTTAGCATCCTGTCCAGTTTGTTCCCCATCTGCTGTCACCTTGGTCGCCTGGCAATACAGATTAAAGAAAAGTATAATTAATGAACATGACAAGAAGATACTCCATCTGTCTGAATCTACTTGGAAACCTTTCCTCAAGCAAAAAGAGATCAATGAATTATTGATCAGATATACTGGAAGTGACACACACTCTTCCCAAGTACACAATTACATTTTATAACCACTTCTATCATTAAGGGGTCACCAGAGGCTCAATTTTTTATTTCTTGGAGAGCACATTGGAAGGAATAGGACACAAAGGAATTCTGGACAAAAATTTTCTTTGGCTTTATTCACATCCTTAAATATGTAAGACTCCACATCTGATGAAAATATTGGTGTCCCAACTGAAATCATGGGTCTCTTAGGGTTGTATTAGGTACTTTAGTCCTATTGATTTCAGTGTTACTTAACACTTACTTAAGAACATTTAACTAGCACTTCAGAGTATGGTTTTAATGAATGATTCATAATTTGTTTATATGACTATACCTGCCATATAATTTATCAACAATAGACCTTCCTGCTTTGTAATGTAACCTCAGTTCTAAATACATCCTTTGTGGGACAGATCAAAAATTCACATATTCCCCTACCCATTCTCCTTTCATTACCTTATTGCCATAGAAGTAAATAAATCTCAGTTTTGCTGAATCTGCAATATCCTTGATGCTGGAAATTAAGACCTCAATTTCCAGTGGGTCTAATTTGTCAGGTGCATTGGCAAGAATATAGGTACAAAACAAAACAAAATTCTAGAGAGAGGTTGTTTTTATCTTGTACATATCATATATATTCAACCAGTTAGAAATACAGAAATAAAATGGTATTGAAATTATACTGTACCATTGAGGTTTTGAACTCTCCATGAATGTTGGTTACTGCTTGTAAAGGGAACATTAAAATGAGAAGCCGCAAAGTGAAAAAGCATAACTTACATGGATAGAAGCCCTTTGGCCTCTGTAATGTCTTGCCACATGAGGAAAGTCTTAAAACTTTTCTACATGTTCAGACAGAACTCTGGGAAGAAGGAAATTGGTAAGATTCTCCTTTCCACCAGCCAATACAATACAGATTTAGGAAATCTCATTGGCTGGCTTCACATTATTAACATCCTCATTAGTTTATTGAATAAGCCATATTCTGCTGGCTTCACATAACACATTAAACCAAAACTGAAGAGATTTTGGCTTAATATAATGTGTGAGTACAGAGTACAGAGGTGTAGAAATGAGCCCTCTGTTAAAGTTAAATAATTAAACTTTATAGGACTTACTCCTACTGTCAGGGATCCATTATTAGCTGATATAGTCACATAGTGGTACGTTATCATTTAATATGTTACATTATATATTTACTACCCCAAATCAATTATTAAAATGATTTTAAGGATTTTTTTTTTTTTTACTATAGTGAAATTTAACAAACAAAGGAAAAAAACCCCAATGTAACAGTAATATCACTTGTTCCTGAAAACACAAATGGCACCAAGAATACCACATCTGGACAGAAAAATCTGATCACTAGGCAGTAGCAAAGAGAAACAGAAAACTACCTCTTTTCTAGTGGTTGTGTGGATTTTTACCACCCAGATACAGCAGCCTTAACTAATCTTCAAGTATCATAGTTCTAGAATCTTCTGTCTCTTCATAACATTCCAAACAAATGTAGCTATTCAACAGGGAGATAGTATACTGAAGAACTAAAATTTTATTCTCTGAAGATCCATACCACCAGGTAGAACTATCCAGGTTTCTACTTTTTTCTTGCGCATCACATATTTCTCCCCTTCTGTTTTTCATCTGTGAAGGAATTGAGCAGATGACCCACACTTTCTTTAGACTCTGACCATGCTGATTTTATCAACCTCACAGCATTTTTTCCTTCCCTATTCCATTATTCTCTTCTATGATTTTTGTCACGTGCTCCCTAATGAAGAGATTAGGGAGATCTTCAAAACTTGGATATTTTTGAGTACACAGAATAAACATATTGTCCAATATGGATTTTGAGTGTGTCTAGCAAGCATCCAAATTTAATCTATGTGGAGTCAGTTCTTCAGTTTATTTATTTTCATCACTAGGTGGCAGACTTTCTATGGATATAATCCTCTACCTGATAACTAATGAAAATTCCAGTTTCTGCAGTTTGTAGTTTTTACTAATGAAAGGAATAACGAACAGTAGAGGTGTCATCTCGAGAGGATTTTACTTCCAGAAAACAAAGGTTTTAATAACAGACTTTTCACCCCTCCTTTCTAAATGAGGTTTGCTTGATAGGATCTAAATCACAACTGAGATTTGATTTTGATGCAGGATTTTTTTTCTCTCTTGCTGTGCCTCAGTTGGATTACAAATTAAATTTTATTATTTCTTTGCACTTCTTTTTTAGGGAAATGGTATTACAAATTAAAAAACTTAAAATGTGCTAAAAGTAAACCCCTTTTCTATGCTTCATTTTAGAACTTTATAGTAAAAAAAAAATGTAGGAAAAAATAAAGAGGTCTGTTTTTGCATATGACATATTGCCATCATTTAATTTGCTGACTGTTGACATAATTTTTGTCCACAGAGATATAAAAATATCCAATCCCTTCATTATAAAAAGGAGCGCTTGAGAAAAAGTGCCTATTAATTCAAAAATCCAGTGTACTGGCACAGTAGCCTGGTGTCTTCTCAGGCCTGGCCCTATCCCCATGTGATGCAACTGGGGGCAACTTCTAAAGCAGCTATGCCAAAAAGCCCCCAGCTGCTTTAATTATTTGAAAACTGGCCCTATGCTTCATTCCATAGTAAATATTCTTGGAAGGAAACACATCTTGCATATTTTTTCAATTATGCCATTACAAGGAGGAATACCAGAGCCAAGCACATTTTAGCACAGGGTTGTTCCACACAGGGCCTTTGGGCTGCCCACAAAATCAGTTTTGGAGCTATACGGTCCCACATCATTGTCAGCATTCAGCAGTTGTACTGATCAATTTCCAGTTCAACTAGCTGGACTTTCCAGCTTCTTGGTGGGAATTTTAGATAAACCCCACTTCCTACCTTTTGGGCATCAGGTGATATAGCATTCTGTCATGGCTCTTAAAGAGGGAAGATGTTTTTCATGGATTCACAAATCTTCCTGCAACAACTCAAAGTTGTTGTTGTTTTTAATGGCTAGACAAATGCATACTTCCTGCTTTAAAACACAGCCAGGATTGAGGTGAGCTGGTTTGACTGGTGGGAAACTGAGATGAAATTGATCGGAGTCCATCTCTTTCCCTTTCTCTTTGGCAGGGGATCTGCCAAATTGCTGCTTGGGTCCCTCCCCTGCCCCACACTGCCTTGTGGATGGGATAGGGATGCATGTATGTGCTAGCAATTTATTTCTTTTCCTTTTGTGGGGAATGAGGGATGAGGGGATTTTTAGTTCCTCTAAGACATAATTTATTTTTCTTCCACCTTCCCCATTGACAACTTGGATCATTCTTTACATGCTGGCTGGCTGTAGTCACTGGCTAGAATGTTCTCTCCTGCCACTGAAGCAACCTACAACTGTGGGTACAGCAAATGAGAAATGTGTTTGGTTGCAAAATAAGGCTGCATTGTAATTTATTTGGTCAAAGTTGCTTTCCACAGTGAGAGGATTCAAGAAACCATGGTGTAAACAACCAGCTTAAAACTTCATCAGTGACAGAGAAGAGACCACTTCCTCCCTGGTTCAAAGAAAGGCTGTGAGAAAGAGAATCAGAAAATCTACACCAGAGATATACTGGTTTTATTGAAAACAGTTCACTTGCTGAAATTCCTGTACCTATAGCCATTTCATCTCAATAAATAAATAAATCTTTGTGAGAATCATGCTTGGAATAGAGTGATGTTTGGTTCAGGCAGTTGTCAAATAGCCTTACTCCTTTTTGCAACCACATATAACTACCGGCCTTTAAAAAACAGAGGATGGTGGCTTGGTGCCTTTGCATCTACCCTTTTTGAGCAATTGCTCAGTTACTTTTTTTGTTTTTGTCTTGCAAACAAGATAAAAGTACACAATATATTCTGGAAATGTGGATGGGGACTTTTGTTGCTCCAATGGGGCCCTGATCTAATCATTTTTTTTGTACTCTTCTATTGGTCAGCTGGAGCAGAACACTGATTAGCTGACAACATTCTCTTCCTTTTGAAGTTGATTCCACATCTTGCTTCATAATGGTTTGGATGGATTAGTGAATAGAAATGGTGTTGGGTAATCCATCAATATATAGAATTTTATAAATGTTTTCTTCTGACATGTAGAGCAGCTTCTAATACTACTAGAAGGTTTTGTTAAATAATCCCTGGGAATAAGTCAAGACAGCCTAGGGTTCCTCAAGTAGGTGGCACACAAATGTTGGCAATGAATGAATGATTCAATCTATTAGAAAGGGTCATATTATTAATGCCCTCCTGTATCATTCCTGCATGCAGATATTACAAGAAGAGTAGGGATGGAATCCTGGGAACATGGCAGCAATGTGCCTCCAGTAAGCTAAGATAAAGTCAGAAGATCCCATTATTTTAAATGAATTCAGAATATACCTATTTGCTTGTCAAACTCACCCTTGTCAACAGTTCATCCATTTCTATCACAACAGTATCTAAATTCTTCTGTGCCAATTTAAGAAGTCTCTCTGGTGCTTGTTGAGGTGACAGTAAATGCTGAGGGGGGAAAAATGAACTTTTACATTGTGGGTACAATACCAATAGTAGAAAAATGCATGTTTTCCATCCTGGTGAATGAAGCTCCATTTTAACTTCAGTTATTGTAACTGTGTATATGAAAATAATTTATTTGAATATCTTTATATAGAAGAAAAGCCATATATGCATGTAGCTAAATACTAGCTTTATTAAAAATGTAAAGTGACTGCTTAAGTTTATTAAATGTTAGAAAGGTTATTTTATAATACCTCTATGCTTTGCTTATACTAACAATTATTTTCTTCAATCAGAGAGAACAAACATTGTTTGCTTATTATTCCTCTAATAATTCATTATAATAATGGTTAAAATGATTAAACCACTAATGTGTATTTTGCTACAATCTAAGCACAATTAACATACTGTATGCTGATTCAAATAATGCTGCCATGTGAAATGTAAACCCTGGTGATGGGCTTGATTATACCTTTAATTCTTGGGTTGTGTTTTCAAAAGAATAAAGCGTTTTATATGGTGGATAAAGTGGGCCACTAAGATTAACACTTAGAGTCATCCGATTTAGCTGATCCAAGTCACGGAGAAGGACACCAGTGCACTCATCATCACAAACTGTGGGAAAAGACGATAAAAAATATTTATTCCTGCTCAACATCTGAAGCAAATACTTGCTATTTCAACCAAGAAACATTTTATAGTACACATAAAATTCTCCAAAATATAAGGCCACTAAACTTCAGTAACTGGTCCCTAAAACTTCATGGAGCGATAAAAGGTGGAGAAACAAAGAAGTCTCTAGTAGATCGGATAAATGGATATCAAATTGTCCAGATCTAGTGAGCAGGCCAATGTGACATTAAATACTCTTTATATAAGAGCTCAATATACAATTTTCAGAATAACAAAAATAAGTCACAGGGCACAGCCTAGAAGAGCTTAAGATCTTGCTTAGCTCAGGTGGGGAGGAGTAACAGAAGGGCAAAGGGCAAGGAAAGTTTTAAACAAATTAATTTAACAGATACTTAAGATACATTCCAATTATATATCAGGATTAATAAAAGGGACTTGAGTTAGAGAGTGATGGAAGAAATAGCGGTGGAGCCATCTAAATCCTGTTGGGACAATGCCAGCCAAAGAGATAATTGTAGGAGCATTTTAAGGAAGTGAATTGGTAAAATTTGAAACTGAAGGCTGGGAATTATGGAAAGGTATGAAGAAACCTGATGTATAGAACAAGGCATGAAATTATTTAGGGAATATGTAGTGGGTGAATAGTGCAATTCCGCATATTCCAACATAATGATTTAATTGAGGAAACTAAGTAAGAAAAGTATAAGATACAGAATACACTTCTAGATGGAAGGATCTTCTTACTAAAATTGCAACGTGATTCCACCTTTCTCTCCTTGACAGAGTTATTGTGATAAGAAAAAGGAGAGGAGGAATGGATGAAATCACAAAAGATGATGAAGTCTGAACCTTCAATAAAATTTTGTAAATGAGGCAGAGTGATTGCACAATCTTTTTTTTAATCGATAAGCATCCAGAAAGAACTATCTAGAAAATCTAACCCACCATTCCAACATCACCACATCCTTTCTGCCCTTCAAAAGACAAAAATCCAACTCTTTCCGCCCAGTGGCTGAATTCTAATAATATATTAAGTCAAAGCCAAACAAACCATATTATGAAATTCTGGTTTATGAACCAAGCCAGTGTGTAAAGATTGTGAGCAACAAGCTAATAAGCCCCTAGGTCACATCTTTGTTTATGACTGATTTAAATTAATTAGCATCTCTTTGCTTTTTGTGATGAGAGAAGTCTATTTATCGATCCACTTTTATTATTTTTTTTTAAATGGTCAGCTTTACTGAACCACTTTGACAATATCTGGACTTATAATGAATAACTGCATTTTAAAAGGTTTTTTTTAGCTATTGTAAGCAGCTAACCATCTGTATATGTGTATGCTCATTTTTTAAAGTAGGAATCCTATTCTGCACAGAAAGATCAATATTCTGTCTAACAGTTAAACAGGAAATTATCTTCTCCTTACTTTGAATAAATGTTGAATGAAATATGATTTGCCTATGCTTCTGTGGTTGGTTAATTCTCAAATCCTCATCCTGATGGGTTAAGAAGACTTGTCCATTAACAATGAAAGGATAAGTTTTGAAAACCAAAGGAAAGGTACATGGTCCTCAAAGAAGTCTCTTTCTAGATATCCTTTCCTCTCTGGTGATTCAAATTCCAAATTTATAGCTGATTGCCTGAGGCCCTGTCCTCATTTGCAATTTACCATAGCAGTGTTATGCCTAATAATCCCACTTTTAGTACCACGGAGCTATTCTCATCTTGCTCCCAACCTATGTATGAAAGAGCCTTAATCTGACACTAAAGGCTTCCCCATGGGTAACTTACAATGCTCTCCACCTATCTGTGAACCAACAGAAAACTAAAAGTCTCCTCCTTGACAATCCTCATTGCCTTTGTTATGGCTTATAGCATCCTCATTTCTCCTAGCAGGAAAGGCTGTCCCCTTCTTTGACTGGGTTAGGAAGGGTAGCAGATGAAGGGAAAAAGAATTTCTCTTAATCATCTGGCACAGGGGCTGATTTAATACAACAAGAAGGCAATTGGGAGATTGTAAAAGGAGGCACTGAGAAGTTACTTCTCAGTTATTTCCTTTCCCACTAAATTCTTTTTGCCTTCCACTCCACACTGTCCTCCCACTAATTTGTTGCTTGAACTGAAATATACTATAATTGCTCAAGAAGGCAACACTTTCTACTTTATGTATACCTATCTGAAAAATCTATTAGTGATCTAAGTTTTCTCATTTATGTGTCTGTTTATGGAACACAAAGAGAAAGTACATTTCCATATGTAACATAAGGATTTATACCAAACTATGAGTTTTACATAACAACCTCTATTTGCTGGTCAAGAAGTCATACAATTTTGTTAGGCAGACATTCAGGAACTTTAAATCAAATAAATAGCAGAAAGGCCTAGACTTTGAAAAAAGGAATAATTTGTTGTATTAAATCAACAGATAGTAACACACTAATGGATTTCCTGGTTTTAACTATTTTTTTCCTAGTTAAGCTCAAGATAGCAGACAATAAATACTGCAAAAAGGGATGCAAATGAATACCAACTTAATTCAGCATGATAAAAAAAAACCTGAATCACTTATAAAGGCATGAAAATACTCTGAATTAACAAGTAACTGCTTCCTATTATGTGGTCTATGAACATTTAGCATGAATTAACATCTCTTGGTTGAAAATTGAGTTGGAAAGAAGAGATGCTTTACTTTCCCTTCTTTAATAAAAGAGACAAAGTGCAGTTACTCAAAGACTGGAATATACTGGAGCAATGGAAAATGTTTCAAAATGATAATTATATACTTTATACATGACTAAATATCGCCACAGTTTAGTCCATAAAACTGTCAGTAAGAATTTGTATTCACGACTAACAAATATAGCATTATAGCCAAGTTGCATGGAGAAAAGCAAAAACCATGCAGCGTTTCAGTAAGGCATTAGCGGGATGAAATCAAATACTTCCTAAGCAGATGACTGCTTTCATCATGAGACCCCTTCTCTCTTCCTCAAATTCTCCAAAGGTTGCTTTGAAGAAGTTTTGAGGTCTTGCAAAAGGATTCAAAAGGAATACCAGATTTGCCCCCTTTCCTCCTTCATGGTTGGAATATTTTGTTGGTGGACAATTTGTTAACTGAAAGCAAAGAACAGTTCAAGTGAACTTGCTTGAGAAAAAGCATATTTGCAATATTGAGAATTATCTGCCTGCCTACCTGTCTGTCTAACCTTAAAATATCATGCAAACATCTATTTTATAGATACTAATACAGCTCACCGGTCCATGAGTTTAAATGTAGCAGAAAGCTAACAATCGCTCTTCTGCTTAGCAAGTCACTTGCTTATATAATCAATGTCTTTGACTTGAGAGTCACCTGTGAAGCAGGTGGAATGCGGAGGAGGCAGGGAAGAGAACCCTTGATTAGCTGCAGTAGCAAAATCAATCTCTTCCTCCTTTGGCAAATGATTACAGGTATGATAATGTACAGTTTTGTTTACTTTTAATAATGCATGCAGTATTCTCTCTCACATACATGCACAGAATGCTGGAAATCAGGATTTTTAAAGCTGCAATTTTAGTGCTGATAGTAGACATGCTTGATACTCTGAGATTTGGCTAATTCTGATCTGCACATATTTTTATGACGAATCCACCATACCAGAACGATGTTTTGTTGAGAAAAATATTCTGGAATTTTAATCTGGAGCTCTAAAGAGTCTACTTTTCATGAGGATCTTAACTGCTGATGGTTTATTGCTTTAAAAACTGTTATATTTAACTGCTTTGAAACCAGTTAAAATTATTCCTTATTATGAGTATCTATAATATAAGGAAACCTATTTAGATCTTTATCCATAACTTTCTAAAAATTCAGTCTCTGCACATTTTAGCTACCATTACAGCAGCCTTGAGGTTAAAATATGGTCTACTTTCACCACAAGGAGTTTGCTTTCTAGTTATGATTAAGTTTTTCCAGGTATTATTTCAAGCAAATATTTGCTTAATTAGGAAGCATGTAAGATGATTAAGAATATTTTATATGTAAAAGAAGTGAATTAAATTCACTTATGACTGATCATTTCCTTATCCATCCAATATATTTTAATTTCATTTTGATAGGCTCCAGTGTAGAAATTAAACAAGAATTTAATAATGTGCTAAGGACAGAGAGCAGGAATACCACATCAGTTTTCCCAATAACAAGAACTTAAGCAATATTGGAAGAAAAGCAATGTGTAAGAAATGATAGTAGAAGAAAAAAAAACCTATCAACAGTATCAGTGCTGAAGTGGAGCTAAGGATGTCTAAAGCTAACTCTGAGAAGTGGGAAGAAATATTTTTTGACTCTAAGTAAATAGAAAAAAAATTAAAAACAAAACAGAGCTATTCATTTGTTCAATGTTAAGGAGTGCACAAAAAATTAAATAGTGCAAATTATCTGTCAAAGAATCTGTGAAAAGGATAGGAGAGACTGAAAAGGGGAGTATGGTTTGTTTAATATTAAATAAAATTAAAATTGCCAAAATCCTTCAAATATGCCAAATCTCAGGTGTCCAGCTGAAATCTTTCATGATACCTTCTAAGATTTGATGATATTGTGAGACTTTGGCCATTTTTTTTTAAATGTATTTTTTATTGTTATTTTGACACCTAGACCTATCATCTGTAGAATCTTCTTAGATTACCAGTGATCAAAGGAACCATTAAACTAGAGAAACCAACTGAATACAACAAAGTTTATATATGTTCAACCATATTAGAAGTCTACTGTAATAACTTACTGTATCTCAGAAAGATTTTACAAAATAGAATTCACACTTGAAGAATTAATTGAGCCACCAAATTTCCAGATGTATTGTTAATAAATATTAATCTACATACAAACACATGCTATGCCTTCACGAGCATGCCGGGGTTCACATCCTGCACACTTCCAGCCAGTAGATCCAGGTTTGCACATGCACTGTCCAGTGAGAGGATCACAGGGAACAGGCAGTGAACCATGTGGATGACACTCACATTCTTGACAAGATCCACCAGGAATTTTTGGATTCCCAGTGTATCCAGGAGAACATCTAGAGATTGAAAAATGTAATAAAAAGTAACTTGAGAATTCCAGTGCAAATGGCTTTCTGTGAATGAGTCACAAATATACTCATGATTAATTCTATTATTTACTTTTTTCATTACACATTTGAGAAATGGGAAACAATTGTGTTCGTTGAATATATAAACATAAGCTAAAATTGATGCTGTTTTCCACATTAACCTGAAGAATAATTGCATCAAAATTCAAGTATATACAATTTAAAACACATAAAACATTATGCATTGGGAGTAGAGGAAGAGTATTCTTATTCCCTATTCAGGAGCACATGATGACAGCCAGTCTTGCATATAAATCAACCATTCCATAGATTATGTCTTATGCATTTTACTCTGAACTATTTTACATTCCTTAGATTCTTAATATGCATTTGTTTGATTTTCTTCTTGAAATTTCTGTACAAATATTGAGTTCTTTAGTCAATTTATTATAATTTTCAATTGCCTTTTTTCCTACAAGGACACTTATTGTTTCTCTTATTTCACTTATTTCACTTATTTCATTCCATTACTATTTTTTTATATATTTAAGATACATTAAACATTTAGTTTTACTGTCCACACCTTTAACAAACTGTGCTTTACAAATAATGTGCTTATGGATGTAAAATGGACATGCTGGCTTTTGTAGTACTTAGGTATAGGGAAGAAAGAGACTGTTTTCTATTGTTTAATATAAAGTTATGAAGGAAATACACCTAATCAAATAGCTATGCCCAGTGAAATATGTACCATATCCTAGAAATCAAATGGCTCATGAAACAACTGTTAATCAGTTGGAAAACCTGCACATAATTTATCACTTTAGGGTCACAGAATAAATTATGAGATAAAAACATATTTTTTTCATTATAATTGCTAATAGAAATAAAAGTTTGTGGAATGGATTTTAGTTAGACTAACACAGAGATACTGGATATATCCTTATTTGTACCTCTATTGTTTCTATTTGTACCTCTATTGTGGCCTGTTTCTTAATAATTTCATTTTGATTCTTTTAAATTTTATCTCACCTTACCTTTCACAGTACTGTCCTTCATATCCAGGTGGGCAAGCAGTGCATCGGTAATCATTAACTCCTTCAGTAATACACGAAGGACTAAAACTTGAACAAAAAACCAAACACAGTTATATCTCTCCTTCACTAAAAACATATTGGCTTCAAAGAAGAGCTTCACAGATATTAAATCTCTGCTCCTCTAAGTCATGCTATCATATAAAATGGTTTATTTCTAAAATAACTTAAATATATGCAGGTGTCATATATCCTGCATGATATAGAAGATTATAGTGTTTCTAGAAGTACAATGCACACGATTTTAGAGATTAAACAACCATGAAACTAGGAGAAGATCTTAAATCTATTTGTATATTGTTTTGGAAGACATAATTTGAGAGGAAGGACTCTGTACATTGACCCATCTTTTACAGTTTTGAATGGGATGAAAGTTCAAAGAGTTTCAATAGATAAGCCCACCATGAAGTTGCAACATTCCTGTCACAGCTCACCATAGCATTTTTTAAAAATCTAACTTTAAAAAAACATGGCCTTCTATTTATTACAAATAATTTCTCATATATTAACATACTCATATTTTCATAAAATGATTTCAGATTAATAAACATATGTACAGACATTCAACCAACAATATCTAGGTTCAGGTCACACTATAGTCAAAGCATAACTTAGGAGATTGAAAGAAACATAAATTCCTTTCATTACAAGTATTAATGAAGTTTATGGAATGGATCTCTCCTACTTAGGTTAACACAGACATGTTTGATACATGCTTATTTGCTATTCCATTATGGAAGACATGGAAGGTCACCATGAAAACCTCTTGAATAACTTTTGGGTTGGTCTGAGGAACTTTCTGTGAACTTTCTGTGAATTCCAGGAAGGAAGTGGTGGTGTTAGGGGTACATAAATTTAACAAATAGTAATACAATGTCATCTCTCCCTTGAAGAATTCTCAGGTATGCATTTTGCTGTCCACAGTGGCACTACTGTTTCCTTCAAAATGACGAGTATGGAGAAGCCCACAATTTCTCCCTTTAATTTTAAATATCATTTCTTGGCATATAATATTTGTTAGGAATTCTTGTGACAGATAATTACTATTAGATTTTTTAAAACTTTTTTTTTTAAGCAATTAGGATGTGGTAGTAAATTGAGGCCAGAAGTTTTGGTACCATTGCTTATCACTCTCACTTCTTGTTTTTCTCATACATCGTTTGGGCTTGTGAAAAGAATGTGTATACTTTTGTCACCTAGCAAGTAAATACATGAATTGTAAGCATATAACTACGAACCTTCTTTCAATAGGAATTATAAGGAAACATGACTTTTAGTAGTTGAGGTTATTTGAGCAAAAGATATGGCAGTCAGTTTGTTTCTGTCTTCATAGGAAACCCCTTGGGAATCATATTTTCAGTATCCAAAAGTATACAATTGAGGATAAAACACAACATATGCATTTATATCACACATACAGTAGATATCATGCACAACTCCTGCTCACAGTGTAGTAACAGCTGCTTTCTAAGCAAGGCAAATAAGTTCTTTCTTCCCCCTTTTTTTCTTTTCTATTTCAACTCTTCCATTCCATTGTATATTTTAGGACATAGAAATATCAGTTTGGGTTCTTAAGGCAATTCCTCCTGCATTTAATTCCCAGGACGTTCCACTTATTTAAATGTTGCATTATACAAAATTAAGCCAGTTTTGTATAAATTTGGGGGGATAATTACCAATCTGCTCTAGAAACTGGAATTGCTGGACCGATTTATTGGTAATTCTCTGAACACTCAGAAAGCTAATTTGGCCTAGAGTACAAGGATGATATTGTATGTTCAGTCCTGGAGCAAAGATAGTGCTGCAATCTTCAGGACTATTACATCTCCACTGGTAATACTCATTTATTATACAGAGATAGCATGTAGAATGTTGCACTCTAAATTTTATTGGGTAAATCTAGTGAATCTGAGGAAGAGTTGAACCAGATGTATTGAGATTAAAACTCCAAGTATTTCTATCTAGCAGAGGCATCTGTTTGCAAGTCTGAAATAAGTAGATTCATCTAAAAACACAGTGATCAACTGAATTTTTCAGCTATCCCTAGCTTTCACTATCAAAAGTTCATATTAAAATGTAAAAATGTGCCAGTGTATCTTTAAATATAGGGTGAGTTTTGAGAACACAGAATTCTTTCTGCTTGCAAAACTGCTTTTCTGAACATTAACATGTAAATATAATAGAATTCCTATGTGGTTTGTTAGGTGGGGTCTGAAAATAACGGTCCCTATGATATTGGCAGAATGATCATGAAAGAAGGCTCAATGTTTACTTGTGGTGACCTAAAATCTAGCCCAGTGTTTCTCAACCTTGGCAACTTTAAAGTGTGTGGACTTCAACTCCCAGAATTCCCCAGTCAGCAATGGGAATTCTGGGAGTTGAAGTCCACACACCTTAAAGTTGCCAAGGTTGAGAAACGCTGGGCTAGCCAATACATTTAGCATCTCTGGAAGTATGTCAAGAGAAACGGGAAGAATTCAACTGATGGACGTATGTGCCATTACATTTGCAATTATTTGCACAGGAAATGCTGACCCAGATTAACGCAAAAGAAGCACTATGGCATTTGAACCCCCTACAAAAATGTTCTTTTCCTACAGTAAGAGTCAGCATCCTCCTCTAACTTGCTTATAATGCATTGAATCAATAGTGCTTGAATGAGTAATAAAATTATGCAGTTGCAAAAAATGTAAACAGATTGATCACTCACAAACTCATTATCATCACGTTGTCAATTCACTAAAAATAGACCCACAAATCAAATCACATTATCTAGACCTGGACTGTTTTTATGTTACACTAAACAGTGAAAACTGAATGTCAGATGAAGAAACAGAAAAGCATTTAAAATTTTTAAAGATGCAAACTTTTACTAATTTTTAGGATCATGGCCTTTTGCCAGTGGGGGAAGTTAAAACAGAAAAGCACATTATATTGGACCTTTTATTTTCACTGTTTCATAAAAATCCAGGTATGTTCAACTAATCAAATCTGATTAGTCTGAATACAGGCATATAAAAATTGCTATGCTAGATCAGAGGAACCACTTATTGTATATCTTTCAACCCTCTGTTTTGATTAGTGATCACCCCAGATACTATGATATGTTCAGAAGCATAATATGAGCACAGTAGAATCCTTCTAATTATATTTCCTGTTAACTGGGATTCAGAGGCTTACTGCCACTGGAGATAGTATATAACTAATATGACTAGTAGTCATTGATAAAGCACTGAGAAATGCCAAGGGTTAAATATAAAATCCTCCAAGATGCAAAGGAATGAGAAAGATTTGGACTGCCTGATTTGAAATTGTATTTTGCAGCCTTCTGTTTGGTTTGGATGAAGGAGTGGGTGCTGCTGAGATATAAGAGAATTTTAGAACCCAAGGGCATGACCTGAGGTTCAGATGGCATGGCTTTCTATGGTACGATAAAGTTAAGGTTAATGTAGCTTTTAAAAATCACTATATTAGAAATGAGGAATAGATACAAACCCAGATTGTGCCCGAAAACGCCTTTATGGGTCTCAACACAAGAAGTATTTTATAGAAAAGAAGCAGCAGGCAAATAAAGATGGTTAACATCTCGAGAGGTGTTAGAGCACAGAAAATATAAGAAGAAATCAAGAGAGCAATTGACTATAGAGGGATTAGTTTTCAATGGATTTTATATGCGCAGTTAAGAGAAAGATTTAAGGTAGATAACAGGACATTTGGAATTGAACAGCATAAGACAACATTTGAAATTGAACTGTGTACAAATGAAGAACATATAATTGCCAAAATGTATAAATTTTTGTTGAAATTTGAAACAGAAGAACAAATCAAAGACTGTATGATAAAATGGGCTAAGAATTTTGGATATAATATACTGATGGAACAATGGGAAAATATGTGGCTGAAAGGACTGAAATTTACATAATGTTATAATCTAAAAGAGAACTTTTATAAAATGATGTGCCGTTAGTATATGACTCCAGAAAAATTATTCAGAATGTACAAAGGTATCTCAGATCTATGCTGGAAATGTGGACAACATGAAGGGTCATTTTATCATGCCTGGTGGACTTGTGAAAAAGCCAGGAAAATTTGGGTTCAAGCGTACACAGTGAAACAAGGATTTTCAAGATCAATGTTTAACTGAAACAAGAACTTTTCTTGCTGGGACTAATGGATAGCCAGTTAGAAAAGAGCTATGGAACACTGTGTTTATATATGATAACTGCTGTGAGACTATTATATGTGCAAAAATGGAAAGACCCTGAAACATTCACAATGGAGGAATGATCGGTGAAGATGATAGAATTAGCAGAGATGCCAAAATTGATTTGTCTGATTGAGGAAAGGACAATAACCTCATTTATTAGTTATGGACTAATAAATAGACTTTTTGCTGAAGAAAAAAAAATGAATTTGTGCTTTATGGGTTTGATGATTAGAAAGGGTAAACTATGGAAAGAAGGAAATTATGATGTAATCTTAGAGAGAGAGGGTAAAATGCAGTTATAACTGCTGTTAAGAAGATCGGAAGCTGATTTTTTATAATCTTTTCTATTTCCTATTTTATTATCTATTCATTATTTTTCTTTATTTTCTTTATTTCTTCTCTAAAATTTGTATTGTTTTTATCTTGTTAAAATTTCTTTAATAAAAATTATATATATAAGATAAGCACTGAGAGCTTTATTCTCCTTAAATTCATCTAATCTACTTATAAAGTTGCACAGTTACAGGAACTGCTATAGCATATATTTGTGAACTCCATGCATTAACTAATTCCTTTTATCTGTTTTAAATCTTCTACCACTCACCTTCATTGGACATTCCTGGGATCTAGAATTAACTTCTACTATACTATGTCTAATTCGATAACTTTGATCCTGTTCTCTTTTCTTACTTTTGTCATAACAAGAAAAGCCCAAATATACCTTTTCTCCTGCCTCTGGATTATTTTAGTTTTCATTTTCTGCACATACTCCATTTCTACAATATCTTTTTTAAGATGTGATGACCCAGAAACATAGTTATACTTTCATTCAAATTGGCTATAGATTCTCTAATAATTAGAAAATAAAAATATTTCTATCGCGTTTTCAGTGTTTAGAAAGCACTGTGTGCCTCATCTAGTTATAATCCCTACAACTACTTCTAAAATAGATCAGCACTTTTCTTCCTATATTGCAGTGGGATGGACTGAAGTTGAAACAGTACTGTATATTGCTTAGAGCCACCTAGTGAAAACCTGGGAGAGGCAAAATTCAAACCAGGAACTTTTTCATTCATAGCAAAATCTCTCCACTGATAAGCTATATCAGTTCTGTAAATCTATGCTATCCAATGATACAATATTGTGTGGAACTGAAACCTTCTAAGCCATGCTTACAGTATAAAAACATAGGATGAAGTAACTGGGTTATGTAGCAGGAAAATTGTGATGCTTGTTTTCTTTTTGTCTAGATAAATGTAATAGAAGTGAAAAGGAGGTAGGTGATCATTCTAGTCTTGTAGAGTGTTGCAAGCTTGAGATAGATATGCATACAGAACTTCATTGGGCGGTTTCCCTTTGAAGAAACATATGGACCAAGATGTCAATGAATAGTCTAACCCATGTGTGAGATGTGTATGGAGTATTAGTGTTGTGTGCACAAATGCACATGCAGCATTAAACATTTGGTAATATGTTAAGAACAGATCAAATGGAGTGGTGAGATTTTCAGCCCTGCAAAAGATAGAAATCATCATTGTGTATCCTTTATATAAGTAATCTGATACAAGATTTAAATAGGATGAGAAAAAATAGACTTCTTAGCATAAAATTAATACAATTTTAAGCTGCATTTGCAGAAGAATAATGGGATGAGACAATCATTAGCATGACATACTCAGATAAATTGATTCAGTATTGCCTTTAAATTATGTGATCATTCACAGGTTGTCCCAGACCAACATAACATTAAGTAAGGACTCAATACATTACAAAACCTACTGCATGGCACTGTAATGCTTTTATCGCAGCACAAAATATGAGCACAAGCTTCCCTACAGCTCCCTTGTGACTGCATCGAACTTGAGAGCTGTATTGTAGTTTCACTTGTGAGAATAATTTTTATAATGTTCATTCATTATCCACTGACTATTACATTTTCTACTCTTTATGGATTTCTAAATAGCTAACTAGCCTAGAAGCAATTTCTGAGGAAGACATTTTAGCAGAGGTTGTTCAGTTGCTACTTAGTGTGATATGATGGACAGGACTTCACAAAGGAACCCAAGGAAAAGTTAGACTAAAGACAGAGAGAGACAATGTGGTATTGTGGTTATGGTGTTGCATTAGGATGAAGTCCATTCTCAAGCCCTGAAGCTTCCTGGTTAACTTTGGACTTCTCTCTTTCAGCCCAATTTATCTCACATTGTTGGGATAAAACGAGAGAGGTTACTGTATAAGCCCCCTTGAGGTCCTATGGAAAAGTAGAATACAAATGTAACAAAGGGACACAGGTAATCCCTACTTACTTGTTGCTTGATATGGTCAAAGGGCAGGCACAAGGCTGGCAGTCATTGGGATTTCCTCTAACAGTCCCATAGAATCCAACAGCGCATCTTTCACACTGGTCACCATAAGTGTTGTGACGACAGTTCTGTGGGGAAAAGCAGAGACGAGATTATTCTAGTTCCACCACAAAGTAATAGCTATGGTGATAATGCAGTGGTGATAATCACTGGTGATAATGCAGTGATATTTTCCATTCCAAAGAGTACAACTCAAACCCCCTAAAATCTAAGAAAAAATGCAAAGATTTCCCCAAAGCCCACAAGTTTGAAAATGATAATCTTCCTCAAAGGTGCACTGCACCACACTCAAGAGAAGTCACAATGCATTATATTTTGATATATTTGTGAAAATTCTAGGGTTTTATAAAAAATTGAAAAAAAAAAGTTCATGACCCAACTCACATTTTTGGGTCTGGATAAACCAATCTGTTGAAGAATAACTGGTTTACAGCATTTGTGCTGCTTTTTTTTAATGTAATGGAGATACAGTACATAATTTAACTGGAGAAGTCAGGAGGGAATAACTAACCCTTATAGTCTTATGTGTTATATAGCACAAAAGCTTCTCCTTTCTCTTAGCCTTTGCCCAATCCCGAGTTGCAATAAACTGAGATAGTATTAAGAATCTGAAAGTCCAAGTTTGGTTATTTTTCTGGGTCTGCTTTAAGTTCAGTAAAAAAAATGTTCCAAGATCTGTATTTCTCCAGAAAATCTATATTAATTGAGAAAAGCTTACCTATCTCTCATTACAATACTAGAAATTTAGAAAAAGTATGCTAGAAATTAGTAAAGCTATTTTGACAGATAATTTTAACATCCTCATACACTTACTTATTTGTCCACCATTTTCCCATAATCATCTATTATGTGGTCTGTTTTCTTGCCTTCTACATCATAGCCTTTTGCTTTTGCAAGTATGGTAGAAAGAGATAGCTCTGATAGTAATACAAATCACTCTCAAGAAATTATCAAAAGTCATTGGTGCTACTAAGTCTGGATCACCAGATGCAGATGGAGAAGCCCCACATTCTTCCATGTAGGGGGGCGGGGAATCAAGTGAGACCCTTTTCTACCTTGGCCTCAGCTTGTTGGTTCTCTGTCACTTGAGCCGTACTCAGAAAAGTTAGATGGGAGGAAGTGAAGGCAGAAGAGAAAGGAGTGGAGCAAGAATAAATAAAATAAAATAAAATAAAATAAAATAAAAATGAAATCCTCTGAAACCATCTGGTGGAGGACCCCCCCCAACCCTGGCAGCATCACTATCAACAGTTTATGGTAATCTCATGTGAAGACACACGTTTTTCAGCAGACATCACACACTGCCACTATGGAAATGCAGCCAACCAAGTTTGGGGAGCAAATACACATTTTTATTTTATTTTCCACTGTAGAGCTGCTGCTGCTGTTGTTAAGTCAGTACGTATTTTCTGAGCCTAACGTAAATGAAGTGAAAGAATAAAGGTGGCTTTACAGAAAGTAGTTGGTATTTTAATATGTTTTACAATTAAAATAATAAAATCAGTAGTAAAAATAACATTAAAATGCTATTGTCCAACAGCTCTTTTTGACTTCGGCTGCAAAGTTGTTTTCAGAATAATGAAAATAAGAATGGACTAAATCACCTAGGAAAAGCCTAACCCTTATACCTGACAAACTGAGGTTTCAGGATCACACATTTCACTATGCCCATAGCATGAACACGGGACACAAGCTCCGAGAGCAGGGCCTGGCCTTCTGCCAGAATGTGGAGAAGCAAGTCTATAAAAACCTGGGGAACAGGCCTGCAAGAAATGAGAAAAACAAACACAGTCCATGATATGTTATTTATCCCATTGCTTTTGACAGACACCCTTCTCCTCCTTTCCACCGAATAACTTTTTTACACAAAGCACAGGACACCTTAAGTCTATTAGAACCATTCCCAGTTGAAAACATGGCTGCTGGATTCCTGAAGTAGCAAACAACCCATTTCATTTTACAGCTTGAAAAGCCTTTATGATTCATACATATTGCTTACTTTTAAAACTTTATTAATAAAGAGGAAGCCCTTTTAGCATATTAAGGGCACATGTATCTGCTCCTCTCCCTGAGCAAACATAAAAATTGTTCCTGCACATTTACAGTATGATTTAGTCGACACACGAAAAAAACTACCACAGAGAATGCAGCTTGGTTAGATCAATGGATATTTGTTAAAGCAATTCAGTGGAGTGTGGAAGATGCCTGCTGCTAAGAAGTATTGGTTCTGGCCTAAGACTAAGGTCTCCAAGAAAGCTGGCTTATAGTTGAATGCTTTCAAGGAGAACTGATGTAGGTCTGGACCTTGGCAAGAAAAGGAACTGTTAGGGCCCTGGGGAACCCAATGCAGGGTTTGCTGGTGGGGTTATTGTGACTGAAAGAGCTGTTGCTCCAGCATATGTCTGTACAACTGAGGCCTGCAGAAGACTGGCATTGCTTCTATACTATATCCCCATCCCTCCTTGTTACTGACTGCTGTTCTTTAATAGCCCATGATTCCTTTATAAGCCTTAGATTCCTCTTCTGAATGTGCAGATGATCCTAGGACTCCTTCTTCAGATCACGAAGCTGCAAAAGGTAGTACTGTGGGGTTTGTCATACTCTGAGGGGAAACTTTAGACTGTGGATGCAAAATCACTTGCAACATCCACACAGTACCCACTCTTTGTGCTATGGACAATACCTACTCTTTGTGCTATGTGTCACTCAGAAGACACAGCTTTGCTGAAATAGCGGTCCCTATGATTCTATTGCCATCTGACCATAACTCTGTTAAAGTTACAAGCAGTGGAGGAAATCCACAGAAATGAAAAAATCACCAACTCATCTCCATCCCACAATCCAGCTAAAGTTATTCGGCTATTTAAAAAATGTTTGCCTATTTTTAAAGGTAAGAATGAAGAAGTAAATATG
This sequence comes from Python bivittatus, assembly GCF_059951505.1. NCBI lineage: Eukaryota > Metazoa > Chordata > Lepidosauria > Squamata > Pythonidae > Python > Python bivittatus. The sequence goes on along the minus strand of NW_028277030.1, from coordinate 68,176,464 downwards.
CCGATACAAAAAGATTTGGAAACTCTCATTGCACAAGCATTGTTATTACCTCATGTCCAAACATACCTAGAATCCTAGATTCATAGGGTTAGAAGGGACCTTGGAAATATTCTAGTCCAACTATCTGTCCTTGGCAGGAATAATAATAATAATAATAATAATAATAATAATAATAATAATAATAATAATAATAATAGATATGCCACCTGATGTATAATATGATTTATAATTTATACACCCAATTTATAATATGAAATAAAGTATTTACAGATGTGGAATTGGAAGAACTGCAAAGGATAGCATAGCTATTGTATTATTTTCATTCCCAAACCAGACACCTCTCTTCTCCTTTCTCCTCAGAAAGAAAAAAACCCTCTAACTCAAAAACAAGAGGAACTGAAACAAAGAATAACTGAGTATCTAGAACAGCACAAAAACAACAGAATAAGGTTGCCTGCCTTGAAGCTTGTAACAAAACAAAACAAAACAAAAACAGCTAGCACAAATATTAAAAGATGCCAATATTGTAATATCAAATATAAGTACCAGCTCACTGCAAGAAACAAGCCAACTGATGTACCTTGGGTGCAAATCCAAAACATCTGGAGCACCACTTGAACACCATCGGCATTGACATAATCATCATCAGTCAATTGCAAAAGGCAGCTTTACTTGGAACAGCTTACATCCTATGACAATACCTTTGATATTAATAAACAACAAGATCTGCCTATCCCAGGTCCTAGGTGGATAAAAATGCCAAATCCAATCTAAACATCTGGCTCACTATGCCACCAATCATAGTAATTAATATGCCAACCGACTTCCAGCAACTCTGGGACTCATACATTCCAGAAAACTGGATGTCCAGCCTTTGTTTAAAAATCTGTAGCAATAGAGCACCCACAACTTAAGGTGGCAAACTGTTCAACTGCTTAATACTTCTTATAGTCTGGAAATTCCTCATTTTCAAGTTTGGATCTCCCTCCATAAATCTCCCACCCACTAGTTCTTGTCCTACATACTTGTCCAATGCATTATGGAGGATACATCGACACCCTCTTCCCTGTGATAGCCCTTCAAGTATTGGAAGGCTGCTAGCATGCCTCCCCTTCACCTTCTCTTCATTAGGCTAAATATTAGTTCTTTTAACTGTTCTTCATAAGATTTAGTCTCCAAGCCTCTCACCATCTTTTCCATTTTGTCTGAACATCCTTCTTGTATTGTGGTGACCAGAGCTAGACACAGTATTCCAAATGCTATCTGATCAGCACAGCACAGCACAGCACAGCACAGCACAGCACAGCACAGCACAGCACAGCACAGCACAGCACTATTACTTCTATATCTTGACACTATACCTCTGTTGAGGCAGCACAAGACTGCATTGACTCTTTTGGCAGATGCAGCATAGTGCTGGCTCATACTTAATTTGAGGTCTACCAAGACACCCAGATCCTTTTCACAAGTACTACTGCTAAGTTACCTATCTTGTACATTTGCATCTTATTTTCCAACCTAGGTCCTACCTTACATTTTTCACCATTGAACTGCATATTGTTATGTAAGGCCAGTATTGAAGCTTACCAAATCCTTTTGAACAATGAGCTTGTCTTCTGAGGTGTTAGCTAACTCCCAGCTTTGCGTTGTCTTTGTTCATTTGATGAATAACCTTTCTTATCCCTTTGTCTAAGTTATTTATGAAAATATTGAAGTGCACTGGGCGCAGGATAGAACCCAAAGTACCCCACTGCACACTTCTTTCCATGTAGACATAGATCCATTAAGGGCAACATGTTGTGTATGATTGTTCAACCAACTGTGAATCTGATGATGGGACCATCCACCTCACATTGTGACCATTGTGTGGATGGGACCATCCACCTCACATTTTACCAAGAAGGAGGCTATGATAAATTGTATTAAGCATCTTACTGAAGTCTAAGTATACTACATCCACAGCATTCCCTTGGTCTACTAATATAGCCATTTTGTAAAAAAAAAAAAAAAATTAATCTGGCATGATTGTTTTTAACAAATCCATGCTGGTTTTTGGTAATCTCCTTGTTCCCTTATAATGCCTTGCAAACCCACTGCTTGATAATCTTTTCTAGGATTTTTCCAGGTACTGAGTCAAGCTGATTAGTTTGTAATTTCTTGGGTCCACTCACCCCCCCCTTTTTTTAAAGATTGGAATTTAGGTCTTCTCAATCAAATGGCACTTCCCCTGTACTCACAGAGTACAGTCAGAGGTTCTGAGATCACATCCACCAGTTCATTTACTACCCTGGGATGTAATCCATCCAGTCCCAAAGACTTAAATTCATTCAAAGCAGCTAGGTGTTCTCTCACCAACTTCTTGACCTGCATTTCTCCTCTGTCTTCCACAGTTTGGCTTCTGACAGGTTGTGAAAAAACAGATGCGAAATAGGAATTAAGCAGTTTAGCCTTTTCCCCATTGGTTGTCACCAACTCATCATGTTCTCCAACTAGTGGCTGCTTCCTTGAGTTTTCTCTTGTTCCACACATTCTTAAACAAACCTTTTGTTGTTATTTTTGGTGTTCATTGCAAGCCTCAGCTCATTCTGGGCCTTGGCCTTCCTGATTCTTATAGATTCTGATTATTTCTTGATATTCTGCTTTCGATATATGCTCCCCTTTCCACACTTTAAACCTGTTCTTTTTGTTTCTCAGTTTATCAGAGAGCTCCTTATGCAATCACAATGAATTCAGTAGGTGTCTCCCTTTATTTCCCCCTCTCTCTAGATTTATTGCTTGTGTTTGACCTTAACTATATAATTTTTCAGAATTTTCCAATCCTTCTCAACTATTTTTCCTTTCAGGATTTCCATCCATTGCAATTCTTCACTGATAATACAGTAAAAGGGAAGGTACAAAGCAACTCAGAAATGAATGCAATGAAACAGAATGTAATTTGATATAAATACTAGAATTCTGATAGCTAAATTAGAACTCAGAAGACAAATAATAATAAAAAATGGAAAGATGGATAACTATATATTAAGGATGCTATAGATCAATCCTATATACATGTGTGTGTGTGTGTGTGTATTCCTATATTCTACATTATTATATTATTTACAATAACCCAGACTATAAATAATATATAATAATCTATTGCACTAACATATTAACTCATGTATGGAATTCAAAAATTATATTGTAGATTGTATCCTATCCTAAGGTACATTCAAATATAATTTACAAGCACTTTGAGATAGACTTTATAGCTATAAGGCACAGTACCTCACATGACAAGCCAAAATATCCCACAGGACAGTCACATTGCTCGATCAACTGGGCATGTGGAGTTCTTCTTGATACATTTCCTTTGTCTGCAACTTCCAGGGTAATCTCAGAAATTCTGGCAGAAGAAAAGAGAAGGAAAAAAAATGAACTCTTCAGATTCAATTTCACTTTAGTTGATAGATAAGAGCATAGCCACTTATACCCAACCACTGGGCATTATTCAGAAAAGAAAAACATTTATGTTAGTCTGCCTCAAAGAAAGAACAAAACTAGCATAATCTATACATTCATTTTTGTCATTATTGGCCTGGGCTAGTGGAATTTATGTAAAGGTATACTTATTCAATTTAACTTTTGTTTTATTTTTCATGCAGAACCCAAATACCAGCATTCTGAAGGCAAAAGAAAAGAAACAAGAGGTTCTACAGACTTCAGTGGCACCAGTGACTTATGAAAGATGTTAGCCACCTTTTATATGTTGTCTGTTCACTATGACTACATTGAAGCAAATGTTCCAATTTATATAAAGTTAGCACGCCAGATATAAATTGGAGGTGGGGGTGAGGGCAGAGGGAATCTTCTTAGGTGGCTACCTTGTTGGAAGTCCGTCAGGTGATCCACCTTTTATTCTGAAAGATGTGTATGTGTGATTTTTGCCTAGATGAAAATCTGTTAAAGTCTGTACTAATCTTGCAATAGCTTGACCTTACTGTAGGTTGATTATCCTTGGTTAGATGTTGCACACAAGTAACCTTATATCATGCGGAGATAGGATACCTCCTCTCCCAATTCTGGAAGGAGCAGGAGAAGGGAAGCATGGGGGCAGGAGAGACAAAGAGGATGTGTACACTCAAAAGCAGCTTTGGAAACAACAATTCACAGAAATCTAGAACAAATACAGTAGAGGAAAACAAACTCAATATCTCTCCACTGATCTTTATCCAGCAGTGTTGGCAGTTTTCTTACAGTAGCAACACTTGGGAAACAAGAGAAATAGTCCATATGCAGCAAAACAAAGTACGAACATGGAAAAGGCAGATTTGGCTTCTATAAAAACTGTTTTATATTTTTATTATAAACTAGTGGTTCTCATGGCAAGTGAGGCTTGGCTGCTGTCTGGAACATCTTTAGTGGATTTTAGTTTGAACTCTGAGACCCAATCAATATTAGGAATTTGGAATTAATTAATAGTAAAGCAGAACCCATAGTTCCAGTTCAGCTAGATTAATTGTTTAGTCTATTCTCTTGGGGGGGAGGGGGAACTCCAGCCATATAATGTAAGAAATGTTTCAATTTTCAGTCATAAAATGTAAAAAGGGGAACAACAAAATTAACACAGCAGGAGAAAAATGTTTGGCTTTGGCTTTTTAATGGCAGCTTCTGAATCACTCACTGTAACAGTGTTGCTTTCATGCAGAAACATGATTAGTGCTGCTGCTAAATTACATAGCTAATATGGTGCACTGTTGGAATTAAGCTATTTTTACACTTGAAGCTACTGTCAGCGTGATGTTTCTTTATAATGTTTTGCTGCAATATATCAGTGATCTGCAATGCTGCATTTACAAACATTTCAGAAATCCCACTTTTATATGTCCTAGAATTAATTTGTGAATAGTCAAAGTATAGTTTCATCAAAATTATTATAAGCCCATGCAATGTTTCTTGCTTCAAGCCTGGATCTTGACCACAAGTATGGATATCACACTATGCTGAAAATGCTGTATGGCAAGGATAAGCTATCAATGAAAGCAAATATGTGTAGCTCAGGGTTGAACTGTGGAATCCCTGGGGTTCTCTGAGCTTGGTTGTTTTCTTGCAAACATTTTGTTACCCAGCTAGGTAACATCTTCAGCAGTGAAGATGTTACCTAGCCGGGTAACGAAACATTTGCAAGAAAACAACCAAGCTCAGAGAACCCCAAGGACTGCACAAGGGTAAGGTATTTTATAACCGCCAGATGTTTTGGTCTCTAGGTCCCATAATCCTTTGCTGCTGTCATAGCAGCTTCAGCTTATGAAAACTGAAGTCCAGAATATCTGGGTTCAGCAGATTGCCTACTCAGCCACATAGAAGCACACATATGAAGTATTTGTTGGCTTAGTTTTAAACTGCTCAGCCTTGTACAATGTATTGAAAATGACACTGCAAGGAATCAATGGCAATAATGCTTACGGAACTGTCTTACAGTTAGATGCTTGGTCCATCTTGTCTTTCCTATTTATATAACTAATAGAAGCTTTCCAGGTCTCAGGATGGTGGTTTTCCATCCATGTGGACAGGAAATATCAGTCACTAAACATTTCATCTTCCAAAGACAAGCATACTTTTTTTGTCATGGAATTACATTCAATGGATAGAACTTTAGAACTTGGGGAGCTCTGGAATCACAGCAAGGGGAAAAAGCAATAGAAAGCATAGAGCTATGAATAAATGTGCCCCTAATTACTGATTTCAAGCCTTCTTATTTCAGAGCAGCGTTTTCCCTCATATTCTTACAAATAGATTTACAAATGTCTTGCTTTAGAAAATACAAATACACATCCATGAAGAAAGGTGATTAATGTGTCTCAAATTGTGTGAATTGCAGAAAAGTAGTGCTCAACTCTTTACTTTTTAAATATTAACTACTCAATTATATTATGATTTAACGAAGTCCTTATTCTCACAGTACATAATTGATCTGTTGAACTTGTTACTATTAATATGCACTGATGACTATTGACTTGGATAACTGATAAGAATTAAACAAATTTGTGGAAGATAGAGCTACTGAGGGTTATCAGTTACCATTGCCCCGTATCACAGAAAATTCCAGTTGCTAGGAGATAAAGGCGGAAGAATGCTACTATACTCGTATCACACTATTTGGCTTCTCATTGACATTTAGTTGGCTAAATGCTGGATTATATGAGCCTTTCATCACACCTGAACATGGCTCTTCCTAAATCAGCATAGAAAGGATGGATGAATAAAGATATATGTATTGCCAATATGGTACACAGGTTGTCCATACTAGACTTTGCCAGCAAAAAATATGAATGACCAAAGTAGACTTATTTTTAAAAAAGAAAATGAGTTCACAAGTACACAAGGGTATCAATCATTCATAAAAATAGGAAATTCAAATAATCCTACAGAAAGCTTTTATTGCTATTTCTAATTGACTTGGATCCTATGATCAATACCTGGCAAATAACTAATAACCATTCCAGCAAGTGGAATGTGAGCAATAGAGCCAAGGAACATTATAGATCATCTTCTGTGAACTGTTAAAATTGTGTGAGCGATCATCTATAAAAGTGAGCTAGTGAATCAGTGACTGAGATCAGAATCATCAAGAAGACAGACTTGTTTTTTGTGCTAGAACATGTAAACAAACTTATGTATCTTCACTCAGAAATAAATATGATACTATTCAGAGGATTTTACTCAAAAGTAAGTGTCAGACTTTGGCAGGCAATAGTATAAGAGAGGTCAGCCACTGAATCAGACAGGCTAGTTCTTGGAAGGCTGGAGAATACCAGAACAGGTTAAAAGGAACAGAAGCACGTACAAAGTTAGTCAGTAGCCAGGTTAACTTCCAAGGCAAAAAGAACAAGAAGGAGGTGCAAAATCCATGGAAAACTGTATGGGTCACAATTTAAGACACTAGAAGAGCAACCAGATTCTTTACAGTCAAGACAAGTTGCTCTGAAGTGATAAGTTGGTTTGGTTGCCAGGACTTTAAAATTTGGTACGATTTGATCAGCATTAATCAAAGCGTAATATTTAGAATGAGAATTTCTAGATTTTGAGCCCTATGGGAATTTACATCTTAGAGACAAGATTACTTAGTTTTCCTTTCACTTTTACTAATGAAGGCTGGAATCTCACATAGTTAGACAAGCTTAAGCCCATGAATATCTGTGTAAGTAACATGGTGTGGAATAGTACCTTATTCCTTTCTTGTGGAAATAAATCTCCTCTGATGATTGATTACTAGTGTTTAGTATTACTGATTGCATCATATGAAATGCTTACCTGCTTTGTCTCATGAATCTACCATGAGTTGCCTTAATAAGTATGTAATGAATGTTGTACAGGACATCCATGAAATCCTCACGGGTCACAGTGTGAGTGATCCTTGGACCATCACCATAGTATTTCCACTCATGCTGAAAAGGAAGTAATAATAACACTGCTAATGATTTAACTGTTTCCAAAGTGCCAATGACATAACTTCTAGAACAGACTGAAGTGAAAAATTACCTCTGTCATTTCTATCTCATGCCTTGTCAACTGACCATTCAGAGGAGCGGCTATGTGTTTGACAATAATTCGTGTATGTGTGGGAAGTCCACCTCTGATTATGACCTGGGGATTGTACGTTGCAAAACCCGTGTCTTCCCTTGCTTCAAAAAAGATAGCATATTTCAGCTTTCCTCCGTAAGCCATCAGCTAACAAAGAAGAAGAAACCATATAAATAATAATATAGACTGCCAATCAAAACAAAATATAATGAAAGAAGAAAAATAAGACTATGGTGAGTATCTGAAAATACTCTAAAGATTTCCAGTTAGCATGAAATGAATTACTTGAGTTGTGATTTGCATTGTGACAGATACAGTAACTATATAATGTTGTAAAGTGAGACTATGGAGTTTATTTCCCATGTTTATTTAGGAAACAAGCCATTAAGATTTTTCTATGGATACCTAAAATACTGGATAATTTTTCACAATAGTTTGTAATATTTTCTGCAACCCTGTAGCGGGATAACCTAGAATGTAAATGGATACTGTGGGAACTTTTATGCTTCCTTTTTTAAATTTATACTTATTAAGAATATTACATACAATAAAAGCCAAACCTAAAGAAAAAAAGAGAGAGAAAAGAAAAGAAGAATAAAGAAAAAGGTGCAAAAAAGGAAACAATGAAAGAAACTAAATTTATGAAATATATTAACTTCCTACCTTCTCTTCAACAGATACTAACAAACCCATCATCGCCCCTCCCTCTTAAGTATTCCAGAAATCCCTTCAACTCCTTATTTAATTCTCATATTTTCAATCATTAAATCCATAAATCATCATTTTGCTTTTTTCTTTGTTTTAGCAAAAAGTCCATAAACCGTTTCCATTTTTTTTAAAAAAAGCACTGGTTGTTTTCTCCCTGACCGAACAGATCAGTTTTATTCCAATTCTGACATTTTTACAATCCATTCCTCTATTGTGGGAATCTCAGTACTCTTCCATCTTTGTGCATATAATAATCTTGCTGGAACTTTTATGCTTCCTAAGAGTATCATTTCATATCTCTGTATAGCTGATAAGGCTAGATTGACTAAAAGGGAATTGTGTTTGGGACTGGAGAATCACAACAAATACAGGTCAAGTGGCATAGGCACTTGGATCATTATACTATCATACTGCTTTTCTCACTATCCAAATTCTAGTTCCTCAGCTTCAGGGTGATTCTATTCATCATGATTATTAAAGGGAATTATTCAAGTATTCAGTGCAGCTTGAAACAAATACAGTTTCCCCCATGATTTTAACTCTTTGAATATATTTCATTATATTCTAAAATTAAAAGTTTGTTCTATATAGTTTTTTCTTATAAAGAATAATATCAGAATCATGGGCTAAAAAATTGAGGCCTGCCTAAAAATCACACTTTCCAATGAAGGTTTCCTACAGACTTCATTCTTTAGTTTTGTTTTCAAGTGGGGAGGCTGGCTAAGAATTAGTATAAAATACTAGAAAGACAAAGCTACACATGGCTTGAAGCAATGGATTGTAGATATGTCAATATTTGAATTAGGTTTTAGGGCTATTTCCTGACATAGAGGCAAGGAAAAAGATTTTTAAGCAATAGGATCATTTTGCTAATCTATTTTTAATATGATACTCCAGAATTCCTTTTCATTTCCTTTTTTTTCCTTTTCCCGTATTATCATGATTATTAATGATGAGGTTATACTATATTATTAATATTTTTAATTCTATTAATTAGCTTGATAATAATAAAATGAATAATATTTCATTATCTTATTTCTCTTTTAATGGACAATAATGAGCAAAAGAGAATTAATAGTTATGATTGTAACAATAAAATGGGAACTTTTCATTAGTACTTTCAAGTTCTTTCTTATCTTTGTTAGGGAAAAAAGAAAAGGATTGACAAAATATAAGCTGTAATTAGAATTCCCATCCTTTACCTTCTTTCCTTCGAATTGTTCTGGAAGTCTCCAGTAAAATGGTTCTGAATGTAGTTCTTGCATTACCAAGTCAACATTTGCAATTGTCTCTGGATATTGGTATATAATCCCTTTGGTAGTTTGGTGCTGGACACTTTCATCAACCAAAGGAAGGACAACCTGATCAGGCTTCAGAGTCAACTAAATGAGAATAAAGTATTGGATAAATATCTATATCTATCTCTATCCTATTCTCTATTCTGGAGAAAATTATTATGTTGCTAAAACATTTAATCATTTTATCAAACAATTACATCTACATAAAATACATGATGACTAAATATAATGGAGTACATATAACAATCAAAATAAAAACATTAAAGAATCTGAAATCTAAATGATAGATGGTAGCTGGATAGACAGATGTTTGAAACAGTAATAAGCATTTGTTTTCATGTCCCTCTTTCAAATACTAGTGAAATAATAACCAAAATTTTAAGTCCAGGATCCACAATTCTATATCTTTATTAGAACCAAAAATCTTTTAACCATATTCTGTTCTTTTATTTTCCCTACTTAGGAGCAGATAAAGTGAAAATTAAAAGGGTCTTCATTCTAGTTTTGGAGAATCTGGACAGGCCAGGGAATATGTTGTGGTTGGTTAAATACAGGTTATAGGTTTTAGACTTTATATATGCAATCTGCAGCCACGGTTTGTCTTATGTTCATGTAGATCTTGATCTAATTTTAAAAGTTCTATTTAAGATGCCAGCTCATTCCTCTTTTAAGAGATTTCTGTCCCTTCCTACATGTAACACAAAGAGACTTCAGAGATGTGCTGGGTAGGTATGACCTCCTTCGTCCTACCCTATCAACAACCTCCACATATTGAAGGGCAAACATCTGCAGTGGTGAGTCAGATATACTTAGGTAAATGCTCTGAAGAAAGCCTGCACAAAAGTAGCCAACTCTCCCTTGCAAATGTTTGCCCTCCAACATGTAGCAACAGGACAGTGAGGGAGAAGGCAAAGCCAGGTACCATGTCCCCCATGAGATTTTGTTCATGTAAAGAACTAAAAATGGGCTCTGGTCATACTTATATCTCACCCAGATCAGTCTTGGAATGTACATATAATTCTTGCAATCCAGTGATATTTTTCCTGAGTGGCTGAGATGAAAACTTGTACTGACTCACTTTTTATTTTCTGTCAGAAAACCAGGAATGTGTTGTCCACAGTTACAACAGTAATCATAGAAATCAGAAATAACTTCAGTCTAATTAATGTTCTGCCCTATCTCCCATCCAAAATTCACAAACAGATAGTAGTTGTATAGTAAACATGAGTCTGGGTAGGAATCAGAATATACCAGTTTGCTTCCAGGTGCAATTTAAGGTGCTGATATTTACCTTTAAATGCATGGGGCTGGGTTACTTATGGGACCACCTCTTCCTGGTTGTTTCTACCTGTCCTATCTGATCTGGCAAGACAGGCATATTACATGTGCCATCAGCCAAGGCATGTTGGCTGGTGGGTGCCAAAGAAGAACCTTTTCTGCCATGGCATCCACCCTCTGGAACATCATCTGTTAGCTGGTGGAGTGCCAAAGAAGAGTCTTTTCTACCATGGTGTCCACCCTCTGGAACATCATCCCTCCCATTAGGTTGGCCCCCACTCTGCTGGCCTTTTGGAAAGCTTTGAAGACCTGGTTCTGTGCCTGGGACCCTGGGTATGGGACGGAGCCTGTTTCTTGACAATGTCAAGGGCTTTTTGTGATTCTCCGGCTGCTGTGTGTTTTATTTTAATATTTGTATATATTTTATTTGTTTTTAACGTTGTGGCTTGCCCCGAGTCATGTACTTGAGATGGGTGGCTATATAAATTGAACAGATAAATAATTACAAGTATCTACCATATGGCATTCATAGCAATTAAATTAAGCAAAGAAAACCATTCATAAAAGCATCCGTTCCTTTATGGAACTTCACAGAATTAGAGCTGAGCAAAGAAGAGAAGAATTCCTGGACTGACATTATTCTTTCTCTGCGATATTTCCGGCAGATTCAGTAGCACACTTCTTTGAAATGCTAATGCCAAAATGAAGTGCCTGACTTGCCTCTGGAGGTGTTCCTGGATCCCATGCATTAAACATGCTAATCAGCAAGAAACTGGTTTATTTGAAATATATGACTCCATTCATGTATCTCTATATCAGAAAATTTGCCAGTTGCACTTTACTGTTCTAAAATAGATTGGAATGCTTAGAAGTTCTCAGAGTGCTCAGAGACACTGCCGAGTAAAACTGCAAGCCTCATTTAAATATGAGAACTCAAAAGAGGGATAATTGATCGTTAGGGAAATTTTAAATTGACATTTTAAATCATGCACATTTGTACTTTCCAAAGATATGGGAGAGGTGAAACTTTGATTATGCAAGTCTGTGATCTTTAACATTAGGGAGTTAGTCACATTGAATACAGTGGAGTTACTCACATGTAAACAGACACAAGATTGTTCTCTCTATATCTAAAGTTTACTGAGTAAGTTATATTACCCTTTTAGCCCACAACAAATCAATGAAACTAGACAACCTTCATTTTTCACAGAATGCCAGGGGGCCAGCTCATGTACGTGTGCAACATCATTTTTTTTTTTTATCATATGATAACTCAACAATTGATAACTTGTAGTTGAAGGTGTGAATTAGGACCACTTAAAAGCATTGTATTTAATAAGGTAGAGTGACACATGAAATGTTTATGGATGTTTCATCTGCAATAGCTTGTTCATATATAAATCATCACTTAAAGCTACAGTCTTTAACAGTTGTGTGTGAAACTCCTCCAAATCCTGAATAGCTCATTAAGGCACTTCACTATTGACTTTTCTGGTCTTCTCTTGAATTACGGAGACGACCTGAAAACTTTGAGGTGAATTCTATGAAAGGTTCTGAACTGTGCAAATAAGATGGCACAAGAATCTTGAAATCACATTTCCACAAAAAACTGACACATAACGAGTGCCGGAAACACCTTTCTACACTTGTGCATTTCATGTACCATCCACCAAAATATGATACAATCATCAGTTTTTGCAGCCATGATTTTACTTATGTGAAATTCTGTTTTGCCTCAGTTTTATAACTTACTGCAGTTTAAGAGGGAATACCCTGGTGGAAAGTAATATTTCCATACATTTTAATCTCATTGTCTGAACAATTGCATATATTATAGATTTTTTTCTCGATTTCTTAATTAAAAGCTGATTCTGAATTTTGGAAAATTGTTTAAATATTTTGAATGAATCAAGTTTCCTTTTAATAGGAAATGTATTTAAATGTATCTGTTTAGAAACTCCATAAATACCTTTAGACAGACAGCTGAATATCTCTGTTATTACATCCTAATTCAGACTTCTGCAGCCTGCTGCCTTCCAGATTTTGGGGCAACCACTTCCAGAAGTGCTGAGAAATCTGCCAGTTCTGAAGGCTGCCCTAAAAGTTCTGAAGGCTGCCCTAAAAATTCACTGCTATATTAGAATACTGAACACTAAATAGGTTTATTCAGAAATATCCCATTAAGTTCAAAGGCTACTTCCAAGTAAAAGAGAATAACTCTAAATTTTGGGTTTTTTGGTCTAACTTCTAATGCTATTTGGAACTGTTTTGGAGTAGAATGGCATAGAAATACCAGAATCCATGGTATTCCCAGTGACACTCTATGGAAGTGAAAGTTGGACTTTGAAGTAGCACAATAGGAAGAGTTTTGACGCTTTTGAACTTTGGTGTTGGAGAAGACTCCTGAGAATACTGAGGACAGCCAGGAAAACAAACAAATGGATCACTGAACAAATCAACCCAGAGTTCTCACTTGAGGCACAGAAGATCAGGCTCAAATTATCCTACTTTGGACACATCATGCAAAGACCCAGCTCTCTGAAGAAGTCTTTATTGGTGGCAAAGGTGGAAGGAAAGAGAAGATGATGACCAGCAGCAAGGTGGATGGGCTCAAATTACAGTGGCAATAAGCATACCATTGCAAGACCTGAAAGACCAGGTTAGGGAGATCATTGTGGAAAAAACCCTATCTATGTGGTTGCTAGAAGTCAAAAACAATTTGATGGCACATAATCAGTCAATCGCTTATTATAACCTACCTGCCCAGCATTCCTCCTCCTAGTATAACTTTTCGTATTTTTTAATATTAAATTTAATGTTATTGTTGAAAGCTTTTTCATCTGAATAATTTTGATAGCCCATCTTGGTCTTTCTCTAATCCATCTGCCATCAGCTTTGTAATCAGGAGAGCTGTGCTAAACCCTTTTCTTTGAATCCTTAAAGTGCCTCTGGTTTTTGTGAGCTGCTTTAGGAGCTGCAGCATGTATGCAGAGACAGTTGGGAGCAGCTCCATGGGATGCAGCTGCTTTAAAGATTCAAAGAAATGCTAGTTTTCTTTGAGCTCATACGCAACAGCTTTGCACAGTCCTAGTAATCAGTATTTTTATTACATTTCTTTTTATTGCAAAGATTTGTATGGTGCCTGATTCATAAGACTCCATGTGGAATGACTAATCTGTAACCACCCTGTTAGAGAATGGTGAATTTTGTGTGTTTTCTTGAGACACTAAAAGTATTAAAACAATATTTTTCAATGGTTAATTCGTTTTTAATATTAAAAGGAAATTGCAAGCACTAAACCATGTACGTTCTCTTAATATGGTTACTGTCTACTCCTCTAGATAAAACAGAAAGATTCTGATTTTTGCATTTGAGTGGCCAAGATTGTTAAACTTCCCATGGAACAATTTGGTATCCCTTTCATTACATCCTCCTTTTCTGGATTTTAATAGCTTTACTCAAGGGCTTGACATTTATGATCTGATCTGAGATTTCTTTTGAATGTCTTGACCCTGATTGCTCAATGGAAGCAATGGAAACTATCCAGTTCTCAAAATACACAGGGGAGAAATTGCTTAAATGTTTTTCTATACTTCCTATCTTCATCTCTGTGTCTGACTAAAAGATACCAGCAGGAAACAACATTATCGCATTACATGGCTCAGCAGTCTTGTACTCACCCACACACGGACCAGTCCCTTTGCCTCACTGCACTCTGATGTCAGGCCAAAGCAGTAGCAGCTGTTGCAGCCAAGTGGGTTTCTGGCAGAGAGTCCAAATCGGCCAGGTTTGCACCTGTCACAGTTGATGCCTTCCACGTTTGCCTATTATCAGAAAAGAAGAAGAGAAAGCTTTAGAGACAATCCTAATTTTCTTTAACATTCTGATCTGGAGCCTAAATTTATCCAATAAGACGCTTAAACTCCACAACTAGCAAGAGGAAGATATGTGGTGATATGATGCCTTTTGCAGAATAAAGCTCAGTGGCTACCACATTCAAGACCATATCATTTTTAAAACATTTTTTAGTTGCCTGCTATTTTCTACTTGATCAGGGGGAACCCAGAAGCATGAGACCTGGGTTCTGACTGAATCTTAATGTGAAACCTAGTTTGCAATGGCTAAACTCCAGAGTAGTTTCCTATAAGCATCAGCGCCAGGATACATAGAGTAAGAATGCTCCTCAGTGCATGGACAGAATATTTCTGAAGGCTGCTGAAAGGATGCTTTGCATTGCTTCCAGATAAGACAACATAACAATTCAACAGAACTTGAGCGCAAAATGATGGCTGTTTCATTACTGAATATTTGGACAGCACCACGCTGGGGAAAGCCGAACTATAATGTCATGATTATTTAAAGATAAAATCCTCTATGAGCCAACCTTAGTATCTGGTAACTCCACAGAGCTGTTCATATAGTTTCCTTTGGCACTGATAGGTAAATGGTTTCCTGTTGACTGGTTTCCCAGTCTAGCCTAAACCCCAGGAATTTTGTGATGGTCTCCCTTCCAAATATTAACTAGGTCCAACTCTCCTTAGCTTTTTTTCAGATCAGCAAGGATTGATGCTGCCACTTCCTTGGATTTAAGAATTACGGAGATAAATGACGCTTACATGTCAGGTTGTGAGTGTCTGGTTAGCAGAAAGACACTTCTGTCATTTAGATTAAGCTGCTGATTGATATAAAGGGAAAGTACTACAAGGAGACATTAAACACACACACACACATAGAGAGAGAGAGAGAGAGAGAGAGAGAGGAGTAAAAGCCCCCTCTTCTTACTTTACAGGTGCACTGTCCTGTACGATCAGCACATGAACACTTTTCCATTTCTAAATCGCAAGTCTGTGGCTCAGTCCCCGCCAGCAGGCATTCACAGGCAATGCATTGTGGGTAACTCCGATAGCCTAGCCTGCATTCAGTGCATTTATCTCCAGAGAATTCCGGACGACAGAAACAGCAGCCAGTATCAGGGTTACACTGGAAGCTGAGGGATCCAGCTACACTGCAGTCACAGGCCTAGAGCAAAAAAATTGGAGTTAGTTTGTTTGTTTTAGAGAGGGAAACATTTTAAGGATTTCAGTTTTAACCAAAGAACAACAGTGTATTCAAAAATGACTGCAATGATCACTGATAATTATCAATGTATTTATGTCAGCAGGTAAACATTTGCAGACACCGATTTCATTTTTCATACATTTTATTGCTTGAATTGTGTTTAAGTAAAGCAGCTGAATACTGGGTGACCTGGATGTGATACTGCCTCTGAGTCCCAGAGTGAAAGATCTGTGAGTTGTATTCAACTGTGGCCATCTATCAGTAGAATGGATATTACTTCAGAATGTTGTGAAATATTGGCCTGTTCAGGTCATATGTTTGGGTGTGAAACTGAGTATGTGAACAGCAATGAGTAGGCTATTCTCTCTAATGGCTCATCTGTATGTCCTGCTTGTCATGTCACAAAGATGCCCCTCTAGCCATTTCCTGAAGACATCTCTTCATAATGTAGCCTCCGTCTCATCACTAGCTCTGGTAATGCTGATCTAAGACATTTCAACATAAAAGTAGTGTTTTCTGTCCTACTCTGTAAAAGACCTCAAATGCAGACTTTCTAGGGCTCATGGAAGAGGAGACTTTGGAGGCTGATGAACAGCTGACCTCCAAATGGCTAGGTAGATGTGCTCTGGGCCTGCCCTTTTAATCAGGTAACTGGCTTCTTTGCCTCCAAGACCATTTTGGCTGTGGTATGAGGAAGACCAGACACCTCAGTTGACAGCCTATTTTTTGTTTGTTTACTGAATTTGGAGATGGGAATTACCTCATGTAAGACTGAATGTGAGTCTACTAGGAGACTGACATTTCCACTGGTTAAAAAAAAAAGTAACATTATACAGAAAGAGCCGTGTTTTCTGTTGAATATAATGCATCAGTTGCATTTGTCATTTGAGAACAACTTCCTTTACAAACAATAAGAACTTTCGATTTTCCCAAGTACCCTACCTGCATTAATTTAACCTGAAAGCATGCTAATTTTAATCTAAGGCCATTCAATGGTTGTTGGTAAAACTCTGCAAAAAATCTGATCAGAAAATGCCACCAGCTCTTTCAGCAATCCCACAGCAGTTCTTCAAAAAGCGTTTTGAACTTTGTTAATAGGGAACTTTTGCCAGCTTTTTGAAAGACACTTTTTGCAGAGCAAAAAGCACTGTTGCCACTGATGTGACTCAACAAACCCATTGGATAAACCCTCTTGCTTCTTCACTTGTTAAAGAGAAACCAATGTCAACCAAATGAACCTATGGGGAAAAGTTAGCTATTCGGGAGAGTGACTGATGGTGATGTAGGGTGGGAATGGAATGGACTGCAGGGAACCAACCAGCTGCTACTCTGAAACTGCTCTATGTTACTTTCTATGGGGGTAGCAGCATTGTCTGGCCTCATTGTTGAGGCATGTAAAATAGAATCTGAGTGGACAGTATTTTGTGCTTGCATTGCTGTTGCAAGGGGACTCTTGATCACAGAATTAGACTTCACCTCGACAGAGCTTTTCCCCACTTTCACCTAACCACAGCACAAACACGCCCTGGCAAGATTCTTATTCTCCATTCTCCTGATGTTGCCTTCATCTCATCACCAGCTCTTGAGTGAGAAAGGTTTAAACTGTCCTTAGCTGCATTGGACTGAAAGCATTCAACAACAGCCAGAAGGTATAAAATCTATTATATTTTCCCATTCATTCAGTTAGAAGCAAGATTAGGTGTATACTGTATTAGGGGATGAGGTCAGTCAGACTGATGCAGGCACACCTCCTTCCCTCCCTGTCCAGCCTTGTCTGACATCGTTTTGCTGTTGTTCTGCTAAAGCACTGGGCATAGCATTGCTGTACTGATGGTCTCAGAATTGTGCAATACTGCAGGAGCATTCAGCCAGCGGTACTGTAAACTCTTTAACTATGTGGCACGATGTTAGAACAGGATGGTTTAATTACAGTTCATAAGGCACAGAAAATGTTGAACAAATCTGAGTTAAAAACAGGATTACTGATAAATTGAGATGGAAAACAATACTGCAGGATGCTCAATGGTAAAATGAGGACTGCAGAATTCTACCAGCAGATTAAACATTAAACATGGAATAGATTTACTCATCATATCAGAGAAATAATGAATATGCAAATCCAGAAGATTTTCTTTTAACCTGGAATCCTTTTTTAAATTATCAGAAAAGCTAATACTGTAAGTAGCTCAGTGTTTGTGTACTAAACCTTAATTTCAAGCTATAATAAAGATACTTTTCTCATATCAGTGCTGAACACAAAAGAGTAGAACTGAGACATGTCTGCAGGACTGAATATGGAGCAAGTTTCAAATTAATTTAAAATCTTCCCCTGGGTTACTTTGAGTTTTGAACATGCAAATTATTAAATTGCAGTAGATGATGGATTTATAAATTAGGATATAAATATTTATATCATTATATGTATACATAATGTAAATAAATAATGATAAAAATATCCAGAAATCAGCAAAATGCTATCTGGGCTCACAGATATCCACAAAGAAGATTACATGCCCATTCATGTTTCTATAGCTATATTGTGTAAGTCTGTGGAGTGCTTTGGCTTCAATTTTCAAAAGATGCTTTGGAACGCATGGGGACATGAATGTAGTGCCTGTCTGCAACCCCTTAAAACAACTATGTCATTCCTGGGATTGTCTAGCAGCTGCAAAGATCAAATTCAAAGTCCTGGATAGCCTTAATATTATATTCACATTATAACCCTATATATTGCAGCATGAGCACAGCGAATTCAGTCAGAATAGTTGCTTCATAGGAATTTTTTTAGGCAAAGCTGGAAGAACAAGCATGGGAACCTTGCTGAAACCAAAGAAGTAGGAGCTGTGTGGGGTTTTTTTGGGGGGGAAAAACCCTTTAAACTCTACATTTCATGTCAACATCCCCTTCATGCTGGAAGTCCAAGTGGTAAAAAGTAGACTCTGAGGCAGCTCCATGGGTTCAGGTTATGGCAACCCAAATGCGGGCTTGCATGGAGCCTGGACAACAATCCGTTAAGAATTGGCAGCTCTTGTGCACGCTAAGAAGCAGGAAGCCTGCACACTGCACAATGCCAGAAGATAACACCTTGTGAGCAAATTGTTCACCATATGCAGAGTAAATTACAATCAGCTGTAATATTTGCTTTGCAAGGAGGCAGCTTCATGCAATATTCCCTTGCCTGTAAGTTATGAGAGACTCTGAAATTGGCTCCACTAAAAGCTCAGACAGAGAGGGGGCACTTGCACCTTGCTTTGGAGAAATGAGTTGCAACACGTTAAAAGGGGAGACTTGGCTGACAGATAATTATTAATTTAGAGAGTGCCATAGCAGCTGCCATACTAATGCACTCAGATAATAGACAAGGCAAGGAGGGATATGAGAGATCCCAGAACTGAAAGAGGTCTTCACCCCCATTAAGCTGCTTTGCAGAAGCTTGGTGATCGGTGCACCGAAGAAAGACAGAGGTTTCGTAAGAGGAGCTTTACAGTCCCAAAAGAAAATAAATTTCTCTCTTTAATTAACTGGATTAACAACCATAGAAATAGATTTGATTGCTTGCATTCAGGCAACATATTGCATAGTGCAACAGTAAACTAACTTAACCCCATTCCCATTTCCATTCTAGCACTGAAGATGTTACCTAGCCAGGTAATGAAACGTTTGCAAGAAAACAACCAAGCTCAGAGAACCCCAAGGACTCCACAGTTCAACCCTGAGCTACACATATTCTCTTCTCTTGGTGACTTAACCCCCTTTCTGTTGCTATTAATAATCATTTGCACAGCAGTTTTAGCATGTCATGATTACAAACTTTATTTTTCAGTACATTCTTAAGAAGCTGATTCTGACTGTAACAGCAAGGACATGAAAACAAGAGTGTACAAGTTGTATATAAGCCCCATAGCAAAAATGAACCATATCCAGATTGGGGCAAGACAGATATAAAGAATTACTTCTTTCCATATGACACTCTCAGTGCAGTTCACTGCCAATAAATGTATTGATGAGCAGTAGCTTAAGGTAAACAATACTTGGAAGTTAAGTCCACAATAAAAGGATCCTTCATATTTATTTTCTTTATCACATTTATATCAATCTATCTCCAAGGAATTCAGAATAGTGTAGAAATGATCAAAATAGCATATCCAGAGATTATTCTATTTTAGTTACATAATACAAATATTTTAGTTTGAATACAAAATATATAATATGTGAGAGCTTACAGCTGGTCACCTAACTTTGTTAAAATGTTTGGAATATTATTAATATAGTCATGGAAAAGACAATTCCTTTTGTTTAAAAAAACAAGTTTCAGTTATCATCATTCCACTTTGTTTTAGTTCTGTGAAAAGGGATAAATTATGTCCAAATGTAAACATACATGTTCTTTTGCTTTCAACTGTAAGACCTGAAATATGATACATGCACATGTGAAGTTTCTGTACATACTAAGCCAGCTGTAGTTAAAAACACAACTTTAAGGATATATTCACAGAATAAAACTTTATTTGGTTTAACTTTCTAACATTAGAATGTTGGAAATAGAAGAAAATACATATAGAGAAAATAGACGTCCACTCACCTTGCACCCACTGATAATATCATGACCCCAGTGATTTGGTACACATTTTTCACATCTGTTTCCTTTAGTATTGGGAGGACAGATGCAACGGCCGGTGTGTGGATCACAATTATTACCAAGATGGGAACATTCACAAGCTTCATGGAAAAGGATTAAGAAAGACAAAGACAAGTATTTTAAAACATGGAATACATTACTTAATATATTGCAGAGAATAATTTTCAGCAGATTCCTCATATGATTTTTATTGTATTTTTATTGTATTTTAATTAATATTTATTTTTGTTTTTACTGTAAACCACCCAGAGTCACTTCCTAGTGAGATGGGTGGTGACCAAATTTGAAATATAAATAAATAAATACTATTCTCTATGAAGGTTTATCAAAGCACAGGCTAGTGAAATAATAACTGAGTGACATACCACAGTCATGGATGATGCTGTTCCAGAACAAAGTAGGACAAAAAAGCAGGTTTATCACTAGATAAACAATACAAAATACAGCTCCAGAAGCATTGACAGTTAATAAGTTTTATCCTACTCCTCATTAAGGGCATTTGTGGCACAGAGAGTAAGGGACTACTTCAGAACCTCCTTGTCTGCAGGACTCTTAGGTTCTTTCCTTCAGCCAGTTTCCTACAGAAAGATACTTCCTTCTTTTCTTCTCCTCCTCATTAGAGAAGCAGACTTTCTATCTTAGCATGTGACTTCCCTAATATACCTTTGGGAACTTAAGCAATTATTTCTATATACTCTTAATGGGCTTGGTTAATCACATACTGAGGAATATATGAACCCCATGGAATGAACTTCAACCAGGGTTATCTCATTTCTCCCCCAACAGTTGTATAGATATCCAGATCCTATTCCAAACAACAGCTTTTCAGAAATAAAGAGAACATAAAGCCTGCTGCTCTTAGCACTCTAGCTGTTCATTTACACTTTTTCTTTTAATGCATGAAATATTGAGAATAATAGCTCTATTTTAAATATATGCCAAGTAAGCAGATGGCAAACCTGTATCTTTGTGCTTAGTGTAATGGTAGACCGTGGGAGACTAGGCCCAGAGATATTGCCTAGGGAATGGTCAGAAAAGAGACACAGCCTGCAGCTGGATAGTGGGCAGGGCAAGAGGCTTAAAAGAGTCCCTTCCTAATTTCTTGAGGTGTAAAGGAGACGGCGGGAGAATTGTACTGTCAGACCTGCAAGATTCTGTTAATGTAGCCTTTCAATAAAGTAGAATTAGCTCATCTGGTTGTGTTTCCCATCTGGTCTGCATAGTAAGGCTGACACTTAAAAATAAGTCCCACAATAGTTAATAAGAAATATTTCTAAATAGTTGCAACAGAATTGGTTTGATGTTGAAAAAACAGAAATATTCTCTTAGGTTGGGACCAGTCCAGTATTTATTACACTTTTGTCTTGTTATTGAGTGTAAACTGGGAAATTAATAACTTCTTAGGAAGGATAGGGAAAATAGCAGACAGATAATATATTAAAATTGTCCACCAATTCTGCAGAGCTAATCCAGTTCTCTCTTTTCTCCATCCCTTAAACCATATAAGTTTTTGCAGTGTTTTTAAAGACATTGAATCATGGGTCTCCAAAATTTTTATCTATCTAAATTGGGGTGTCAGGCACAATTTCATGACTGAAAACCCAATTAACTTTAAAAATGAAATTCCACATGTAAACTCAGATTAGAGGGCCCTTCACCTGTATAGAGAATTCCTACTGTAGTCTAAACTCAATTGCATATTTGTCAAGGCCATTGACATTAATATAACTGTAGATTTCTCTATGAAAGTAAGATTCCTATGAAGGTTCTCTCTCTTGCTATGATAGAACCAGGGATACATCAATGAGTGATAGAAAAACTAGATTCAGGGCTTTCAGACTTTCACATCAGTCACAGCAATAAATACCAAATCTCCAGAAACTCAATTCTACATCAAATAACAGCAGAAACTTCACACACTTGACATGGCTAGATATTGTAATCTGTAAGTTATATCTATGCCAATCTGCCCACTGCACAACACAGAAATAAGAATATACACACATGCACACACACAATATATACAGAGGTGTGGCCGGAAGGTAGTTAAGACTGATGTGGTGGAACTATCAGTGGGCCACACAGCAGACATACAGACCAGCTACGAGTACCTTGGTGTCCCACAGTCATATGGGAACCACGAAGAGGAGGCAAGGAAGACAGCAACATTTAAGTACCACCAAAGGATAAGACAGGTTCTGAAGACCCAGCTCAATGGGAAAAAGAAGATCCATACCATCAATATGTATGCTCTGTCAGCCATCAGATACCCTGCCAGTATAGTGAGCTGGCCAAAGGGGACATAGAGGCTGCCAATGTCAAGACCCGGAAGCTACTCACAATATACGAGGTTTCCACCCCAAGTCCAACATCCAGAGACTGTACACCATCCAGAAAGAGCATGGGTGGGGTCTGGTGAGTGTCGAAGCCACTGTCCTGGATGAAACCCAGAGCATCCAGGAGTACACCAGTAAGATGGCACCTAAAGATGACCTGCTGACAGAATGCCTGAGGCAGCAGCAGACACAGAAGGAAGTTCAAGCAGAGGAAGTGCCATGGCAAGACAAGCCCCTGCATGGGATGTACCATCAACAGATAGCTGAGGTGGTGACCTTGGGAAATCCTACCAGTGGCTGGAATAGGCTGGACTAAAAGACAGCACTGAGGCACTGATCATAGCAGCACAAGAGCAGGCACTAAGCACCAGATCCATAGAAGCAGGGGTCTAGACAGACACTGTGGCAGTAGACAAGAACCAGAAGAGAGCAGGGTGATAAATGTAGCAGTGCCAAGTGACAATAACATCAGGAAGAAAGAGCATGAGAAGCTGGAGAGGTACCAGGGCCTGAAGGAGGAACTGGAGAGGATGTGGAAAGTAAAGGCCAAAGTGGTCCCAGTGGTGGTAGGGGCACTTGGGGCTGAGACTCTGAAGCTGGGAGAGTGGCTCCAACAGATCCCAGAAACAACATCTGAGCTCTCTGTCCAGAAGAGTGCAGTGCTAGGAACAGCTAAGATACTGCACAGAACTCTCAAACTCCCAGGTCTCTGACAGAGGACCTGAGACAATAAAAAAGCTAAGAAGGAAACAAAAAGACCAGAACACTTTCTCTCCAGCAGCCAACACCCAGATAAGCAGGGATTAATACCAGGTAAACAATCAAGCAGAAAACAATACCCTTTCCAAAGAGAAAACCACACCCCCACCAATACTGGCAGGGCAAGCTTCTGTATATCAACAGGGAGCAAACCCTACACTCATTAGCATTGATTATGTTACCTAGTTGGATAATGAAATGTCTGCAAGCGAACAACCAAGCTCAGAGAGCACCAAGGACTCCACAGATTCTCCTCTACTAGGCACAATCACGATCAATGCAGTGAGGAAATTTTCCATACTTAGCATCTAAGCTGGCATGTGTTATACACC
This sequence comes from Python bivittatus, assembly GCF_059951505.1. Classification (NCBI taxonomy): domain Eukaryota; kingdom Metazoa; phylum Chordata; class Lepidosauria; order Squamata; family Pythonidae; genus Python; species Python bivittatus. Next base: position 68,152,493 of record NW_028277030.1, on the reverse strand, counting down.
TACACAATATACTGAAGGATCAGATGTTGTCATTTCCAAGTCATATTGTTAGTGCTACCACAGGCTGGGGAAGGACTGACATTAAAGCCCACTTTCTCTCAAAGTGAAAATTACAATTTGGCAGAGAAAGCAAAGATAATCCTTGTGCACACAGCTTGGCATAGAGTTAATTTTTGTGTAAGAACATTTCTACATTAAGCTCAATATGTTTTCTATATTTAGCTTTCTGTATGGAACTCATATTCATCATTTTTGTTCTGCTCATTATTTTGCTTTAATTTTTATTTATTTTTTACAGAAAATATCACCTTGCAAGAAAAAAAAAATTATCAGAAAATCTTGTTTTCTCTCTATATACGTAGTATAAAAAGGAAGTATAAAGAGCCTGGGTTTAAAAAACAGCACAATTGCTTGATCTATTTCTTCTCCCCAAATACAGAATATCTAGGAACACACAATCATATTCACTCAAGGACTTCTGTGTGAACTGTGTAAGAGTCAGTTTGGTCTAGTGGTTAAGGCACCAGGCTAGAAACTAGGAGACTGGGAGTTCTAGTTCTGCCTTAGGCATGAAAAACTGGCTGGGTGACTTTGGGCCAGTCCCCCTCTCTCAGTCCAACTCATCTCACAAGCTTGTTGTTGTGGGGAAAATAGGAGGAGGAAGGAGTATTAGGTATGTTCGCCACCTTGAGTTATTTATAAGAATAATAAAAGTGGGATAAAAAAAATAAAAAAACCCCCCACAAAACTTTGTCAGAGTCCAAAGAATGTTTCTCAAAAGCACATACTGTTCACCATTAAAGAAAATGGAAAAGATCGGGACTGTATATTGCTGTTAGAACTTATTAGCATCCTGCCATTTTTGTCCATTGCATTTATTCAGTGATACCTATTGTACCTATGGTTCTTCCTTCTGTATGCTGATGCACAATTTAAGATGAAAACATTAACCATTAGTGCATCATTTATTTCCATCACTGTATCGTATGAAAAAAAATGGAGTTTTAGAATAAGGTAGAGGGATCAAGCATGGTCATTCAAACACTGACAAATGATTATAGAAACTTTTCATAACCAAAAAAAACCAACAAACCCACAGCTCCACAGACCTACAAGTGCTGCAAAAATGACAAATCACTGAGGTCACTCCCTGTGTGCTTGTTCAATCTCCTTTTATGCTAAGATCTTTAATACTAGATTGATCATTTATTTTTCATTTCATGTTTTTCTCTTCAGTGAATCCAAGAAATGACCTTTATTATTACCAAGCGCTGACATGCCTGAACATTTACATGACAATAAACACACCTTTATAGTGTCAGATTCAGCCTAGTATAGCCAGCGCCACTGTTCAGTTTCACCACCGCTAGTCAATTTCACTGCCTCAGGCATAGGCGGTCAGGGAAGGGAAAAGGCAAACTGCAAGTTAATTGCCGGCAGGTGGCAGCAATTAACTCATGGCTGAGAGTAAACTGAAACTGGCAACATTGTAGTGCAGGCGGCTCCCCAGACACCCCGGGCAACGCTGAGTACAATACTTCAGGAACACAACAATCTGGAGGCAATCAGAGACCAGTTGGAACCCAACTTAAGAAACCCCATTTCATCCGCATGAGAAAAGCCCCACGAGCACACTGACAACATGGACAAAAGATGACAATCATGAGGACAATGAAACCTGACTGAATCTGCCATTAAGGAGAGGGGAGGGAGTTCACGACAAGCAGACAAGGCAGGGGCGGAACCCAGGGGTACTATGGATCAAGGGGGGAACCCTATAAAACACTGTAAGAAACCGCACCAAGCCAATCCTGGCTTTGTCTGTAACCGCTGTGCATTACGCCTGAGTAAACTAGCTTTCGCTCAAGTCCGTGTCTCATGAGGGTTATTTCCAGCGCTGAATGCAGCGAATCTTACATATAGGTCCATTCTTCCTGTACAAGGTCTCTCCAATAGTAGTCGTGGCTCTGAATATAATCTGCAGAAATCTTAAAACACATTTAGCTGCCTAACAATATTTGCTTCTTTACTAGTTAACAGAAGGATTGAACTAAGTCCTCCCTGAATAGCCTTGAGGCTACTGTCACACTTCAGTATAATCAGAAGCAGGATTCTTATAACTCAGTGTTACAACAAAAAACCTGCACATCTAACAATTTGAATAAGAGGACCCCTGTCTGACATTTTGAGATAGACTTTAGAGTACTAAGCAAGTTCAGCCAAGGTCTAATTTAGATTGCAATCGTATACACAAGTGAGAGAAAGTTCCACTTAATTCAATTTCATTTAATTCTAAGTAGGCATGCAGAGAACCAGGCTCTACATTTAATAAAGCTAGATTTCCATGCATATATATTTGCAAATAAATACCACTGAAAATAACATATGTTTGAGCATATAGGATTGTGCTGTAAATACAGATGCACAGATCAGTTTCATTCTGATATATGTCAGATTCATTTCTCAAGCTGATTTTGTTTGGTTTAGTTTCTCAACTGTGTACATTTTTTAAAAGCGGGAAAGTATTTATGGATTTTATGCAAATTTCTTCTAATGCTTGAATTTTTCTATATACTTTTCATAATATACTCATTTGCTTAATATATTTTCTCCCATATATTTATTTTTTAAAAAGAATTGTTCCAGGACATATGTATTTTTGCATTCTTTTAGCCAATGCATGCCATTTGTATTATTTTTTTTTTAGTTGTGAATGGAATCAAATATTCAAGAAAGTGATTTAGATTCACAATAATTCTTTTGTAAGTTTAGAAGATTTGGTAAATTTGTATTATCTATCTATCTATCTATCTATCTATCTATCTATCTATCTATCTATCTATCTATAGTTCAAGAGTGGAACTACCATCAGCCACTTTCTCAACATGGATGACATCAAGCTGTATGCTAAGAGTGAATGAGACATTGACTTGCTGATCCACCTGACATGGATCTACAGTGAGGACATTGGGATGTCATTTGGACTGGAGAAGTGTGGTCACATGGTAGTAAAGAGAGGGAAGGTAGTTAAGACTCATGGGGTAGAATTATAGGCCACATAGCAAACATACAGATCAGCTACAAGTACCTGTACAAGTACAAGTATCCTACAGTTGCATGGGAACCATGATGAGGGGGCAAGGAAAACAGCAACATTGAAGGATAAAACAGGTCCTGAAGAGCCAGCTCAATGGGAAAAACAAGATCCATGCCATCAATATGTACGCCCTGCCAGTCATTAGATACCCTGCCAGTATAGTGAGCTGGCCAAAGGGGGACATGGAGGCTGCCAATGTCAAGACCCGGAAGCTCCTCACAATGTACAAGGTTTCCACCCCAGGTCCAACATCCAGAGACTGTACATCAGCCAGAAAGAGCGTGGGCGGGGTCTGGTGAGTGTCGAAGCCACTGTCCTGGATGAAACCCGGAGCATCCAGGAGTACATCAGTAAAATGGCACCCAAAGATGAGATGCTGACAGAATGCCCAAGGCAGCAGCAGACACAGGAGGAAGTTGAAGCGGAGGGAGTACCATGGCAAGATAAGCCCCTGCATGGGATGTACCATCAACAGATAGCTGAAGTGGCTGACCTTGGGAAATCCTACCAGTGGCTGGAATAGGCTTGACTAAAAGACAGCACTGAGGCCCTGATCATAGCAGCACAAGAACAGGCACTAAGCACCAGATCCATAGAAGCAGGGGTCTACCACACTAGACAGGACCCAAGGTGCAGACTGTGCAGAGAGGCCTCAGAGACAGTCCAACACATAGTGGCAGGATGTAAGATGCAGGCAGGAACAGCATACACTGAACGACACAACCAAATAGCTGGCATTGTGTACAGGAACATCTGCACAGTGTATGGGCTAGACCCTCCCAAGTCCAGATGGGAGCCACAGAAGGTTGTGGAGAATAACTGGGCTAAGATCCTGTGGGACTTCCAGATACAGACGGCAGGCGAGTACTGGCCAATCAACCAAACACTGTGGCAGTAGACGAGGACCAGAAGAGAGCAGTGGTGATAGATGTAGCAGTGCCAAGTGGCAGCAGCATCAGGAAGAAAGAGTATGAGAAGCTGGAGAAGTACCAGGGCCTAAAGGAGGAACTCAAGAGGACATGGAAAGTAAAGGCCAAAGTGGTCCCAGTGGTGGTAGGAGCACTTGGGGCTATGACTCCTAAACTGGGAGAGTGGCTCCAACAGATCCCAGGGACAAGATCAGAGCTCTCTGTCCAGAAGTGTGCACTGCTAGGAACAGCTAAGATACTGCGCAGAACCCTCAAACTCCCAGGCCTCTGGTAGAGGACCTGAGATTGAGGGAGATACATACCACCCATAGGGGTGAGGGGATTTTTTAAATATATAATCATTCCCCTTCTTCTTCATTTCATTCTTGCAATTTTTTCTATGTATATATTTTTAGTGCTTTGTCTAATAAAAGAAGGATCTATCATCCTTAATTAAAAGATGCATATTTCCAAATATAAATATTATAAAGTTAGTATTTTAATATACACTGATATTTTTTAGAGCTTAAAAACTATATCACAAATTTAGATAAGCATGAAAATCAAAGGATATTTAATATGTCTGATAATTCTCCAAAACGTTTTTGGAAGAAGTTCTTTGAACCTTATGAGAGTACAACCCCTCTCTACTATTCACTAAAGTAAGCCCTATTTTTTTAACCTTTTTATTTTCAATCTTTTTGCTCTTCATTAAAGTAGCCTGGAAAAAGGGTTGTTGTGCTAATGAATAGCCAAGAAGTGCTGCATGTGCAATAGAGCGAGGTTTGAAGCATTTCTTTCAAATCAGTTTTGAAGTGTGCATAGCCCCGATGATTGCATTCTGATCTGAACATCAGCTGTAGGTAGCTCATATTACAATGTCCTACGATCTAATTCCTTCAGCATCCTTAGTTCTAAAGCAGGATCTTACATCAACAGTATAGGTCACAGCTGTATGAATACAACAACTATTTTTAAAATAATAATTCTAATATAAAGTGGATTTTATTTTATTTTACAGTAGATGTCAGAAAATGTAAATACTTAATTGCATATAATACTAAGATGTGAGGCAATTTTAGTAACAGTGACATATGAACTGCTGAGCAAAGGAAATAATTTCAGTGAATGGCATACTGTTAAGAATATTACAGTGAATAGTGCAATTGCAACATTTGAATTCTTCAAAGGGAGTCCAACATCATCATTGCTTGCTTAGGCTTTATGTTATCCTTTCTATTCTACCTGACTCAGGAGCTTATGCACAGAGTTGCTGTATACCTCTTTCCATTGTTTATTTCATCTTAGGTCCCCATTTCGCCCCAAGGAATATGATGTCTGCTTAATAGTGATCTACTTTAATTGCAGAGATTTTATCTGCACTTTTAAAAATGTTATGACTGTCTTGCATGTTTGAAAATGCTTTGTACAAGTCTTCAAATAAAAATAAAAATTGTCCTATGTAAAATCAATTTTGCTTAGAGTTAAACTCCATAGTAAAAATAATGCACTTAGTTTTTTTTTTCCATTAGAAGACCATCCCTTCCCTTCCCACAAAATTAAAAGGAGAAACTCCTTAGCTATTAAATGAAACTTGGTTATATACATACGGGTGCATCCTCCTTCCTCAAAACCATAAAATCCATGAGCACAGCGGTCACATTTCTTTCCTCCAACACCTGGTTGACAGCGGCACTGTCCGGTCACATCACAGTCAAATGATTTTGATCCAAATGAATTACAGTTGCAAGGGACACATCCTCTTGACGACTGCACCCCAAATGTTCCAGACTGTCACAGTAGAGACAGGGATATCAATTAGCAAAAATAAAAACAAGGAAATACAAAAGAGAGAGGAACACACAGAGTTGAAAAACTACATATAAGAGAGAGAGGAATGATTCCACTTCTTTCTAACGTAGAGAACCAAAATAAATTAGAGTGGATAAACACTGTCATTTCTGCTTATAGCCAAATGACACTATCAAATTACACAAGTTCATATTTCATATGTTTTAAAGTTGTATACATTAAGCCTAAAATATATCTGTAAATGTCCAAATGTGAAATACAAATAAATCCATTTGGAATTTTATGAGCTCCAATATTTATTTGAAGTCTCATTGCTTTATTTTTGTTAAATACCACAATGCAAAAGCACATCCTTTATTATTTTTTTTAAATGCTTCTGTTATAAGAAAAACATCTTACAAAGATACCTGCATCATATATAAAAAAATTGCCTTTAGCGGAGTTTGCAGTAGCTCCTTGAGCTACCATTACAAGGACTTGGTCAAAGCATGAAAAGGTAGCACCGGTCCACAGGACGCATCCTACCATTATTCTGCCTTCTAGAGAGCTATCATTAAGGTATATAGTAAACTACGGATCTGCTTGGCTTCCTAATCATCCAGGTAAAGCCTGAGGTTGCTTCCTGGTATAAAGCCAGGTTAAAACAATAAACATGCACATTTTATAGACATTTTTTCTCTTCTGTATATTGGGATGATTGCTGTATTTATCAGAGAGCAGAGAGAGGAAAAGCTTCCGTGATGCAATTAAGGATTAAATGCTCTTATCCTCTTATGTTACCCTCTTATCTCTTCTCATGATGAAGAAGGTGGCACAAAAAAAGAGATAAAAACAAACCAAACAAAGATGAAATCCCTCAAGAGTCATTCAGAATAACTCAGTCAAGCTAGGCACAGCCAGCATGCAGTCTTAAAAAAATAGTTGTATATGAATAGGAAGTCCTGTTTAAAGGCTGTAAAAAAGAAAACAAATTCCCTTTTAGAATAAAATTCTTGTCTGGGCCACAAGATTCTAGTCCACCTGACTCTAATTTCCCCTTCAAATGAACTGATGATCCGATAGGTTCACATACTTTTGTCCTACACACAAATACATAGCTTTGGATCATTTTCCTCAATAAATTGATGAACGAGTACAATGTTTTTGATTTATTTTTTAAATTGGGTTCTCTTTATCTAGTTTTAGGACCTGTGTGGAAAACATATCATGTTTTAGGTCATATTTATGCAGAAATGTTGAAAATTAAAAAGGATTCACAAACTTTTAAGCACCACTGTATCTGTTAACTAAAGCTATGTTTGATCCACTGTGTTCACATGAAGGTAGTAAATAATCTAATCAATTTCATCTTCTGTTTAATATTAGGGCTCCCTACCTTCAAAAAGAAGCTCAGCTGCTTCGATTAACTCCAAGGAGTTTTGGAACTATAGCTAGGATAGCAGGACCACCCCTATCACATATGATCTTGGGAAGTGAGGAGAATTTCAAACACCATTTGTGAAAATGCAGAGGGATCTCCCATTCAAAACACAAGATGAAGGAATTCCTGGGCACCTTTAAGCTCTTGGTTTGGTATAAAATAGCTCAATGGATTGTGGCCCAATTGTGTAAAAGACACTTGTTCCATATATCTTTTAACACAGATCCTGCTATGTGTTGTTATTTCTGGTTTGTAGCTCCCTATGCTTTTGAATACCACTGCAAGTGCTTGAAAAAATATCATGCAGAAAAGCACATAAATGCATCAGTCAGGGAACAACCATGTCTGTGCATGTTACATGCAGCAAAAGGTCGGCAGAAGCAATGGTTGCCTAAGGGAATCCCAAGAATCTGCTTCTATCTATGTATTGCATTACACAGTGCATTCATTTACTGCTCATTGGGTTCCCTGTCGCACGTCACTTTAATTTTGCTATAATATTTTAACATTAAAATGTAAAGTTAAATGGAAAGTTGACAAGCTGCAAAACAAGGCACTTGTCTCTATCATAATTTACTTACAAGAACATCAAGACTTTAAAGCAGTGTTTCTCAACCTTAGCAACTTTAGAATGTGTGGACTTCAACTCTCAGAATTCCCCAGCCCTGGGTTGAAGTCCACACATCTTAAAGTTACCAAGGTTGAGACACACTGCTCTAAAGCACTCTTCAGGGAGCGTCTTACCAATTTGTGTTATAGTAAAGTGGCAACCATTTTGTTATAATGTGACCAATTTCTCAAAAGGTGGCATAGACTTGATTCATACTTAAATATATATATATATATATATATATATATATATATATATATATATAGGATTACTTGAGATAAGGGTTTTTTTCCCCTTTGTGTGTTAATTTTATGAATGAAATTAGCTATGTATTAGTTTAAAATGTACTGTTGCGATGTGTTTGTAGAAGCAATTCCTTAAGCATTTGTGTGAGGACTCCGTTCTCATGCTCCTTTCCCAGAAGGTTATCATTCTATCATTATAATTTTCTCAGCCTCGTTCTGAAAGTTGACAGGATGCTGATTTTCTTTTCAGTGTTCTAGATAGGTTGTTAATGTAGTGCCTCCCAGCACAAACACATGCCAAAATGCAATGCATGCGGAAGACGTCATGTTTTATTACCAAAGCAGCAGGCTTGAAAGCGCCCCTTGGACACCCACTTGCAGTGAGAGAGCCCCATCTCTGATGGGGCACTTTCATTTGTTGAGAGGTTGATGGATTCCCTTTTCGGATATACACCTGCCTGCTCAGCTCACACCGTTTACCAGCAAATCCTGATTTACAAATACATCTCCCTGACACATCACAGTTCAAGGACATGGATCCTACTGGATTGCAGCCACATGGAATGCAGAACTGCTTTTCTGGAGCCCAAAAATAAGTGGACTTTTGAAGAGAAAGAGGGGAGGAAAACAAGTTAAGAAGCAAATGTACAAAAAGTGACAGAACAGTAGGTACGTGAGAATAAAAGCAAGAAATACCAAAGCATTAAGATTTGTAAAATTAGTGCAAATCATATTACTATTATAGCATGTTTTCTATACTTCAAGCATTCATTTTTGTTTACAAAGTCAAGCAAATTATATCCAATAAAATTTTGGTATCTTTTTTCATTTACATCATATACAATAAGAGGTTTCCCCCAAACACTAACATTTTGGCAGAATTATTTGGCAAACATTTTTAAGAATTCTGTAAATCATATTTTGCTGTTTAAAAAAGTTCTGGAACACTGATGATTTCTCCTCACACTTCCAGCTGTACAATTTTAAACAACCCCACAGGAGATGGGGACAGATACCTAGAAGAAACAAACACTGATACTCAAACACTCATGCTTTATAATTACTCTCTAATTTTATAATTACATAATTACTCTCTAAACTAATTACCTGTTTATTAGCTCCAGGACATAGTTAATTGTTTGCTCTAGCTATTTTACAATGTTCCATTCGAAATGCTTCAAGGTCCAGTTCCATGTGTTTCAAGCATTTATGTTACCACGAGAAAAAAATATGTATGTATGTATGTATGTATGTATGTATGTATGTATGTATGTATACCATTATGATCAAGATGCATGAGTTCTAAGCCTCTTCATTTATAAGGAACATATCACTAATCTAATGTTAAGAGCTTCATGAGCTTTGTGCTCATCACTGTATTGTCAGGATTCAGAAAGACATTGGAGTTATTCCTTATTTTATTTCCTTATTTATTATCTATTTATGTATCTGCAAAAAGAAGATTTCATAAAATGATACATTCTATATAGTATCAATAGTATAAAATCTAAAATCAGCAAATATTTCTTAATAGCATCAGGTAAAGCTATGTACATACATTTTATTTATACACACAGATATATAAAAAATTATATATTTTATATATACACCCAGACATCTCCATGGTACAGTTGGGCTGAAAGTGCAAATATCTTTTAACTCATGACACAAGCCAACTTCTGGAGAATCAGGGATGCTCACCACTGTCTGTATGGTTAGTTACAATATGTGGAAAGACCTTTGTTATAAAGGAAATACACATAGGATTGCATAGTTAGCATTTCCCTCCATCATAGTGCTTTATGGATAAATTGTATTCCATCTCAGGGAGAAAAAAAAATAGAAAAGATGTTTTTATCACACCACAGAAAAAAGATAACTGTATGTATAGCTATTTGAATGTTTTAAAAACAAGTCAGCTCTTATGTCAATATTTTTAATGAACTAATTACTCCTCACCCTTTTGAAAGTGTAAATAAAATAATCATGATGTATATTTATTTTGCTTGATTTAGATTCTAAAAATGGATAGATTTTGTGCCAGAAAAATAATATAATCTATTTAGCAAATAGAATTGTTCCAGAAACATTATGAAGACTAAGATTTTGAGACTGAAAAGAAAGTCACTTAACATAATTTGTTGTATGTCTAAAACTACCTACGGCATTTTATGTGCACACAAAAAAAGTTCTATTCCAGAAGTGATGGGAAGCGGAAGAATTAAGTCTGCATCAGTTTCTGGTGTCTTACCTTACACTCATTACACTGACGTCCCAGAACATTGGGCTTGCAGTGACATTGTCCAGTCTTAGAGTCACAGACCTCTGAAAATGAGCCATTGATATTGCAGCTGCAAGCTAGAGGCAGACAAGAGCAGGTTGGAATGAGATGATAATGAACGTACAGAGCATAAATACTTATACTGTACATAAACATTTGCTGGCAATCTTTTGCAACAGATGACACTGATAAAGCAGAAGCCATCTACCTCCTGTAACATTTTAAATTATCTTACACTAATGAACAGAAGGCTAGAAAAGATCAACTTCGTGGGCAGGGTATGTCCATAAATTACAAATCAATTCCTGCTTTATGATTTACAGCCTGTCAACCAGCTAATCTCCACAGTTCTTATACAACTAAAAGACTCTAGAATACCTAGCAAGGGAATGAAGAGGAAAATTGTTTTCTCCCATTTATCATCTTATAAAAGCTGAAGAAGCAGAACTAACCCATAAAGACACAATTCTTCATTTACTGGTAGCTTCCACGTTATAAAAAGCTAGAAAATTAAGTCAATAATCTGATCTATACACAGATTAATGATTCCTTTGTTTCAGACCCTATGATGGCCTCATACAACTTGAGATTTACCCAATTTAATAAAGCAACCAGCATTTATGGCAGCCCAACATATGTGCTTCTTTTTTTCTTCCTGAATTAGAGTAGAAGAACAGAGGAACTGTCAAATAAAATCAAGGTGCAATACAATGTTTCTCAATCTCAGCAACTTTAAGATGTGTGGACTTCAACTCCCAGAAATCCCCAGCCATCATGCTGGCTGGGGAATTCTGGGAATAGACGTCCCCACATCTTAAAGTTGCTGAGGTTGAGAAACACTGATGAACTACATCTACATTCATGGTGGCAGATCACAATTTGTACTGGCCTGACCTATGGATTTCTTCTTCAGTTCAAAAAACTGTAAAATATTTCAGTTGCTTTTAAAAAGAAGTATTAAATGGAGCATATATGAGAGCTTACTAAAGACCTCTCCACCTTATTTTTTGTCCCTTGAAAAGATCTAGTTCTCAGAATCAGGTTCTTCCTTATTAGCTTCATGTAAAATCTAGTTCCAAATGTTACATGTGCATATTATAAGAGACAGTGTCTGACAAGATGAACCTGAAATATATTGTCCCCTTAAAAACCTGGTATTTGAAAACTGGAAAAAAAAGCCCCTTTTGGCACTGGAAAGTTGTTTTTTTTCCCTATAGATAAACTGATCTACCAATGAATCAGGATGTGGAACACATCATGTGTAATTTATTTATAGGCCAATTTTCTTATGAAATTCAAAGTAATGAAAAATAAAATAATTATCCATGGCTGGATGTAGATGATTAGTCATACTGTATTTTAGTTCAGCTGATATAAACTAACACATTTACTGTATAGATTCATGAATAATTTGAGAATTTTAGGTGCCAAAATGCACCCCAATAATTGGGTTTGGCTTATCCATGGATAGGCCTATCTATGAGTATATATGGTTATACTTGTTTAAAGTACACGTACATTTAACCAAAATACCGTGAAAAATGGATAATCCAAGGATTACTCAAAGATAAGCCAATTGTCAAAATTAAAATATATGAAAATTTTGGGGGTGGATGGCTTATTTTTTATGGTATTTTGGTTCAAAATTCAAGAGTTGACTTATCCGCGATTAGGCTTATACGTGAGTATATATGGTAATATTCACTAAAGCAATTCAATAAACCAAAACAACTTTCAACAACTTGGGTTCCTCCATAGGATTTAAACTAAAACTCACTTCAGCCCAGGCAACATACAGGTATGATAGGAGTAGTAATTCAAACCCAGATTTGAGAATGCTAACTTTTTAAATTAAATAAATTCACTATTGTTTCTCCAAATGTAAGGCATTTTCTTTCCTAGTTAATTCAAATAAATCTGCATCACAAGAAACTAAAAAAGTAAAAGTGAAGAAACTAGAAGTGGCTGAAATTATACAGAAAATATTTTGGTATTAATTTTCTCCTGAGTGACTGAAGATTACATAATCTTCTATTGTATTTATCAAATTATCATGTTCCTGTATTTAAGTTAGCTTTAAAGTAAAACAGGTTTGTGATGTTGGTTTGATGTATTTATGCTAAATTACTTTTAGAAGTTATGTTGAGGAATGCTGTATTGATGATAAAGCACAGGTCCTGTCTACTGTGATTAATGAAGGGGAACTGCCATCCCTGTTATAAAGGAAAAGACTTCTATCTGCAGTTAGCTTTATGTTTCCAATCTTAAATTTGATTCTTTAATAAACAATTGAAAGCAACAAAGTAAAAGCAGAGTCCCTCTAACTTTCCAGGTTTTTTTAGAAGGTCTCTAAAAGAAATAAACCAAAGGGAAATCTGGTATTAGTAGGAAAAAAATAAATAATTAAACATGCAATAGTTACAATAATAAGGAGATACAGGATTGTTCTACTGTCAGTACAACTAATGATAAAAAATACAGAATCTAAATATACACTAAAGATCTATCTATCTATCTATCATCATCATCTTTAATGTCTTTTTATATTATATTTTTCACTCTAGATACAACCCCTTGTACATCTGTTTCTGTGAAAAATGTTGAGTGCTTCAACTGTGTCAATGAATCAAGGAGCATTATACAATGAGGGGAGCTACAATTCTATCTATAGTTTGATTTTTCAAATTAAGTGCTTTAATGTTGGTATCTTTAAAGAGTAAGTAAAGATATTATGCTAGTGAATTGTTAATAAAGACTTATGCTACTTTGAATGCGTTATGACTTTGGGATCAGAAGCTAAGCAGGGTTAGGCTTGTTTGGCACTTGGATGAATCTCCCCCAACCCCCCCCTCCAAAATCTTAGAGGTGTAGACTAGACAGAGATGATGAAGAATGCAATGCAAACCACTTCTCTACATGCTAGGAAACACATGTATATAAAATGGGTATATTAGGAAAAATCTCGATTAAAATAGGAATGAATTAATTTTTTTTTTCTCAACAAATTTGCAACTTTGCAGAAATGGTTCAGAGCAAATGCCAGGGAAGAGGTGACAGAAGAATAGGAGAGCTCATGTTGAGGCAACAGCTGTGGTTACAGGAATGATCAAAGGCAAACTTAATGCTGGACAAATGAGAATAGAACAGAAACAAATATAGACAAATTTGGGCATCTCTAGGGTTTTGTTTTTCTCTCCAGGGTTTGTTTGTTTGTTTCTCTTTCTTTCTTTCTTTCTTTCTTTCTTTCTTTCTTTCTTTCTTTCTTTCTTTCTTTCTTTCTTTCTTTCTTTCTTTCACAATATCCATAACTTTAAAAGGTAACTGAAAAAAGGAACTGACTTCGTAGAAGCCATGTCAGAGAGTTTTATACTCATTTTATCTGTCACAGAATTTCCCAATAATTTATCCAGAAAATACGATCAGTGAATTGCCCTGCGTTCCCTGCTGTCTTCTGTGCCCTTTTAAAGATTAGCCCAAAATTAAAGTTTAGGAAAGGATTAGTGGTAGCTTAATTTTTCAAATTCCATTTCATCTAGTTTCCAATTTTTAAAATTTAAATTCATTCTCCCCACTTGCACATCAGAATGTGACTGCTTTTAAGTTTTTAAGTATCTTTGTTGCATCTTCTGTGGTAAATTCATTCAGTTCCCCGCAAACCCTTTATCATTCTTATTACATTTTTCACTCCTTGGCAAAACACTTCAAAACACTGAAGTGGTTCCAACCTCTCAGAGATTTGGCACTGCTACTTAACCGCATCCTAAATTACCTAGGATGTCTTCCAAAGTGGGCATGCTAATCTTTGAAAGGAGGAACTCACTTCAAAGACCAGTTTTACAGTACTGCAATAATCAAAGCAGCTCTCTGAATTATTTTTCAGACGTAGTGACTATATACTTCCAACCGGTTCAACAATACTTGTTTCACACTATGGTACCCCAGTTCCTCAACCTTTAACTTAGGCTCAAAGCTGCAGTTATGACATAATAAAATATAGTCTGTACATAAGTTAACCAAAACATCTATATATATCCTAAGCAGGCAGAGTAGGAAGGAAGAAAAAGGAAAGGAAAAAAGGAAGAAATGCTTCAAAATGCGACATGCAACAGAGCCTTTCACACCTCTCTTCCTCACAAAGGCATACTTTAATTGTTGTTAATTTTATGGTGGTGATTGATTCCCAGACACTTTCTGAAAGGAGAGGTGGCCAGTTTTTATGAATGTGCATGCATATATTCATAGGTGGTATTTTATCTATGTTTCTACATCTCTGTTTTACTGCAGGGGGCATCTCCCAAAAGGGATAAAAACAGGGTACCACAATGAAAGGGGGAATAAAGGCTATGGTCCGCAAGAATAATATACAATTAGGTATAATAAGTTCTATTTGTCTCCATGACTGAAAGACAGTCAGAGGCTCGCTGAAGCTGAAGTATAGAGGAATAGAAGGGTAAGGATCATACCTGTAAAACAAACATTATACTGATGGCATTGTGTAAACAAATCAATAAATCATGGTCACAAGGTTATTAACAAGATATAGTGTGTATGGGTAACAAACAAGACAATCTGAATGGCCCTGCCTTGTGTAATATGAACTTATTGTATGTAATGCTATGCAAATAAATGCACATACTATTTGACACACTCATGAGATGTGCCTACAGGGAATGAATACATTTTGACAGGAAAAGCAAGATTCAGACTTACGCTGACATTTCTTTACATCAAGAGCATCGCCGAAATACCCGTCAGCACACTTCTCACAGTACTGGCCTGTTGTACCTGGCTTACATTTAAGACAAGCTCCAGACAAGCTGTCACAGCTGCCAGGAATGGAGAAGTCAAGGTTGTCATTACATTGGCAAGGCTGGCACAATCCCCCTGGTTTTGAAGGTTGTCCAAAATAGCCTTCTGCACACCTAGGGTGACAGACAGATCAGTTCAAGCATTTACTTTGGCCTGTTGGTATTAAGAAATAATTACAGTTTTGTTGCCTTATGAATCACTAAAAATAGCTTGATTTGGGTACTCTGAAGCATTTCCAGGTCCTCTTTCCTCACTTAAAAACAAACAAACAATAATAACAGTATAGTAGAATCATTACCAGCTGAAATCTGCCAGCTGTGCTTTGTGTTAAATAATAATGTGGAAGAGGGAGAATAAGGAGGGACTATGCCATAAGAACTAAAGATGAGCAAAATCATAGTAAGAAATACCAACTTTGCATTGAGGTTTACTGTACATGATACCACCCAGAAGGACACAATACCATTACTTACTCAGAAAACTGTTATTCTCTTCCTCAATATGAAAATCCCTGTTTAAGATGGAACCTAATAAACTTTCTTTGCAAACTGACAAGGAAATAGAGTGTATGCATAATAAATCTATATCTCCATCCACAATAGAAGACTGTTTTGAATTATACATGTATGCAAATTCATTAGCGTACTCTGAATGTGTTTGGGATGGTAGCTAAAACTCTCTTCGGACACTTACCAGCAAAATGGGCATATCTGTAATGTTTAGAAAGATACAGAAAATTTTAATGACCAGGCCATATGAACACTGTTCATGGTCAGTTTCAAAGAGTGTGACAGGGCAGAAGACAAATGGCGCCATAAGATTGTAGTCTTCATTCCTGGTAATATATAACAATCCTTGATGCATCTGATACACCACTGTTAGAAACTGAATCCTATGCTTACAGGCTTAGTCTGATTCTTTTGTTCTTAAATTACACAGAATCATAGAAGAAAGGCTCCCATGTGGCCAATCCAATATGATTTCTGGAAGTATATTGAGACAATGCAGACTCCTCCAATTAATAGTCATTGTTCTCTTTGCTTATCTGGTTTTGTTAGGTTTTTTTTTTTTCCCATTTAGGCTTTGTCTTTTATCCGATAATGCCAGCAAAAATTTTCAAAGCCTACTGTAATAACAACACCCCAAGGATTTGTGCGGAATGCACAAACTGCTAATCATAACTAACTCTTCAACAAATGACAATCCACTTACATTGCTTTTGGGGATTCTGCTAATTAAACTTAATATAAACTTTTGTCTCTTGGCTTTTTCAAGTGGTTTGGAGTTGGATTCTACCAATGCGTCCATAAGCCTATTGAAGCATTCTACCAAAACAAGCTCTTCTAACAGAAGAAGAACCTACCTTGAGACCTTCCAGTTCAACTTGGGAGGTGGAGACACTGAAGCTGTTCTTTCCCCCTTGCCTCTCAGCACTTCAGACCCTCTCATCTATCCTGCCTAGCCATAGACATATATTCCTAACCATCCTGATATCAAAATACAAAATGAGTGACATGACATCATGACACAAGCTCCACCCTTTCACACACAAGTAAGTAATGGGCACAGTTTGCATCACAACGTTATAACACATGTTTACTTGCTCCATCAACCCCATGGACGTCTGCCATGTATAATAGATGGCTGTAACCAATCCATATCTCAGCTACTTAAATCTTAAATTCTTTGTTACTTAGCCAGAAATGAATACAGCCTGGCCAATAGAAATCCAGGAGCGCTCTGCTTGTGCCAGACATTCCTGGGTCTTTCATTATTGAGATATGATCTTGGGGATCAATAGCTGTCAGCACCAGCTAAACTACAGGATCCTCATTTACATTTCTACTGAAATATAAGTTGAATGCTTACATTTTGAACTTGCTACAAAACAATAAACTTACTTTGGACTATAAGAAAGCACTGAGTTAATGTTGACTGAATAGAGAGAGTCCAGATTTCAGATTTTTATTCTCGCAAAGTCAAAATATGATTATAAGGGGAAAAAAAGCACAGAGATTTAGAGTGAGGGTGTAGAGATACTTATAAAAAGATAGTTGTTCATGTTTTCCTTGTGCCTCTTTGCTTTAGTTACATCAAGAGCAATATTCTCCTAATCTATCTGGAAACTACCTACATGTTTCCTCTGACAACTATAAAGTCATTTCCTTTCAAAAGTTCATTCATGCTGTGACCCTTAGGTTAGAGCCACTCAGCATGGATTCATAAAGAATCAGATTAATCTATTCAAAATGGATTACTTGTGAAATAATTATTATTCAATATGAATGAGGGGAAATTATTAGAGCTGCATATGCTGATTTCTGAAATAACTGAGCATTAGAGAGCAGCAAGGATTGAGATGCATCAGATCCAACTGTGCTTGCTTTTTCAAACACTGCAGCTTAAGCAAAGCTATAGAAAGTAAGCCTACGCAAGACAGCTTGGCTGTGCACCAGTGAGGTGCTTTGTGCCTAAAAGGTGATGCAAGTTTCAACACAGTTTCCCTCAAGGAAGTGCTTCGCATCGTTTCATACTCTCCTTTTAGGCTCCTTTGGAGGCCTCTTCCAGATTTTGCAAATGCCAGAAAAGGCTGCAGAGAACACTCCTATGCAGATCAAAGAGAAGCAAAATGGCTGCTTCACTCTTAAAAATGAACAAGTTGTATTGCTTCACAAAGCAGCTTTGAGTCAGATGGAGTGGGTTCATTCAAACCTAGGTGGAAAAGGAGCATCCCCTGCGGAATAGCAGTTTCAAACAACAGATGTAGACCCACTGCAAAGAATGTTTTTAAATTCTTGAAAGAGGATCCACAAGGTCACTTTGTTTTCAATTTACCTCAGTCACTTCCATGTTTTTCTCAATTTTCTGCTAACATTTCCTGCTTTAGAAATTTCTGAATGTTTCTTGTTTTTCTTACATTAAAATAAAATCATGTTAGTGGTTTCTTGTTCCCCTCTGAAATAAATTCCTCTCAGTTATCTCTGAGGGCTTCTGAATTCAAGAGTCACAACCCTTGCTGAACATGTGTTGGCCCACACATCTCCAGCTCAGCTGCAGCACCTCAGATGTTCTTGATGAGAAATGAGAACTGAATTTCAGCGAAGGGATGGGGAGAGGGAGAAGGGAGGGAAAGAGAGAGAGAGAGACAACATCTCAAGTACAGGGATTAGGTTATAAAAATGAAAGCAATAAGGAATCTGTTGAAGAGTTAGAAAAGGATGGCAAGGAAGGTAAAAACATTCCAAATTTACTGAAGGAGAAGAGATATCAAATTAGGAAACAGCAAGGCAATCGTTACAGAACATATAAGGACACATAAAATACAAAATGATGGTACTTCTTAAAAGGAAATGGGTAAGAGAAGATGAAGCAGCAGCAGAAGAAATGGGCAACTGTCATTTCAGAGAAACACATATAAATGTAGCCCAATAGTCTATAAGAAGTTGACAAGGAAAAAAAACAAAACAAAAAACACTCCAAAAAGTAACACCCATGAAGTCAGTTCAAGTACCAAGAAATCATGGTGGCTCCAAGACAAAATCAATGAGGAATGCTTCATGATAATTTTAAATTAGTTAATTTAATAGCTATATACGACTCAGAGCAGCACTGGGATGCTAAAATAAGAAGAGATTCCATGCAAATTCCAAAGTGATTACTCATTTCCATTTAATAGCATCTATGGAAGGCTTTCTAAATGTAGACAAATGCAACTGGCTTGAGCATTTTTATGCAATTTGTAACAATTAAAAAAAGCACTTATGCTGATTCATTCCTTGTTTTCTATGGGTGGTACTTGCTGATGGAACCCATCAGTGACCTCCACATGGACCAACTATCACTAAGTACTTTTCAGCTGATTTGCTTCTTACATTTATTAGCTTCACATCTCTCAGGTTTGAGAGGAGACCAGCCAGAGAGGAAAAATTGACAGAAATAGCATTCAGCAGTCACAGCAACAGTGATAAGTGAGTGAATACATAAGTCCTCCTTGTGGCAGGTGGTTTAGGCCAAATATAGCACAATATGGGCTTTCTGTATATACCGAATCCTTTGATTCATTTCCCAGTCCAAATGCAGACATGTTTCCTGTTAATGAATGTAGCATACGGTTAATTGAATATACTTTCTAAAATCCTCCTCCTTACTGTTACACTGAAAGGAACATTCTATATTTGTTTGCACTTCTTTACATGAATTCCAATTCCTCAAATTCCGGACACTGCAGTAGGTATTCCTAGTGCATCTGTATCTGTGCCTTTTTAAAAAAAAGTGATTCCACATTTTAATACTTATAGTGAGATTCTATGCATGTCCTGATCTTTCTCCTTATAAACTAGTTGTATAGGAACTATCATAAGCCTGATGAATTATCTTTGGGGATTCATAGGAGTGTGATTTTCTTGGTTCTTCCTGACCTTTCAGCAGCTTTCAATGAACTGAATGACCCATCATCTAGACATTTGGTACTAGGAGATACTGATTTGCATGTATCCTATCATGTCCTACCTGTCAGATAAAGGTACTCATTTCTATGTGCACACATGTATGCATCTGTGTGCATACGTAAGGGAAATCGCCATTCCAGACTTGTGGTCCATTTGTCTGGAAGACACTTCCCCAGAAGAAGCAAGACTGCAGTTTCAGAGTGCTTCAGAATCTGGATATCTTTTTGGTATCCCAGACTATAGTGATAGCCAGAAGTGTCTTTTCTCCAATAAGACTGACTTTCAGGCAATAACTCCTCCCTTTGATAATGAAATATTCTACATTTTGTGAAATGAATACTCTGTGCCATACAGTCTCAGTGTGAACCAAAACTGCCTTGATATCAGTAAATGAGTTGACTTGTGCTGTATTAAAAGGACAGCTTTTCTTTATGCAAAAATTAAATGGTTCAAAGCTGAGAAAGGCATGTATCAAGATTATATGCTATCACCTTCTTTTTTTATTTTACATGGACAACATATCATGAAAAATGCTGGACTAGTATAAATATTAATTGATATTACAATTGCTTGGAGCAAAAAATCAACAATCTCAACAATGATGAGCCGCTTTTATGGCTGGAAGTAAGAAAGACTGAAGGAAGATCTTCTAGGTAAAAGAAGAAAGTACAAAAGCTAGTTTAGTGCTCTTTGTTAAAAATGTAATGTCAACCTAGTGCAAATAGGCAGGAAAGGAGTAGTAATACATTTTATTTGCTAAATTCAAAAATTCACAAGTGTGGTGACTGTAGCCATGAGATAAAGAGATGTTTCCTACTTGGAATAAACAGTATGACACACCTATATAGAATACTAAAGAGCAGAGACATCACATTGTCAACAAAGGTATATATTGTCAAAGCTATGGTTTTCCCAGTTGTAACATATATTTGTGAAAGTTGGATCATCAGAAAGGCTGAATTAAGAAAAAGAGATTCTTTGCAGTCCTGAAGAAAATAGTTGAGAATATCATGGTCTGAAAAAACCCAAGTGATTCAATATCAGATCAAGTTAAACCAGATTGCTGGTGTGGGTCTTCCGGGCTGTGTGGCCGTGTTCTGGAAGTTTTGTTTCCTAACGTTTTGTCAGCATCTGTGACCGGCATCTTCAGAGAGCAGGAGCACAGCCAGGAGCAGTTCTCTCTGTGCCCAGGATGATGTGACCCTTTCGTGGGTATTTATAGAGATCTGAAGGGAGGGGGATTGGGGGTATGTGGTGGGGGGTTAGGGGGTAGGGGTGTGTGGGGATGGGGGGGTTGGGTTAACAAGTGGCTGCTTGTTTTGGTGTCAAAATATGTGTGTATCTTCCTGGGGGTTAGGCAGGGTTTTTTCTTCTATTGAGTTGTTAACGAGTGGCTGCTGGGGGTGATTAGTATGTTCATTGTGTGAACTGTTCACACGTCTTGGTGGTTGAGCTGAGTTCGTTGACCTTTTGCAGGCTGTATTTTTCAGGATTGGTAGCCAGGTTTTGTTGATTTTTAGACTCTCCTCTTTTGCATATAAGAGAATGATTGTTGCAAGAAATAAGAATGAAAGATAGTGTATAACATGTATATGGATAAAAAGTAAATGTTCTTCGGAAGTTTTTGGCAGAATTTTAATCAAAAGGTTATGAGAGAAAACAAGGAGGAAAACTTGAAAAGTGTAGCTTTAGGCCGGAAGAGGTTATATAGATTATTTTATGTTTGTTGATTTAGAGAAAGTATATGATAAAGTGAATAGGCTTGAATTATGGAACATTTTGCACAAATACAGAGTTGAAGGTTGGTTGCCCAGTGCAATTAGAATGATATATGGTGTAAATAAAATAGTGTGAGAATAAATTGAATGCTTAGCAAATTGTTCAGCATTGAGCAGAGAGTAAGGCAAGAATGGGTAATGGCTGTTGAATGTGTTTATGCATAAAAGTATACGGAATACTTGTTGTGACATTATACTTATGGGGTAGTAGAGGTAAATGTATGTGTATGTATGTTTGTAAATGCATGCCTTGTTATTGATTTAGAATTTAGATAATTTGCAGCAAGGATAGATTCTGTGATGCAACAAGGAGTAGAAATCTGAAAATTAATGAATCATAATCTGAGGTAGTTTTAAATAGTAATATTTATTAAAAATCAGAATTAATTCCACAAAAACTAGTTTGAAGAAACAAGGCTGCAGAAAAATGCTAAAGGGAACAAAGTTTTAATTTAACTATATGGGACTTTCCCCATGCTTTTGCTCAAGAAACCAGGGTGTGCCATATGTGGAAGATAGTGAAATGATTTGCAGGTATGCAGGTTAGCTGCAATATAAGTGGGATATCCCCTGACAAATAAGCAACTGTAGACCATGAGCAGCAGTGTCAGCAGGATGTGGTGAACTGCATGGGAGAACACAGTTTTTTACAAAATGCCACAGAAATCCAAAAATGGCATTGTGACAGGGTGAGCATGGACTGCTTTAAAACTCCAGCCCCAACATTAGATGGGCTTATGACCAGGCAACCATAAGTGAGGTTGCAGCAACTCTATTGGGTGAGGCCCTGTGAGGAAGAAAGCAATAGCAAGCTGGTTCTTTACATGTGCCAAGAAAATTTGTGAAAAGAAGCTCAACAACCAAAAAAAATCATATTGCTGAAAGTTGAGGCCTCCAGCTTGCAGGTAACTACTTGAGTACTGGGGAAAAAAACCAAAGAGCTATATCAAATAAATCTAGGCAGTATGATGTGACAAGATCAAAGCCTTCAGGCAGTTCAGTTGCTATGTAGCAGCACTGAAAGAAAAGCTAAGTGTTCTACTGAAAACACTTAGAATGGGAATATGAAACTTCTGCAGTATGATCCAAGCAAAACTGGATATGGTTTAAGTGGAAATGACATGGACTAGGACAGAACTTCTACAAGTAAGTGAACTAAAATGGACAGGAATGTGACAGATTCAAAATATTCTATTTTGGAAATGAAACTCACACACACAAAAAATGAAGTATTAATTATCATCCCCAAACATATCACTACCTGTATAATGGGATACAATCCAGTCAGTGACAGAATAATTTCCACCAGGATTCAAGCATGGCCACTTAATTTCACAATTGTATAGATGCATGAACCAACAATGAATGCTGAAGAAGTAATTGTTCTATTCTATGGAAGACTACAAGCAATAGATCAACCACCAAGAAGGATGTTCTAATAATTATTGGTGATTTTAATGCAAAAGTTGGAGAGGAACACTGTAATCAAATAGATAATATCTTATATAGCAACAGATGGAAAAGCTCTGTGCTGAATTAGAAAACACTGCTGGGCGCTGGCTGTGGATCAGACCATCAGCTACTAATCACAGAAATACACCTCAGACTGAAAAACAGTCACAACTGCAAGGTAGGTGGCTATATAGATTGATATAATAAGGCCACGGAAGCATCTAAGAAAATAAGACTGGCAAAAGTCAGAAGAGATCTAGGGAAAATTAAATAAATTAATGCAAACTTTGAATGACAGGTGAGAAGAGATAAAGAGGTATATTTGAACTTGAAGTGTAGACATATAGAAGAAAATAAGTAAATGGGCAGAAAAAGGGCTGTATTTAGAAAATCAAAGAAATAAAATCAAACAAATATTCTAACTCCCTGTCAATGTCATAAGGAACAATCATGGAAAGATGGGAGGAATACATGAAAAACATCTACAAGAAGACCAATTCAAATTATATTGTACTAGAAAAAGAAGAATATAAGGAGGAATCAATGGACTTTAAGGAGGAAGTCACATGGCCTATATATTACTGCAAATAAGAAGTGCCAGGAGTGGATGAAATCCCCATATTGCTTTTAAAGGAGGGTAGTTTAGAATCGATAAAGATGATGACAGTCCTCTGCCAACAAATACAGAAAAATGAAGCATGGCCCAGAGTAGAAAAAGTCTATGTATGTTCCCATCCCTAAAAAACTAGATGTAAAGGATTGTCCTAATTACAAGACAATACTCCTAATAGCACATGCTAGCAAGATTCTGCTGAAAATTCTGCAGAAGAATTTAAAGCCCTGTATGGAGAGAGAAGTGCAACTGAACAAGCAGGTTTCAGAAATAACAGGAGAACATGAGAACTTACAGCTAATATTAGATTGATGATTGAAATAGTAACAGAACATCAAAAAGAGTACTACTTCTGTTTTATAGACTACTCCAAAGCTTTTGATTGTGTTGATAATTCAGCTTAGGAAGCCTTTCAAAGCAATGGCATACCCCAGAATTTGATTCTTCAGATAAGGAATATCTACAATAACTGGGAAGCCATTTAGTAACAAGAAGTTATTTGGCATCAGAAAAGGAGTCAGAGAGGGCTGTATTCTATCACCATACCTGTTAAATCTATACACTAAATATATCATATAGACTGCAAGAGTGGAAAAACTAAAACTTGGAGTTGAAATTGGTGGAAGGGATGTAAATAACCTGAGATATGTGGACATTACATTGGCTGCAGAAACTGAAGAAGACCTAAGAATAATCACACCAAAACAGGAGATTGAAAGACAGGGCTTTCCCTGAACATCAAGAAAGCTAAAATTACATCAACCGGAAAACTAGAAAAATGAAGATAAACAATGAGACAACAGAAGTAGTTGTCAGTTATAATTATCTAGGCTCCATAATTGATGAAGATGATGAATATGCAAAAAAGATTGAGAAAATAATAGCAATAATAGCAATGCGGCATTGAAAAGGCATTGAGAGGCCTAGACAAATTCATGAAAGATGGAGACATTTCAATTAACGTCTAACGAAAGTTAGAATAGTCAATTCAACAGTATTCCTGTTATAAAGTACAGATGCCAGGGATGGACTCTGTGCAAGAACAAGAGGAAGAAGATTGATTCCTTTAGCTATGGTGCTGGAGAAGGCTGCTTCACATTCCTTGAGCAGCCATGAAAACCAACTATTGAACACTCAAGGACATCAAGACAGAATGCTCACTGGAAGCAAGTATCATGAAACAAAATCTAGGACACGTTATAAGGGCTGATGCATCTACGGAAAAGATGATGGCACTAGGCAAAGTGGATGAAAGGAGAAGAGGCAGCCGACAACACATGAGGTAGATAGATGGACTGCTGGAAGCTACAAAAACGCTCCTGCAAAAATTGTATAATGAGGTGAGAAACAGAATAGCTTGGAGAGTATCCATTCATAGAGTCACCTGGAGTCAGCTACGACTCAATGGCTCATCGCAAGAAAAATATTGGATTTTAATATAATAACAGAAAGCTGGGAGAGAAATGAGGTAAAAGCGCAAACTGTCTGCAATTCATGCTCTCCCTTTGGATCATACTTGCCTTTATGGATTTTTAATTTGTCATAATTTTTAAAACATTTCACTCAACCCATTTCAAGGAAAGAGTAAAAAAAGAATAAAATGAAGAAAAGATGGACAGTTTTCATCACTGACTCCCAAATGTCTACATTTGTCTTTGTTCACTCACTTGGGAAGACATGCATTTTTATCAACCAGAAAGTGGAGGATGGGTAGGAGAACACTTTTGAAATATTTGCAACACTGAGACAGTATTAAGAATCCTATTTCCAGATACTAAACAAACCACTTTAAAGAATCAAAAGCTAATAAGTTTGAAAATACATAATTAAAAATATTAAGATAAAGAAATCTAGCCTTCTTTCTCACTTGCATTGTTTGGCTTGTTCTAAGGAGATGAAATGGCAATTCATTGAATAATTGATTAAATACACTCTCAGTATTCCAAAGAAATTTGGAAGGCAGTATAACAAAAACTAAACCATTCACAAAACCCAGCAAAAATAAAAAGGCATAACAATAGGAAAATGTTTTTTGATGTTATACTTAATGTTTGTCTGGAAAATTAAGCAAAAGAATACCTGCTGGCTCATAAAGCAGCTGAATGCATTTTCTCATTAAAATAGGAATCCTGCATATCATTGATACTCTACTGCAATTATGGGGCAGTACCATGGGTATTTAAAATAAAGATGGCTATATTACTATGAAAAGATGTTAGCCTTTTTAAAAAGGATTGTTTAACAGAGCATTGTTAGATACCAAAAGTGATGCAAAATGTTCTTACCTTTCGCAGCGTAAGCCAACATACCCGGGGGGACATGCATCGCATATGAATCCATGACTTTGGTCCAAATGACATGTGGGGCTAAAACTTTGTTGTTGGGGTAGGGCAAGAACAAGGATAGGGAAAAAACATAGAAAGAAATTCATTAGCAGCATACCCACTGTTGTTTTTCAGAGAGCGCTGCTTTCAAAACAGAGCCAGGGGAAAGTCTGTCTGGTCTCACACACAGGGCTTAGGTTTGGCTCCAGCCAGTGGAGCTATTTCTGCCGACACTGGATATAGCTCAAATGGGTGGCAGTATTCAAATGAGATGTTTTTATGGACCCTTAGTCTATCAATGAGGCTCTACGCCATTTAAAAAAGCAAGAATGTACAGCTGTTTGCCTGAGCCCTGAAGGGCCTAGCAACACTAGATTCCCAAGTGAAAGCTCACTGCAGCTGAAGGACAATTGCATGGATAGCTGAAGAAACCCACCTTACATAAACAGAGAAACCAAGCTGCTGCACAGAAGGGAAAGAAAGGAATCTTGAGAATTATGCTGCTTTTTAAAGGACAGTGTCCAACAGCATGTAATTGCATAGATCAGCTGACTAAATTACTAACAACTTTAAGCTTTCCTTAAGGCAGGATCCAGTTGTTGACTTTCTGTTGGCAGAAGATGTCCTTAGAATGGGAGAATGCGGTTTCCTGAAACCACTGCAACTTTCTGCGCTATTTTGAAGAGTCCTCTAATTCACTGAAGCAGATCTGAGGGGGAGCATGAGGATGTAGGGGAAGAGGACTAGCCAATGATCACAATACTTCTCATTCTTCTGACAGTTCCTTCCACACCAAATAGGTATCACCCATAAGCAATTCTATTCACAGCCAGGAGTGTCAAAAGAGGTGGGCATTTCCAATCATTTCAGTATATCATAATGCAATCCTATCAATGTTTCCTCAAAAATAAACCTCACTGTGTTCAGAGGGACTTGCCCCCAGGTAGCAGAAACTGATTGCAAAGTTCATTAATCATTCTCACCATAATAGCAGTTTCTTCACCACTTCTAGCCTGAAGTTTCAAATGGTTTCATATATCAGAAATGGAGCTTTATATTGATTTATTTCATTTTCCTCTCTTTTTAGAAATATTATAGCAGCCACAAAGTTGCTTCTTTTGGGAATCTAAACATTTGCATGTATATAATCAGTTCATCATCTCTGAAGGCATTTTACCCTAGCTGTGTAGCTCTGCCTTCTGGTCTCTTTTCCCTCTGTATTTCTTCCCCTCCCCTATCTGATTGACACACTGGAATGAGGTAATCTCTTGGCACACTGAAAGATACAAGCAGTTTGAACAACAGGGTATCTGTCACTCTACTATTTTAAAGAGATCAGTCTTCAATTATTCTTCCTTTTATTTCAGTTTGAGATTTGTTTGCACTACATAGTTGTTAAATTTGCCAAACAACTCAGCAGTAGGCTTGCAGCCTTAGGATAAAGCTCAGTTTAACATGAATGTAGTAGTGCAATAAATATAAGCAAGTAATGGTAACAGTCATTCTTCTACTAACAATTAACATCTGCAACATTATGAGACCTAATTGAGATTTTTAATATGTCTTATGAATTGACAGGTAACCATTACGAATAGAAACCATAAGAACTGCAGTTTTAATTACTGTGTTTTCTGCTGAAGTCTACTGATCCAGATTAGTAGCAGAAAACAAATGTGTGTCTACTTAGACGACCCAATAATTTTAATGGGACTTATTCTCCACTATAGAAAAGCCCAGATGGATTATACAAAAGGGTGTTTTAGGTCAGGAGAAAATAATAGTTTTGTGCCCAACCCCCCAACCTGGGGTTATATGAACTATGGCATCACTGGCAGAGTAGTGGAAGAATTTTCAGCTCTTCTTTTTGGCATTGGGAGAATTTGGTTTTTGTTTGCTTGCTTGCAAAGAATAAGCTCATGAAGCTTACCAGAAACTTACTGGACCAATTTTAGGATGTTTAAAAACAAAAATGAGTGAAAAATCACACCACTGAAAATGGTAATCTGCAATTGAATTTTGACAACACACTCTTATGGGCACAAAAATACCACAGGTCACATATAAGCCCATAGTTATTTGCCCACTCCTATTTTCGGTGACAATTCTGTTTCTCACAATACTTGTGAGAGACTCTGGGAAGCAGGCAGGAGAGGAATAGTTCCGTTTATGTGAGGAGAAGCAACACAGTACAGATGTGGAGTAACAGGAAGAAGCATTTCAAGAAGTGCCTTAACTGACTCACCCTAAGTATGCCTCTGGAATTTATTCTTACAGTTGTCAAGATTATGTTTTTACCCCAGACTAGCATTAAAGATGCCTTTCTGAAATCCATGTCATTTCTTTGGTTTGCCAGAGTTTTGATCATAATCAACCAGCATGACCTGATACAACCCTCAGGAAGTATGCTGCTTACATAAGTGTAACAAGTTTAAGCACAGATGTTTTATATACTGTATATTCCAAAGGGAGAATTAAAAGAGTCCAGCAAGGCAAAGGATTATTATTTTATTCCAACTTAATTTTCATATATATATATCCATCCATCCATCCATCCATCCATCCATCCATCCATCCATCCATCCATCCATCCATCCATTCCCTGTACACAATTCACAATGCTCAGAGATGATCAGTTGATAACATACAGTACCATATCTAATTCAAAGTCTAATTCCACCCACCTCCGCTGTTCTCAAATCCATCATGCATATGAGGCCTGTTGCTAGTTCCTCTCTGGCATTGCTTTGGCATGGCCAACATGAGAATAGGTAACAGGACCCACAAGTTACAAAGCACTGCAGATAGCCAGCAGCTTTGTGAAGACTGGAGTTTTATGACAGCTTGAAAGCTAAGCAAATATCTCTGTTAAGACTATGCATAGTGGGAATCTGGAAGTTTGGGCCTTGTGTAAGCGCAGCTTTTCAATAAAGGAGCTTGTGATTTTCAGACTTCTGCATGAGCTTGTGAAAAAGATGCAGCTGCTTTAAGAGACTTATTAACTTTAATGAGCCAACTTCTTAAAGCAGCAGCATCTTTTTTCAGGCTCACATGGCAGTCTGCAAAAAGTCGGCTGTTTTAATGAATATAGAGATAATATGCTAACACAATGTCTAACATACTAATTATTTTGAAGCATGTACAGCCCTACTCTATATTGTCCAAAAATGGGAAGATTTCCTTGTACCTCTGTCAAATTCTTGAGCCTTCCAAGAGGAGATTATGGATTCTTCCTGAACCATATGCTTTTGTTATAAAGGATCAATCATAAGAGGGGTCATCCAGCTAGTAATTAGCATAGCAAGACTTTTGCCAGCCTTCCAGATCCAAGAAATTAGCCATCCCTACAGAATTCCTATTCCAACCTGTACTGTATAGGCTCATGGTCAGTGCTTAAAAGCCAGGTTGCCAAATGTTTCCCTCAGAACCACAGAAAATCTCTGGAGAAATGGGCCTTCCTGCTACACTGAACTTTTGGGATCATAATAAATCTATTACATATACCATTTTCCCTTTTAACTAATAATTGTGAAAGTGGTGGAATATAAAATAAAGCACTGTGTGATTAAAGAAAATGTATTTCGTGGTGATGTTTATTGCTTTATCCAGAACTGAAATAAGACAATTGGTAAATTTTTGCTGTAAATTAATGCTAGCTAATCTCCCCCCCCCCCCCCATGAACCACTGTAACTGATGAAGGAATACTTCAAGGAACAATTTGGTAGTATTTTTACTGACTGAATTTGCAGCTTACTTATTTGAAGGTATACTCAGTGGGCAGGCACACAGCCGGCAGTCATCAGCTTTCCCTTTAGTAGCATCTCCATAGAAACCAGGAAGACATCTATCACAATATCGACCACCTGTGTTGTGCTTGCAGTTCTAAACAGGCAGGGGAAGAAGACACAAAACAACCCTTTTCAGTGCATCATAGAATACTAGGTTTTAAAAGTAACCTAGCATGGCATGGAATCCCTTAGGTATCATATTTATTCTTTCCTTCCATCAAGGACTTCAAACTTTGTACTCACTCCCCATCTCATCCCATTCCATCTTACCCCACCCCAGCCTATTCTGCATTCTTGTAACAACTTTATAAAGCATGGTAGGCTGAAAAGCAATGAATGACTCAAGATCACCTTGGAAGTTAGATGGCTGTCTGCAACTGGACTAAATTTCTCTAGCCTAATATTCTATCCGTCATCTTCCATACAGAAATTTGAAGTGGCATCTGTTAGACCCCTCCTTTCCCCCTGCCCCAGTAGTTAATTACACTTTTCATTGCCTTAATGAATTCTAATTCATGAACAACCAGACACAGGATATATTTCAATAATTATGCTAATTGGTAGGGATTAAGTACCAGGGTAGTAGTTTACTTCCTTAGTTTACTGACTGCCCCATTGCCCAGCAACAGCCCTTCCTGAACTCCTGTATCTCATACCAGGACTGGTGTTGATTCTGGGGACTTCAATCACCATGTCCTGGGAGTGGGAATCTGGATGGGTTTGGGAGTTCATAGCCTTTACAGAAACCATAGGCTTATCCTAAGACATCTTGGACACAACTCAAATAGTTAGTCACATGCTAGATTTGGCCTTTATTTTAGAGCAGATCCAAAATGATCTGAACAAAGAGTATTGTCAGGTCCCCATCCATTCACCTCATGTTGTGTGGAGGCCTTCAGCATCTCTTCCCTAAAGAGACTCACAAGATGGGTCAAAACCTGTCTAGAAAGGCACTCCACACTGGAGCATATACAGTCATGACTACTCTGATTAGAACCACCCATTCAGGACAGAGCAGAATCACCATAATTCTATGCCTCAAATCCCCACTACCTCACAGATGATCCAGAAGGATACCATGATAAGTGATACTGAAGGCCACTGAAATGTCTGAGAGGATCAAGAAGCTTGCAGGTCCTTTCTCTCTAGTTGCTGCCATATTTTGTAACATCTTGCCTCCTGATATATATGATGCCCCTAATCTTTTGGCCGTTAAGATGGCACTTTTGAGCATTGCATTTTACAAGGCATTTGGGTACTAATAGTAACATGTCTGCCTTAAGATAGATTTTTAATTTGATATATTATTCATATTATTGTACTTATTTCATTATCTGTATTAATGAAAGCTGCCTTGGAGGGATGGAAGAAGAAAAGAAGGAGGGAAGGGTCCAGTCCCTAATGGCTGTTCGCAACCAAGAAAGATAGATTATTATGAAGAATATCAATATAAATAGGAGGGAAGGAGACAAGCAAATATTGGATTTAGGAAGAAAGAGAAATCCTTTTTTTTTGTCTTTCAAAAATTCTCTTCCTTTTCCTTCAGTTTTCTTACTTGCAATTGAAGATACCATCAATTAATTAATTAATTAAATTAAACAAATTAATTAGCATTTATATGCTACTTTTACTTTCTATATTCACAATTCTGATATATAGCTTAATCTGATGTTTTCACTGTATTTTTTAGTTTTTCACCTACTCTTATTGTTTTTGGATATGACACAGCCTGGCTCACACAAAAAGCTAGTCTCCCATATGTGAAACCCAGCTTAAAAAATCCCTCTCCAGATTTCAACTCCTTCCTCCATTTTTGTCATGGTGATGGCCTAAAGTTCCATCCCAGACCATGCTTAACATGGCCCCCAATTGGTGGATTCCCTTGCCTTCTTATATCTCTAACCCATGGCAGGAAGGCAAGTACAAATTACTTCTTTTCCTTAGGCACATCTTTTGAGGACTGGCGGAAAAATATTACCACCATTTTAAAGTTCTCTGTGTCAGAAGGACTAACTTGTAGAACATTAAAAAAAAAAAAAACTAGGCGAAATTAACAAAAGTTAAATCCAACAAATCCACTGTTCTGTGACTGAACTTAAGAAAAAGAAAATTAAAAGAAAATGACAGCTTCACTGTTTCATTATTCCACTGTTCCAAAGTTCCATATACTGGACTGTAACCAGGGAGACAATGGTTCAAGTCTACATTCAACCATGTAGCTCATTAGATGACTTAATCACTATCTTTCAGCCCAGTTTACAATTAGAGGGTCACTGTTGTGAGAAGAAAAATGAAAGGTAACATAAACAAAGCAGCAAGGACAAGATAGCTGGTGTTTTAATTTCTGTTATAAAGTTGCTACAGATCTAAATTGTAAACATGCAGACAACCATTAGAAGACAGCAAAGAGATACTGCCACTGATTGCTTGATTCATTCATCCATCTATTCAGTTTAATTGAAATGACTCAATGTGGTGTATATTTGGTTAAAACATCATTAAACTCAGAACAAAGCAGGACCAAAAACGATAATAACACTGCACTGGGGAAGTCACAAAAATTCAAATAGCATCCATTCAAGTGGTTGAAGAGCACTGGGAAGAGGAAACAGCAGTGCTAGTTACCACTCAGGGTAACCAACAGCAGTATAAAACAAATACAAACTTAAACCCTTTAAAGATTAAATTCATTAGTCCATATTACATTACTTCCAATGAAGCTGACATCTGTATGCAAATCCACAGTTAGTCAACTCACATGCCAGCTGTTGCATTTATCAATACTAGTGGGAAAAAAAGAAAAGGAAAACAAGAACAAGAATCAGAACCAGAACCAGAACTGTTGAGAAAACCAGTAATATATGCAATCCTGCTTAGGGAGATTAATTATTATTAATTATTAAGCCATGTGGAGGGCACAGAGTAGGTGAGACTGTAAATAAAGCAAACAAGGGGCAGGAAGAAAAAAATGTCAAGGAATAAGGTCTATATTTCTAGTCTTAAGACAGGACATACGAGGAGGCAGCTGACACTGAAGTTAGGTTCTTTGTGTATGTTTTTGGATATAGACAGGACTCTCCAAAACATAAAATGAACACTGATGATAACCTTTTTTTAAAAATGTAACATCCATAAGTCATCTCACTGGAAATAAAGGGAAACTACAAAGGTTTTTCTAGGTGTTATTATCCTCCAGATCCTGTACCAATAGGATTGCCACCTGATGGGGCCTCAAAAGTTGGTGTTTTCAGTTTCTTTGGAACTTCCTCCTGGGAGTGATCTGGTCAGCTTCATTCCTCTTGGGCTCCAGAAAAGTGATGAAGACCTATTGTTCCATTTTGCACAGGAGGGTATGCTAAAAATAAAGGTGGGTTTGGTAGGTGCATGGCATTTCTATGTTTTGGTTTGCATATTTTCTATTACTTTTTATATGCATTTGGGATTATCTTATGTTGACATACTTAGCTGCCCGAAGCCTCCAGGAAGGGGCAGCATACAAGCAGCAGAGTGAGAAATAAATTAAAGCAAACAAACAAAATGAACGAAACTTCACAACGACAAAGATCCATGAATGGCTTTGCACTGTGCAAGGCAGAGTGTGCTTCTAGTATAATATATCCAAGTAGAAATTCTTAATGCTTATAGCTTGTGCTATATGGAAGATGTGATCATGTACATTGCAGTGACAATGTGAATGCTCACTAGCATTTTGAGATGCTCTGTTGGGATCAAAGACCTTGCAAGTTATTCCAACATGCTTATGAGAGGTAGGCTTTTTAATCTAGATCTAGGTTGAAGCCATGATCTGAGATCTTATTAGGAGTCAAACTGTCAAAGAAACACATTTCAGTTTCTTTTTAACTATATTTCAAAACTAAGGAAGATTCAAAAGAGGTATTATCGTTGTATTATTGAAAAACACCATGAATAGTAATGAGAAGACCAAAAGGCACAATATGTCTTAGTAAGGGGGAAAATCACTTTGATGTGAAGTGTGCATCTTTTTACCCTTCTCAAACTTCCCTCTCCCTCTCTTTCATTTCAAAAGTCTTATGATCCAAATTGAATTGTAGCATTTAGTAGCCTGTCTGGGCACTAACCAATCCTACCTAACTTACAGCCAACAGAAATAGTTTTTCAAGGTTTAGAAAGTGTGTAATTCTCTTTGATGCAGGCTATGTTTGAACACTACAGGAAAGAGGACAGAAAAGCATTATAAAACTGCAGCTAGATATGGTGCTGAAGATGCTCTTTATGTTCCTAGTTCCAGAGATGTTTTCCCACCTAGCCTTCCCACAGTAAACTAAAATTAAATACTTGCCAACACTTCTACTCCCCCCCCCCCAATGCACTGAAAATGATTTGGATTGTACTCCATTTGGGAAAGCAGATTCAAAGTATTTTAGGCCTTGCACATTTTACTTCTACCCAAAGCCAAATCTCTGTTTAGAAAAATCAACATTTGCTACATTACACCAATCAGTTGCACAGGGAAATTTAAGAGTTTAAAAACAGTTTTCATAAGATATAGTTTGTCCTGTAAATATTTCTATATTAAATATAGAACTAATATGAGAATTATTTCAGGCATCCATTCATGAAGGTACAATTTCAAAAGTCCAGTAGTTTAAGCTATTTTGTTCAGAACTGCAGTGAGTAGACATTTCATGGAGGGAAAAGAGGAAGTACAGTGATATTTCAAATGCCAGATTGCATTGCAAACCCACTGCATTGTTATTTAGCTTTTTCCTTGAAACTTTTCCTTGAGAAGAACAAGAACAAGTTGGTTTGAATACTATAGGGAATCTGGAATATGATATCCCACTCAACTGGCAGTAGCTCAAATTGAATTTCTGCAAGACTAATGAAATGGGAAATGTTGCTTCAAGCTTCATGCCATGTCAGACAATATAAAACTAAAATGCCCTTGAGTTAATCAAAACAGTCTATTCAGCGTAATTTACACAGTCAAAATAAGCTAGTGAGCAGGCTGGAAATACTGGCACTCTGAGTGTCATTATTCTGACTCATAAATGCATTTAATGCTGAATTAGTAGACAGCTATAGGATTTATGCATTTGATCAGGAAAAGACACCTTTCCATGTAGCCTCAACTATGTTCCCTTTCATAATTCTTATTGTTAATTATTTTGTCATAATAATTTTTTCATAAGAATTTTTATGGTATTTGCTGAGAATTACAATCAAATCTCACAAAAGAGACAAGAACGTTGCACACCATAAGCTTTTCTGAAGTATTCACTTTGCTATTTTGGGTAAGACCTATTGCTATCAGACCAATGTCAAAAGTCTTCTTGCTCACCCTTGTGCGCAGTAGCTACTTTATCATGCTACCAAGGGATTCTTTAACCTCAAAAACAGTTCAATATAAAGATCTTCCCTGTCAAATCACTTTTTTTTTTTCTTTAAGGCCTCAGCATCCCGAAGGTAGCTAATTCAATTGCAACACTATCCTGAGCTGTCAGTCAGCACTTACCAGGCACTCTCCAGTGATATCATCACAGGACTCCGCATGACCAAAGCATGTGCACAGCCTACAAATTCCACCAATGATGGTGCCATTAACTCGCCTGTGTCCTGGCCAGCATGACTAGAAAAAATAAAACATTAAAAAAAAAAAAGAATGTTAAAGGGAAAAAAAAACATGCAAAGTGCCACTGACATATGCAAACAGAAGAAACTTGGTAAGATAGAATTGATCACCTTTGCATATAGATGATGATATAAGACATGTGAGATTAAATTTCCACTGACCATGGTTTCCTTCCTCTAGCCCTTCTTCCAAATCTGTTAAGTTTTACGTCTGAACATGTTCTGTGTTATCATCACTCTGCTCTGCTTTGTTTCCTTAATTTGTTTCTTTTAAAATACTTATTTTTATTTTTCCATTCCATCTGTTTCCGTGGCTAAATATACTGCATGCAACCCACTTTGCTGTATCCAAAACTTGTGCTTTGGGGCATTAATTATTTCCCAAACCAAGGTAAACAGTCTATATACTGGGCAGTTTTGGGCTTCAGGGTTGAGTGACTGTGGCCTGGAGAACAGATTTCCTGACATTTTGCTGGCAACTGTGGCTGTCATCTTCAGAAGCAAAGTGGTCGGCTATGTAGACCACAGGCAACTGAGCAGGGACTGACTGGGCTCCTGTCTTTATAGCCAGGTGTCCTGAAAGCCTACACCAGTATATTAGTCTATATACTCTTCTGGCCTATACAAAATGCCAAAGTTCAAAGTGGACGGTCTTGCCAGGCATTCAATGTTTCACCCATGTATTGGCTTAAATGCCAGGTAGAGAAAGGGAAGGTGGACAAAGCTCAACCTAGTTTTTCCTCCCAAGAAATTAGCATGCAATCTGTTTTCAGTTTTGTACAACTGAAAACTGTTTTGATCCAGAATAAAGGCTGGCATTGCTAAAAACAAAAAAGGAGCTTGTGTCACTGGTATGACTGTCTAGGTACTGACCTGAACTGAAAAGGTTGGTGTAAGACTAAAGGAAACCTTAGCTTGATCTTTCTTCTGAAAAGGCAAAATAAAAGCAGAGGAGTAAAGA
The DNA here is from genome assembly GCF_059951505.1 of Python bivittatus. Lineage (NCBI taxonomy): Eukaryota > Metazoa > Chordata > Lepidosauria > Squamata > Pythonidae > Python > Python bivittatus. The sequence continues at coordinate 68,116,336 of NW_028277030.1, read as the reverse complement.
ATGGAAATAAGATAGCTTGACATAGTGAGATTTACAGACTGAATATAGTTAGAAGACAAATTATTGAAAGAAAGGAAAAAAGGCAAGAGAAAATATATTTTATAGCTATCAGTGCAGTTACTTTGGATTAAAGGTTAAAGAAAAAAAAGGCAAATTAACAGGTAGAAAAGAAAGCAGAGCTCTGAGTCCCTCCACATATAGATCTAGTAGAATGAGAGAATACCTTCATGGAAAAATTCCATGCAGATATGTGCAGGGAAGAATGTTATAATCATATGCAAAGACTGGTGATTTAATAAACATGTCCTATATAGTCAGCCATGCCACTGTAACTGCAATATTAATGAACTTATCCAACAGACTGGGATAGGATTATGAGAAATGCAGCTTTGTAGTTGTGTTTCATACAACCATAATGTGATTTGGTTATGGCTGATTAGGTTGTATGAGCAAAATTATATAGTTTATAAACTATGGTTTAGGGCTTAGTGTGTTTTGTGAACTCAGCCAATTTTGCTGATGATTCAATAAATCATGGTTAAACTGGCTTAGTGTGGTGTTTGAACAAGTCTGTGCATGCAACAAGTAGGGGTACATGATGCACAAAATATCAGCCCCCTATACAAGCATTCAACTTCCCTACAGGAAGGCTAAAAATGAGGAGGTGCAGTGAACTTCATGCAATCCCAAACTACAATGCCCCATCCTCTCTGTTTCCTATATGGGGAAGAGGTGAAAGATTGGAAGTTGTATTCATTTGAACATAAGTAGAAACTGGTTTAGAACTTCCTGCTCAATACAAGAAACTCTGGAGCTGAACAGCTGGGATGGAGCCAAGTATGTATGTGACTAAGTTCCTTCCATACTCTTAGCCCTCACACAGGGAGGCCAGATAACTGCACAACACTAGTGTATGTGTGATAGCTGCATTTAAAAGGAGTTTGATCTATTTTTCTATCAATTGTGATTCAATACCCTATATTATATCTACTGCACAGACATTTCTCAGGCAAGGTGACATCTTTCAAGTATGAGTTATCAGAAAACCCCCAACTTTTGCTTGCACTTCAGAATAAGATGCCAGGCAGCAATTCTTACCTATCATATATTTTACAAATAACTTTTATGGTTTTGAACATGCAGACACAACTGCTGGTAGCCAGTATCTGGCTGCTTTTGCATCTTTCTGTTTGTAGGTAGGGAGAAAATTCAGGAGATGCAACTACAACAAAACTTCCAGATTCTCCAAGGATTGAAATTGTTCACACAGTGTTGCAGAATGATGTTAGAATGTTTCTTATAGTCTTTTAGTTTCTCTTTTAAATACTTTACCTCATCAAGTGAAGATTTGCAGTGAATAACATAACAGAAAATAAAGCTTACACATGAGAAAAATATAATCATAATGCCATCCTGAATACGTAGATAATCCTGGGGCTTTCTGTTTTATAACTGACGTTTGCAAGAGCACTTGAAATTGTTTCAGTAGAAATTATATAAATATTTATTCAGCAGGAAAGAGTCTAAAAACAATCTGATTGTTTTGTTTTTATCTAGAATAATATTTGAGGAATTCCCATACCAGCAGGAAAGAAAAGCAATAAAACTATTTTATAAAATGTATCTTGATATTGCTTTCTTTTAAATGTCTATCTCAATACAGGAACCCATAAGAGAATAGTCTACCAGAAATTGATAGAGTCTCTGATGATGGGCCCTCTATGAAAAACCCTACTCCAAATCTTATGGGCTTGTAATGTAAGAAAAAAATGACTTCTGGTCTGAAACACTGTTGCCATACCACATTGTGTTGGAAACTGATTTAACAGCCATTCTTAAGAAAACCTGGGAGATCGAAGAATCTTAGGTTAGAATGAAAAGTAGGGCAAGGTGGCATCCATTAGTATTACTAGGTCCTCAGCATCTTGCCATAGGTGCTAGACAACAGGTAAATGATGCAAGAGTGACCAGGCTGCATATATTACTGGAGGTCAAGGCCATCTCTGTTGCTAAGGAGAGTAAGGTAGCTGGCTCAGGCAATTATTTTGATGTCATAAAATGCAGTAAATCGGTATTTCATTAGCTGTATATCTAAAATAAGGAGTTGAAGTGCCGGTAACATTTTCTGCCAAGTCAATCTGATTACACTGGGTATTACATATTTTGATTTAAGGGAGGAGGACAGCTTCTGGTCCATCCTTGGCAGTCGAATATCTGCTCGAGTCAGCTCTCTAAATTGGACAGACTAATAGGCAGTAATATACATGGCAACAGCAGTAGTGCCTTGGCAAGCCACCTTCCTCTTACAGTTTTATAATAGTCAATTCAAATGGGATGTGTCTTGAAAAACTCAATGTGGCAAGAAACTGGACACAAGAAAGAACCTGCATATATATTCAGAGGTCCACTCTCAGAGAAAAAAGAAGGTTGCCCCTTCCACATCTATTTTATTGCCCTATGTATACTAGGTTTTACTTACTGAATCACCTGGGAAATATTTAGTTTCAAGATATTATAGATATACTTAAAATGGCATCCTTGTTAATAGGGTTCTTCAGTCAGGGGCAAAGGAAGCTTTAGTTGTGAGGAAGAATTGGGTCTAATGACGGTTCAGGTAACAATGTTCTCAGGCAAAGTATTTCAGTTATTTTGTCCCTTAAATTATAATTCTAAATTTGCTTTGGAGACAGACAATAGTTCTTGGGGTTTTTTTTAACTGAGGATACAAGATAAACATTATGTTGCAATGTTTTCATGTTATACCAATGTCTGGTTTTTCTATGCTGGAATTCAATTTTGTATGAAAGTACAACACAGAAAAAGTCTAAATAAATAAATAAATAATCATTACCTACATTAGCTGCATTTGCTCTACTGATATTTCTGATCAAAGAACTTTTTGAACCTCTACTAAAACCTTCAGAATCTATCAACAGCCTTTATAAATTGCCTTTGTTTTTTTGGGGTTTTTTTACGTTAGTATTTCTAATAAGAGAAAGAAGTGAATACATCTGCTATCGGAATCAAGGCTCCATGACCTAAATAGTATATATAAAATCATGGTGCTTTAAAAGAAGAGAACTGACAAGTAAATGCCTAGAGTGCCTGTATAAATGGCATGTTGTTTATAGTATTGTGAAACAGAACATCTTTGTACTTTAAAATGCTTCCTCAGAGGCATAGTTTTGAAAATTTTGCATTCAAAAGCCCCATGAGCAATGCCTTGACAAGTTAGTTAAGCATATATGCACTCACTCCAAGTTTAGGCTAGATAATATTTGGTTGAAAATATACAGATTTTACATTTATAACCTTCAACAAGACTGCATCTTCTAAACTGATGAATCAATCATCCAGGAAAAAAAATGGCTATGTATGTGTGGAGGAGGAGACAATCACACCATCTATGAGCTCACCATCATCTCAAACAGAAATGTGCTTCCTTGCTTTGAAATACTAAAACATGGCACATATTTTGATTGCATATATAGAGTTTTTAAATATAATAGCAAGCAAAGTGATTAAGCCCAAGGGACTGTTTAATGATTGCATGATATGAGCATTATATCAAATGCACACAATTCTATGCATGTCAGTTCAGAAATCACCCACAGTTGTTCCCAAACAAATGGGCATAAGATTGCTACTTTGTATATGAAAATACCAATTCAAATCTACTGTTATTTACAAATATAAGGGACTAAAATAAGAAAGATTTCAGTTTTTTTAAATTGAGCTAAAAATATCCAATTGTATCCAGTATATATATTAACAATTATGTAATTCTGAGGTTTTAGAAACCCAGTGTTAAATGAAATATTCAAAGGATTGAATATGGTTTATGATAAACAAACCTATAATTAAGCACATTCAACTAGATTGGGTGCTGTGGCAAATCAGCTAATTAAAACCAAAAGGAACAGTTTCCAAACCTCTCCTTACAGCTATGTGGAGGAGAGAGGAGGTGGAGTATGATGACTCATAGAGAGTAGTGCCAGATCAAGAGTATGTGGTACCCCTAGACATCATGGACTGATGGCATTGTCTCCCACCAATGCAAAAATTTGCATTTTTAGAATGATTATAAAGGAGGGGCTGCATTAGCTTTGGCATCCTAGGCTAGTCCTTGCTTGGCATTAGCCTAAAGCCAGCCCTGACAGAGAGGTTCTGCTTGTTTCTGTTGCAATCATCCATAGCTTATTCTGATGTTCAAGTCCTACAACATAGGTATGCTTGTAATCATGTTCGTGGTTCATTTGAAAGAGATTGTTTCTTCAATCAACCCCCATATGTACTGTCATAGAAACCATCCAGCTGCTTTGCATTAAGATACTTACTTCACAGGAGGAACCAAAATATCCTGTAGGACATTGGCAAATTTCAACAGCAGATGCATCCTTTTGTCCTGTCAATGAGTCATCAGCAGATTCCAGGCTGACACCACTCAATCTAACATATAGGGATAAAATGGAGGAAATACTATTGATGTATAAAAGTAACATTGCATTTATAATATTTGCTATGCTAGAATGGATGGGGGTGGGGAGGACAGATCATGGATTTTAAGATAAAGTAAAATGGGTTTTTCCAACAACTGACTCTGTCTCTTTTGACTTGATAGTATTCATGTTTAGAGTATAGCATAGCAAACCCACATCAGAACACTGTCACACAAATGTTATCAGCAGTAGGAGGACTGTGCTTAGCTTGTAAATTGCATGTTTTACTTATACTGCAGTCATACCAAGAATTAGGCTGACTGAAAAACTGTCAAACACATCTTTTTATCCTAGTGAAAAGTAATGAAATCTTAAATTAGATTTACAGATTAGACATTATTTCAAAATATGTTTTACTTTTGAAAATGGTGTTATAAAAAACATACTTATTCTAAAGTGAATTGCTTTTCTTTTCCAAGATTCTGTAGACTAATCAATATAAGGAGAGAGATGAAAAAGCTGTTCTCTCTGTTACACAAGACATTTTTCATAGTCTTGTCCCAGTCCAATAATAAAGATTTGATAAGCACCTGTATGCTGTAGCAAGAACACATCAAGAAACCAGTCTATAGCCTCAATGGTTATGTTCCTAGAGGAAATCTATCCAAGTGGTTGCTAAGAGTCAACGATGACTTGATGGCACATGATCAATCAATCATTCAATCAATGGCTAGGTGAATTTGTGCAACTCCAGAACCCACAAAAAAGTTGCCCACCAGATCTCTCTCTCTCTCTCTCTCTCTCTCTCTCAGGCTTTAACCTAAAAGCTAATTTATAGACTTTCTCATCTTGGTCAACAAACTGTTAAGGCAAGTGATTCCTAGTACTTCACTGAATTAGGATTATTAGTCATAACCTAATGAAAATTTGAGCATACTTCATCCCATTCAAGCCAGTAATGTTTAAACAGCAGAAATAAGTATCAATTAAACAATCCTAGATATGTTTATTTGGAGGTAAATAGTTTTCAGGTGGGATTTGTGTTTACGAGTTTGATTATGAAAAAAACTAAATAAAATTTTCTAGGGCTATAATTTACACTGAACTGAGATTTATTTTGATAGATATGCACACATTTCACTATGCTATCAAAATCAAAATTAGGTTAATATATCAAGTAATTACCCATAAAGGATTGATAGAAAAATAACAAGAAAATACTTTATCTGAACTGGTACAACCCCATAAAAAAATCCAGTAGATTTACTAGTAATTCCTGCAATATATTTCTTAATTGTAATGTCACTATCCAGGCCTAAAAAAAATCTCTTTGCATCTTAACCAGTGCCTCAGGGAGCACACTAAATAGTTAATTTTCATGATTCTTTACATGCTCCCATGCTACAAGTGGAAACATGTTTTATACTGACCCTTGTCCTCTAACTACTGTAACCAAGAGACTCTCCTCAGGGGCCAGGTCAAAAGATTATCATCCTGCATGTTAAGGAAGCTGACAACAGGGAAATTAGGAGCATTCTTATAAAAAAATATTGTAACCTGGGACGCCTTCTGGTGCATGCAGGTTCCCTATATTATGTGAGTTTATATACACATTTGTATAAATGAGAAGCTGGTGTACTGCAGAACAAAGGGCATAATTTTAATCTTAAGAATGCCTTGGCTCAAAACTCCATGAGTTTTTTAGAAAAGAAAAAGGGGAAGGGCTGTGGTACAGTGCTTTGCTTTGCTTTGAAGAGTGCCTCACATTCTACAAGGACAAAGATAAGTAGGGACAACAGCAGACACCCTGTGGGAAGTTTTGTACCCCATGGCAACTTTTCTGTGACTAGGTAGCCCTTCCACCAGTAACCTGCAAAGTATCTACAACTGGCTCCTACATGCCCCCCCTCCAAAATTGGGACCTAACTTCTAATCTTTCCATATGCAATTTACATCACATTTACTGTTCTTTTTTTTTTTCTTTTCTTTTCGGCCTAGTCGTCCAGACCTCTGAGAAATAAACTCATCTGAGAGGTCATTACGTGCCACATTATCTCTGGCTCCCTATTTCCTGGGGTGTATTTAGATATAAATATGCAAGAAAGCAACAGTTTTGACAGAAAGTCAGTTATATAACTAATTTGATATTATTTTATATATTTTAGTTTATATAGAGTTTTGTAAAACTAGAGTCAATGAAGATTCGCCTAAAATGTTCTTTGAGAAATCCAGTCTAGAAAGAGTACATACATTTTTAAAATCACTTATACCCTGTCTTCACTTCTCATGCTACCCAAAGCTCTTTCCAATAACAGAGATAGTCTAACATGCAGTACACTTTCTCGAAATCCATTATTCATATTTATAATGTTGTCCTTGTGCTATATTCCCATTGTTAAATTTCCTTTTAAAATGAGGCAGAACAAAATATATTTTTTAAAATACTAAGATTTGTTAAGGCCAAGAGTAAATCAAAAGAACTTAAGATCTATACATAACAAAATTTACTGGTATTCTTACTATCCTATTTGCCCACTGAAGCACAGATTGTCTTTTCCTAGTGCTATGTAATATAATTTGGAGCAATGAGAAACAGTTACACACAGAACATTTCACTCAGAATTATTCCACATTTGTATTCACTGAACAGTCCCAATTTTCATTAGGTTCTGCTATTTGGTAAATGGTATTTTAATGTGTTTAACAGTTTTTATTCATTGAAAAAAGCTGCAGTGCAATTTTTCCCCACTTCAGTGTAGTAATTTCTATTCCTCGGTGTCGTTCAGCAGACATTAAAGTACATAATGTTGGCAGTAATGGGATACTGGATCTTGGAGATACTTGAGAAATTCAAGTATCTAGACCAAATATTTAATATGACTGCTAGCGTGGCAGACACTGTTGACTTCTAAATGCAAACAAGATTAAACGAGATGCAGCTTTTGAAGCAATAGCAATGCAGTTTACGATCTGCTATTACATTAATTGTTGTATCCTGAGATTAAAAAGAAAGGAAGAAAATCACCACCACCATATGATACTATTGGAAAGCCTCTAGGTCACATCATCTACATTTCACGCAACATTATTCCCCAGTTGTATTCACTGAGTAGTTTCAATTCCCCTTAAGTACTGAAATCTAAACACTGGCTACAAAGCTACTACTGACCTTTCAAACTTTGGAAATTGACTTTTTTGCAGCCTATCATAAAAGTGATAGGAACTGCTCACTGCATAATCGCCCCTGAGAGGTCCAGGCCAGACAAAGTATGACCTGGTCATAAGAGTAAAGCATTTTCTCTTTAAAAATGTATTGTCTTTTGAACAATTCCAAAAATTATGAATATACATTTAATTGCATTTTAGTATTTTTTGATGATTTATCAGCATGTTTTTAACAAAGGCCAGTAGTATCCATTATAAGGATTATATCTGGAGGCTTCAAAAGACATAGTTGTGAACATCTGATGCACACTGGTAGAGCAACAAAGACATATGAAGGAACATTCTGATCTCCCATACTGAGGTGGGAGCTTCCTCCATTGTTTATATTCCTCATCTTTGTTTCTATTATGGCCCTGTGCTAAGTTTCGGAATCAGAACAAATGAATATGTAAATGGGTGTACATCAAGGTAACGTCTGCTATCCCCATCACCAACTCCCTCTATTGAACATGCTGTTTGTGCAGGATCTACCAATGCACATGGACCCTGGTCTCATAATCTATATTCTAGGAAAAAGAAATGGTGGTGTTGATGGTAAAGGTCTAGTGCAAGGATTTTCAAATTTTTCGGACCACAGAACCTCTTAATTAAAAAAACAAAACAAAAACTGGAACCACTGCTGCCTGCTTCACACACACATAGTGTGATGAGTCTTCATGAGCATAAACACTTCCTGGTAGGGAAGGGGAGGCTTCTGAATGTCAGCAGATAAGCCCTGCCCTTTTTGCTGAACTTCAGAGAAATGGCTATGAATACCTTCAGCTGCATTCAAGTTTTTGGGGTTTTTTTGAGGGGGGGTTGCCCTTAGTTTCTCATGGAATTCCATCAAGTTCTTGTGAAAGCCTGGATTTGGAGGAACGTGGTTTGAAAATTTCTGATCTAATGCACAGCTTCCAGCTGTATCAGAATATGAATAGAAAAATGGGACCTCAGAACAGAGGCAGACTCCCACATCCTTCCAAATATTTACCTTTCTCCATTTCAAACATCAGTATATGACAACAAAATAGAATGAACGCCTATAACTTATTTACAATGTATATGATTGTTCTGGAGACATGTAGAATAGCAATCCTGTATCTGTCTGGATGACTTACTATCTACAACTAAAGAAAAGGTGACCTCTAAATGGAAAGAAACAGAAAAGAAGGAGTTGATGGTAAATAAATTAAACTGCACCTCCTTAAGAAGAGTTGTGTTGTTATACAATGGGTGACATTCTAGTTGATGTATTGGTGCTCACCAAGCTTTAGCTGCAAATACAAATCCTGAATAGGACTACTCTTAAAGGGAAAAGGTTCTCACCAAACAAAGTCCATTACTGGCACTACTAATTGCACATTCCCAGACAATGCCAGATACCTTCTCTTGTGTTCCAGGGGCCTCCAAGCAACTGTACTGCTTTGGCAATCCCTTGGGGAAAATATGTCTGATTCTGTGTTTCATCCTGGATACATTAAATAGACTTTTAGCTGTTTACAGAATAAAAGTCAAAAAAGGTAAAATGGACCTGAAATTGAATTACTTTTAGAAGAGGATTTTGAAAAATAAGAAAGAAGTGAAACAGTATATACGTTGAGGAAGCCAGCTCCACTCACAAAAGAGAAAAACAAGGAACAGAGACAGAGGTGACTGAGAGATCAAAGACCTTGAGTTGTGTGAAGATAGAAGAGATGTAGTAGAGAAGGCTCAAGTGGAATACACAAAGAAATAAGATAAACAATGAGAGGTTAAGGCAAAGCTGTGAAGATACCTACCAGCTGAGAGGTTTGTATTCATACTGAAGTGATGGGTCACCAGAACAACCTGTTTCAGTTTTAAAGGTTTTGCAAACTTCTTTCTATCCAGTTTCTGTTACCTTAGCACATTTTTTTGAAACAAGACTATATGAAAAAGTATACACACTTTGGGACCCATTTTGGTCAGGCAAAATTCTTCTAATTTATTTATGCTTTCCCGATGCATGTCTTTTGTATACATTAGGTATAATAAGCATAAGAAATGCATATATTTTGTGTGGATCTTTCCTAGTGTGTATACTTGGTTATCTATTTTTCTCACTTTGTGCATTTTGCATGCACTTTCTCTTGCTATTTACATTTTTGTACTCAGATACTTTGTTTTGTACTCATTTGTGTTGATGGTTGTTGTTTTATCTCAGCTGCTGGTTACATATTTATTTTGTATTCTTGCTGGTTTTAATTTTTGTTAGCTGCTCAAAGTCACTTCATTGAGATGGGTGACCATATAGTTGAATTAAATAAATAACTAAATAAAATTACAAATGCTTTCAGAAAAGCAATTTTTTTAAAAAAAGGATAATGTTTTAACTTATATACACTTACATTTTGTATGACTATATTGTAATGAAATCAGTGGTCCTTAATTTTGAGTAAGCCTGTCTATAATCATACAAACAGATCATTATTTCTATGCCCAGTTTTAAGGGCATAGAAATAACTGCCATTTTTCTTAATGTGCCAGTTGTTAATAATAGATGTTGGCTCTATACCCAACACACTTAACTGAGTAAGTAAGGAAATCTGTGTGTCCTAGAAACACCAAAAAGATCTCTGTTGACCTAATCAACAAATCTGTAGGGTGCTAAAGTTAACCCCAAACAGACCCAGTCATGTATAGGGTTAAACTAACTCCACAAATCAATCATCTTGTAAGAAGCCTAAATCCAGTCAATTGACCTGTTTTGCATCCCTTGACCTCTCCCCACCCCCAAGCCCCCAGCAGTTGGAAAAGCATGGCTGTCCATTACAAGAACACATGGCCTATCCTGAAAGCATAGGTCACACCTCTAACTGCAGTTGCCAAGCAACACCTTCTTGCTGCTACACAGCCAATGGTGAAGAAGCCAGTGGCTTCAGAAAGCCTTACAAGCGCCCATCTAGTACAAGGGCTCAGGGATGCCGCATCCTGAAGAAAATGAGTGGGTATTCTTGGTTTCCAAATGGTAATGTTTAACCCAGCTAATGTGATTGTGTGCTGCCCAACCACTGCTTATGAGATCTCACTTGGTTTGTGGATGACTGGATTAAGCATTTTGTGAGAACAGGGTTACTGTGTATTATTACTCTACTTACATCATTTCATTTAAGCATGAAGCTGAATAATAATCAATAGATTAATATGTTGCATGGTAAACAGCATATTATCTATTTCTTCTAGTGGATTGTTGAGCCATTATTACTCTGGTTTATCTCCTATCTCTAGATTAGGGATTGTTAGTTGGAAATGATTTTTAAACCTTTTGTGAAATATTATTTGTCCACAGACTAATAAAATGAGCAATACCGATCTATGATATAAAACTATCTGAAATTAATTAAAGGCAGCAAAAACAGAAAATACAATCTACTTCTCTCAGCCCTGAATGATAGAATGCCAACAATCTTCTACAGAGAACAAAGTGCTTTTTCAACAATTACCTGTAGATGGCATTCATCCCATTGCTGTATGTGGCTCTTATAAGGAGTCTTTTTATATTTGCCAACACAGTCATGAATTCCCTTTTGCTGACTGGAATGCCATGCAGCATGAATAAGTTGTGCTTCAGTAAGACTTCTTCTGTGTGCTCTTCAAATGGATTCAAGTGAATTCCTTCCTGTGATGTGCTGATTCTCAACCCACTTCCCTAGTTATTATAATAAATGACAAGTGTGCAAACATTTAAAAAAAGCAACTTTCAATGCTGTATGATTAAAGAGAGCAGAACACTTTGATATAAAGGTATACTACATAGTATATTTTATATAGATGACATACTCCCTAACATTGATACTACTACCTATAGGAAAGCATGGTCAACAGTAGAAGAAGGTAATTCAGATGACCTGTAGGAAATTGGTGTCACATATTTGTATTTTGATGAATATAGGCAGAATTCTATCTGGCATTCATTATCAGTGGTTCACAGGTATCATAACATTAAATGAAGACATATAAGTAGCACATGCTGCCTCCAGAATGTGCAATTCAAATAGCTTTTATATTATCCTTTAATAGTGATTCTAAACATATTTAACAAAGAACAGGACTATGCAGAGCTTTGAAGGAATACTTTGGTTCAATCAAGGTTTCTGGGATGCATTTCCTTAAACCAGGTTTGTAAAGCAAAGCACACCCCCCCCCGCCCCCAATGAAGTAAAGCAGCCACATTGCTCTGTTTTGAATGGTCTTGTGGTGTAGCTTAATTAAGGCTATAGACATGAGCAGAAACCTCTTCTGGGTATTGGAAGAGCCTTTGAGCACCTTGCTGAGAAAAAGCCAAGTTGCATCAGAAGAATAGTGTCATTTAAAAACAATGGGCTTTATTTGCAACAAGTGTCTCCTTGAGTGCCATTTCTGGATGTTCTTTTGCACACGGTTTGTGTGCAAAATAGGTCTGTCTCAAATAAATAGAATGTAACATGACTACCTCTCAGGCTAGCCCAGGTGTGGCTGTCATTAGCTGGACAATGATTTACATGTTCTGGAATATTAATTAGCCTTATGCTATCACTTTCATTATCATCCAAAGACGACACCTAGCCTACATACCCATGGCTACATTTGCATGGATCTGCTCTATTACTCTTGTCTCTACTTTTATTTAGTTATTTAGCAAACATTTATATGGGCACCCATCTTCAACCAAACTCTGGGTGGCTCACAACCCAAGATAAAAACAATATATACAAACAATAAAACAAATGCAATAAAACCAAAACCAGAAAGACCTGCCACCACAAACATACCCCTCCTCTGTCAATCTCACCCTATACCAGCACTTAAAGGAAAATCCAGGTCTTAAGTACTTTTTGGAAGGTTAAAAGGGTAGGAGCCTGCTGGATCTCAAGGGGAAGGGTGTTTCTATTGCTCTTGTTCCCGCTTTTGAAATAAAAATCATATGGTAGCTCTTTCAGGAAGAGATCTCTTGCGATTAGCTTCTTTCTTAGCTATATGAATTCTGCTTACAGAGTGCTGCTGGCAATTTACCCATTCACATCTAGTGATGTGATGATACTCTACCTCTATGATGACATCAGGCTGAAGTATTGCTTCAACAGTATCTTCTTCCCCAGTGAGGTCATATGAAATGGTAAATTTCAGATGTCCTCCGGCAGCTGTTATCTGTGGTAAAAAAAAAAAAGAATGATACTGGTTATATAACAGAAAACATGCTTTTAAACATTTTGAACTACTCTTTTCCAATTATAGCACTTTCAAGGGGAAGGACTTCTAGTATAGTGAAAGGACATGTGGATGATATAGAGCCCCAAGGAAAGTGTCATTATGAACTATGCTTGTCCTGTACACAGTCTCTCTTTCTCTTTGCCACAACCGCTGTGGCAACGCTCTGAATAAGTAATATTCCCCTAGACCTTTCTAAAGACTGGAATCCTAAGAAAATGTACTTCTCCCCCAAAGGTCTAACATAAAGGAAGTAACATATGCAACAGTACAATTTTCTTTTCATCTTTCTCTCTCAGTCTCTCGCCTCTTACACTATATTTTTTTCCTATAAAAATCCCCAACATGTGTTTGGCTGATATTATACTGGCAAAAGCAGATGGAGGAACTGGGGATATGTGTTTGTTTATCTGTCCTGTTTCTCTTAGTTTCTTCTTCATATCCACTTTCAGGTTCAGGGTTACTATAGAGGCAATCTGACAGCAGCTTGAAGAAGTAGGCTGCTATTACAGAATGTTTTTTGATAAAATATAATCTAAAAACAGAAGAAATGTGCCCCTAGGAAGTAAACCGCGTTTAATTTAAAAGAAAGTAACAATAATTTTTCCTATAGCTGTATATCACAAAGTTGCTTTTTCCTTCACATTTGGTCACTGGTTCAAATACTGCATAAGGCAAGCAGTCCCTTGACTCTTAAAATACTGTAATATTACATCTATATTTTTGTTAAATATTAATACTTTACTATTATGAAATTCCAGAAAACCAAAGACAAACAAATCATGCATAAAATATATATAAGGAATGCAGGAATTTTGCTTAATTCCTTGAACTAAAAATAACTCATTTGTAAATTATTGAAATAAACCAAATTTCATAGTCATAGTCAATGTAAACAAAGGACTGAGAATCAGAAAGCCCATTCCACCTCCTATGTACTTATAAGGGAACCTGCCCACATACTTCACCCTAGAGTTGGAAAAGGAAGCCCTCATATTTTTAAGAGTACATTTGTGTGATCTGCCAAAACATACCCTGCCCTAGCACAGAAGACATCCATTGCTCTTGATTCAAATATTTCATACAAAATAATATACCTTTGGTGAAGAAGCAGCAGAAAATACATCTGGGAAAGCTGCATGCCAAAGATGGGTATGTTATGGAAAGTAGCATACAAAACAAGCCTGTTAGGAAGAGTTGTGCATTATGGAAAATAGTACATGTGAAACCGTGTTTATTAAAAATGTGTTCAAAATGTATATGTAAAGAGAAATAACTTATATCAAGTGAGGATTGGTTCCCTATGAAGCCATGATAAACAGCAGACAGAGTTAAGGGTTTAAAAGACGTGAGATAAGGAAGCCACCAGCTTTTCGATAGAACTGCAATGGAAGAACATCTACCAGGAAACTAAACTTGGGCCTGGCTACTCAGAGAAGGTGATGAGCCTCCAAGGAGGCCTTCTGGGCCATTACCTCACTAGTCTTCTGTAGCTATCCAACGTTTTGTGCCTTTATAACAATGAGGACAGCCTAAATGATGGTAGATGCTAAAGAATTGTATAAGTGACCAATGTGGAAAATGCTTGAGATTGCCCTAAAGATGCTCTGTCTGGAGGCTGAATTAAAAGTGGTGACTTACAGCTGAATTTTAACCATAGAGAACAGCTTTAGTCAGGCTGATTTGCCTGACTGCCACGCTTGGCACTGGAGCTAGAGACACACCATACCAAGTAATTTACTTAGGTGACCTACTTAAATATGAACTAACTTTGATCAATGGCTTCCGTTAAGCACCATTAACCACAAGAGGTCTCAAATCAGTTCTAGGCAGGTCTGAAGAAGTAAAGTAAGCTACTACACATATCCAACCATTTTTTCTAAATGTACATTTGGTGTAAAGCCTCTGTTCATGATCTAACGGTATAGCAACATACATGATCAAAAATAAAATGAAGCTAATGAATAAGGTAAGGTGTCTATAAAGGTAGAGGGGGAGTAGACTTGCTCTGAGCTTTATTGCTGGAATTTATAACAGGTTATTCCTCCCTTTGAAGTAAAAAAAAGTGAAGCTTCAACCATTTTCTCTGGTTGTTTTATTTTGTCATTATAAAAGGGATAATCCACATTATTAATAATCCAGGCCTCTTCTGTTCATGTCCATGCCATCCATGCCACACAGCCCAAATATAAGAATACCTCCTTGCTACTGAGTCCTCAGAACAGAGGATGAAACATCTCTGTCCATTGGACCCAAGGAGGTATTGTACAGGTATAGTTGCTGCAGCCAGCCATTGAACTGAATGGAGATTGAAATAATGGAGAGCGAAATGATGTTATAGTTATCCCCAATATCCTCAGTACATTCAGCTATTTGAATGTGACAACTGAATTAAAGGAAATTGTTACAGAAAACTTCTCTGAACCTTGAGTTTTAAAGCAAACACAAAGGGTAATGCGTAGTGAGTGAAAAAGCAACATTTTAACATATAAACGTATTGCTAAAATAAGGAGATTGCGAATGATGCCAAATGGTGCCTGGAGGAGTATCTGTGTCACAGAATAAAGGGCTTATGTTTCCTCTCTCTCTCTTTCACTCCCCCACCCCAAAAGGAGGTAGATTCTGCATCTGCCAATGCACATACTTGCTTTAGCTAGCCACCCAGGGACAGGGCTGGCTGTATTCTAAAGCCAAGCAGGCACTGACCTGGGGACAAATCATTCTAAAAATGCAAATCTTAGCACTGGTGGGAAGTGTCATTATCAGTCACTATGGCCAAGGGGTACCATACACCCTTGAACTGGCACTGCCCAGGGGACAGTGCTGCCCCTTGTTGTCCTATTGAGCTAACTCTTTTCTCCATTCCTGATGGATGGAGAGACAGGAATAATTTGGTAGGAGACAGAGGTTTTTTTGCAATTTTCTTTAAAAATAATTTGAAGTATTATTATTTCATTGGATAGAATGAAATATTAATGACATTAAATGAGCACTGACATAAACTGGATGTAGATGAATCTGTGGGAGAGGTGTCATTTTGCTTCACAGAGCTGCCTTGAATGGAGCTTCCATCAAAGGAGCAGTTTGATGGAATATCTTGACTCAAAACATGAGGAACTCTGCCTCAGAGCCTTGAGTTGCAATAGCAAGATGGGCTGCTTCATTTCAGCTGGCTGCTTCACTTGGGCATAATGCTGGTGGAACTCTGTGTTATCTGTGCACACACAGAAGGCCTTCCGAACAGCTGCATCAACATATTCAGCAATGCTGAGCCTTCAGTAAATACTGGACACTGCTTTGTATTCTGGAACAAACTCAAGGGGGTGTTTTGATCAAGGACCTGCTTGAAGCAAAGTGGCACTTCAAGATTTCATGCAGACTTACTAATCTACACATTCCCACCTCACACGCATAGTTTCCCATTCTCATCCACAGTGTTGAATATGCATTCTATTCTGCAAGAAAATAAATTGTTGTATTCTTCTCAGTGTTATTCCAATTGGAAACAGATATTCTTTTCTTCCATTATTCACTATTCTTGAATTTTCCCCTTGTTCAGGGTGTTTGAATGCATGAAGCCAAAAATACATTGAATGAGGTGCATTCCAATGAAAATTACAGTCTGAATGCTTTTGCATGCTCTGGAAAACAAAAACAATAATTATAGCTATCTTTTAGTCCATGTTCTTCTTTTCTTTTCCTTTTTTTAAAAAAAAAATCTTTAGTTTCACTTGAGAAACTGAAAGTAAAATTTAGCTTTGTGGTCATTCTTTTAAAAAATTGTCAACAAATTAGCACAGTAAATCATCTACATGTATACATCAGAAGCAGAAGACTTCTTTACTGGGTCTTCTGTAGAATCTTTGTCCCTTAGCAAAGACATTAGGACAGAAGTTCCAAACTTTGCAAATATATGGACCTGTAAAGGAATGTAGTGATGACCTTGGGGAAGGAATGGATAAGCCATTGAGAGAAAAGAAACAGTAACTTGGTCCTGGAAAAGTGGAAAGGACAAGAAAAAAATCAAAATACCTCTGCCTTGATTCTGTTTGGTATAAGTTGGGGCTGAGAGAAACTCTGATGGGCTTTCAAGATTCTAAAGTAGCATTCTTGGAATCCATGTTTCTTCACCTGACCTATTTTGAAGGGCCCCTTTTTTAATGAAAAAAATTTGTGGGCCCCCACTTGATAATGGCTACACTGTTGGTACCTACTGACCAAAATAAAACATAATGACAAAAAGCTACCATGAATTCAGTGGTTATTCATAATGCTTTTAAATGAATTGTGTTTTGTAAATCACAATAACATACACATGTGATCGTTAATTCAGAGTACCAAAAGTTGGTATTATTTCCCTCTGCCAGTCTATTAAAAATGTCCAAAAGCATGGTGATATTGCCCTCTTTCCAATCCACCCATCCACAATGACTTGTTCAAAAAAGGTTAAATAAAAGAAGCTAAAGACAAATCAGAAAGGTATTTTTTATGATCTAACAAACCATATAGCCATATACATTCTCTTTTTTGGGTGGGAAAGCCCTTAGTCCATGCCTAGAGAAAAAATGGAACATTCCCTATTTTGCTGTATGGGGGCAGTGGGTCACATCAGGTGACACTTGGACTTTTTGTTGGTCCAGGTGAGGCCTCTGGGTTTGTGGTGGTCATCACCAGGCAAGTGAAGGGCCCCTCAGCTGCGGGGATGATGCAAGTGTGGCTGAGTGGGACCTGGGATGGATCTGTAGCATCTCTTCTGCTTCTGCAACTGGTATAGGGCTGGTGGCTTAGTCATAGGGATGTTAACATTTATGGGAGAAGGAAAATACAGTATAAGGCTGTGGCAGATGGGATGTGCAGGGAGCATCCTTCCACTCTCTAAGGCTAGCCAGAATTTCTCTCCATTCCAGCTTATCCCAAGCAGTGAAGTCTTTTTAGGTCAGTATTTGTGCCACCAGAAGAGCTGTGTGGGTGGTTTTCATTTTGCTTTGCTTTCCATATTTGCTGCATATTGCAGACCTCTTGCTATTCATGCCCTCTAGTGGCCCATGACCCACAGTTTGAGACCCTCCGTATTAGCACTTCTTTGATAGGATTTTCACCAGAAGTCTAAGAATACTAATATAAAATATATAAAACCTATGCTTTTTGCTTCTGTTACCCCAAGCTTCCATTTCAAATATGACAATACATTTGTTGTCTTAGATGCTCTAATTCTTGACCTTCTCAAAGGAAATGCAATAATTGAAAAAGGCAATACTAGATTATTATGTTAAAATTGATACATTCTGCACACTCAGGCATTCCATTAAGTACAATACAGAAAAGTGTTTATCCTTCATTTCCAAATGTATGATTCTCTGTAGAGTACAAATATGTGACAATCAGGGCCTGCTTTAATGAGACAATATAAATCGATTAAATAAATAAACACATACGTACAACATCCTAGCACAAGTTCAGATTGCTAACATCATAAAACTGAACATAGTTGTGAATTGTATGAAGGTTTCTAACATGAATTCTTGTGCATGAATTGCCGATGTGTGCATGCACTATAACGACAGTTTGGTGAGTGTGTTTGAACATGTATGAGCTGGCTCTGAGAATTCTAGCACAACTATGAATCTCCAGAGCATGCATGCATGCATGCATGCATGCATGCATGCATTCATTCATTCATTCATTCATTCATTCATTCATTCATTCATTCATTCATATATATTTCAAATTTAGTCACCGCCCATCTCACTCATTTGTATATCAGCAAAGGTTCTTCCTTTGTGCCAGTCACAAGACCTAGCAAGAGAAGAAGAAAAGCATATGTGCAAATTAATACAGGGATTTCCTATATTGCTATATTCAATTTGATATCCTGGACTTAACGACAACTTAGGACCGGAAATTTGAGGAAGTTCATCAGGAACATGAATGTAGTCTGTGCAAAGTACTGTCAGCTGGGAGTTTCCCAGGAATGAAGGAATTACCAAATTAAGTCCTGCCCTGGTAGAGTTAGAGGGACCTAACTGAGATCTCTTCCTGAACTCACAACTATAAGATTAGAGGTAAGTTGTATGTATGATTATCTACAGTTTTCTGTGGAATGAAATCTTTTCCCCTCCTGATGGGTAATGTGTGTATAGCTGGGGATGCTTCTGGAGATGAGAAGCTGGGAGGAGTGTCACCTCCCTTCAGGTGATCACCAGTCACAGAAGGTGAGAGACTAGAAGGAGAAGACATATTAAGCCCCAGAAATCTTTGGCAGCTGGAGGCCATTCTTCTCCTGTGGTCTCTCCTCTATTTATCAGACACTTCTGGATTCCCCTCTCTGGTGACATAGTTGCTAAGTGTCAGATTGGTTCCTACAATAAGATCTTATTCAGTTGTGACTTACTTGTAACTGCTGTTCTGGCAAGGGTGGGTGAGCTGGATGACGTGAATTTCACCCAATCCTGTCAGGTTTCTCAGTGCAACATTAACCAAGGGATCAGACTTGCAGAATCTCTAAGAATACCATATCACTCACCAGACAACCTCAAAACTGGAACAGATTATTTTATCTGGCATTACCTCAAGCAGATGGAATGTGGACACTCTTGCTATTTCACCTGCCCTGCTACCAACAGGCTTCCTGACCAAGCTGGCTGAGGGGATCTCTGGTGTGGTATTAGAGAATTCTAGGGTGTTTCAGTCAGGGACTTTCAACATCCATGCTTAGGTTACCTTGATAGAGCAGGCCAGGGATGTTATAGCATTGATTGGTTCAGTTATCATTAACTGATGCATAACATAAGGTATATCCTTAATTTAGTTTTGCCCCAGGTTGAGAGGGGAGTTGCCTGAATATAAGGGTTACTTGTTGTCATAGTTGAACTGCTGCCTGGTAAATTTAGTCCCATGGTATCTTTCCCTGGAAGTGTGGAGGGATCAATAAGGTGGTCTATCCCCAAAATCATATAGAGTTTAATGGATTCTTTAACGATTTAGGGTTATTTCCAGGAAGTCAGAGCTGCTGTTCTTGTTGAGGTCCTTGTTGACCTATGAGTTTGACCAGATATGCATTAGAGCATTTGGTTATACCAGATGCATGACTACAAAGGCCACCAGAAGACTTGTCACTGTCATTAGAGGTCCAAGCAATTTCAGTGGCTAGGAGCACCTATGACATGTTTAGTTCATACATCAACAGTGCCCTTTCCTGGACAAGTACAGCTTAGCTACAGTTGTTCATGCACTGGTAATCTCACACTTACTAATCTTACTAAAATGTGCTCAATATGGACTATCTTTTTACTTGATCTTGAAATTCCAGTTGGTGGAATTGCAATGGCCAAGTTGCTAGGAGGAATATCTGGCCATACACCTCTGCTGAATGTGGCTGCCACATGGATAACAAGCCAGGGTCAAGGTTTGATTATGGAATATAAGGCTCTATATATTCCTGTAAACCTGATGGAACTTCGCCATTACTGACATAAGGTTCTTCTACACTATCCGCTAAATGCAGTCAGGCAATGTTTCAGGAATGGATTTGGAAAAAATGAATGAATTAGGTTGCCTTCAGCTCATCTCCATATTATCATGAACGTAGCTTGTGCATGTGCTTTCTTGCTTCCAAAGTGTTGCCTTTTCTTTAAACTTCTGCTGCAATAAGCCATGCTGACTTCCTACCATGGCAAGATTAGGGGCAGAGACCTGCCCTGCTCCCATTGGAGGCCTGAGGTTACTGCAGGCAACCCCTACCCTTTCTGATTTTAAGTGCCATTAGCCTTTTGTCAGTATTGACTCTCCCACTGTGTCCAAAAGCCATCTTTTCCACTTCCCTGCCAGGAGAACACAGTGGAAAGAAGGGGGGAGGAGGTGGAGAACGACTCCCTTGATGATTGCTTTGTAGGACTAGAGAACCAACAAACTGAAAAGACTCATTTATCCTACTTCTCTTCACCCATTATGCCTTCACCCATTATGCCTGCCACTCATGGATGGGTGAATACACAGAAGAACTATACAAGAAAGATCTTAATGTCCCTGATGTCCATGTGGTGTGGTCACTGACCTTGAGCCAGACATCCTAGAGAGTGAAGTCAAGTGGGCCTTAGGAAGCATTGCTAACAACAAAGCTAGTGGAGATGACAGTATTCCAGCTGAGTTATTTAAAATACTAAAAGACGATGCTGTTAAAGTGCTGCACTCAATATGCCAGCAAGTTTGGAAAACGCAACAGTGGCCACGGGATTGGAAAAGGTCAGTTTACGTTCCAATTCCAAAGAAGGGCAATGCCAAAGAATGCTCAAACTATCGCACAATTGCACTCATTTCACATGCTAGCAAGGTTATGCTCAAAATCCTACAAGCTAGGCTTTAGCAGTACATGAACCGAGAACTACCGGATGTACAAGCAGGGTTTCGAAGAGGCAGAGGAACTAGACATCAAATTGCCAACATTCGCTGGATCATGGAGAAAGCACGAGAGTTCCAGAAAAAATCTACTTCTGCTTCATTGACTATGCAAAAGCCTTTGATTGTGTGGATCACAACAAACTGTGGCAAATTCTTAAAGAGATGGGGGTACCAGACCACCTTACCTGTCTCCTGAGAAATCTGTATGCGGGCCAAGAAGCAACAGTTAGAACCAGTCACGGAACAACCGATTGGTTCAAAATAGGGAAAGGAGTATGACAAGGCTGTATATTGTCACCCTGCTTATTTAACCTATATGCAGAGTACATCATGAGAAATGCCAGGCTGGAAGAATCACAAGCCGGAATTAAGATTGCAGGGAGAATCATCAATAACCTCAGATATGCAGACGATACCACCCTAATGGCAGAAAGTGAAGAAGAACTAAAGAGCCTCCTGATGAGGGTGAAAGAGGAGAGTGCGAAAGCTGGCTTGAAACTCAACATTAAAAAAACGAAGATCATGGCATGTGGACCCGTCAATTCCTGGCAAATAGAAGGAGTAGAAATGGAAGCAGTAACAGACTTCATTTATTTGGGTTCCAAGATCACCGCAAACAGAGACTGCAGCCATGAAATTAAAAGACGCTTGCTCCTTGGGAGGAAAGCTATGGCAAGCCTAGATAGCATATTAAAAAGCAGAGACGTCACCTTGCTGACAAAGATCCGCATAGTCAAAGCTATGGTTTTTCCAGTAGTAATGTATGGCTGTGAGAGCTGGACCATAAAGAAGGCTGAGCGCCGAAGAATTGATGCCTTTGAACTGTGGTGCTGGAGAAGACTCTTGAGAGTCCCCTGGACTGCTAGGAGGTCAAACCAGTCAATCTTAAAGGAAATCAACCCTGATTGTTCATTGGAAGGATTGATAATTAAACTCAAGCTCAGATACTTTGGTCACCTAATGCGAAGAGAGGACTCTTTGGAAAAGACCCTGATGCTGGGAAAGATTGAAGGCAAAAGGAGAAGAGGACGGCAGAGGATGAGATGGTTAGATAGCATCACTGAAGCAATGAGCATGAAACTGAGCAAACTCAGGGAGGCAGTGAAGGACAGGAAGGCCTGGCGCAATATGGTTCATGGGGTCACGAAGAGTTGGACACGACTTAACGACTGAACAACAACAACATGGATGGGTTTTTTTTTTGTCTCCTCTCATCTCACTTGCCAGTATGGTGGAAAGAGGGCAGCAGTTGTTGGCCCTAGGCTGCCTGTCAATAACACTGTCTGGACAGAACAACTCTTAGCATCATTGCTAAGGCTGAGACATGGATTGAAATCTGGACAGCAGGGTTTCAGACTGCAGAGTGGAAGATCCCATAATCAATAATTGAGAATGTCACAGATTTGCATAGATGCATAGTGCCACCCGGTGGCTGTTCACTGGTATGTCTTCTCTGTAATGGCATCTCCATCCTTCCTATGACCTTCTTGAGGTAACCACTGTTACATCTTTCATCTACCTCTTCACCCAGGCCTTCCATGTACATGAGCACTGAATAATTTGTTTTTAGTCTTCTTCTCCCTATTAACTGCTTTAATTTATGTGTTTATAACTGTATTTTATATTTGGTATTGTGTACAGCTTTTGTAAGCTTTGTAGCTTCTTTGCATAAGAAACCATGTAAAAATAGGACTACACACATACTTCAAAATGATTCAGAAGAAGTATTTTGGACCTTAAGTGAATCTGAACACAACACCTCTCTGCCATTTGTTTCAGCAACCCCTCTTTTTTTCAACTTCTCCACAAGCCTGGAGATGCATCTCCCCCCCGCCCCCCGAAAGTCTGGAAAATAGCAGACAGGTAATGTGCTTGTGCTAGATCTGAAGCAGTTCTTCCCAATTATTTTTAAATAGAAATGTCTTAAATAAATAAATAAATAAATAAATAAGTAAGTAAGTAAGTAAGTAAGTAAGTAAGTAAGTAACAAAGCAAGTGTGAATCTGGTCAGCGAAGAGGGACCCTATCCTTCTAAACTAAGTTTCCTTCCAGTCTCAACCACATTCAGTTTCAATAACCCTGCTTACATATTCTTCCTAATTGTGGAACCCAAACAGCCACAGTCCACAATTCATCCCTTCCCTTAGATACTATTAGACCATCCTGAGATATTATCGCTTGACAATTGAACAGAAGACGTAAGTTATTCTATTAGTCAATGTTATTCTCTCCAGGGTTTTATAGACATGTGTTGCAATGTGTCTTAAATGGATTCAACTTTTAATGCTTCAAGCAAAAGTAATAAATAAACATTTGGGAAAAAATTAAAGAATCATCAGATATAAACAAGATCATATTTAATACTAGGTAGGATAGCATGCTGTACTATAATTAGAGACATTCCTATAAAATGGCAATCTTATTATTCAGTAGATTTCCAGCATAACCCCAAATTAAAGGCAACTGAGACAAACTGCCAAATGGAGAACAGGCCATCTTACCAGATGGCCAGTAAGTATCTATACTCCTTGTGGGGGTTACAGGATGTGCAGATGGAATATCTGAACATCTGTTTGCTTTAATTTACATGCTTATGTTTTAAGAGAATGTCCCATCATTAATCCAGCACTAGATTGGATTAGCAATTTCAGGAATAATAAATACTGACTGGAAATTCACAAAGAGAATTTTTTATGCATTTGGGGGAAAAGGCAAAAAGAGAGATGGAGAAATGAATTCTAATGAAGCTCTTACCATGGAAACTAAGTATGTAAATCTTACAGAATACAATTTTTAGCTACAATTCTACGAAAAGTTCAGTTAAAAGAAGACATGGATTTAAAAGAACTCTTAATCTCTGGAAAGACATTTGTTCAAAGTTAGTATGACAGATGTTAGAAATATTATTACTCTTGGCTTTGTTTGAATAGGTCTATCAAAACTAAGGCATTTTTACAATAATTTTGTTCCATGTAAATATTCTCCAAGGGAATATGATGTTTGCCTTATTATAGAATGAGTCACATCATCATTCTTCAGGGCTAGATTTTTTTTTTTTTTCTTTTGGTACCTAAAGCAAATGTAAAAATCCCATTACTCCTAGTCTGGATTGTATTAGTTAATAATTAGTGTCCCTTTCAGAGTGTCTTGGAGCATCAAGTTGCCACATTTGACAAAGGCACAGTCACTTCAAGGTCCTTTTGTTGTCTACCCCATGCACAGAGACACCTCCACCACAGTTGGTGGCACCTCCAAATGGCCATGCTTGGTCTTCAAAAGACACACTGGGACAGGGATATGTACAATAAAAGTGTCCAATATGACACTTAAGCCTCAGCTAGCCATACTTTTCATGTAACTTTGATAAATTTTTAAGGGGGGAGGATCAAGATCCAGGTGCAAACTAATGGCTTGGTTTCAAAATGGTCATTCATGAGATCCTCAAAGGGAAGAATTTGCTTTGTAATAGCCAAGAATCGGCATAATTTTCAAGCATGATGATGAGGAGCTTGTGTGCATTATAGATCCTCCAAACAACTAGTGGAGATGACAGTATTCCAGCTGAGTTATTTAAAATACTAAAAGACGATGGTGTTAAAGTGCTGCACTCAATATGCCAGCAAGTTTGGAAAACACAACAGTGGCCACGGGATTGGAAAAGGTCAGTTTACGTTCCAATTCCAAAGAAGGGCAATGCCAAAGAATGCTCAAACTATCGCACAATTGCACTCATTTCACATGCTAGCAAGGTTATGCTCAAAATCCTACAAGCTAGGCTTCAGCAATACATGAACCGAGAACTACTGGATGTACAAGCTGGGTTTCGAAGAGGCAGAGGAACTAGAGACCAAATTGCCAACATTCGCTGGATCATGGAGAAAGCACGAGAGTTCCAGAAAAATATCTACTTCTGCTTCATTGACTATGCAAAAGCCTTTGATTGTGTGGATCACAACAAACTGTGGCAAATTCTTAAAGAGATGGGAGTACCAGACCACCTTACCTGTCTCCTGAGAAATCTGTATGCGGGCCAAGAAGCAACAGTTAGAACCGGTCATGGAACAACCGATTGGTTCAAAATAGGGAAAGGTGTACGACAAGGCTGTATACTGTCACCCTGCTTATTTAACCTATATGCAGAGTACATCATGAGAAATGCCAGACTGGAAGAATCACAAGCCGGAATTAAGATTGCAGGGAGAATCATCAATAACCTCAGATATGCAGACGATACCACCCTAATGGCAGAAAGTGAAGAAGAACTAAAGAGCCTCTTGATGAGGGTGAAAGAGGAGAGTGAGAAAGCTGGCTTGAAACTCAACATTAAAAAAACTAAGATCATGGCATGTGGACCCATCAATTCCTGGCAAATAGAAGGGGTAGAAATGGAAGCAGTAACAGACTTCATTTATCTGGGCTCCAAGATCACCGCAGACGGAGACTGCAGCCATGAAATTAAAAGACGCTTGCTCCTTGGGAGGAAAGCTATGGCAAGCCTAGATAGCATATTAAAAAGCAGAGACGTCACGTTGCCGACAAAGATCCGCATAGTCAAAGCTATGGTTTTTCCAGTAGTAATGTATGGCTGTGAGAGCTGGACCATAAAGAAGGCTGAGCGCCAAAGAATTGATGCCTTTGAACTGTGGTGCTGGAGAAGACTCTTGAGAGTCCCCTGGACTGCTAGGAGGTCAAACCAGTCAATCTTAAAGGAAATCAACCCTGATTGCTCATTGGAAGGATCGATAATGAAGCTCAAGCTCAGATACTTTGGTCACCTAATGCGAAGAGAGATCTCTTTGGAGAAGACCCTGATGCTGGGAAAGATTGAAGGCAAAAGGAGAAGAGGACGGCAGAGGATGAGATGGTTAGATAGCATCACTGAAGCAATGAGCATGAAACTGAGCAAACTCAGGGAGGCAGTGAAGGACAGGAAGGCCTGGCGCAATATGGTTCATGGGGTCACGAAGAGTCGGACATGACTTAACGACTAAACAACAACAACAAATCCCTCCTTTAGACCAGTATTTCTCAACCGTGGGAACTTTAAGATGCGTTGACTGCGACTCCCAGAATTCCCACAAATCCCAGGGTCCCACAAAGTTGCCAAAGTTGAGAAACACTGCTTTAGACTGCTCACTGTGAGTTTACTCTCAGATAAAGTAATGTAGATGATAGATAGATAGATAGATAGATAGATAGATAGATAGATAGATAGATAGATAGATAGATAGATAGATAGATAGATATACCTATCATGCTATTCTCTTTCTGGGCAAGCAATACTGTGCAGAGTGCAGGAAAAATCAGAAATAGGAAGCTAAAGAAATTAAAGGCATGACATAAAAAAAGGAAACATAGCTAAATCTAGTTTACATCTACTCCATTTGCTATACCTCTCCATTCCTTTCTATCCTTACAAAACATCTTTGCTTCCACTACATCCAAGAAGCATCTAAAACAACCCCTTTAAGAACATGTAGTGATTTCTTGGCTAAAACCAGAAGGGAAAGGGAGGGAATTCTAAGATCATTCTTTCATTTCTTCACTGCAGCAGTTTCAGGACAATTATACCAACAGATAATTAAAAACAAATAATTAAGAACAATGTACTTGCCATCTTTTCAGCACGGCATCCAAAAACTGTTTTCTCTTTGTATATCCAATCTTTAAGCAAATTATCACTTCTAAGAGGGACAGTGTTATCTGAGCAGGCTATAATATGCATTGTGCTGTATAGATCATAGGAGACCGTTTTGACATTTTGAATACTGTTTGTAGAAGTTGCAGTTGATGAATACACAACTAACAAGAGATGGAGGCTTATATAAACTCTTAATTTGTTGAAATACACTTTAGGGTAAGCATGTCTTTTTTTTTTTTTTTTAACCGAAAACAGAGACATCACATACCAAACTAGAACAAAATACTGGCTTGGAATAGGGCTAAAACTAGATATATAGTGTGATTTCTATGATGATTTTGATGTAGAAATGCAAATCTCCAAGAACCTTAATCATCACTAATGCAATTTAGTTGTCCTTTTTGAATTGAACTATATTTTGGCTGTACAATGCAATTAATCAGATCAATTGTAGACTGGAAAATATATCTGTTGAATTATTTAATACTGATCTCACACTGTATAAATCCTAAGCATTTGCAGACTACTTCATTTTGAAGGGCAAATATTTCAGCACATTTTCCATCCATTTTTAAAAATTAAAAATAAAATAAAATTCACCAGACAGACTCGGAGGAAGGCTTCACAGCAATGTTACAAGTTAGCAGATGGGGTTCATCTATTTTCACATTAAATAATTCAGTGCACTTATATTAACTGCAGGAATTTCTTCAACAGTTTCTGGAATGTCCACATGACCACCAGAGTTTCATATAGAATTTGTTTTAGTTGCTAATAAATACAAATATTTTAGGGGAATATATATTTGTAATTCAGCTAAATACTTAGTCACTTATTTTTTCTTAAACAGTGAAGTTTGAGGACTACTCAGAAGCCTGCACATAGTACTGCTTGGTTGTAGCAAAACTGTCCTGGTACTGAATGAAGATAGTTATTTGATTTTGGTCTATGTCTATACTGAGATCTTCTAACTACAATATTGATCATCAAGACTAGCAAAATCCTCCTTCTCCTCTCCTTATGTGCTAAATCCCAACCATATAGTTACCCTGGCTTCATGCTGGAGCACGGACAGGTGAACTCCAACATACTGAACCATCAGCCCCATTACCATAGAGTTTGTAGGTAAATTATGTTGTGTCCTTTTACTATTCATCTAAAGAAACTTTGCACTGTGAAGAAATTGTCTTTGCCCTTTCTCCAGGACTGCTAAAAGTGGACTATCACTATCCCCTTGAACAAGATTATTATTTTTCAAGCAGAGCCTCCTACATTATATTCTAATGCATAAAATATTAATTAAAACAAGTCCATTTTTTCAGTTCACCACAGTCCTTTATTTACTGTACAATTCTTTCCTTGGGATAAGGAGAAATATTTTACATTGTTTAGAGTGCCCTGGGTTGGCTGTGCTGAAAGTCAGTATTAATATCTTATTGATCTCTACATACACAGTATAAATACATGTGGTAATTTCACCACCTAATGAATAAACTAATTGCATTTTAAATTATATCTGCACTATGGTCCAGTGAGGCTCAACATTATGGACAATGTAAAGTTTTCCAATGTTGAGTAAAGCCTTCAAGAAATGTTTGCTTGACTTTGTATCTTAATTATTGGCACCAACAGTCCAAACACTGCAGGAGTGTCAGTTCTTTTTACATAACTGACACATACCGTATGCATTTTTATAACCACATACATTTACATACCTGTATGAGACAAGCCAATATTTCATGAAACAAGCTTGTTTCAAGTGTGTGAGGAGACTGCATGCCACAAAATCAGTATGATTTGCCTCACTGAACCCCAGAGGTTAAGGTGCTCTGCGCTGGTCCAAAGAAATTCCAGTAACTAGAAGAAACTTCTGGGCAAGTCTTGTGCATGCATAGAAACTCTTCTGGCAAATGATAGCTTTGTAAAGTAGCCCTGAATGGGTACTTGTCACAAACCTTTCTCATAGTTTGAAGTTTTGGGTAGCCTTTGTAAGAATAGGTGTACTGGATAACCAAAGAACTATCTAATACAGGAGTCTATTGCCACAATACCTACAGTTCATAAGGATGACATGAATACTGTAGCATGTTCCCAGTAACCAGCTTTCAAAGGCATGCTGCTTCTAATACTTGAAAAAGCCAGTGTAATGTAGTGTTACAGGAGTGGACTAGGGAGACCCAGATTAAAATCTACCTTCAGCTGTGGAAGCTCTGTGGGTAACTTTGAGACAGCAGCTCTTTCTCAGCTCAGCCTACTTACAGACATGTTTTTTGGGGGGGAAATGGGAACAGGGAACACTACAGAAACTGCTTTGGGTTCCAGAAGAAAAATTGGTTATACAGTTATAAATGTAATAAACATAATGTGTTGTGATCATGATTAGTTGTAATTGATACATTCATCACCCATTATTTTGTCTAATCTTATTTTAAAGCCATCTGAGATTTTGGCCATCACTACATTTTGCAGTAACAAATTCCATAGTTCAGCTGTGTAGTGAGTGAAAAAGTACTCCTTTGTACTAAATCTCCCAAAGTTCAGGATCACTAGTTGATCAGAAGGAAGCCCTTCATGCAATGAAGACAAAGGGAGAGCGAAATAGTTTCTCTACATCATGCATAAATTTAGACAACTCTGTCACGTGCCTCTTGTATTTTCAGTGCTAAAGAGCCTCAAACATTACAACCTTTTCTCATAGGAGTATTGTACATGCTGTCTGATCTTTTAGGTTGCCCTCTTCTGTAATTTTTCAGATCAACAATATCCTTTTCCTAAGGATCTTAAAATGCTACTGCCACAACCCCCCATCAAGGTTTTGGTGGTCTCTGAGCTTGGTTGTTTGCTTGCAAACATTTTGTTACCCAACTAGGTCACATCAGTGCAAGAATGATTCATCATCACCCTAAGCGACCAATATTTTCTTCTATTGGAACAACTCCCTTTCTTAGAGAATTATTCTTTACATTCCAGAAAAGAAATCTAACTGCATTCAAATAAAATTGCTCTCTTGTAGAAAAGGTTCAAAGCACCATAACAAAGCTAAAACTAATATACTCCTCAGCAGAAGAATCAGAAAACTGCTATTTTAACTTAAAAAAACAAAACAAAAACTTTTAATTCTTTCAGCCTACAATTCCATGCTGGGCTGCCATTTTTACCCAGTGACTCTCAGTTTTGCTGTCTACTATACAATTAAATTTTAGTCTCAAAACTTGTTAATTAATTTTCCCAGTGGAGTTGATCTAAGTACCCACACACTGTATTACTGTGGTGATTGGTGGATCTGAATTAGACCTTGGAAATTACCCAGTTTGGCAAAAAACAGCATTGACAGCTGTGATGCTGTTACAGAATATGCCAGGTTTTCCTCATTGAGGGTTATTAAAAATGTACTAAAGGCTTCATTAGAATTATAAATATTATCCAAACCTTTATCTCATCCTGAATGTAGAAAAATTAAAAAGGACAAACTCACCAGCTGCTGAGTAGTTTCCCCCCCCCTCTCTTTTTGCAGCAGTTGCTTTGCTTTTAATAAATGACAATTCAATATTTAGAGAGGTATACAGGTGCAAGAAGGAACTCATTTTTCTTTTAGGTTTTTCCCCCCCCTTAGTATACAAAGGAAAGCAATAAGTTGAAAGTTAAATGTAACTATTTTTGCCTACCCAAACATGATTTTTTATTTTTATTTTTCTGTCCTTGCAATGGAAATCTACAGCAAATAGCTTACTGGCCAATATTATTGTTAGATATAATCTAACAGAAAATATTATTAAAAACTGATTAAATATTGCAGACTACTCATATCAGAATATTTTCTGAAGCCTTAAGAAAGACAGAAAGGAGGTTCAGATCATGTTAGTTCTACATTCTGTATCAAAAGGATCATCAATCATTCGATATGTGATAAAAGGTGGGAGGAGATACTATGTAGTGAGTTAGCATAGTCAACATACCTGCTGATATATCAGGATCAAAAATAGGATCTGTCCATTGTGCTATGTGTAGAGTAGCATACAAGTAGGCATTTCTCTGTCGCACATTGCCCTGTAGCATACCATATGTCTCTCAAATGCTAAAGGCATTAATAACATGAGCTTTGGCAGTACATATATATTGGGATGTGTGTGTGTGTGTGTGTGTGTGTGAATAACCAGTTCCACAGTCAGCCCCTGGATACACCTTTGCGGTCATAACTTCCCTTCTACTCTTCTATTTCCTTGTCGAAAAGTCAATTTGTATCCAAGTCAATTTGATTTCTGTATACTCCATCCGGTGATATCCATGTGTATAAAGATCATTTTGGTTGTCTAAAGACTGTGTTAGTAATTATTGGATTGGCAATAACTGTTAAGTGGTTCTCCTGCTACAATCCTGTTTCTTAAGCCATACTATGTTTTCCTTCTTACTATTTCCTACTTTGGCATTTCAGTCTCCAACCACAGGTAACAAATCTTGCTTGCATGTTCTGTCAATTTCAGATTGAATTGAGCCATAAAACTTGTTAAACTCCTCTTCTTCTGCAGTAGCGGTTGGAGCATATACTCAGATAAATGTAATCTTAAAGGGTTGTCCACAAAGTTTAATTGATATTCTTTGGTCATTGACCGCGTTGTACCCAAGTACTGTCTTTGCTATTTCCTTCCTGACTAGGAAAGCAATGCTGTTCCTTCTTCGTTTTTCATTTCTTGGGTAGCAAACAGTATGATCTTCTGACTAAAGGTGTCCAATCCCAATCCATTTCAATTTGCTGATGCCTAAGATGTCAATTTGTAGTTAACTGATTTCATCTTTCACTATGCTGAGCTTTCCCATGTTCATGTTTCTCACGTACCATGTTCCCACTTGTAAGTCTGTCTTTGTAACTTTGATTTTCCTTTTCCTACATGGCAACATCAGCAACCAGACATCCCAAAGGCCACATCATAAGCACCCTTAGTACTCTGAAAGATCCTCAGTTCTTCCTCAGTAGCATGTGGAATACCATTCAACTTGAAGTGCCCATCATCCAGCACTGTACTGACAACCTCTTTGTCTGTCCAAGTGGTTTTCTTGGTAAAATACAGGAGTGGTTTGCCAGTATGCAGTGATGCTTGTGCTGTGGTCACTAAAGTGATTATCTGTCTCCTATATCATTGCTAGACCCTGGTAATATTTGGATAATATCTATACCTATGTTCCCTTCTCAAATGCAGTAGCTAGGGTGGTTGGCTTTGGTACATCTGCATGTATATTACCTAGCTATTTCACTGTCTAGAAACATTTTGCTACTAGATTACTGAAATTGTCATTCACTGCAAATAGCAAATTGAGCTGCAATTAAACAAATTAGAATCAGTCATCATTGTTTGTTCTGTCACTGGGTTACATAAATAATACCAGGAGCTTAATAGTGCTAGACAGGATTTTAAACTCTTTTGACTTACCGTACTTGTCCTGTGCTTAATGGAACCTGTATACAATCTCACAGCATGGCCAACTGACTCATAGGAACATATCTCACAAATATTATGTATACATACTTCCTTTTCTACTTTCTGCAGAACATGAGTAACCAAATGTAGTTTCACTATATTTTTGCTTGAATTTCTTTTTGGCATAATGGAACATTAAACATTTAAAAATAAAGTAATATTTGGATCAGAAAGGACCCTGACTAGAGCATTTATAATATACCATATGTATGTTTTGTGTGTGTATGCTAATTTTGGCTCTGAAACCATTTTTTGAAGTAAAATAAAATAATAAAATAGCAACATTTTATATAATAAATGCCTGTTAATGGTGGTGTCCCTTATGGACAACCATCTAAACCCTAAACTGCATTGTGCTTCATACACAATGAATGAATAATACACATATGTATTAGATCTTGGCTATTCTTATGCCCGCCATCTGATGACTCCATTATATTGCAAATGCAGCATGCCCAACCAGTGGCATGAATGTATTGTTATACAGCACTTACATCTGTGTACAATAATAGTCTCAAGTGGTCTCTCATAAACCAGTTTGATGTAGTAGTTAAGGCACTAGGCTGGAAACTGGGAGACTGTGAGTTCTAGTCCTGCCATAAGCATCAAACCAGGTAGGTGACTTTGGGCCAGTCACTCTCTCTCAGTGCTAGGAAGAAGGCAAGGGCAATCCACTTTGAAAAATCTTACTAAGAAAATTCCATGGACTTCTCCAGGCAATTGCCAGAAATTAAGACTGGACACAAACCCCCAACTCTCATAAATTGATTTCATATTTTTTGCAGACTCCAAGGATTACATCCATACACAAATAATCTGAACTCATTGTCCATTACATACTAGACTGACCGTTACATCTGTTTTTATATAGATTTTCTGCTTTGAGAAATATTTTTAAAAATGTATTATCATAACATTGCTTTATAATTGTGGCCTTTAAATAAAGTCAAACATTCATGGCTACTCATAAAAAAATTAGTGTCCATAACAATTAGTGTGCATCAGTTATTCTCCTAACCTATTTACCTTGCAATTTGTAAAACTATCATTCCTTGAGGTAAAGGGACATGTAGAACAAGAACTGCTATGCTTGGCAAGGAAAATAAATTCCTAACATTCCTAAAGTACTCTGAATGAATATCTGTTCGCAGAGAACTTCCACTTATTCCTTAAAGCTACCAAAACTTTTTTTTTTCAATTGCATGACTTGTATTACATCCAAAATCTTTTAATTTAATTTTTAATTTAATCTCTCTCACATTACTACTCATACTACTAAACATATTTATGTAGTAATGTATTCTAGCCAGGGTGTATAACATCCATGTGTATAATATTTGCTATAAATTCCAATGTTTTGCTTAGCTTCAGAACCCTTTAATATTCAGTATCATCCCACGATAACTTAGATTAAATGCAAA
Organism: Python bivittatus; assembly: GCF_059951505.1. Lineage (NCBI taxonomy): Eukaryota > Metazoa > Chordata > Lepidosauria > Squamata > Pythonidae > Python > Python bivittatus. The sequence continues at coordinate 68,082,555 of NW_028277030.1, read as the reverse complement.
TGGTGTAGCTTGAAGCAATTATTAACTTTATATTGGGATGATGAACTATGGATAAAAAGGCAATTACAGTACAGGGGAATAAAGAAGAAAAATATAAAAAATTCAAGCACAGCTTTTCAACTTGGGGTGTTAGAAAGATTTACAGTACTAGGACACACCTCCCTATCTGGTTATACAAGCGCTAACATGTGACTTAGCTCAATAGGGAAATATGCTTATGGCTGTGATTTTCTGCCTTGGGGGCCCAATATTAAGACTTTGTGCGATGAGCAGAATACCATTTAACATTTCAACAGACCAGATTTTTTTCTTTTAAATAGCCTATGAAATGTTGGAAGTGTGACATGATATAGATGTCCTTATTGATTTGGTATCATTCCATTGCTCCACCTGAGAAGAACAGGATAGCGATCAGGATGCAGTATTAAAAAATGGATTGAGAATCAAAGTTAAATAAGATATAGACTGGAATTAACAGTGTCACTAAGGAACATGCAGATTAGATACTGGTCACATAAGAAGGGAGGAAAATAGATGAAAACAAAGCTGCAAAAGAGCAACTGTAAATCCCTGAAGCCTGATCAGATAATGAGAATGTTTAACTACTTAGCCAGATTTGCCGTAGGATCAGGATCAGTGAGGTAATAGGTGGAAAAAGGACACACAGTTTTGCAATGAATCCTATTAGGAAATATTTGCAAGCATGGCAAGATCTGACAAGTTCCATCCGTCCATCTATTACAGAATAGCAGAGATATACCACAAGCCATCTGAATCCACAGTAAAGCAGCCAGATTGCAATGTATGAGGTCTACAGAAATATTACTTATGAATTAGGAAAAGAAATAAGAATGACAAACACACTGTTTTAAACATTCTTACCAGGAAAGAACATACAAGCACATATAATATTCAGGTACTTTCCATTAACACAGGATATGACAAAGAATAGAATAAGACACAACCCATAAAGCAAACCTTGTTAGGATTATAAAAACAGACAAGTCTGAAATAAAATTTCAAATACAGTGGTAAGGAGGAAGTGGCCTTCAAAGAGAACAAATAGTCATTCCAAAATCATTACAAATTTGGATGCTTTGAAAACAAATCACACAGGATACTTTGGCACAGTGTACAGAAAAGACGGATACAAAATAGACTCTCTTGGGCAGGGACGGATGTTTTAGAAAGAATCTCCAGTGTTCCAAATGTTTAGGTTATCTTAGAGTGAATGTCCAAACCTTAGTGATTCTGAAAAAAAAATACCATTAGGTCAGGACAGAAAATTAAGACTCATCTGTTCACATGGGAGCAATTTGTTGTTGCCCTTACAGTCTGATTTAAATATTTCATGGGCACCCAATTTTAACCAGGAGAAACATAGTAGTCAAGTAGTCACGACAATTGTATATAATTAAAGGCCAAATTTGGATAAAATTTGCCATGCTGGAAATTTAAATGTATACTAAATGTATACATTAAATGTATAAAGCCCAAAGAGACCATAGACATATCAGTTAGGAGACAATTATACCAAATGCTTCTTAGTAGGGTTTGCCTACTCTGGCCAGATAAAAATGGCTCCATTATATATCATGTGGCATCTAGTCCACCCTGAACCTAATCCTAATCTGAAGTGCCTGGTTGAAGGAGAGTTGTTGGGTCTGGACTAAGGTCATGGTTTGGTTTGGTTTTAGGGAAGGCAGATGATTCGGCACAAGCACGTAGGCAAAAAGGGGAAAATGCTGGAAGGTACCTGTACAGGGGCCCATATATGTCCTGGATATAGAACATAAAAAGAGGCAGGAAAAGCAAAGAAAGGGGGTGGGGGTGGTATTGCAGATGCTGCAGGAGCTGCTGCTGGAGGGAACGTCACCTGGTAACTGAAGTGGAGTGAAGGGGAGCCTGTAGGTCCAGAGATTCTGGCTCTGAGACAAGGAAGAAGACCAGGAAGAAAATCCTGGAGCAGCTTGTAAACATGCGGAAAGACCAGAAGAACAGACTGTGTCACGTTTAAGGAGTTTCAGATATTGGACTGTGGAACTGTGTGAGTTCAAGGCTTTGTCTGGCCACCAGATAGTCAGGAGACCTCACAGGCATTCCATTATCAGCCATTGAGATAAGGAGGGAAAAAAGCCGTCCAATACAACACAAGCAAAAGTGAGGGAAGGAGAGAAGTACACACACACACACACACACAGACTAGGTTTTGTAAATTATATTTTCGTTTGTATATTTTGGCTCACACTATTGCATTAGTATAAATATCTTAGTGTTTAGAATAAACACCTTCATTTGTTCAAGTGCTGCCCGTGGGGGTGTCTGTATCAGCTCCTCCCACCCTCCAACATGCATATACATATACATATATATGTACTTATATGTGCTTTTTCTTATGATTATGTTTACTGTATTCAGTGTGTTGGAGGACCCTGGAGTAAGTGATTTATGGCTATTATATAAAAGCACAGTATTGTAAAGCATTTTATCAAGCCGGCAGTAATAAAGTATTATCTGTTTTCTCAATGGATGGTGACATCTGGCTGACATTGTCTAAGCTTAGAGCTCAGCTGAGTCAGGCCTGGATAGTCTCTGGATTCAGGAATCTCAGAGCTGTAGGCTAGACTGAGAAACTGAAAAAAAAATCCCAGGAGAAGTCAATGGCAAGTTACTTCCTTATTGCTGCCAAGAATAACATGGATGTTGTCGATTCACTTTAAAAAAATCTTGAAAAACTTGCTAGGAAAAAAAGCAAAGCTTTTACTTAGTTTATACTTGAGCTTTCTGAGGTACAGAAATGCCTTCATTAGCTCAATTTACTGTTGACCATTAGCCATCACCCTGTAATTGGGTGGATTTTGTTCACTCCCATTTCATATCTGTGACAGATTTCTTTTAGGTCTTGCATTCCAATTCAGGTTTCTTTCAGTTAAAACATTAGGTTCAGAAACACCTTATTAATACCTAAATGAACGAGCATTACTCATGTGTAGATACACTGGTAAATTAAGTATTTTATTTGTCTCTATCTTTCTTTTAATCTGTGATTTTGGCTATTAATCATGAAAATGATCTAAAAATGTTGTATTGTGGCTCTTTCCTAAGAAATATAAGTTAGAGTTTCACCAAGTAGCGCTCTTAAGACTTTGCAGAAATTAATCAAAGTTTGAAGCAGGACTCAAAAAACAGGGATCATCTACTATGGTGTGTAAACTACTGCTCTTCTCACAGTCTTATGGGAGGTATCCATGTTTATGCAGCTTTAAACAATTTCAATTTCTGTCCCATTGTTTTCTTTGAAACCCATCTAAGCATTGTTTATTTTTCTTCAGTGTCACTTCATACATCTGCCTATCGTGCAAACATTTCATTATTGTATCCATCCTTTCACTTAAAAAGACAATAACTAAAGTAGAAAAGCATGTTGGCCAAAAATTAATAATTTAGCACTAAACTTATTTTTATAAAAAGCACACATTATTTAGGTTTGTAGAATCACAGCATTTAAACACTGAAAGACTTCTTTAGACTGACCCATAATTAGCCCTGAGGCACAGTTGATTTCTTGAACTATATCTCAGCTTCCCTGTTGAACTAGAAGCCACTACATTTTTAATCCTAATCCTTATAATTCAGTTCTAAACTGAAAACTAACCAAAATGCTGGGTAGCACAATTTAAATATATACTATTTATACAAGCAGCTTGTTATTGTCTTCCATCTATCTATCTATCTATCTATCTATCTATCTATCTATCTATCTATCTATCTATCTATCTATCTATCATTTAGATATTTAAGACCATTCATTCATTCATTCATTCATTCATTCATTCATTCATTCATTCATTTAATGTATGCATGCATGTATGTATGTATGTATGTATGTATGTATGTATGTATGTATGTATGTAGATTCCTAAGAGTCAACTCAACAGCAACTCTGGGAAGCTCACAAATTAAGAACAAAACCCGAGTTCTTTAAACCAGAAAAAAAGATTGAAAAAATATCATAATGGGGGGACAAACATACACCATAAACTAGTCCACATCCAGTAGTTCAGTCAGTCAAGGTGGACACAAAATTATTTGAAGATAGATAGATAGATAGATAGATAGATAGATAGATAGATAGATAGATAGATAGATAGGACCTTGCTGGCAGTTTCCTATTTGCATGAATGCAAATGTAATAGCATTATGGTTCCTGTTCCTATGGGTTCTACAACACCTCTGCCTCACACTACAGCACAGGGACCACTAAATGTAAGTTTCTTCCCTTCTGGTCTGTTCCAAGGACTTTGAACAATTCTAAGGCACAATTATTTCAAGTGTTTAGAAATGTGGCTTCTTTGTTGTGACCTGAACATGAAAGTACTCAGTCTTTGTGGGGATGAAGAAATACTGCCAATGTATTTCTCATCAAGGTGAAGAAGCAACACATTTCCACTCAAGCAAAGTGCTTCTTGTTGCTTCAAAGACTTGATTGGCAGTTCTAATAGCTGGAAGATGTTTCTGGGAATTTGCTACACATGTGCAGAACCCTGTTTCAGCTAGATTTTCAAAAATTTTGCTTCGCAGCCCCCTTACCTCATGTTGCTTCATAGTTTCAAAGGATATGTCACTCAAAACATTGTCAAACTTAAGCCTCCCTAGAAAGCTTCACAAAGCCCTAGATAGCACCTTTTCTTTTTTATGTCTTCCATGCTTCTCATGTAAAAGGGCAAATTTCTGAAGCAGGGAGTTTCTTCTAGCTATGGAAGTTCTTTATACAGTCTATGTTCCTAGAAAATCAGGATTCCAAAATCTCAGGAGAATTCTGTGGATAGAAATGGTTACCTACTGCAGACAAACTGCCCCCTATTACATCTAGAGAGTAATGACAATGGCAGTGAAGAATGGAAACAGTGCACTCATCTTGTCTCTCCCCACCTGTGTGTAGATCTAATGTGTTTTTCAGTACTTGAAGAGAGCTAAAACGTAGAATGTATTTGACTGAAATATTCATTTGAATTAAAACAAAACATTTCTTAGATGTGGAGAGGACTATCAAATGTTAAAGGATTAACATGCACCTGTCTCTCTGATATTCATTTTTCCCTATGATTTCTCAAGAATAAAAAAAAAGTAAAGAAATTACTAATTACTAAGCATATAAAAATTAGATGTTTATTTTGGAATCAATAAGCTAAGTGTTTTAAATGAGTAGAGGCACTATTCCCAGCCTGGCATGAGTGATGTAAATTAATACTGTAACAGTAAACATGGAGAATGAAGATACTATCCTGCCCTGTAAGAAAATATATCTTAAAATAGAAAATGTATTTCCGAAAACATTATTATAGCCTTGATGCAATCTGCAAAAACATAAAAAAAATAGATCACGTAATTTTATACATAAGAAGTTAAGTTATGGGACAGTTAAGTATGTAACTGATCTTCCACCCTTATAGGACAAATATTTTCTTTTTTTTTCTTGTTCCTAATTTACTAATGTGACTCATTTTAGGTAGAAGGAGCTGCAAAATTAAAACTAGGACTTCTGGGGCATGTTCTGTCATGAAATCACCTCACTATCATAGCCTCTACAGACAAACTCCAGAATCTATTTTTCTCCCTCTCCTCCACAGGAAATGCGTGAAAAGAATGTTAGAGTTGCAGTGAATGCAGTGAAGGTATTATCCAGTTTACATCACTGCTCTAAACACACACAGCCACACACTCATCTTACTTCATTTTTTCTTCTTGGAAGTAAAACATTCTAGATCATAGTATCCATGTTTTTTACTGTGATAAAGCCAGAGCCATGTGACATATTAAATGCGAGGAATATATTTAATATGATATTTGATAGATATATGTTTGCTTCATCAGGTACCCCATCTATGAAATATTTTGACTTTCAGTAATCTGAATTTGTGACTATCTATTTACATGAAAGGCTAGATTTTTTTTTCAGCAAAAAGCACATAATATTTTCACAGCTGAAGTTCCTTATTGCCAATGCCTGCAGGGCAAGTACTACTCAACTGAACGTAACTCCAATCTTAAAAACAAACAAACCAAAAAGCTTTGCATTACTACATTTCTTTTATTATTGCCTTGAATGCATATGATTAATTTGGCTTAATGTATTATGAACATAATCCTCTGCATGCCATATTATTTGCTAAAAATTAAAGATGCCCTGGGTTCAAAGCTCAAGGGCCTTCACCAATGTCTGAACACCTAAGAGAAGCTATTAAACTCTGATCCCTCACTGAATGGCTAGCAAGTCATTTTCCTATTGCTCAGTAAGATCCCATTCTACCTTTATATCCCTGGATATCTATGACCTCAAAGCACTATGCTCCTCTCAGGAATCTTCAAACTGTTTGACCCCTAAGCCTCAGATATCTCTGTTTTGCCACATTAACATATGGCAAATTACATGTCCATCTCCCCTAAGCTCCATATTTTATTCCTTTATATTCTCTTTTTATTAGGCTGCATTTGCAAGGAAAATGCACTATAATTTGCATTATAGGTATTTGTATAGATAGAAAATTGTACTACATAGATATTTGTCTCCCAATAATCCTCTTCTTGCAACATAGCCAGGTGCCAGGAAAACTGCACAATAGATGTTTGCTTCTCTGTCTCTTCTACATTGGCAAAAATTTTAAGCCAATGGTATTTTTAACTCTGTAATTGCCAGCATTTATGTAAACAGGGCAAAGATGCTTTTTAATGTTAATGCTTTAATACTAATACATCTTGTTCTTTTAAAAAATGTCTTCTTTCGTCTGTTTCTTCTACTACAGTTTAAAATCTAAACAACAGTGATCTATAACTCAGTGTATACTGTATATTTGGGTTGAAATTTCCAGGACATTCATGTATGAACCAGGACATGTAGTAATATAATATTTTAGTAACATGAATTGAATAGCTCCTCCATGAAATGTATGTTAAATTGAGCCCTACTTTTTCCCTTTTTTCTGAGACTGAAACAAGGCTACCTTGTTCACACTACCTTACTTTACAACAGATTTAGTTCCAGTGATCTGAAACCAGTTTTCAACAAGGCCTTGTCATTATATGGGATTTGGATAAGAAATCTGGATAAACTTCCAGTAAGATGGTGAAGGACAGGAACCACTCAATTGTCCCCTTAGTGGTATGCCTGGATTCATATCTTTTTAAAATATCATTCTGGCACCTACCTGGATGTGGACTGGGCTTCTGGGCCTCTGGGCCTCTGGAATCAGATCTTTTTGGCTTTCTGTTGGTTTGGAGCTGGAAGATGGGACTGAGTTTGTTACTGGCTGCTCTGGCCACATCTGCTGCATTGCCATGCCCTTAAGCTAAGTGCATTGGAACGGCTAAGAGCCGGGCATGTTGGGAGGTTCCAAGGTTGGAAGAGCAGGCTGGAGCATGCCAGAGACCAGAGGAGCAGAGACCAGAGCAGCCACACTACCATCCCTGCCCCAGGTTCTTGGCTGGTGCCACAAGCCCATCTCAAGACTTATGGTCTTGGGGGACTTCAATCTGCCTTCCCTGGGAGGGAGGACTGAGGTGGCTCAGGAGTTCATGGCCACCATGACAGCCACGGGCCTATCCCAGGTCATCCAGAGCCCGACACGGGACAATAGTCACAGACCGGATCTGGTGTTCCTGTCAGAGCACTGGCTATATGATCTACAATTGGGGAAGCTTTTGGTGTCCCCCTCGTCATGGTCAGATCACACCTTATCATTGGATTATCTAGCATGGCTATCCACTGCAAGGAGGCTGGACCCATTAGATTGGTCCACCCCTGGTGACTGATGAACCCATATGAGTTTCAGAGGGAGCCGAGGGTTGTTCCTATTGGTTTGTTCATGGTCCATCTGAAGCCTGGGTAGTAACTTGGAACAAGGGGGCAGCTGAGGCATTGGATCGGACCGTGCCAATGTGACTTCTCCCTTCTCGGGGATCCCATCACTCCCCGTGCTTTACAGAGAAGGTGAGGGAGATGAAATGGGAGAAGAGACATTTAGAGCATTGCTGGCACTCAGCTAAGGACAAACTGGACCAAACACAGATTAGAGCTGCTATTAAGGCTTACCTTGTGGTGGTAAGGGCAGCAAAGCAGCAGTACTTCTCCTCCCTTATTGCATCCGCAAATTGCTGCCCCACAGCCCTGTTTTGGGTGACATGATCCCTCTTGGGTTAAGGGGGCCCAAGGAACGTTTTGCAGGGATATGTGGAGGAATTTGCTCAGCATCTGTTGGACAAAATCACTTGGATTCACTTGCAGTTGGACGCTGGTCTTGTTGCAGGTCCAGAGGAGATGCCTAGGGTGGAGTCTTGTCTGGTTATCTGAGAACAATTTGAACCTGTTGAACCCGAGGAAGTGGACAGGATCCTTAGGACTGTGAGCTCAGCCACCTGCTCATTAGATCCATGCCCCTCCTGGCTTGTGAAAGCGGCCCAGGGAATGTTGTGTGAGTAGGTTCTGGTGGTGGTGAATTTTTTGAGTGAGGGGATTGTTCCTTTACCTCTTAAGGAGGACTTGGTTCACCCCCTCCTCAAGAAGCCATCACTGGACCCCACAATACTGGACAATTTTCATAGACTATCTAACTTCCCCTTTTTGGGGAAGATGATTGAGAAGGTGCAACAGCTTCAGAGGACCTCGGATGAAGTGAATTATCTGGATCCTTTTCAGTCAGGATTCAGACCTGGGTATGTAATGGAAACAGCATTGGTCGCGCTTATAGATGATCTTTGGCATAGGCAGGATGGTGGTTGTGCATTCATCCTTGCCTTACTTGACCTCTCGGCAGCTTTCAATACCATTGACCATGGTATCCTTATGGATCAACTCAGAGAATTCGGGGTGAGTGGCATGGTGTTGTGCTGGTTCATCTCTTTCTCCAGGGCTGATTCCAGCTGGTGGTGATTGAGGAGGAGAGATCCCACCCTCGGCCCCTACTGTGTGCAGTGCTGCTGGGGTTGGTGCTCTCTCCTCTCCTATTTAACATCTACATGAGACTGCCATGGGGTTTATCTGCCGCCATGGAGTGAGGTATCATCAGTATGCTGATTATACTCAATTGTATATCTTTGCTCCTGGTGAATTAAGTGATTCTGTGGACATTTTATCCCAGGCTGTGAGGGTCTGGATGGGGAACAATAGGCTTCAACTGAACCCTGCAAGATTGAGTGGCTTTGGGTTTTGGGTCACTTGTTTTGTGAGATAGGCAGCTATATAAATTGGACAAATAAATAAATAAATAAATAAACAAACAAACAAACAAACAAACAAACCTACATAAACATCCCAAGAAATTTGAGGAGGTTTGCAGAGCCCCTATCCCCATCACATATAGGTAGCTGGTTTTGCTTTCCTATATATTCCTGCTCTGAGCAGGGTGTTATGTTCTATAAATTTGTGTCTACATCCAGTTAACAACAACAACAAAACAACAATGAGGGATCATACAGGAAAACTATTTACTTATTTAATTTCTATAATAATTCCATTTAATTTTACAACTATTCCATGATGCAGTAAAGATAGAGAACACCAATTTATTAATATTCACAGCAGCAATTAATATACCTTCCTGCTGTTTTCAGTATTTGTATACCACATGCAGACGTATTTCTGGCTTAGCGGTTCATAATTTCCAACAAAGCAACATTTCCAAGAAGTGTTATATTTCCTAATATTCCCAAACAAATTGATAGCAGTCCATGCAAAGTATGGCACATTATCATCCGTTCTCTTCAATAATATACTTTATTTTCAGAGTTCTATTCATTACTCGTTCCCTAGGAATTTTAAAAAACCTAGCAATCAAAACATAGCATCAATTATAAAGTTCACTGGATGACCTTGGACAGATATTATCTTCCAGTTCAGCCTGCCTCACAGGACTGTTATAAGGATAAAGAGGAAAGGACCACGTAGGCTGTTCTGGATTCCTTGGGAAAAGGGTGCAATATAAATAGCAATTGCACTAGATATATTTGAAAACCTGATTACAAATTGGGGTGGGATAATTTAATTTATTTTTATCTCTCTGAGGCAGAACGGATGGACTTTAACCTCTCCTGACTCTGGATTCAATCTGTTTTGTGATGTTTTCTTACTGTATTTCTAGCTGACCTAGCCTAAACAACTAATTTATTTTATGGGAAAGATCAGTGAGTTACTTTCTTATACTTCTGCCCCAACCACCACCAATCATCCCTACTACATCCAGGAAGAGGCAAAATTGTTCTCCCAAATTTTAACCCATCCTGGGTGAAAAACAAAAAAGTTGCAACTATCTGCTCCTCTGCTATATTAGAATAGAAACTCTGTATTTTATTCTTCTGAGTCCATAACGTAGCAATATTTCTTTCCCCAGCCTGCTGAAATGATCTGCCCTGAAACTTTAAGGATTTGGGGTTCAGCACTATTTTACTTGCTATTGTTGCATATGGATAATAGGCAAAAATCAAACCTTTCTACTGATTAAGTAAGATGCCTAATCATATGCCTGAAAAACATAATATGTGAGAACAAAAACATGGGAAACAGCATCACAAGAAAAAAACACAACAGACCACATTATTTTGAGCTGCCTGGTTGATAAAACTCAACTCCACAGATTCTGACTTTTTAATATGCTTCTAGGCATACACTCAAGATTATTTGGCACATACAGACATACATACCAATCACTCTATTGCCCTTAGGGGTAAGCAGCACTATGCAAAGCACATAAAAAAATTAAGAATTAATTAACTAAGAATGAAGAAATAGCAAGCAAAAGAAATTAAAGAAATGAGATATGAATAAGAAATACAGACTAAGTCTAGTTTACATCAACACCATTCATTGTAGTTCTCCATACTTTTCTAAGTTTACAAATACCTTTGTCTCTACCACATCTACATCCTGCTTCATACATCAAGATTACTTGAGAGGAATACTATTTATTATGATATATATTAATAACTTTTATTTCACATTCAAGATAAAATGCAACCTAATATATGTATACTCAGCAATAAATCCCACTGAATATTCATTCATTTATTTAATCAAATTTTGAGGCCACCTGACTCCACAATTACTCTCAACAGCTTATAGGTAAAAAAAAAAAAAAGAAACATGGAAAATATACTCAGCTGACCAAGAAAACAGAATCAATAGAAATTATAATCTCCTTACAACAAAAGGGAGCACCACAATCACCTTGTCCCCAAGGGCTGGGAAATTCCAGATTTTTAACTGTTTCTGAAACAGCATGAGGCTGGGAGTCACGTAAATGTCTGGGGGGACATTGTTTCAGAGGGTAGGTGCTGCAACAAAGTGTTCATACATCTGGAGTCCCACAAGGTTACATTGCTTAATTGACAGGATCCTGAGCTCACCAATCCTGCTAGATCGCCCTGGGAGGGCAGAGAAAAGGACTTTAAAGGTGATAACTACCACCTTGAATTGCACCCTGAAGCCAACTGGTAACTAATGCTGCTTTTGAAGCATTGGGGTCAAGTGCATATAATGGGGCACCCCCATTGCTGCCCATGCTGCTGCATTCTGTAGAGCATATTACAATAATCCAGTTATGAGGTGTCCAGGACATGGGTGTCAGCCTCAGTAGGTAGGCCAGACCAAGAAATCAACTCCACCAGAAGGCTAGAACTACTCTCATTGAGATTGGCTATAATAACAGAATCATGCAAGTCTAATTGTGCTACACCTCTTCCTCCTTCTTATAGTTCAGTGAATTAAGGAAGTGTCTGAGCTGCTTATGAACACGATGTGTCTGTTGTGGACTTGAGATATCTTTTATCCTTCATTACTTTGGTAATGGAGTTTGTCTATCCGTACTATCCCTAAGTCATCTTTCCTACTCTCTACTTTGAGTCATTGTCTGAAGGGGCTCCTAATCCATAAGAGGATGCAGCTGGCATACCAGTTGTACTCCCTCAGATTCAATAACTCTAGGTAAATAAGAATAAGTAAGTAAATACCTTTAGGTAAATAGATACAAGACTGAGGGCTTTATACAGATTTGTCTGAATGAGGCCAAGTACTTAGATATCTAGATTTAAGCACAAACATCCAGGATGTTTTGGATGAACATCTCTGCTCGCTCTCTTAGCTGAATTACACTGTGCTATATTTGCCCACAGGCTCTTCTAATCCATCCACCCAGAGATAACAGTAGAGCTACTGATAGCTTATGCTGAAGTGAGTAAAGAACCAGTGTTGACTTTCTTTCAACCCCACTTAACCTGTGAATCTCTGTTTGAATGGGTAAACAAATTACCAATCAAAATGATTATGTGGATTATCTCTCAATAACTGATTACGTAAAGAGGTGCTAAGAACATGGATAACAGTATCGTATTTATTTCCTTCTAATCTAGAGCAACAGAGTGCATGCTCAGTTGGATTCTATGCCCAAATCAACTGGTATCAAGAATCAAAGCAGTATAACCTATACAGATGTTCTGTCCTTGGAGAGGGTTTGCAATAACAATAGATTAAATTTAATTAAATCAAATATTTAAAACATAAGATATGGCTGACCAAACATAATTAAGTCTATTTATTTGATTAATGTCAAAGTTAGCTGTTGCCTGAAACCTATTGCATAAATTAAAATATATGCATATATTTCCCCTTGCTATAAACAAACAAAAATAATTAAGAAACTCCTTAGGGATGAGGAGGTAATTGGTTTAACTGTGCACGATTCACCATTTGAAAGCAAAGGACTTGGCTTCCCCCTAAACTAGAAGTAAGTGGCTAGTTTTGCATTTTAGTTTTTACAGCAGCATTGATGCATAAGTTTGGTTTTTAAAATGTAAATGATTCCATGAACTCAGGCAGGAGGAACCTTATTGTATACAGTAAGGTGTTTCATTCAAAAGAGGAAATGATTTTCTGACACATCTTTCCACATCTAAAAAAGCAGTTGTGGTGTATGTTTCACCTACTCTGTGAAATGGAACAGCATAAATGTTCTTCTCATGAGTTTCAAGATAGGGCAGGCCTGAAGAGACCTCAGAAGACACCTTAGCCTGGCTCACAGACAGAGCCTTCTAGCCAGAATGGCACTACAGGAGCAGTCTTCAGACTCAGAAAGTGGGAAGCATTTGGTGTGCAAGCCTAATCTAGACTTCCACAATTCTGATCTGCGGAGTTCTGGCTGGGAGAGCCATCCCTGCATTTTTGTGTTCCAGCCAAAGGACTTGCAATCATGGCTCTGCTCCAGCCATCTGGAAAGCATAGGCTGTCCAAAAGGTCATCAGTGTAGGGGCCTCACTGGAGCTGTTACAAAGATGGCTTGTCTCCTCCAAAGGGCTTGCTTCCCTGGGAAATTTGAAAGAGAGCAAAGAGAATATTACTTTGGCCACCCTGGGTTTTTCAAACATGGTTCATTTTCAGCCCCCTCTGCTTTCCTCAGTGGGGACAGCCAAATAAGGCACTATGGCATTTTGAATGCCTCAGGCTTTTTGGAGTGTTGAAATAGTTCTTTATGGCAGCCAAGTGATGTCAGGTCAGCACAGGTTTGTCCCGGATCTACTAGCATGATCCATCTTTTCTGGGCCCAGTACCATTCGCTAAGTATGTTTCAGAGCAAGTCTATGACCTCAAAGAAAGGTGCTCTAATGACAAGTATACACATGTAAAAATACAAGAAACACATCTAAAAATTGTGCTATGAGAAAAAGGAAACTAAACCTTTAATGTAGACATTGTAGGAGGAGAGCCAAGTTAGTCTAGGGTGGCAAAAAATCAGGAGGATTCTGGGAGCACCTTTTCTGACTACCAATTTTTATTAAAAGGCATAAGTTTTCATGGGCTGCAGCTTACTTAATCAGATGCACAGAATGGCTAGACTACAATAGTCAGAAAAGATGTTCCCAGACTCCTCCTGATTTTTTACTTTTAAAGTAGGTCTCACTGAACATGCTTTTGGCTCTGATTACCAGCTTCTCATTTTCTGTGTTTTCATTTTAATTGTCAGTGGGAAGGCTGCCTCAAACTAGAATTCTTAGAAACAGATTTTTTCCCCCCATTTCATTTTTAAATGACCCATCAGCAATAGCCCTCCAAGCTCAAATTGTGCTTTCTCCCACAATTCTGGATTCTATTAGCTTTACTTTTGGAAAATGGAAAAAAACAATTCACTAATAAAATGAGATTGCATTCTCCATATACTCAGCACAACCTTTGCAGGGAATATTCTACCAAAAGTGTCAATAAAAACACATCAATGCACTAATGCCTAATAATGCATGGATGCATCTACAGATTTCTGTTCCATAACTGACCCAAAGAAAATTTTAGTTCTATATGCTGGAATGTGTTTTGGTGAGAAATGACCCCAGGACTGGCAAGACAGAGCAATAAAATTTCATATCCTATTCATCACCACAGAAGTAGGAATCCTGGAATTCTAAGGGCATTGTCTAAGATAAATGTATGAGAATCAGACATGTTTGGACTCCTGTGTCCTATGAAACTAAAAAAGCAAAGACAATTGTTATGTCAATGTGTGTGTGTGTGTGTGTGTGTGTGTATGTGTGTGCGCGCGCGCTTGCATGCATGTGTGCATTCAAGTCAGTCTTGACTCCTGGTAACTGCCTGGAGAAGTCCCTGGAGCTTTCTTGGCAAGGTTTTTTGGAGGTGGCTTGCCATTGTCTCCTAGGGCTGAGAGAAAATGACTGGCCCAAGGTCACCCAGCTGGCTTTGTGCCTAAAGCAGGAGTAGAACTCAGGGGCTCTCAGTTTCTAGCCTGATGTCTCAACCACTACAGCAAACTGGCTCTCCTTATATCAATTACAACATTTTATTTATTAATTTGTCTTGGAATTCATGGACTGTAGGCAGACAAATGCAAAATTCTTCACAAATGCATAATGTCAGAATGAGTGGGAAAGCAATCAAACACAACAAAGCTGTCCTAGTAGATTTTGAAACAACAGAAACAATCTGTTGTTCCCTCCCCTTCTTACCTTAAGACCATTACAATCAGAATCTAAAATCACCTAATTGCACTATTGGACCTGTCAATGTTGCTGCACAATTGCTGCAATTGTTTTTGTAAACACCCTTTTAGCAATCTTCAATAATTAGCTTATTTTATTCTTTAAATGTTCTTTTATGTTACTGACATGTTTTAAAGAACAGGGTTTTATCCACTTTTATTACAATCAATATAGATATCTTGCATATCTCGTAAACTGCCCTATATCTTCTGTAAAACCAAGCTAAAAGTTTTTTTCAATAAAGAAAAAGAAATTATAGTGCAATCACTTAAAGGATGTGAATGTCAACAACTTCCTCTTGTACAACTGACGTTCATATGATAAGATAAAGTCTCCTTCAAGATCAGCTTAGCTCCTGGTGACTTCATGGATACATCCTTGTCTTGGCAATAATACAGAAGTAGCTCAGAATCAAGTCCAATGCTGCACAAGGAGACATCTGTTTTCAAATTAGAGTTTTTCTCCTTGTCTTTCTAACTCTCCAGAGTAGTTTGTGGGGATAAAGAAGAAGGGGAAAAACAGGAAGGAATTCAGTCTGCCAGAGGTATTCCTCCCACACAGAGAAAGTCACTGAGTAATCCAAACCTAAAGCATGTATTAATCTGAAGTTCTTATAAGAAGGATTTTAAATTTAGTTAATCTAGACTAACAGTTTTGTTTGGTTCAAAGGTAACCCCGAGGGCTCTTCTTCATGAGTGTGTTCATATGCTTTTCTCCAATCTGTGAGGCGGCAGAGAAGTGGGTAGGATATCTGGGGTGTCCTCATTACTGATCCCTGTTCTGCTTCAGCAATGAGGCCTGAGACTAGGGCTCTCCCTACAGATTTTGTAGAGGAAGGAAAGCAATCGCTCAATTCCCCTGGTGTCGAACAAAAATATGTACGAGATAAGGTATTGATTGTAATCAATAAACAAATATGAAAATGCCAAGATCAATTGTTCCAAATTATTTATGTCTTGATGTACCCGATTCTTCCACTTGGACTCTCTCAATACACTGTCAGATGTCTGGAGATTCTCTCTCTGTCTTAGAATGCCACAAAGCTGCCATGTGATATCAAAATATGAACAGAGTTTTTCTTCTTTTCATTGTATCTCTGAGGTCCTTATCTGTACTTCACTTGTCAAAAATTTCAAGAAAAAGTCAGTGTGATTTGAATCTAGGAGTTAAGAGCTGGTGGTATCTCCCAAATTTTGTAACTTAACAAATAGGAGCAAAATGATTTTGATAATTTTAAAATTTGTCTGGAAAGAAACATGTTTTTGAAAATTAATATTTTTCTAGCTACTAATCATGATAAATGAGAATTGTATACCAGCAAATAATTAAACAGGGAGTAAGACAGAAAATTCCTCTTCAACTAAACAAAAAAAGATGCTTCATAAAAATTTAGTATTAGAAATAGCTTGCTAATAACACCTAGCCAGCCATGACTGGACTTAAAAGAAACTAAGTGGAGTCAGACCCAGTTAGTACTTGGATGAGAGACTACCAGGAAAATCTCAGAGCTGTAGGGTAGATTGAGAAGTTGAAAAAAAAAAAATCCTGAAAGAAGGCAATTGCAAATCACTTTACCATTGTTGCCAACAAAAACTACTGAACAGGTCCATGGAACAAGCTCAACTTGAGAGCACCTCTGCCTTTATCTACCAAGTCTATAAATGTCTATAAATTCCTTCTAGAGTGTTAGATTCTGTGTATAGATGAGAGAGGATGTAAGGACCTTCAGTTAGATTGTCTCATCAAATATTCATAATCTCTTGTTTCATAAATCCAGTTTGGAATTAAAAACTTTGAATTTGTATCAGCTCTGCTGAGATAAAATATTAAATCTTAATTCATTCCTGAAGGCTCCAGGTTCTCTGCTGGAGAAATTCCATTTATGTGGTCACTAAAAGTTGCCACTGACTTGATGGCACATAATCAATTACAATTCAAATCTTTTTGATTTTGAAATATTTATTTTAAAAAAAACTGAAAAAATTATATTTAATTACAGTACAATTATTTAAGTGCTTAAATTATATAAAAAAAATAGGGATGTGTAAATCTGTCAACTTCAGTTCTTTAATTTTAAGTTAGCATCTGTCCTATGTAAAGATATGTCTTTTCATGATAATCAACAAGATGGCTTAACTGTTAATAATATTATTTATTAATAAGTAGTAAAGCTATTAAATATACCAGTTTATTTTTTTAATATCAATCACAGTTTCCTAGTCCTTAAAGAAACAGTTCTTCAAAAAGAAAGACTGACACTTTTACTATATTTTCATTTGTCCTAATATACGCATATTTGTATGTACTATTTTCCCTAATAAACCATTTTTTGCAAGAGATTCTCCTGATATAATGAAGTTTGTTATGTACTATTCCGAATATGCAGCCTAAAAACAAGTAACTCCTTTGATTCTGCATAATGGGAAAAATCAAATCAATGTCCTTAGGATAATCACTGATTTGCAGAACTCAAACAATTAGTGTGAAATCCTTTATGTTAGGTATGTTATCAGAAAGGGCAACAAGACTTTTGTTCTGTTTATTTCCCACGCCACAGGAGAGCTTTTACCTTTGGTCAATATAATGTCTCCCCACCTTCCCTGTTAGAAGGAAGATTTCATAATGTTCCTTGCAAGAAACTCTTTGTCCATTTCTGTTAGAGGAAAGAAAAAGAGTTTCATATATCCTCTGGCAAACTGAATTAATAATACCTCTCTTATTCCACAGCCATGCTAGTTTGGAGGAAGACTTTATTTGCCCTCTCTTAGCTGATAGATCACCAAATATCTCCAGAAAGGTCGCTCAGTTTTTTTTCAATTGCTATTGCTTTTACCCATTGAATTGCCTAGCAATCAGGATAATTTGTTTTTCTTTCAAATTGATTTGCATTTTATGCATATATTGTATTTCTATATTTTTGACTGTTTTTAACATGTGCCCTTTTTGGGGTTGGTATATTTTGCTCTTTTTAAGTTCAATGAAATAAAACAATAATGTCTTTAGTTATTAATAGGTATGGAGAAGGCAATTTCATCAGGACCACCATGTGTTCTGGAGAGGATTAATACTTCACTCCCTAGCTAAAATCCTGATCTCCCCAAGTACTGCAGTTAGTTTTAGAAAATGAAAGCTCTGCCAGTACCAGGTGACAGCTCCACCTATTGAGTCTGCTTTTCTTTCTGAGCTGTGGCATCTCTAATGACAGCTATTATAGAATCACAGAGTTGGAAGGGGCCCTTTGGGCCATGACATTCAACCCCTACTCAGTCACAAGAAACCAAATTAAAGCCCTTCTGATACACGGCTGACCAGACAGCTAAGGGAGAAGCTGACATGGTACTCAGAAGCAGGGCATTTATAAGAATAGAAAGCTGTAGTGCTGCAGAATATGTGCTGCCAAGTGAGCAAGTGGGAAGCTGAGGTTACCTATCTGTTTCTAGGGACAGTTTTAGCAGTCAAAGTTGGTGAAATATAGACAGCAGGCAGAGGTTTACAAAGAGCTTGAAAATGAAAGAAGGGATGTAAAATGTCTGTGTTGCAACCAACTCCCACACAATTAAAAGTACCGTTACTTCCTGCTTCAGGAGCAGGAGGGAATGGAAACTGCAGCCAACCCCACCTTAATGGTGACAGACTTTGTGTTGCTTCAGTATCAGCTCTGGACCTCAGTCCAGACCAATGTACCAGCCATCCATTGAATGCTTGGAGGAGCATCCATGGAGTGATGAATCTCCTGCTGGCTAATGGAAGGAGGGGGTAATTGACTCATGGTAAACCTCTGATGTTCTCAGTATTCCAAGGCCAGCAGAAGTGAAGATAAGTGCTTTGGAGGGATTGGGAGGTTGGAAGCTGGTGAAAAGTCCTCGAGATGAACTAAAGTTAACTTCCAATAATTCCAGGGCATTCCATTATTTAATTCTGACAATCTAATGAAAACAATTCAGTAATGGATAATCTCCCCACCCCCACCCCCACCAACTTGAGTCCTAAAGCAGTCCCAAGAGGCAGTGAGAAGGTTTTGCTTTGGGGGGGACAAGGAGTGCTTCACCTAGAGCTTAACTGAAACACCCCTTCAACACTCCCCACATCGCTCATTCATCCACTCCTTGTCACACAGCAAAGGCCTGCCATCTGAGCAGCTCCCAGAAAAATTATCTACTGGTGCAGAGATACATCAAAATCAAAATGACTTTTACTTGAATCTTAATTCCTGAACAGGATGGATGCAATCTCAAGTTTCCTTTAATGGGCACAAGGCACTCATGAGAAAACAGGTTACATAAGAAAACACAAATCTCTAACTTTCAGTTAATTCTAGTTTTAACTGCACAAGCACACTCCTCTGCTCTAGAAAAGGAAGTGAGACAGCAGCTAATTGCTCATAATATGTCCTGGATTTTAATTATAACCACTATATCTGGAAGAAAAAATTCAGACATGACCAAGTATTAGAATTTTCTGTATCTGTTTGCTGCCATCTCAAGATCATCTGGATTTTTTGGGCCCAGATCTAGTAGCTCTACTTTCCTTCCTTGATTAGCTTCAGAGAATCTCACAAGCTCTGGGCAAAATGTACAAGCAATAAGATCATCTAAATATCATGATCTATAATTCAGCTTAATCATGGCAATAGATGTGCCAACTGGATCCAGTTCTCTGGACCTCAGGGCCTTGATACAAGTGATGGACTCTGAACTAAACCATGGGTAATATGTAGCCTGAAGCTCATTTAGTTCCTAGATGTGTTCAATGTTGCATACTACATTTCACTATCAAAATCATTCATCTGAACAGCCTTCTAACAAAATCAAATGAATCCATTTAAATTGTAACTTTAATGCAAAGTGTTTCATGCATTCATCTATAGCTATATTACCAAAACACCATTTTTGTACCTACTTTTTGAGAGATGCTATGTTAATCTGCTAGGTTTGCAATAAATCATGGATAACTGTTTCACTAGCAAGAAAATGATCCCAACTCTTCTTTGATTGATGTTAAATTTAACTCATAATTTCTAAAGGTGGCTTTAAGGCCACTGACCCACAGTGCATTTATGCAAAGTAAAATCCAATTTTCTAAGTGGATTTTCAAGACACAGCTACACAATTATGGCTTTAACAGTACAGTTATGAAGAAAGATATACCCTGCCTATTCTCCTTTCTATTCATGAAGGTGTAATTATGAATTTGGGGTATAGAAATATTGTATTTGGAACAAATACAAGAATGTTTAAATACTTTTCATCCCAGAACACTAACAGTCAATAAAAATGGGATATATCAACTGGTTTTGTGGGTGTGTGTGTGTTGTTGTTGTTCTAAGTGGACTCTTTCTGTTCACTTCCTTCTAATCAAATATCAATTTCATCTTTTTTTATGTAATTTCTATATTTTTTTGGATGCAGCAACTACAGAACTCAGAATTACAATTCTGAGCATTCCATTATTGTCTGCAACATTTCACAGCATGTATGAAATGTCATGAAAGGAGGTTGTCTTAAAAAAAGAATACGTTCTCAGAAAATACTCTCATATTTTTCATATAAACCTGAGATCCTATAGACCGGATGACAAATGTAGAATTCGGTGGAAACTTATTGGAGAAAAGCAATATCCTAATCTTATTTTAACTAAGAATAGAGTGGACTTCCATTGAGATGGCAATGCAGGAGACTCTACGTATGTGAGCACCATCTGATAATTTTCAATTTTATAATAAACATTGAGTAGTTTTTTAAATTGAAGCTTTCAGCATCAGTATCAGCTGTAGTTTGACTGCGACAAGCTAAGTTATTACAGAAATGTGGTATGCCAATAACAAAGAATGTAAACTAGAGGTGGAACTCCAAGTGTCTTATCTCATAAAAACTTATTTTAGCTCTCCCAACTATAATATACACTGCCAATTAGTAAAGCTGAGAACACTTACTGCAGGAGGATGGAAGAAAGATTAAGAACAGTATTTTATTTCTCCCTGCTTACACTTGTTTGCTTCTTTGCAACAATATTGGGCAATCATTACAAACAGGATTATTGGGAAGGGAAGGGAAGGGAAGGGAAGGGAAGGGAAGGGAAGGGAAGGGAAGGGAAGGGAAGGGAAGGGAAGGGAAGGGAAGGGAAGGGAAGGGAAGGGAAGGGAAGGGAAGGACAGGACAGGACAGGACAGGACAGGACAGGACAGGACAGGACAGGACAGGACAGGAAAGGAAAGGAAAGGAAAGGAAAGGAAAGGAAAGGAAAGGAAAGGAAAGGAAAGGAAAGGAAAGGAAAGGAAAGGAAAGGAAAGGAAAGGAAATCAATGGAGGAATCATATAGTAGTAAGAACTCTACTAAGAGATTTGGGGACATAACAATGAAAATGCAGGAGGGTATGTATTCAATGGCAGCCAATTTGTTGAAGTCCACCACCAACTACCCCTAGCTGCTTTAGATGAAAAGGGTTTGAATTACCATGCACTGAATTAGAACACTGACTATTGATAATGAGTTGCTTAATTGAATCAAAAGTGGGGATGTCAGCAACCATTGTAAACCAGCCTGTGAAAGTAATCATGGGAATTAGTTTTAGTTTCAAAAAGGTGTTTGGGGCTAAACTAACTGCCCCTGTCAGCAATATCTCTTCCTACCAACAAAACAGATAGAAGATGAATGAGAAGCAGAAAGGAGTAGGAAAAGTTTTCTGACTCCATCAGTTCTGGTGCTGACAGCTATTGGGCTACCACAGATTTTTAAACTTAAAAAAACAATCTGGGAAAAAAAACACAGGGAAGTGAAAACATCCCAGACTCCTTTTCTTCAGCTTAGAAGACTTCAGAAATGAGTGCTGTCTGGTTCCCTGATTGATCATGTGCAGTTGGAGGATGCATTCAGTCAATTAAAGTGGGAGCAAATAATTCAGTTCTTTAGTGTGAACAGAGCCACTAGGTAGCTCAAGGCTACTGAGTTGATAGTCAGCTGAGATCTTGGCTCCAATCCACATTAGAAGTCTTCAGCATTTCTATGTAGCCATGATGCTGAGGTAGAATTCCATGTTTCTTCTAGAGCTCTAATCTTCTAAGAATGGTATCAAACCGACATCTTCTATCCTACCATCCAAAGTGTTTTACAGTCCACCAATGCCAGTGTTGTACATAAAAAGATGCAGATTTCCAATTTAAATGAAGAATCTTAGGGTAAAGAAGCTGGGAAAGTTTAAATAGGAAAGTTCCTAGCTCTTAAGATATATCATAACACAAAACTTTCAACCCAGCAATCAGTAATTTAGATAACTTGTGCCCTACAGAAATTGTTTATTATGGTATGTTTATTAAAATATCTGAATTTTCTGAAAAGCCTTTGGGGATTGGCTGGGAACCCATCAGTATTATCAGTATTATATCATTATTTTGTGTTCATAATTATTATTTTATTTTATTTTGTACATTACTCGAGTTTATCTGGATGGAGTCAGTAGATATATATTAATAAATAACCTGTGTTTTCCAATAAAGTTAGCAAACTATTTCTACAACATTCAACATAATATAATAAAAATATTTTATGGATTATTGTGATGTTGTTTTCAGAGAATCAAGTCTTATTCAGGGAAAGGAATTTGCTGAATATTACAGGCAGAACAATCCAGAGAATTAATATCATAGCAACTAGAAACCAGAAGTAGAATTTAGGTTCAAATATTTCGAAAACAGTTTAAAAGCAAGAATAAACATTAGCCAACTAACAGGAATAATTCAATATTTGACATGATTGATTGAAACCTAACAAAGAGCCCTATTACTCATTGAAGAGTTTTACTGTTTCAAATGTTTCTAGCAAAAGATTTCTGGACAAGTCTACACAGCTTCATTAATCCCTAGAACATAATCTAGGCTGCATTTTATAATAAGAATTTCACTAGCTTTTTTTAGTGCCAAATGCTTGGCACTTCAAGGAAAGGATGGGAAAAGGCCACTTTCATGAGGGAGCTTCAAGTTAATGACACACTTCTTTAGAAAGAAAACATACATGAAGAGATCTTTAAAATACAGCAAATTGCTGGAAGCCAAGAGTTTTACTAACTTCCTTAAAAAGTCCATCTGCTCTGAGGCCCAAGAGACAACAACAATGAAAGAGGGAGATATGGAGCACAGAAAAAAAATAATCTTTGTGAAGCATGGATCTGTGGGGCTAGTTCCCCTTTTCTACCCCTGTGCAGAATGAAATTGGTGAATTATTAAGTGTGCTATTTGTTGGGTGACTGACTGTTACCTGCAAAATACCACTCATCTTCTTGAGGCAAACTGAAAGCTGACAGAGTTGAGCCAATTAAGACTGACAGTCTCCTCAATGAGTTGTGACCTATCAATGGTAAGAGCTTATTATGATGATAAGTGCACCCATCTCTCAAATGAAAGGCCAAGTACACATTTCAGCAGTTTTCCTGAATCATGGACCATTACCTCACAACTCTGGATTGACAGGAGAAACAGTAGCATAGGCACACAACAAGCAAGAATAAACACAGATGACTGTTTTACCAGACTGAATATATTTACAGCATGTGTGCACGTCTGGGTGTATGTGCATGAAGGATTTTTTTTTTCTCCTTAATGGACCTGCCTAAGTATTCCCTATTTTTACTGGCAAGATAGCCACTTGCAAATACTTATACATTCACACACAGGATACATGTTTCTCATGCCGAACAAACACTGTGCCTATCCCATGACACATCTGGATGGATTTCTGATCCAGATAATTTTAATTTTTCCAGTGTAAAAGATACTCAGCATTTGATAATAGTAGAATACACTGCTGCTGATTTGAAAAGTATGCTTTGCTTCCTTTTAATCCAATTAGTGCTGTCTCTGAGATAATATACAGGAAACGTGAAAGAAAATGGGATTAGAAGATGTTTTCCTCATGGTTGGAATAAATTACAAGATTTATGGACATTTCAGCAAAGGAAAGAACTTTTCAGGACCCCATTTTCTACTTGCAAGAAAAGTTTCTATATAGCAACCAAAATCCAAGCTATTGTTAATTAGGAAATCAGCTGGAGTTGTTTGCTTCTTTTTATATGGTTACTAATGAATATGATTCAGTAACAAACACATTTATCTTCAAATTGAGGCTGAAGACCACATGTGTAGGCTCAAGGACAGATCACCTACAGTTAATCTACAATGCCTCTGTCTGTTAATAACTAAAATGCTAATGTTGATTCCTCCATAAATGTACAGACCAACGTACTTGGCCTGTGCAAATCATTTAATGTGGCTGGATCCTCTCCTTGAAGCTATGAAGCAGTCACAGCTACTATGAGATCTTTTGGATATGTGTGGCAATGCACAAAAGACAATTCTGCTAGGATAGCTGGTGAAGCATGATCTCTCTCCCCCTTCCTCTCTCAAATACATATACACATCCTTAACTTGCTTACACAATGGCCTGGAGAAGTTAAGAAAACCTGAGAAAGTCAAAGGACTGGCTGGGTCTTATCCATGCAAATCTTCACAAAGCAAGGCCTTTCTCCTATCTGCCTGATCGGTTACGTGTGTATATTTTGCACACAAAATATATACACTTAATTATAAGCATCTTATTACTCCTTATAACACTTATTTGCCTCAACTTATTACAGTACTAGAGAACCAAAGACTGCTAGGTTATTTGTTTATGTCTCTGTTAAAAGATTTTATTTGTATTATTGAATCCTACCACATGGGAGAAAATGCTATGTCTGGCCCTAAGAGGTGTGCAGTGCTCTTATTTTGCTGCCTATAGGTAGACGAAAAAAAAAAAAATCTAAGTCCTCAGGAAATGTTAGAAAAGAAACCTTTTTTTTCTACTGGGGCACTTTTGTTTCAGGATTCCTGCCCTTTGTTTTTCTTCTTACCATGCACCCTGATTCTCCATCCCATGGATTACAAACCATAGCTGGTTGAGTGAGGAAAAACAGCTAGGTTATTCTTTATTAGGGCCAGCTTGCAAAGCCAATAGCAGGGATCTTTGTATCCAGTTCTAAGTGGTCTTGAGAATAATTTGGAAAATGGAAGATGAATGTTCTAAACAACAAACAAATTTAAACATACTAAAATAGCACTCTAAAAATAGAATATACTTCAAAGTAGCAGGCTGGATATTCTGGGAGTGTAAGTCAACATGTCTTAATACACCAGGCCAGAATTCAACATATTTTGAGGACACCAATTTGGAGAAATCTGATATTAGGTTTGGCAATTAAACCAGAGAAAGTTAAGAAAAAATGAATAGCTATTGCACAGTGAAATTATATTCTTGGCAATAAATCTCAGGAAACCACACTCAGAAGAATTGTTGTATTTGTAGTACTGTAAGCAAATATCATCTAGAAAGACTGATTTAATCCAGTTTTAGCTATCTCAACCAATCCTTTATTAAGTTTACAAATAATAACCTGCAATATTCCATTTCCATAGCAAGGTGCTAAATTATCTCCACTAAGTATGTCATCATGGCTGTAATTTACATGAAGTAACATGACAGTTAAGATGTAGTATAGTAATTTGTGCAGGTTTTCAGTAGTATTGTAGTATCAAAAATTTATATGATTCAGTTATTAAGGCAAATTGTTTCATTCATACAGAAGCTCTCTGACAGCAACTAAAGTTCTTCCAAATTACAACTGAAAAATATGCCTTCCATGCTCAGACAAATAACAGACATTGTTTCCATTATTCCTAACTTGGGTAGGGAAAGGAGGAAGAATGATCTGCAAAATATCTACCACAAGCACAAGAAATGTTTATTCCCAGTTGGAACAAGGAACCAAAACCCTGTTCAATGCTCATGTTGAATATAGTTGAATTTCTTTGAAATCTATTGCCACAAGATGTCCATATTCTTTGGAAAAGATGCAGTTTGATCCTTATTTACCTTTTCTCCTATTGATTTCTAGCCAAGAAGAAAAGAGTAAAGAAGAGAACCCCTGAGATACTACTTTGGGAAGTGTTCCTGCTGATTTACATAAACTCAACCATAAGCAAGAGAACAGAAGGAAAATCTCAACTGATGTTTCACTTTTATGAATGAACAATTATGGACAGTTTTTGATAAAGCAGCCTCCATTCTACATGACCTAATCTAATTCTTCACTTCAAGAAGGACACTGATATACACAGAAGAAATCATAGCAAGATATCCATTTCAGGACTATAATCTAGCACATTATCATGACATAGGCAAAATAGTAGTGGTGAGGGATACATCATGGTAACACATCAAGAATGGCTTTGATTTAATCTCAAATTTTGTTTTATAATGACTGAAAACATTTCTTTCCACACTGCAATTTTAAACCGCTTGACTCTCATGCATAAACCATCTGGAAATAAAGCTGGATTAAGAAATCCCTTTCTAGATTTCAACTCCTTTCTCTGCTTTGGCCATGGTGAGTACCTGTGTTCAGGTTAAACCACGTTTACATGGTCCCTTATTGATGAATTCCCTTCTGCTTCCTTCCTGCTCCTGGACTGGTCAAAAGACAAAGAGAAAACACCATAGTTTTAGCCATTTTTTTATCACTTGGGCTAGAAGAGGAAAGTGAGAGAACTGTTCCATGTTTCACACATTTTTAACTAATAATTTCACTATTCCATCAGGGAACTTGTAAAAAAAAAGGAGAGGGGCAGTTTTTCATCATTCCATGAGTGAACTTGTTTTAAAAAATGGCCATGGAGAGCAGCAAGCGACCAGTGACTGGAGCGGAGATGTTCCTGTCACTGTGCACAGTAATGGAAGTGTTTGCCTACAATGAAATGAAGAGCAGCAAGTAAACTGACAGTGCATCTTAAGCTGAAAGAAGCCAGAAAACACTACTTTTGACACATAGCAGAAAAGGACAGGTGAAAGCTGACTTCCTCGTGGACTGGGGGCAAACAGAGGATGATGACATGCAATCCTACCCTTGAGGAATAGTGCAACCTGATCATGTGGATGGTATGGACAGGCTGGTCATGCAAATCAGCCCAAAGTCTGAGTTATTTATCACTGTCCAATCAAAGAGATAATGCAACATTCAAATGAGAGACAACTGAGCTAGAAGAGGCAATGGTCTAACTTCACAAAGGGCAATTCAGTCACATTCAAACCAGAAAGCAGGACCCTTCTTTCATCTACATGCTTTAGAATCAGAGTGTTAATGGTCCATATAGATATGCTTATGTTCCAAGACCCCTAAGAGTAGAAGGCCACAGGAATGTGTGCCATTCTCATTCTGAAATTTCCATATTGTCCAAATATGTTTTAAAATGTTCCAGAATTTTTCTGTTTTTCCTGAGCATTACAGGATTAGCTTGGCTTTTCTTTTAGTCTTTGATTTTTATGCGGAACAAGTTATCTGAATGTCTGTCTTACTTAGGAACAGTAACAATATCTCTATCTCTATCTCTGTGGCCTAATTATAAATAGTGTGGGGATCCAAGAACCTATGCTGTATGCCTCAAGTATATTTTACTCTATTTTATTTTTTTAATAATGCAAAGAATAAGTGTACGATTGAGAGAGGGAGAGAGAGGGAGAGAAAGAGAGAGAATTGTATTCTCTTGACAGTAATGTACTGAGATCCGCATGATGGAATAAGTGGAAGCAGGCAATTGGGAGATGAGAATGGGTAAACCCTTCTTCTCTCTGAAAGCCTCTTTCTTCTCTTACTGACACCCTCTTCTCTCTTTCACCAGGAGCAGGCTGCAGAGAAGGAACAATCAGCTCTTTCCATGCAATTCTCTTACACAGAGTTCTTGAAGTTAGCCTGGGACCACATGAAATAGGCTAATCACAGGGTGCACATCTCCCCACCCCTCCTGAAATAACTATAGCACTATCCCAAAGCCATAGGAAATGGGTCAGCTCATAATTAACTGTGTGGGTTTAAACAACAGAGCAAAGACTATATATTTATTAACCACCACCATCTTTTGAATCTAGGATAAAACTCCTTGCACCGAGGTTTCCCATCAATCATTTTCTAGCATACCTCCTTAATATCTGACCTGCTGGCATTCTGTGCAAGCTAAGTGGGAAAGAACAAGTAAAATGTGAAGGTGCAGGAAGGAAAATAAGACTACTTGAAAGAGATACACTTCCATATAAAATAGACCCCCAGTCATTTCATCATAGAAATAATATTGCAAATTATCCGAGCTTTCCTAACATCCGCAACCAGAAACTGCCAGGAGGCTCTTAATGCAGAAATACTTCGCTTAGTCTTACCCTTTGCCTCACTTCTCATACGGATTCTCTGTATGCCTGTTAGCAAACAGTTTTGCTGGTCAAATACTTATCTCACAAATGAGAACTTTGAAAAAAGTACATTTCATGACAAATAGAGCAAGTTAGCTTTCAGACAAAGATCAGTACTTACTTTGTTGCCCAAATAAGGACTGGGTGCACTCCAGTAATAAATAGGCTGCAGAACAGTTCTTGCTGCTGTGTTACTGATGCTAAGTTGCTGAGGCCCATCAAAACTGTCCTGCTGAGGAGTAATTCTAGCAAGACCCCATTCATCAGTCAAGTGCCAGCCATTCATGTCCATAATCTATGATGACAAAGGAAAAATACTTGTTAACATCCACAAACTTCCTTCATTTTAAAAAAATATTTGCTCCTTGCCTTTTGTTTTCATATTAATATTAATAAAAACATCCCATCTTTATTTTATAGAACTCAAGGCAGTGTACAAAATCCTCCCACCTCCTTGCAACAACCCTCAGTGTGTTGAACTGAGACAGAATGGCCCAAAATGAACCAGCCATCTTTCATGCCTAAGGAAGGACTAGAATTTACTAGAATAGATAGTCTCCTGATGTCTAGTCCAGCACTTTAATCTCTACACCAAATTGTCTCTTAATAAATTCTCATTTAATATTGAGAGTAGGGCTTATTGTATTTCTCCTACTTGTGAAAACTATGGTAAAATAATTAACTAATTTCCCGTACTTAAGCAGATCAAGAGGAACATAAGTTTAAGATAGCAATATTACATGAATGCATCTTCTGGAATACACCTCAATGAAATAAGGAGAAGGGGTTTTTGAGAAGATATGATAAGGTCACACTATATATTTTAAAAATCCATGGTTGACTTGGTGACCCAAAGAAATATTTAGTATAACGTTTCATTCTTATGAGTCCCAATGGCTCACTTGGGGTTCTTCCTTCCTCAGCTTCCTCAAATTCCTATAATTTGAGGAA
Source organism: Python bivittatus (assembly GCF_059951505.1). Taxonomy (NCBI): domain Eukaryota; kingdom Metazoa; phylum Chordata; class Lepidosauria; order Squamata; family Pythonidae; genus Python; species Python bivittatus. The sequence goes on along the minus strand of NW_028277030.1, from coordinate 68,053,314 downwards.
GCTGAGAAATTATAAAGGCAAATAGGGGAAGAGACACTTTGACTGATTATAATTTTACAAATGCCAGACTTGTGTAATGAGATTAAAATTGCATTTAATGCATTGAAATGAGTGTTCATATTAGATGCATTTCTTTATGGCAAAATTAGCCAAACTCTATATAACAAGTGTAAGAGCATGATCCTACATGGAATAGGAAAAAGAAAACATTATCCTGACTACTAATATTTGCTACAGAGTAAGAATTTGCAATGACAATTGCAGTGACAATTATTTTAGCAAAAATCTGTAACAAGAGCCTCTATCAAAACAACTCAGGGTTAGGAATGGAAACTTGTCTTTTTGTGTGAGCAAGGAAAGAAAGAATAATGAAATGATCCCGAAACTTCAAATGAGGGAAGATAATGATGCACCAAGATCAGGGTATTAAACCCAACATATGTCATATGACAAGGCTTTTCTTGAAGACAAACAATGTTCTCTTCAAAGGGAAGAAAGTTCTTACATGCCTTCTCCAGAATTACAGGAGATTTTTTTAGTCTTAAACTTTTTATCCTGCATTTTTCCTACTCACACCTTGGTGGACATCATTGGAGAGATGAGGGGCTGGGTGAGTTGATAGCTCACTTCCCCCAGCTCCTATAACTTATTGAGAAAGGCATTGGAAAGAAAAAACAGGAGGCAGTGGATTTATATCTCCATCCTGACAGCATTTCTAATTGGAAAGAAGAAATCTCCTCGCATGAAGGAAAGTAAGTTTGTGTACTCTGATCCAAATACTAGTTGGCTATATCTGGACTATAATATCTTCATCCTCACACATTTGAATTGTCCCAAATATTCTTGTTCAGGCATTTTATAGGATAGAATAAGGGAATCTACATCCTCTGAGGTAGAACACCCACCACCACCACACAGACATCTAGAATAGAGGGACATTTAAGAGGCATAGGAATGTGATTTTGTTTTTATTCTGTTAAATCCACAAGTAGGCTAGTAGCCTCTTTCCCGACTGGAGGTTTTCATATGGATCAACAATTCTAATCATTTTATCTGGTCTCTCATTTTACAAATAACAGCTTTATTTTAGTTTTTGCAATGGTTTGAAAAATGAACAAAAAAGTCAATGTGAAGATTAATATACACCTTTTTGGTGAATGCTACTTAGTATATCCATTTTCAATGCAACCAGTATTTGAATTTTTGCAAGTGATTTGCTCCTAATGCATGGTTATGTGCATTTTTCTTTTCTTTTTTTTACAATTGTGAACCACATCACATAATTCGAGTAAGTAGAGATTTGATATGAAAGTCCATTCTGGCTTGCATACAATCCAGGGAATAAGAATATACAAAAATTGAACTATCTGGTGCCCTCCTCCTTTCTTGAAATAAGGAACATGGTCTGTATCACAGAAAGAAGCATCTTTGCTCTCCGATTAAAGCAGTGTAGATTTTTTGTAAAAAATCTAATAATCATAGGATATTTTGATTTGTAATCTGATAGGAGAAAATTATTAAAAGTAAGAAGAGTAGCCATATTTACAGTAATTAATTTCAATTGGACACAATTTCTATCCCATTTCTTGGAGAGAATGTCCTTCCATCCAACTAAAGGGCCAAGGGTATATCTGTATGTATGCCTACATCCATTAGATTGATCCCATACTTTTCACCCAGGAACTCAAGGCAGATTACTTACCACACCCTCCACAGTTTCTCCCAACAATAAAAACCACAGTAAAAACCATGGGCAGAAATATTTTTAATTTCACACCTACTAAAAGAGACCTACTTTATCAAGGGATCAGTAAAACACCATGTGTTTCTGCTGAATATAAGTCATTCCCAGTTCCCACTTACTGTTCTGATATTATTGGCAGTGCAGAACTGCATCATTCCATCCATGACAAAGCCCCATAAAGCAGACCCAGATATTTCTAACTATCGCAAATGCAGATCAGGGGTTGAAAGACAGCAGATATGAAGAATTTCATTTTGTGTCCCAACTCTCCTCTGCTTCCCTGACTTCCTTTGCTACTCCTCTTCAGCCATTTACCCAAAGAATACAAATTTATCTTGGGGAAAAGGATAGAGGAAAGCAGTAGAAGGCAAAGAAGAGTGAGGAATTATGCTCCACTTCATAAGCTGTATGAAATAATGCAGAAAGGTATTATTTATATCACATGACTCTCCTTACCATGTAAATTTAACAGGACATTGCGTGCACACTTGCCATTTCCACAGGCCATCTCCTGGCCTATTCTTTCCCCTTGCATCTGCTCCCCAATGCAAGGAATAATAATAATTTTAAAAAGTAAGAAAGGAGGAGCTGATGGAAATTGAGGTAAAGAAAGGGGTTCATGCCCCATTTTGAATCTGACTTGTCCCAAAAAGAGACAGACCCAACTTAAAAAAGACCGGTCAGCTGAGGCAAGCATTCATGCCTTGCTATTTTGTTTATTTCAAATCCTCATTCCATCCTTGCTGATATGGCCATCCCAATCAGAGGCACCAGTTGAATTTGGAGGTTTCATCAGAGTGACTAAAAACTTGTGTTGTGATGTTGCAGTACAATCTCCACCCCTCAGGTACATGCATGCAGTGTCATGACACACAAAAAGGGCAGAGTTTGCATCACTACATTGTGATACATGCTTTGATATGCACACATACACACACAAACACCGCAGACCACCCATGATGTCCATCATTTATTTAAAATAGTGCACAATGTTCTTCTCCATTTATCTAAAATATTTTTTCCTCCAAATCATGAAATCAACAGGCTCTCCAATCTGCAAAAATTATCAGACAGTATAAAAATGGAAAGTGATACCCCCCCTTAAATACAGCTAAAACACAGAAGACTGTCTTGCAATGTCTCAGCTACGTGTGCCAAATGTTTTGCACCTCTGCTGTATGGAACTCAACAGTCTTCTTCAACAAAAGAATGAAGTAAGTGTTCAACAGACTATCAAATACAGGCCCAACAGTTTAACCCTCATTTCTCAGCTTTCTGCCCCAGAATTGTTATGAAAAAGATGAAATATCACTTCAACTTCATCGGAAAACACTGGAAAACCTCTATCATGATGGAGCAAATACAAATTGAAAATACAAAGCATGCATTACTTTTGCACAGACCAGAGGCTATCAGAGGCTCATCTGTGAACTCAGAGAGATCCTGGCTTTCAGAAGTGACTCCAATAAGCATTGACTGTGTATGCATAAACAGTAAACACAGTTAAAACATATCTAAGCCAAATGTTTTTCCCAAGCTCAGCTGAATTAGAGCACTGTTAACTAATGAAGCGCTTGAGTATGAGATGTCAAGCCCGAGTTGAGCCAAATTATTTATCGCCTGAATTTACAAACTGGTTGCAAGAGCATGGAGAGGTATTACCTATAAGCCCAGGGCCAGGGAGTTAAGCCCAGAGGAGTGATAGCAGTGGGCTTAATTAAGTGGTCAGAGACAGTGTAACTAATAAGAAGTAATATGGTATATTACTGGCATCCTGGCAAAGCTTTTAAGCAGCATTGCATGATTTCCTTGCTTATGTTATGCTAATCTCTGCTATGTTTAATACTCTTAAAATAACAGTGTTGTTTTAGTTAGAAGTCATTAAATCGGAAGAAAACCCCACAATGCTAACCAAGCCATGTTCATCAGTTAACTCTCAGCCTTCTAGGACTTAATAATAATCCTGGGATTCACCTTTCTTGAACAACCAGCTTTACTAGCTCATCTCATGCTAATCCACTGCTTTCAGTCAGTTATGCAAACAGTGTCTTAGCATGTAACAGGGAATAATTTCATCTTCACAGCTCCCCAATAATATAAGTTGGCTAATTATGATACAAAATGTCATACATTGACAGGTATCCCAGCTTTAAAGCCTCCTTTGTGATGACCTACCATCCTGTAATCATGGCCTAGCCAGCATCACTATTCAGATATGGAACACTGTATGCAGAAACGTTCACAATGTCCTTGCCCGTTCTCACCCATCCAGGTAAACTCTAGCTAAACTGATATCTTCCTGACTGTATGTTGAAAGAATGAGATCTGCCAATCGAGGGTGCATTTGTTTGTATTATTTTCTTCAAGTAAGGAGTTGGTATTTATCTGGCAGTGCCCTTACTCCTCAAGAAACATAATTTTGTTGAAAAAAATCTACTTTCTCCTGGCCTGGGTTACATAGGAGTAAGGAATGACCAAAGGAATTACATAACCAATTTTATTATTATTTATTATTTATTTAAATTTATTGGTGATGGTGAATACTGTTGTTGTTCAGTCGTTAAGTCGTGTCCGACTGTTCGTGACCCCATGAACCATATTGCACCAGACCTTCCTGTCCTTCACTGCCTCCCTGAGTTTGCTCAGTTTCATGCTCATTGCTTCAGTGATGCTATCTAACCATCTCATCCTCTGCCGTCCTCTTCTCCTTTTGCCTTCAATCTTTCCCAGCATCAGGATCTTTTCCAAAGAGTCCTCTCTTCGCATTAGGTGACCAAAGTATCTGAGCTTGAGCTTCATTATCAATCCTTCCAATGAGCAATCAGGGTTGATTTCCTTTAAGATTGACTGGTTTGACCTCCTAGCAGTCCAGGGGACTCTTAAGAGTCTTCTCCAGCACCACAGTTCAAAGGCATCAATTCTTCGGCGCTCAGCCTTCTTTATGGTCCAGCTCTCACAGCCATACATTACTACTGGAAAAACCATAGCTTTGACTATGCAGATCTTTGTTGGCAACGTGACGTCTCTGCTTTTTAATATGCTATCTAGGCTTGCCATAGCTTTCCTCCCAAGGAGCAAGCGTCTTTTAATTTCATGGCTGCAGTCTCCGTCTGCGGTGATCTTGGAGCCCAAATAAATGAAGTCTGTTACTGCTTCCATTTCTACTCCTTCTATTTGCCAGGAATTGATGGGTCCACATGCCATGATCTTAGTTTTTTTAATGTTGAGTTTCAAGCCAGCTTTCGCACTCTCCTCTTTCACCCTCATCAAGAGGCTCTTTAGTTCTTCTTCACTTTCTGCCATTAGGGTGGTATCGTCTGCATATCTGAGGTTATTGATGATTCTCCCTGCAATCTTAATTCCGGCTTGTGATTCTTCCAGCCTGGCATTTCTCATGATGTACTCTGCAAATAGGTTAAATAAGCAGGGTGACAGTATACAGCCTTGTCGTACACCTTTCCCTATTTTGAACCAATCAGTTGTTCCATGACCGGTTCTAACTGTTGCTTCTTGGCCCGCATACAGATTTCTCAGGAGACAGGTAAGATGGTCTGGTACCCCCATCTCTTTAAGAATTTGCCACAGTTTGTTGTGATCCACACAATCAAAGGCTTTTGCATAGTCAATGAAGCAGAAGTAGATTTTTTCTGGAACTCTCGTGCTTTCTCCATGATCCAGCGAATGTTGGCAATTTGATGTCTAGTTCCTCTGCCTCTTCGAAACCCAGCTTGTACATCAGGTAGTTCTCGGTTCACGTACTGCTGAAGCCTAGCTTGTAGGATTTTGAGCATAACCTTGCTAGCATGTGAAATGAGTGCAATTGTGCGATAGTTTGAGCATTCTTTGGCATTGCCCTTCTTTGGAATTGGAACGTAAACTGACCTTTTCCAATCCCGTGGCCACTGTTGCGTTTTCCAAACTTGCTGGCATATTGAGTGCAGCACTTTAACAGCATCATCTTTTAGTATTTTAAATAACTCAGCTGGAATACTGTCATCTCCACTAGCTTTGTTGTTAGCAATGCTTCCTAAGGCCCACTTGACTTCACTCTCTAGGATGTCTGGCTCAAGGTCAGTGACCACACCACCATGGACATCAGGGACATTAAGATCTTTCTTGTATAGTTCTTCTGTGTATTCTTGCCACCTCTTCTTAAGCTCTTCTGCTTCTGTTAGGTCCCTGCCTTTTTTGTCCTTTATCATGCCCATCTTTGCACTAAACGTTCCTTTCATATCTCCAATTTTCTTGTAGAGATCTCTAGTCTTCCCCATTCTATTGTATTCCTCAATTTCTTTGCATTGTTCATTTAAGAAGGCCTTCTTATCTCTCCTTGTTATTCTCTGGATATCTGCATTCAGTTGCTTATATCTTTCCCTTTCACCCTTGCTTTTCACATTCCTTCTTTCCACAGCTATTTGTAAAGCCTCATCAGACAGCCATTTTGCTTTCTTGCATTTCTTTTTCCTTGGGATGGTTTTAGTTGCTGCCTCCTGTACAATGTTACAGACCTCCGTCCATAGTTCTTCAGGCACTCTGTCTACCAAATCTAATCCTCTAAATCTATTCATCACCTTCACTGTGTACTCACAAGGAATATGATCTAAGTCATATCTGAGTGGTCTAGTGGTTTTCCCTACATTCTTCAATTTAAGCCTAAATTTTGCAGTAAGAAGCTCATGATCTGAGCCACAGTCAGCTCCTGGTCTTGTTTTTGCTGTCTGTATAGAGCTTCTCCATCTTTGGCTGCAAAGTATGTAATCAATCTGGTTTTGGTATTGACCATCTGGTGATGTCCATGTGTAAAGTCGTCTCTTGTGTTGTTGGAAAAGAGTGTTTGCTATGACTAGCTTGTTCTCTTGACAGAACTCTATTAGCCTTTGCCCTGCTTCATTTTGTGCTCCAAGGCCAAACTTGCCTGTTATTCCAATTACTCCTTGACTTCCTACTTTAGCATTCCAATCCCCTATGATGAAAAGGACATCTTTTTTTGGTGCTAGTTCTAGAAGGTGTTGTAGGTCTTCATAGAAGCGGTCAACTTCAGCTTCTTCGGCATCAGTGGTTGGGGCATAGACTTGGATTACTGTGATGTTGAATGGTTTGCCTTGGATACGCACTGAGATCATTCTGTCATTTTTGAGGTTGTACCCCATTACTGCCTTTCCCACTCTCTTATTGACTATGAGTGCAACTCCATTTCTTCTAAGGGTTTCTTGGCCACAGTAGTAGATATAATGGTCACCTGAATTAAATTCACCCATTCCCGTCCATTTCAATTCGCTGATTCCCAAGATGTCGACGTTCAATCTTGTCATCTCATGTTTGACCACATCCAGCTTGCCTTGATTCATAGATCTTGCATTCCAGGTACCTATACAATATTGTTCTTTACAGCATCGGACCTTCTTTTCACTTCCAGATACATCCACAGCTGAACGTCCTTTCGGCTTTGGCCCAGCCGCTTCACTCTTTCTGGAGCTACTTGGAATTGCCCTCCGCTCTTCCCCAGTAGCATATTGGACACCTTCCGACCTGAGGGGCTCATCTTCCGGCATCATATCTTTTAGCCTTTTAATATTGTCCATGGGGTTTTCTTGGCAAGGATACTGGAGTGGGTTGCCATTTCCTTCTCCAGTGGACCACATTTTGTCAGAACTGTCTGTCATGACCTGTCCGTCTTGGGTGGCCCTGCACGGTATAGCTCATGGCTTCACTGAGTTACGCAAGCCCCTTCGCCACGACAAGGCAGTGATCCATGAAGAGGGGTGAATACTAGTCAGCTACTATACAGAGCTGACTCTGGAGTGGCTGCTGTCAGCTGTGACATACTTCCACCAAAAGCTACAGTTGAAGTGTGGTCATCTCCCGCTATAATCCTGAAACTTTAGAAGGTCCACACCATTTTGAGCTGTTAAATTCAGCAGGACTTTCCTTCTATAATGCTTCTTAATATTTTTTTAAAAATAATTAATCTCATTATTCCAGTGAAATATCCAGAGGTTATTGGCAAATACCACAATTAGATATTGAACAGGCAAATCGTGAATCTAATACTAATATTAAGAGGGGTCATTCCTTTTGCATTTGACGGTCAGTGAGGCAATGGGCAGGGGTCAGGGTCTGAACACATATTTGCATATGCACCAGCAGGTAAACATAAACTCTGTTCCCCTTCAACCACATACCCATACTTTCACTAGTATACACATTCATGCTTTCTTATGCATGCACAAAAACACAACTCATCCATAGATACAACAACTTAAAGTAATCTCAAAAACATCCGTGTCCCTGGGCGTGAAAGTACAATTAAGACTGCTTGTTTGTGATCTCAGATGTGTTGGTAGTGTTTTCCTCACACCTCTGCTGATGAGGGATAAACTGGGCAGCAAGGAAAAGCAGATGAGAGCTCCCCAGTGCGTATAGGTTGTGTCTGAGGCTCAGCTGCAGGCGACTAGGCTGTGGGTTATCCATCTATGAACTGTATGATTAACTACAGATGTTCTTTGCTCCCACAGCACCCTGTGCATCACCAGATCAGATCTGGAGGACTAAGGAATCTTCCAGGACAAGACAGCAGTTCACTTGTAGAAGCAGAATACATATTAATCTGTATATATGTTATCTGTCTATATTTGAAAAATCACATAATTTCCATCTCTTTCACATATTTTTACAGTCAAAAAACAATTTCCCTGAGGAAATTGTTTTGTTTGCATTTTTTACTTTGGCATGGATAATGGAATACCTCTCCAGTGTGAAAATTTAGAAAATTTGGCTTTCATCTAGTAAGAATCATGTTGTTTATCCTGAGGGAGGGAAATACGCAAGTAAAAAAAAAAAAAATCCACAGAGTGAGTTTCATGTTAAGATTATATTTAAAATAAAGGATATGCTTGTTGGATGTATGCATTTCTGTGCTTTTCCTTACCGTGCTGTAAGTCCAGTGAGAATCTATGCAGTCATTTGTTATTCCTGAGCAGAAACATGCCTCACAGCCCTGGGGGTTGTCTTGCTGCAAGTTGAAGAAGCCTGGTTTACAGCGATCACAGTTCCTTCCTTCAACATAGACCTAGGAATTCACAGGAGAATATTAGATTTTCTGTCATGCAGGAAAAGTAAATCTAGCTGCCTCTTGTTTCTTTTGCTTTGTTTAATGCATCATGAATATATTTAAAGATATATTTCTGTCAATAGGCAAGTTACAAAAGATCCCAAATTATATCCCAGAGGACATCTGAGTGCCCCAGCCACCACTTTTTAACTAACTATCATTCTGATTGATCTAAGCCAAGAGGAGACCACCACCACATTCAACATTATGACCAACACAGGATATCTGGTTTGCCTATAGATATATTTATTGTGAAGCAGGAAGCCACAATCCTAGCCCCTTGTAGTGTGCATAAACTATACCAGCATTCCACAACATAGTTTTTGCCAGGTGTGCTAAGAATTCTCAGCCAAAGCTTTTGGCACCAAGCTGGGGAAACCTTGTATATACAGTATAGGAACCACCTCACTATCTTGATCTACTTCATTTTCAAAAATGTGTAGGCTGTACTTTCATTTGTCTTCCACTGAAACAATTGCAGACCATTTCCAGTAATACAGTCCTTGCTCTACAGTCTGAAAATGTTTTTAAAGAGGAAAGAAGGTGATAGGAACATTGACACTCTAGTGTGCAGTTTTGTTATGGTGAGCTGCTTTTATATATGTTGCTTGAACAGAAATGCAAAGGGTTAAACCATATATTTCTTTGAAGAGATAGATGCTATTTTTCCCTCCTGTATAGTAAGTGCAGGGATTTGCCACGGGCTATAACTCCTTCTTCCTGCTCTGGTCCCAATTTGGATCACAGTTTTTATGCCATAATGTCACTCTACTCTCCAATTCAGCCAAGAACGGATTATTTTAGAAAGATGTTCATCAAAAATATTGTGCACATTATTATAATTGCTGCAGTGTGCTATGCCAAGTATAGTTGACTGCAGGCCAGCGAAGGCTGACCCTCTTATGGAAATCATGGTTCTCTAGCTAAAGCCAGCATTGTGATCTCTACTGATATACATCTATCAAAAATAATTCACTTGCCTTACAGCCAAAGAACTGGATGAATGTACAGAAAGCAATCCTAGAAGTGTGTGTGTGTGTGTGTGTGTGTGTGTGTGTGTATGTATGTATGTATGTATGTATGTATGTATTTCACATATAGGGCCACTCATCTACCAAAGCCATTGTGGGATGTGAACAGATTAAAAACAACAATATCAGAATATATAACATAAGAATAATCAATTTGCGACCCCTAAAAAAAAATCTCACTAGCAACAGACACACTTGAATCTACTTCAGATTAGCACCCTGGGCCAAGTGCCTAGGGAAGAGCCAGGTCTTCATGGCTTTTCAGAGGGCCAAGGAGGTTGGGCCCTCTCTGTTGTGGGGATAGGCTGAATATCCTCCAGGAGTATCTAAATGCCAAATAGCTGCAATTTTGAAAAATATGCATATATTGTACACTTCCTTTTAACCTATATTCTGCTCTTGAGGGGAAATTACAAGTATCCCATTTTTACAAAGACTTTATCTCTGTGGTGAAGGTGTTCCTGAAACACTAGCCTCCATTCTTTTATATTGTTCCTGTTACAAAGATGTCTGATTTCAGCTAATAATACCACATCTAGTCAAATTTCCAAGCTGCTTGGATCCACTTTATTTGCAAGTGTTACTTTCTGAACTAATATGTGATTTTATCTTTTTTAATGTGGCTAAGTTTTGTTTCACTGTTTGTAAAATACACCACACCTTGACAACACCACTTTTATAATTATTTGGGTTGTACTGCCTCACAATTTGTTTTCTTTCTGTTTTTAAGCTGGTCTATGACTGTAACAAAGTACCTATCTATCTCACATTGACTTATCTCACACTGGAATAGTACTGAGGTGTTGTAATATGTGAAATCCATGTAAAATTGCTTCTGTCTGACACTTTCTAACTTTAGCATACTAGAAAGGCATCTGGATAGAAATGCATTCTAGGCTTTTTTCAGTGGTTTATATTAACCATGGCCCATACCAGACCATTCTTATTAATATAATGCCCCCACTCTCCTGGCCTTCTGAAAAGGTATAAAAACATGGCTATGGCAGATGGCCTGGGGACCTGATGGGGGCTTGCATTGCTGGAGTTGGCCCGTGGGATGATTGATACTGCTTCTCCCATCTTCTTGATTTGTATCTTGTTTTTATAGATTTGTTGTTTGTGTTTTCATCGGGGGTATTTGTATTTTTATATTTTTATTGTCTTCGTTTTTAATTGTAAGCTGCCCAGAATCACCCTCTGGGGGAGATGGGCAGCATATAAATTTAATAATAAATAAAATAAATAAAAATAAATATTGTTTTGTATTCATGATAAAGTTGTCCATGTTGGTTTGTTTGTTAGATTTATATCCCACCTTTTCTCCAAGAGCTCAGAGTAGCTTACATAAGGATTTCCCTTCATTTTATCTCCTCAACAACCCAGTGCAAGAGAATGACTGGCCCAAAGTCATCCAGTTTACACAGATGACATAGATTTGAATAAATCAGGTCTCCCTGATGCTGGTCGAATAAATTATGTATTCATTTATTATTTAAGAAACTTATATGGCCACACATTTTATATATAATAACCTTGGGCAGCTCACAAAAACAGCCATAAAAAACAAAAGGCAACAATAAAACAGCCTGTGTCAATAGGCTTGGGGATCTCAAAGAAATGGTGAATTGATGAGATGACTACATTGTCTGTAACATCAAAGATGCTCTCTCCAAGTCTTAATAATATTGATTTTTTGTAAAAAAAAATATGGAATGTTTTTAACCTTGTTCACTTTATAGCTTCTGTTTTACTCTACGCCGCTCAGAGTCATATATCTGAGGTGCTCTCTGAGCTTGGTTGTTTGCTTGCAGATGTTTCGTTACCTGACTAGGTAACATCATCAGTGCTGGTGAGTGTGGGGTTTGCTCCCTGTTATACAATAGCTTGCCCTGCCAATGTTGATGGGGGTGCGGTTTTCTCCTTGGTAGTTCCTTGATTAGGGTACTGTTTTCTGCTTGTTTGTCTGGTGTTAATCCCTACTTATCTGAGTGCTGACTGCTGGAAAGGATGTGTTCTGATCTTTTTGTTTCCTTCTTAGCTTTCTTATTGTCTCTTTTGAATAGTGTATAAATGTGGTTTATCTCTATGTGTATATTTATGGCTGAATCAACAGATATCAATAGACACATCGGTCATCAATAGGCATATCAGCCATCAGTAGATGCATCAATAGATATAGCCACCGATCAACCACATTTACACACTAGCAGCTACATAAATATGATAAAGAAAGAAAGAAAACCAACATCAGAGAAAAACAACCCCAATTGTGCCAGAACCATTCTCCCATACATTGACATTTACATCTGCTGGGCTCCAGTCTCACACTAGCCCAATGCTCAGGGCAAAGGCCAGCTCTTCAAGGTCTTGTAGGAGGGTGGGGGCCTATTATGAAGAGTTTGTTTCTGTTACAAGTTTTTCTGTCAATATTTAGGTGCACATAAACAAATGAAATGATGAGAAACAATGATTTTTTATACTCTCAAATATTATCTGTTTTATGTAAAACCATTATTTGGGGGGAAAAAAGCTGCTTTAACAAAAATAACTTGCTGGCATACTTCTGAGTAACTACTTAAGATTAAAAGATCAAATCCACATCAAAAGGACTTCAAGGGGCAGTGTCATATTTTGATACGCTGGCACCTCCAGAAGTACTTAAAAGAAAGAGAACAGGTTACAGATGAAAAGTTTATACTCACTAAACATTAAAAAAATAAAAAAAAATTGCAATCCATACCTTGCATCTGCAGGGTCCTTGACAAGGATCATCATTTAAGCTGCCTTTCAGAGAGCAATTGCAGGGCACACAGTAAGGAAAGTCTTTGTAACCCAATGCACACCGATCACACCTCTCTCCTCCAAAACCTGGTTTACAGTGACAAGATCCAGGATGCATACCTGCAGCAAGATCGAGCCAGCACCAAGTTCAACCTTATTAATGCAAGGGAAACTGAAATCTAAATGATTTGTAACGGGGAAAGTTATCTAAGTGTGGAAAATCAGGATCTAAATCAGATTCCTTTCCATCATGTTTAATTGGTGGGGGGCGGCCTCTCAGAGGATGATTTTGAACAACTGGCAATAAAAAAAAAATGAATTTAATGGCATCTAGCAGGACATTGGTTAATAAAAGGAGCACTAGGCTCCAGCAGTGACGCTGATACTAATGAGAAACAGTTACTGAAATAGGAATTCTTAGAAACAATACTGACATCATTGTCTTTTTCAACCCTTCTGGATAGTACAAACAACTTGCAGGCATGGTGCCTGCCACATGCAGTCTGGTCCTGCCTCAGCTGACATCTTCTCTCCATTGCTAGGCAACGTTCTCTGGTTCCTTTATTGCTTTCCCACATTTTGGGTCAGATCGAGTGTAGCGTGCTGTATCTGGGTCATTTCCTCTCAAAAAAGCAGTAATGATACCTTCCTATGTCTTGGACATGGAAGACCCTTCTCCGAACTTTTAACATGAACATACTTGAGCTTTGATTTATTTTTCCTTTGCCACAGTGTAGTCATGTGAGATGCTTGTTAATAGCAGTATAAACTTTTATCAGTATAAGAACAGCTTTTAGTTTCTTGCCAGGTAGAGGACAGTGAGAAGTTGATGCAGCAGGAGACATGCGGTAGTGATTCAAGCAGTGCAAGATCAAAGCTTGGAAAATCCTTATGTCATCTAAATGACTACGTTTATCTATACAACTAGGTCCCGGCCAGTCTATGGATTCTGACTTTACATAAACCTGCTGCAAACACAATAATGTAATCCTTTCTTTATTGCAGTGATAATGGTACTGATAATGATCCTAGAGTACTTTGCTGCCATTATAACTGCATCCCACAATCCTCTACATTAATGCACAGAAAGACATGAGGTGTAAGCTTTAACTTGGCAGAGAACCATTTAATATCATCCCATCCCATTATCCTCCAGGAACAGAGTGTTCTTATTCCCCTTGGGCTGATAATTCAGAGACAGATTTTATTTCACTTCAAATAAACATTTTTCCTCACTGAAAACTGCAAGCACACACAGTCAATTTCAGTACACCTAATATACATTCATACCAATTTGCAAATACAAAAATAAAAGCATTTTCCAGCCCTTCCTTCAAATAAGGACTAACTTTTTCCAGCTTATATAGATTGAACAAAATTGGGGTTTTGGTGTTGTTTTTTGGGACATATGATATGGACAGCAAGCATTTATCCTTACTTCATTTAAGAAGTCTCTAAGAGTGATTCATTATTAACAGTATAGTGTTGTTTCTTCTTGTTCCTCAAGTTGACAATACCATTTTTTAACTCTCCCTCCCTGAAAGGGTTCAGCAAATAAGCAAATGAGTTTTTATTATAGGTACTAAAGCTAAATGTTTTATTCTCTCTTAAAATAAATCCCCACTGTGTACCTTCATACTGGCAGAAGGACATTGTCTTCATGTATTAAAGAGGACTTTCCATCTAATATATTTATCAGACTCCTGCTTCTTTTGCACTTTTCCCTTATAAGTCTTTAGAGCATCTTTTTAAATTTTCCATATATTTGCCTATGTGATCACATCAAAGAGATAATAGAATCAATACTATTCTATTCAATCTGCCTCACAGAAAAATAAATTCCTCGTGAGACCTGTAGCATCCTTACCTAATCTAATACTAGCAACAACCAACCTTAAAAAATTGCTCTCAGTTGTTTCAGGCCACAGTACAAACTGTGTGCAGCTATCAGAAACACCACTTAGATATTACTAAGACTACGGTATAATTTTATGTAGCTAATAATGTGTCATCTCACAAATGGTCTTATTCTGGTTTTCAAGTGCAAACAAGAATGGAGAAAATAATATTGGGGATTTGAATTATAGCTAATTGCCATCTCAAGAGAAGAAATATTGCTCTTGGCAAAATGATTTTTAAAAAATTCTTTAGAATGATGTAAATGTATGGTTCAGATGTAGAACTATTTTCAAAAGATGATTGTGCACTGCACACCAGGGGAAATATATTTTGTGTGTGTTTTCATAGAGGTCTTTAACAATAGCTTTCCAAAAAATAAAAAGGTAAGATGGAGAAAAGAAGAAAAATTAAAAGTCCATTGGGAAAAGATTTCCACCTCCCTTTGCAAATGTCACAACATAGCAATACCAAAAGAAAACATGAGAGACAACAGCTTGGGTCTCTGAGGGGAGGCTCTGCAGGAACAGAGGCAAGCAGATTTAAAAAGGCCTCTTGCGGGATGATGTTTATCAGAGAACTAGCATACTGAAAAGACGCTACTGCTTAACATTAATTTAGAAAATGTGGGAAATAATGCTTAATATCAGTCAAGCATCTCACCTCCTGTAGCTTGTTTTTCATCCTTGACACAAGTGCCATCTAAAGAGCCCTTAGAATAACAGTGACATGGCTGGCATGGCTGGTGATCCCTTGGATGAAGCTATGGAAGCAAAATCAAAGCAATGAAGTGATCTGCTGACCCTCCTGATCACGCAACTTACCATAATTATGAAGCTCAAGCACTAGCCTATACTTTGTTCCAAAGCGTAATAGATTCCATGCCTTTTCCTATTGATGGTTTTAATAATGTGACATGGACTTACTGACCAAAAATGGGATTTGCAAATTTACATCTTTATCCATTCAAACTGAATTAATAGCAGAAGTCCTGTTCTTTCATTGTGTCCCTTTATGTCAACACAATTTATTTTTATAATCCCTATGAAACTCTCCTTTTGTTTTCCCACTGTGAAAGACAACTAGTAGGCTATAGGGATTAGACTAAATACAATTCACAGTGTTGTGTTTTTTCACTTAATAAGGTAGCATCTGAAATGATGTTTTGGAATTCAAAGGACAGAGTTATGAATCCTTTACCCCTTTTGGCCTGAAGTATCCATCAATGCATGTCTCACAATTGATGCCCGCAGTGTTCTGAGTACAGTTAATGCATACTCCGCCTCCAGTGTATTCTCCATGGATATTCAAACTCTGCTTTCTGTCTGCCACAGTCTGGTCATAGTAACATTCTTCTGCCTTCCCATGGCAGTTGCAAGCTAGAGAGAAGGAGAAGTGTATTAACAAACATCACATCAGTCTGCAAGCATGTAGAAACATTTTTTTCCTAGGAATTAACAATATTCATTCATTGTTTTGATGCTAGCGCAGCAGCGATTTTCAACTCTTTGAATTAATAAGTAGCCACTCACAAATTATGCTGAGGGATTCATTTTACTATTACATTTCCAAATCATCTGTTAAGAGAAGGATCTTCAATGCCTTTTCCAGACCTTGTCCTCTGACAATACCGAAGTACCATTTTAAAATCTGTGTAGACTTCCAACATTTTCTAAGTCACTGTTGAAAAAAATGTTACTATTGGAAGGCTATTATTTATGGAAATGCTCCTGGTACTCCAGAATGATGGCACCTCATTTATTCTGGCCTGTTATAAGCTATTATGGCCTACAATTGATTTTAAACTTATACCATAAGAAATGTGTTAGTTTTCAAGATGCTAAGACTATCTTGTTTTTATTACAACATGCTAACATGATTAGCTTTTAAAAATAGTCATTCACTATTAGTTGTAAGTTGTATTTACTAGGAACTTGGTTATATTAACACAAAAAGTTAAACAAACTTAAAGGGATGCAATCCAAACAAATTAACCACTAGTATGTCCCATTATTTTTAATGCAAATATGTATTTAATTTATCCCACCGAGATAAATGTATTGCACATATTAAAGTTAGATTAATCCTCAATAAAATCTATATACTTTCACAGTATCTACAAACATGACATCACCATCATCAAGTATGTGTAATTAACTGATCTCATTATCTGGTGCAATTATAATTTAAAATCTTTATTTCCAATCTCAATCTGCTTTTTCCCCTAAGAACCATAGAGAAACTCATATATAGTTTTTTCCAATTTCTCATCCAAATCACATGATGATCACTGATGGATATTTTTGAAGCAGAACTAGATGTGACTATATCACAATGAATATACAGGTAAGCCCTTTGGTTTTGATGTATGTTATAAATCACATCCAATGAATTATTTCTATTACCTTCACATTCATGTTTTACAAGAAAAGTCCCAGCTTGCCAACGTCTCTGATTAAATCCAGGGCAACACCGATCACAGCTTTCTCCACAAGTATTATGTTCACATGCACACGAAGATCTCTATTGGAATATGATAGGAGAAAAATAGAATAGAACAGAACAGAACAGAACAGAACAACTATAAAGCTGGACAATCAGAAAATATAAAACAGTGCCTTGGTAACATACTGGATGAAGCCATGATATGCATGCAGACTATGATCCCATCAAGATATCTGATGGATCAGCAGATTACATGGTTCTATTTTATCCTATCCTGTCTTTCTCATGTATTCCATTTCTGCCAGAAAAGAAGTAGCTTTTCCAGTAGTGGAAGGGCAAATACCAATACCAATACCAATACCAATACCAATACCAATACCAATACCAATACCAATACCAATACTTTAATGGCCAAGTATAAAACATACGCAAGGAATTTATCTTCGGTGATAACAGCAAAATCAACGGTAATCTTGATATAACCCATGTAAGATAAGTGTGATGTTTAAGGCAAATAAATAGGCTCAAGTTTAAATCAAACACAAGGAAATCTAGAGAAGAATTAGATGCCAGTAGGCAATCCCAATGGTTTAGAGCAGGGGCAGCCAACTCAGTTTTGGTTCTAAATCTTCCACCATTGGCAAATTAATCCAAAAGGAATGTGGCTGTCACATCTCCATGATGATGGCATTAACTGTCAAGGAATCCTGAAAATCTCAGGTTAACTTAGATCTGTCAGGGAATGCTCTCAGAGCATTTTAAACTTTCTGTATGGTTACAGCAGACAAATTCAACTGTCTTTATACAATAATCTTCCCAGCCTATCTATTCAGATAAGGTTTGACAGAGTATAGAATTGCTTATAATGAATAAACTGTCAGTGAAATTTAGGGTCACTTGTACCCTTATTTCAAAGATAGTTTCTTGGGAAAATGCTTACTTCTTTGGAATGTATATCAGTTTAGATCAGGCCTGCTAAAAGGGGAACATATGGTAAACAGAAAAAGTTTTTTAATACATGATATGTTAGGCTTTCAAACTTTTGATCTCAGATAGTTCTAAAAAGCATCTAAGTGATCACTGATGGATATTTTTGAAGCAGCTGTTTAATACGGTGCTAGTTAATACAATTTTGATCATACAGTGTTCTTTTGTAGCTAGAAAATCTCTCTCTCTCTCTCTCTGTCATACACACACACACGCACGCACGCATGCACGCACACCAATTCTGAGAAATTATTTTAGAAAATGCAAATGCAAATAAAATGATTTTTTTTCAGTCAATCAAGCCAAGTAATTAAGAAAACATACGATTCCTCCCACCAATAATTCTCTCTGCTGATGGAAAGCAGCTATCAATGAGATTGATAATGGCATGATTTTCTGTAATTTCTCCCACCCCTTCTCCAGATTTCAGGGGCTTGATGGAACACCTGGAATAGTTGTGGGGGCAAGAGAATTACTGAAAGTCATATCCTTTGTAGACAGAATTAATGGAATTCAGTGGTAAGGTTCCAGTCCTTTACACATTTATTATATCCCTTGCACATTACTGTTAAACTTAATAAAGCTTATTTTCAAGTTAACATGCAGAAGAGCGAGAGTCTTTCAAAATTTGATATGCCTGAAAATTAAGTTATTTTCTCTCTCAGCCATAATGTTGAGAACATTCGGGATGTCCTGTAATCAAGACAAAAGGAGACTGCATGTATGTGTACTGTATATCCCATTTCATATTAGGACTGAATTGAAAAATACATACATTTGTGGCTGGATTCAATGGACATGCTTTTGCATGGCCATAACAGATGCACATTCCTCCCGCTGAGATATCTTTCACAGAATAATAGTACTGAAAATGAAATTAGAAAGATACATGCTGTTATTATGTTGCAAACTGAACACAAGAAAGTATCATTTTGGTTCCATAATCAAAAGCTTAAAAAAAGGTGGGGGCAAATGCTTTGCTTCACAAAAGTCAAGAAATAAATTAATTTATACTGAACAGTATTGGATTACTATGAACAATAGTTTGGTAGTAAGGTTCTAGGTCTTTGGATAAAAGAACTGTAGTCCTTCTGCATTCCTAGAGGGGTTTTCCTAAATCCCAAACAAGGCCGTGCTGGCATAAATTATGCTGAAGTACTGTGGACAAGGGAGAAATTTTCCCCAACTGTGTTTTCCTCGATACGCTTTTATGCAAAAAAATGGATCCAGTCATTCAGGACATTGGAGATGATTCAGTGAGCTTCAGAAGTAAGGGAAAATCAGTAAATATCACCTCTCCTTCTTCCAGTGAACGTCTCAATTGAAAACCCCCTCTTTGTACCTCCTACAATGTGAAGGAACCCTTCTTTACATAGAATGGACATCCAGAATCCAAGCCATCATCAAAGAGGCAAGCTTACTTAAAAGTGTGTTTGAAAGTGAAACCTTCCTCATGCAATAGTTGTTTCACTAAATTTCACTAATTCACTGGATAACATAAAACTTCCTGTGACTATTAAAGTATTTACTTGCATTTCTTGCATCATTTTCTTGCACGGAAGCCACACCTTATGATCCTCTACAGTATAAATGGTCATCAGAGATCAATAATGCATATATTTAGATGACCTGAGAGTAGAGCATTCATGACCTCCAGTTCATTCGTAGAGTCATATTTCTGGAAGGGTCATCTGAAGCAATTATTACTGCTTTCTAAACAGCATGGGTACATTTTTCCAGCTTTCCATAAAGGCATTCAAGACAGCACTTCAATTATTTGCCACCTTTAAAATATGCCAATCTTAACAAAAGAAAAAGCGAAAAGATATTATTTTTAAAGCCTTGTATAAAAGTACTGTCATGTATCACTTGTTACTACAATTGTCCATGTGGGGAGAAGGGGGACAGGTAATCAAATATGTACCATGACATAAATGCCATCCCTTATGTACTTGCACAAAATCTTTCTCAACCACTTGTCTTGCCATTTTGGCATTGGGATTAGAAGTGAACATCTAGGCTTGTCAAAAATTTCTTTGCGGCCATTAGAAACATTCAGCCAGGGGTGAGTCCAGATGGAAGATTCTTGTGCTATCAGTTAAAACAAATTGTGCAGTTATTCAATACTTTCCTCCTTTTGTTGAAACGAACAGACAGAAGAAGTGACAGAAAGCATGCGATGATTATAAATGGAGAATGATGCAGCTGGACCTCTAGTGAAATTCCATGAAGGAACTGCAAGTCAAAAGCACCAACAATTTTCAACTGAAGGCATATACAGAATTAAGAGCTACAGTATATATTGATGTAATAAGGAACGTATTAATTTTGTTAACTTAATTTTGTTTGTAAAATCTAATCTCCAACTTAAATTTCGGTATGAATACTGTTGTTGCAATGCTGCATAGAGAAGGAACCAAAGGATAATTCATGGAAATATCAAAGAAAACAAAACCATCTGACATTTTGAGGGGCTGAGCTATATTAACAGCCCTAATGATGTCAAATATCAACTCTGCTGTTATCATGGTTTGTGCTGATGACCATTAAAGAAAAAATATAAACAAAGATTTATGTTCTACATTTTTGTTGTTCTATTGCACAATGGAAAGCAACAAGGAAAGCAAAAACCTTGAAGAGATCTGGAAACCAATGAACTACCAAAAGAAGATTTGATGTTACATAAAATAAAAAGGTACAGGGCAGAAATTGAATGACACAAAGTTAAAGACACTTATGTGCTATTTCAGATAATGTATTTAATTTTAATCCATGTATACCAGCACATATTAGATTTTTTTTTATCCCACCTTTATTATTTCTATAAATAAGTCAAGGTGGTGAACATACTAAATTCCCCTTCCTCCTCCCATTTTCCCCACAACAACAACCGTGTGAGGTCAGTTGGGCTGAAAGAGAGTGACTGGCCCAAAGTCACCCAGCCAGTTTTTCATACCTAAGGCAGGACGAGAACTCACAGTCTCCTGGTTTCTAGGCCAGCACCTTAGCCACTAGACCAAACTGGCTTTATTAATATAAATATATTATTAATATATTATATTAATATATTACGTTAATACAATATTCTGGAAAATATCACAGTAGTCTGTATATAATGGAACATAGTTGTGCAAGGGACAATACTATAGTGATAGGATAGGAACAGAGAAGCTATCAAATCAAAAAAGCAGGGGATAAGGGGATTTTACATCCATTTCTTCTTGCAAATGTACTTAAAGATTTTTCAAACATAAACATTATTTATTAAAATACTTCAAAATTAAATGAAGTATAATTTGTGTATTTTATATATTACATATAAAGAAATGATAACCTTTCCTTGAAAATTATTTTATTAAAATATTTGAATTGTTTCAAGGTATGACAATACTTTAGAAAACATTGCAGTTTTGATCCATAAAAATCAAATACACAAAAATATATTTTTAAAAAGCTCTTTCTAGAAATAGTCGTATAAAACATTGGATTTACCTTGTCTGATTGCAATAAAACATCAGTATGTTTATTGGTAATTGGTAATTTTATGAAAGAATTATTTTTTACAACTAAATTTACTTATTTGCCAATTTGTATTCCTCTCAATCACAGAGTGACTCTAGGCAGCTTATACTATAGATTTAAAATAGTAGGTCAGTAACAGCTAAAAGAAACATACAAGACCAAAAGAGGACATCTCACATATCAGGAAGGAGAATAACACAAGTGTATTCCTGACCAGACTATGATTGGGGGGAAATCCCTCCATCCTATCCCAGGCCTTGACAAAAGAGCCCATTTTTTACAGCTTTGTGAAATCTCAGCGGGGTCAGGATGATAAGAATCTTAGAGGACACACTGTTCTATATGGCAGATGCCATATCAAGTAGGCAGGCCTTTTATGCCCCACAATGTGACAGTGCTTTACAACTGTGACCTGGAGCACACCGATTCTTCCAGATAAAGGTTGGGCAGAAACAACAGGAGAAAGATTGTCCCATAGATAACCAGACCTCAATCCTTTGGGCTTTACAGATCACAACCAACATCCTGAATTGCATCCAGAGGTCCATCAGTAGCCAATGCAACAGACAAAACAATAGTGTTACATGGGCAAAGCGAGAAGCTCCCATAACTACTCATGGAGCAGCACATTGGACCAGTTGTACCTTCTGACCTTCAAGGGTAGATAATTTCCCACAAAAGGTATATCAATAAGAAACTTCTATAGTAGAAAATATATAATCAACTGTATTCTTAAGCTGCCCACAGGCAGGCTTTTATGTGTTGATCTTGGAGGAGAACAGCAGTGTTTCTCTTCTCCTCCAACATTGCTTTCCCCAGACTAGTCCCAATCCTAATGATCTATCATCAGGATGGCACATTGGTGTAAATGTTTGTAACTGAGCAATAGTTTACAAAGAGTGGTGCTATATGGTTTAGAAATAAAATGGAATAGATTCTCAGAATGAATTGTTCATCATGTGAACTGATGCCTATGTTCCTGACTTTCCTATGCACATAAGAAGGGAAATATGGAAAAAACTCCAAAGATATACTTCAGCCTCAAGTTTGCATGCACCCATCCTGCTTTTCTTTTTCTTTTTGGTCTAAATAGGCACATCATAGAAAAACTGCTATTTGAGAAAGAAGAAAAACAGATGTTTCATAATTCTGAAATAGCATAATCCTTTTGGATTCTAGGCATTGTAACAGAGGCACAAAACGTACTACAAATGCACATTCTAGTATCTTTGCCAGGACTTACTCTCCTTGTGACTATTGGGTCAATTTCACTGGGATCTCTGTGTGCAAGCATCATTAAATCGGCATTTAGTGTCCGTATCCTCTGAAATCTTAAGCGAATATAACGAGCTGATGTAAACTCTAGCAGTGTCGGAGAAGGATCATCTGCACTTGGTCGCCCATTGATCAAGGATGTGTGAATCTACAAAGTAGAAGAAATAAGGAGAATGATGAGTAATACTGCTCACTTAGAAATTATCAGGTCTGCAGACTTAATTTAGGAATCTTAGTAAAGAAATGTGATTGTAAAAGATTGTTTTTCATTTATCATCATTATTATTATGAGTGAGATATTTCTCCATTCCTTTGAATCTTTCTACAATTCTATTGGATAAACTGATGTAGCTAATCTTAGAGGATTCAATGTCTTAAGTAGAAAAAAAAGAATTTTCATTTTGAGGGGAATGAGCCTTCTAGATATCTCACACAGATTCATGAATACAGATAATCATTAGCCATATACTTTTCATTGGATATGAGCAAAGAATAATACAGATAGCCACAGTATGTCACAATTTACACTAAAATATATGGTATGTGTTTTAGAACTGATCTGAAGATTACACTGGCATATGTGATTAGCAAAAGTTTTGTTTTGGAATTTAAAAGTAGTCTTATTCATTCCAGAACCACCACCATGTATTTGCATCATCATCATCATTATTATTATGAGTGAGCTATTTGACAATGACTATTTCATGTCATATATAATTTGGTCAAAGCAAACTAGGAAATGAATTTTATTTTTTGCATTTTTGATCTGGTCTATTGTACACCACAGAATAAAAACCTACTGCATGGTATAATGCCTGATTTCATAGTTCTTAAACCTCTAATTTTATTTTTCTAGTTTAAGAATTATACATATATTCCTTTTCAAATCAATATACCATATGGTATCTTCATGAAGGATTTAACAGTTTCTTTCCTATTCACAGTTTTGGTATCTGAAGTAAGATACTTTGCCAAAAAATCCACCAAGTACAGTCACAGTGTGGTTCTTTCTAACATAGAATGAAATCGCAGCTGTTTGGCTATGATGCTCAAAGTATTTTAGTTCACTTCTTTTTCAAAACAAATTACATGAAATGATTTTACTAGATCTTTTTCATAGACTTTTAAAGTGATAATAATAATTACAGAATTTTTAATATACAGTATGAAAAATGTTTCAAATTTGAAAGGCTTTGCACTCTACTAATTTTTAAAGCATCAAAACTTAATTATCTATGCACACACATACAAATTATATATATATTTAAAGCATAAAAGATATGCATAACAGTTTGCTTTGAATCCAAGAGGAAAGTGTTAATTACACATGCACGCACAAACACACACACAAACTTGAGAGAGAGAGAGGGAGAGAGAGAGGGAGAGAAACAGAAAGTGCCATCAAGTCAATGGCGACTTTCAGCAACCACAGAGATAGATTTTCTTCAGAAGGATCTGTCCTCAACCTAGTCCAAATAAGCAAGCAAGCAAGTAAGTAAGTAAATAAGAATGAATGAATGAATGAATGAATGAATGAATGAATGAATGAATGAATGAATGAATATAAAAAAGAATTTGGATTTGAACAGAATAAATCGGAATTTGAAATTCAGCTATGTGAAACAGAGGAGCACTTAATAGCAAAAATGTATAAATTATTGTTGAGAGAAGAAATGGTTGAAGAACAAGTTAAACAATGCATGATTAAATGGGCAAAAAATATTGGACATAATATACATATGCAGCAATGGGAAAATATGTGGTCTAAAGGATTAAAATTTACTTTATGTTATAATTTGAAAGAAAACTTTTATAAAATGTTGTATTGATGGTATATGACACCCCAAAGATTATCAAAGATGTATGGGACAATTTCCAATGTTTGTTGGAAATGTAACCAACAAGAAGGGTTGTTCTACCATATGTGGTGGACATGTAAAATTGCAAAGAAATTTTGGATTAAAATACAATCTTTGATGTAGAGCATACTACAAACACAGGTTCCATTTAAACCAGAACTATTCCTGTTGGGGATAATGGACTTTCAAATCGGAAAGCATCTTATCTGAATTACTCAATACATGATTACCGCAGTAAGACTTTTGTATGCACAATTTTGGAAAACCCAGACACTACCAACAATACAAGAATGGTTGCTAAAACTGATGGAAATGGCAGAAAATGATAAACTGACTTGTTTATTAAAAGAAACATCAAATAATTCCCTTCCCTTAAGGAAGGGAAACCATTGATGGACTATTTGCAAAATGCAGGCGGGGCAAAGCTTACATGGGGATTTGAAGATTAGATTATAAATGTAATGGGATATGTTTTGACAAAGAATTATTTCTATTTAATGCATTAAAAACTAGCACCTATGACACTCTTACTATTCTCAAGACCAGAGATAGATTGGAAGCTATCTATTTTTCATGCCTTTCTTTTTTTCCTTTACTTTATCTCATGTTTTCTTTTCCTTTTCCTTATAATTTGTATTTTTCATTTTCTTTTTCATTTCTAACTTTTAACTTTGTAATTTTAAAATTTCAATAAAATATTATTATATAAAAAAAGAATGAATGAATGAATGATAAGAAAAGAAAAGAAATGTTCACAGAAATATAAGAATAAAACCTTTCAGTATTTCAGGTTCCACCTAATTTAACTACTCTGATGGAATAAAAGCAGTAACCAATATCACAGTAATACAATGGAGATGATAGAATGTTTCAAAGGTTACTTTTTTAATAAACTGGTGATATTAGATATTATTATCCTCATATTGAAGTCATATAGTGTTATGGTGTCATATTTATCTATCCAGAAGTTTTCCTTTATTTTTCAGGATTGTTGGATCATATGGCATTTTTACTACAGTAAATGCTGCAGTTATTTGAATTGACATTTTTAACATTTAAAAAAAGTTTTTTTAAAAAAAAAATACAGAGATGTTGCTAAATCCATTCTAGATCTGAGTGCTTTACAATCAACAAAACAAATATAAACACTCACAATACCCTAAAATAACCCAGCAACCAGTTGTTCCATTCCCTTCACTCTCAATGGAGTTGACCATTCCACAGCAAGCAAGCTGTAAGGTCCCCACCTCTTCCATGCCCCCAAAGAAGGGAATCCACAGAATGCCCTTCCAGCCTAAATAGATTATAGGTTCTATCTGGAGCAGACAGCCCCCAAGGTAACAGGGTTTTACCCAGACCAGAAAGGGTTTTAGGCTATATAGGTAATAACTAGCATCATAAATTAGATCTAAAAATCTACTGGCAACCAGTGCAGCTCCCACAACATTGGCATGATTCTACTAAGTTGGTTCTTTCCAAAATGTGGACCACTGATTTTGTGTCAACTGCAGCTTCTGAATTGCCTTCAAGGGAAATGCCATGTAGAGTGAATCTAAGCAAATGATTATAAAGGCATGAGTTATGGTCAACAGTGGTTGCTGAACCAGGAAAGGTAACAACTGGTGCACCAGCCAAAACTGGCCACAGTCTCCACCTGATAATCTAACAGAAGCCAGGAATCCAGGTGGATTCTTAAACCTCCTCCTTCAGTATAGCGGCATCCCATCCAGAGCCAAAGCTGGAACTAAGCTGGAACTAGAAGGCTTCTACACAAATAATAGCTTCATGTTGTTGGGATTTTTCCCAAGCCATCCCTCACAGCCTCCAGGCATCAGGTGAAGTCTTACACAGCAGCTCATGTATGGGCTGGGACAGAGATATAAAGCTTCACATCATCAACATACTGATCATATTATCCCCCTGAACTGATGGATGATTTCCTTAAAAGGTTTCATGTAGACATTACAGAGACTGGGGGAAAGGCCGAAACTCATATTGGAATGTCTAAAGCTTAAACTGTCCTTCCCCATCAAAACAGACTGGGTTTACCAGAAGGGAGTGGAGCCACTGAACAATGTTCCTTCAAACCCCAACCCTCACAGGCAAGTCAAAAGGATACCATGTTTGATGGAATCAGACACTGCTGAGGGATCAGACAGCAGAAGAAGGATCATACTATCTAAGATAACTTCACAAAGTATAATCTCAGTGGATTTGTCCACAAAGTGCCTAGCAAAAAGGTTATCACAGTGGCCTAAAGGAGATTCTTCTGACTTGCCCAAACCTAAAAAGGACCAGGTAACCCTAAACAAGGCCACTGGAAAGCAGTCCATGGACATATGACAGCAGGGAACTATTGATGCTTTTTGGCCCTTAACACCATGGCTTAAGTGCCAATATTTGTACCACCCTTATTTGGCCATATTCATTCTTTGTCTTTTGCCAGCATCACATAACATGGTAACAATTATTCAATTCCATTCGATTGATTGTAATGCATACAGCACTGAAGTGCTTAAAATGCACCCTTTAAACCAGCAGCAAAATGTCAAATGCTGTTCATGTCATATTCTACTTCAACTAACTCAGTCCCCAAAGAGCACTGGTAAATGTCAGCTTAATGAATTGTTTAGCAAATATGATTATATGCTGGGCAACTTGTACCTCAGACAGCATAAGCTAAACTAAGCTTTTTTGTCAGCAGCTCTCTTTCCTCAAACCACTCGTACCTCAAACTTAAAATTGCTTCTCTAATTCATTCTTTTTTCCCCCTACAGCAGTGCAATTCTTGCATTTTTCATTTTTGAAGGGAAAGTAATTTGTCAAAGACAATGTCTTTTGAGAAATTTAAAGAAATTGTTCATTGTCAAAGCAATGGTTATGAATAAATCCTAGAGTAATAAGGCATTCAATTTCCTTAAAAGTATTTTGTCATGCACCTTTAAAAAAGAGTTGTCTTTTATTGCCAATGCAGCTAAAACAATATATTAGTAAACCAACTCTTTCAACAATAATTATGCATAATAATAAACCAACAGGAGTCAGGGCAACACACATGATCAGCAATAACAGAGTGATTGTGTTCATACAACACACATAGCCAAGTCAGGTGAAGATCTGATAGATGCACTTACCCAAAATGTTCATCTTGGTTAGCCTTTTGTGTGGCTAAGTGTGTTGTGTGAATTCAGACCTTTTGGTTATTTTATGGTTTATGCAAACTACCAGGTTAAGGGTGTTGTGTAAATGTAGTCTGTGTCTGTTGGAGAGGGTTTTTCTCATGAACATAGTTGTCCATAAGCACAGAATGTGGTAATGCTGTTCGAGAAACGTCGTTATCAGATAATAATCAGATTCTGGAATGGCACCTACGGATCAAACAGCACCCACTTACTCCAAGCCTGGGAACACAGTGGAATAAGATCTTTCCACTTTCTCATTCCACAACGGATTCAATACAGCCCTTAAGCAACCCATTCACTTATAAACCTTCTGAAGAGTGGCTGGGGAATAGATGAAACTGCAGGGAAGAAGGGAGCAAAGAAAGACCAAATGCAGCAGCTATATTCTCTTTGTATAAACACTAGTTATCTGGAACAGACCACAGTGAATATACTGGGCTTTATTTCTTAGTAAAAATGCACTGGATCATGTTGTTAATTATTTCAGTTTCAGCTCTATATATATTACCTGGGATTAAATCCTAACTGGGATTAAGTCTTATTGGGCTCAGCTAGAAAGGCATATAATAAGATGATAGGCTAGGTGTGCTTTTTTCTCAGTCTAAATTCCATTGAACCTAATGGATTTATGTGCAAGTAAATGTGAAGATGATGACACTGTTAGCTGGTATTAATCTCTAGCTATTTGGGTCATAAATACTGGTCTATAGGCACAGATCAGGGATAGATAACTTGCAGCCTACAGACAACTTGAATCCCCCATATTTTGCAGGAAAGGATTTCAAATGGTTATGATGTTATACCATTAGCTGGCCGCCCTGCAGCTGCTTGCTGTCTTCCAAATTGTAGCCCACTTCTATTAACAGATGCGTATTTAGATAGAATTACTATAACTAAAATATAACATTATATATTATCCTAGGGGAAAAACTGTGATCTACTGAGCTGCATGCCTACCCACTAGTGTTCCGTGGACCATGTATATTTTCCTACTGAAGGGAAAATTTCATCACACTTTTCTGAACAGGTCCAAAATACCATATGATTTTGCTTAAAATGTTGGCCAGCATTCAGATATTTTAATTCCAATAGACGATGGAATAATATAAATAAAAGGGAGAAATAATTATAAACAGGACTTTGATATAAAAAGACATATTCAGAATTGCTTTGTCAAGCTTTTAAAAAATCAGAAGAAACGGCTCTTGAGAGAAAATGTGGAACTAACTATGGAAAGAAAGTCAGGGATAGGTTTGGGTTTTTTTTTTTCTTTCTTTTTTTTTACTGAAGCATGAGGAAGCAAATAGGACAAACTGAAAATTACTTGCAGCTAAAACCACTTCAGGTTTGTCTGCCTTTGGAGAACTGAATTATACTGGGTTTCTTGACTTTGTTCTCTAATTAATCTGCCTTTGTATTTTTTTTTTTTTAATCTGCACTCAGTCGTTACCGACTCTGCAGTGACTGCTTTTTGGACGACTCCTTGCATTTTCAAGGCAAGGTATTTCAGAAGTGGTTTGCCATGGCCTCCTTCCTAGATCAGAGCCCAGCTGGCGAGCGCAAGAGGCGGGGTTTCCATTGCTTCGCACCTTTTTCGGGCGTGCGCAGCTTCCGCGCTACCGGCAACTGCTCCTGACTCCTTTTTGCAAGACACCACCAGCATTTTTCCTCCCACTGGAGTGAGAGTACCCATTTACCAACAGGTCCAAGGTCCAAGAGGTACATCAAGAAAAGCTTTACAGCAATTTCCATATTCATATTGGCAACCAATGGCTGCCATTGAGAAAATTATCTCAGCAAAATATATGGGAGTATCGATGTTTCTCTGTCCTTTGTCAATGTGATCAGAGAACTCATCTGAGGAGACAATAGAATGGTACAAATGGCTCTGTAAGGCACTTCTGTTCAGGAAATTGACCAACTGCTCTTATTACAATATGGGATTCAAAATAATGGACAGAAGATGGAAGGAATTAGAACTGTTCCTTTGGCAAGTGATCCTGCATATGAAACAGCTGTGTAAGAGAGTCAGGAATACAGCTTAAAATTGGAACATGATCTCTATCAGAAACACATCCTGTTTCACTCCAACTGAAATGCCATCACAAAACACAGATGTGACTATCGTAAACTATACGTATTTTAAAAACAAACAAGGAATGAAACATAAGAGAGAGAAGGAATAAGCAGCCTTCAACCCATTCACACTGACCTTGGTGGACACTATAAGTTAAAAACAAACTGCTGACTGAGTGGTTGAGGATCAAGAGACAAACTCAGCTATGTCATTACACTTTCTATGAAGCTAATATGCAAGAGAAGATTAATTTATAACTATAGCAATGGAAGCAGATATGCTACATGTCACTTAATTCCACTAACTTCTTAAGTTTAGTACTGTAATGGTGTAGATGTCGTAATGTGTAATGTTGCAGTGAGAGATACAGAGAATGTTCCTGAGAGCTCTTAGAAATTCAAAGGAGTGGTGTGGGGTGTGGGGGGGGTGTTGCTAGGCATAAAAATAACCTCCTCCACAGGATCTTGGACCTGTTAAGTTGTACAAACAAAGGTGGGATATAAGTCAAATAAATAAATCAATAGTATTTTAGCCTCACGTGTTTGCCTCACTGTAAAATTGGTATCTTGTGGCTGGCCATGCAGATCACAACTATTTTCTGACATAGCAGTCCTTTTGCCATGATATTTTCTAAAATCTCAAATTGGGAATTATTGGACTTCAAAACAGTCCTTGGCTAGGGGCTCCAGGCACATCATCTAATAAAGGAGATGGGCTTTTTATCAGCTAGCAGCCTATTTATTGTTTTATTTCCATTTTGTCCTCTTGCTGCTGTTCTATTTTCTACCCTGGAGCTTTAACTCAAGTGTTTTCCTCTGAAACAAATTTGTAGACTGATTCCATGGCTGCAGATCATCTCAGTTTGATACATCGATGGATGCAAAAGAAATACTTTATTCCACTGCAGCATGGATAGGAGCAATTAATCAAGTCTTCTGATACCTTCTGAAATCTGCAAAGAAATTAAATTAAGTATATTTTGGGATAAATCAGTGTACTGTATATTGGGGAAAATGGTATATATAAGACAGCTGCATAGGAAAAATATATATAGATTGGGAGTAGTGAAGCTGAGAAAAAAAAGATGTATTTTGAAAGATATGTTCAAGATCCATAGAGTAGCAACTGCAGATTTTAAAAATAGGATTAGCTGAGAGGTTGGACAGAATAAAATACTATGCAGTATTGACACAAATTGCATTAACATTGATCTGAATGTTATCAATCAATATCAATATCAAATATCCCCATAAATATTTCACTGCTGCCTGAATGTGTTGTGAGAGTCTGTAAAACAAAATCAGATTTTGCTCTGAAAAGCTGATAAATCCACCAAACAATTTCAGTAGTCAGTGATATAAATTGATTTATTTAGTTTAATAAATAAACATTAAATAAATAAAACAATTCCTTTCTACTTTATTGAACTAATTGCTAGCTATTTTACAATTTTCCTTCCCCAATTAAAATATCACCAGGAATATTTTATTTATTATCTAAGAAATTATTAAAACAAATACTAGGATCCAAGTTTTGATCAAACCTTAGCTATTTATAAAATTAAAGTCCCATAAAATGTTGACACTTTTCTTGCTCTCTAATATTGATCACCTTACTCAATATTAGAGTGAGGTGTATTTTTGGGTCATAGATAATTTTCATTAGTTATATGAGTTAAAGGAATCATGCAGCTCACATGTCTAACCTTATAGGAACCATACAGGTTGCATAATTAATTAAATTGTTTCAGAATTTTATATGACTTTGTGAAAGCTAATCTGAGAGCCAGAGTAGTGGTCACCCGTATCAGCTACTAACAGTTGACCAATTTCAAAGCCAAAAGTGCAAGCCAAAAAGACTGTTAAACTCCAGGAAGCATAAGAAAAAGAAGTGCCAGCATTAGAAAACACTGGGTGTAACAAATGGGTAAGTGAAGAAGAGGATCTAAATATTCATGTCAATCAGATATGGGAGATAGCAAGTTAATTTGGAAGGGCAAAGCACGCTCAAACAACCAGAAATGCTGATTGTCCTACTTGCAAGTTCTGAGACTGTGAAATGAAAGAGGAAATAGATATTCATTTTGTAAAAAATTGCTTGCAAGATTCTGATCTGCGAAAGTCTGACAGAGGCAGAGAGGTCAACTCTCACTTGAGACTCAGCTTGCAAAGTTAAGTGCAGGGAGAGGAAATGCCAACTGCCTCCCCAAAGGGAAACCAGAATAAACTGGAGAGAGAACATTCCAGAATGTACGAGTCACCCCAGAAAGCCAGAAAATAGAATTACAGGAAAATAAAGTACAATAAGAAAGATGAGACAAAGCCTCACCTTCTTGACTACAAGATGGTACATACTTTGATTCTCTTCATAAGAAGATATTGATTAAACTAGATTCTGGATTCAAGTCAGAAATTTACTTAGCAGACAGACAAAACCTCCTCTCACCAGGAAGAGGCTCTGTGAAATTATTTTGTGCATCAGATAAAGGAAAAATCATCAACTGAACAATTAAGGACGGCCTGTATGTCCCAGATTTGAAGTCAAACCTGCTATCAGTAATGTATCTCACACGGAAAGAGTGAAAAATAAACTTTAAAAGCCATAACTGTTATGTGACCAAAAATGGGGAGTTGCTTATGAAAAGCATCTTCCAAGAACATGGACTATTTGGACTGAAATGCAGCCCCAGAAATTGGTTAAATTTATAGCATAGGAAGTTGGAAAGCTCCTGTATGTAGCCTCAGTGACAAGGCTAGACACTGTTGCAGCAGTTGGAATCCTGTATAGGAAGGTCAGCACACCAACCAAAGCCAGTTGGGTTAGAGCAAAGACATTGGGCAGGTATCTTAAGGGCCCTGCACACCTCAATCTCCAACTGCCAACCAACAGTGACCCAAAACTAGCAGGACAGATCATAAGTCCACAAGCATATGGAAGTGGGGTGATCAGTTGGCCAAGCAAATAGTAATCATTTGTTGCTCTATCTTTATTTATTTATTTTATTTATTTATCATATTTATATAGCCGCCCATCTCACACAAAGTGAGAGTATTATACACAGTAAAACTATGGCAAGAGACTATGCAGCCACATAAACTATTAATGGAGTTTGGGACAGATGAGCCAAAGCCAACAGACATGTCTGAAGACAATCAGGAATGTATCCAGCACAAAGCACACTGACACCAAGTATCAGTAGGTAGGAGATGCCCAAGAAGAGGCAGTCACTGAGATTAAGCCATTAAGAGAGATGCTGGCAGATTGATTCAAGAAGGCTTTGCCTAGAGATTTGCAGAGAGCCATGTGAGAGCTGATAGGAATTTGGGATCGGTGCATGAGCCAGCAAGAACACATGCTAGAAGTGTGACTTCAGTGGCACTTACTTTTCAGCACCTCACAACCTACTTTGCACAAGGTTCAATGGGATGTAGGATTTACTCTGTGTCCCCTCTTTGTCTTTCACTCTGCCTGCTCTTTGCTGCCTTTGTTTTCTAGGTAATCATGCATGGGAGTGTCCCCTTCTTGACTCTCTTCCTGAAAGTGTGTAGATAGCTACTTCCAGGTTCTTCCTGAAACCATCTTTTTTTCTGTTAAGTTATAAAACTGCTTCACTACTACTTGCTCAGGCTAGATTCTTGCTCTCAGGAACACTCAAACTTACATAAATTTACTGTTTCCAATACTAAGGGCAAACTGTAATCCAAGCTGGTTTTAAATCACTCACAGCACTAGTTTAATATATCTAGAGGTGCCTGTAACAAGCCATGTTGATTTCCTACAGGCAACCACTTGTGTCATGACACCAAGGACACAATTTAGTACTTACATTAGAACATCTGACATATGTTGTGTCATTTATGTCATGATATGAGGCATGTGTCATCACTTGTCCCCCTTCCCCCGATGGATACCTATGAATATATCCATATTAAGTAATACCAAGTTTATATTAGCTTATGAAGTAGAAACTAGTTCTGTGAACTTGAATCGATGAAAAACTTATACAATACAGAAAACTGCACTGGCTAAGTTTACTTTAGAAATGCTTCAAGCATTTCATTTCTAATGTATATTCATAAAAATATGTATGGCTATGAGAAACTCATATTTACAAATATTTGTGTTGTAGGATGCTCTCATAGAACAAAGACAGTAGAAGAATCCTGGTTCTCATAGTGGCCAATCAGAAGAAATAAAACAAAAGCAATCATAGCTGTTACCTCTGAAGCCTAACAACTGCACACTGCTATCATGACACAAAGAAATTGCAACAAGTAGAGTATTGCAAATGCGGAGTTATAGGTATCAAAAAACATTATCCACAGCTTTCTGCCTTATTCTACATGGCAAGTGCTATTCATGGCAGTATTATAAAAAGACTGAAACCTTTTCACCCTTCCATGATGCCAAATTGTTCAGAACTATGTGTCCTTAGTGAGTGGCTAAATTTCAAATCATTTGAACCATATTTTCTTAAGCAAGCCTATGAATCACATTATTAATCATTGCTCTGTTTTCAACAAATGACATTAATTACTATACACCTTCTATAATAGAAAGCCAAAATGGAAAGGACTTGTTGGCAGCAGAAAGAGCTTCACTTTAGATTTCCCAAGAGGTAGCAGCAAATCTGTTTCCATCTTCTTTTTTGAGCAATAAATGTTTCCAGATATTTATTTCCATGCATAATATAGAAGTTCAGTTGCTTAATCTTGCTGCCTTTTCTCTCTTTTTTCCAAGTGGAGAGTCTTGCTGGAAAGTTAATTTTGTACATTAAGAAACTCAATTACTGCTTCTTCTCCTTCAAAATCTTCTTTGAAAGGTTACATACAAACAGACTTACAGGGTAACTCTACAATCCAGAGGATATTTATTCAGAAGCAACCTCAAGGTCCTTCAGCATTGCTTGCTTTCTAATAAGGGTGCTTAGGAGTAGAACGTTTGCTTTCCTTGTGGCTTGACCTCTTCTTCTCCAATGCAGAATTTGGCAGAAGCAGGGGTCCCTGTGGGGAAGGGTCCCCAGGGTCAAAATGGTGGACACAACCAGGCGATCAAAGCCTTGGTCCTTTTTAACATGTCACATGCATTTCATGCATGTAAAATGGGGCGGAACCTCAATCACCTTGGTTTGCACCCACCATTTCGGCCCTGTGGCTACCACCTCCAGCCCTGCTGACACCTCTAGGCAGAGGCCAAGCTCAGTTTCACTGGCGGTTTCTTGTGTTAGACTCAAATCACATAGTAAAAGGGAAGATGAGGTTCTGATTTTGAAAAGCAAAACAAGAGAAGGAACTATATCCCTTTCGGCTTATTTTCTTTCCTCTTCCTCTACCAAACTCACATGTGGAAAATATGGTCTGGATAAAATTTGCAGGGATCAAATTGAAAGGGTGAAAACATTCCACTCT
Organism: Python bivittatus; assembly: GCF_059951505.1. Lineage (NCBI taxonomy): Eukaryota > Metazoa > Chordata > Lepidosauria > Squamata > Pythonidae > Python > Python bivittatus. The sequence goes on along the minus strand of NW_028277030.1, from coordinate 68,017,996 downwards.
CTTTACCACCGTTCAGTTACTCAAACTGAGGAGCAAGACAACATCTAGAACCTCTGATAGCTGGGCCACGCATGATACCTATTGTCATTGCACTAACCAACTTAGAAGGAACTTCTGACCACCTGTGTAATTTGCTGCTATAAGTCTCACCAGCAAGGCCAGAAGCAGAGATTACCAGTCCTGCTTGAAAACTAACAGTGAGGACTTACAGAGGCAAAACCATGATCAAAATCCAGTCCATCTATAAGTCTTTGGCTTCTATTTACAGGCGGCAAACATCTGGACTAAAATTCAATGGCAAATCCAAAATATATACAAAAAACTCTAACTTTTTGCTACCTTCAAGTGATTATCTGTGTTTTTCCAGTAAGATCTGGTAGTCAAGACAGAGTCTAGTTTTGACAAAGTTCTGAGAGTCATGTTCAGGAGAAGATCAGGTATTTCCAGGCAGTCAAACAAGACTTGGAATTGAACAGGCAGGCTGCCAAGGAAGTTGTTTTTAACAACTGAGAGCTGTCGAACAGAGGATTTTACATCAGAGGACCCGAGCCTTCTCCTAAGTCCCATTAGTACTGGCCAGTGAATGACAAAGCCAAATCACTAGTAGTAGAGCATAACTACTAGGAAGACACAGTTCCCAGCTATCTAGTGCTCCTGCATCTCTCTGCAATGCCACGTGACCAGGATCAGCCACCCCCTTTACAGCTTGTGCCTGCTACCATTTGCTTGCAGGATTCAACATGAGATTCAAATTAACCCTACATGAATTCAGCCAATAGCAGCTGGATAACAGCACGGCTGAGACTCTTTTATTACTGTCCTGATACCTCCTGTCTTGAAAAATGGACTAATGCCCTAACTGACATATTTAACTAAAGCCTCCTTTAGTTAGACCTGGGAGATCAGGGAATGGTGAAGAGAGATCAGTAAGGAAGGAACAACATCTCATTTTGGATTGTGCCATTCTTCTCATCTGACATTTATGATTATAGTGGTATTCAGTAAAAAGAAATCTGCATTGTATTCACTATCTCAGAAAGCTGTGACATTTAAAGCTGAGAACAAAAAATCATTGATTAGAATTGAAGCATTAAGCTGGGAATTTTCAAGTACTAGCTAAATGTTGACTATTTCTAGAATTTTAGACCACCCAATAATCAGAGTTCTCTGGTATTCAGGCATTTACGTTTCAAAGAACTTTATTTGCCACATTCATCAAATCTTATCTGGCAGGGAGATGTCACAGCAATTTTTCCAGCCATGCTGGGATGAATACATTTCATTTCTGAGTATTTGTAGATATTTTGACCCTTTGACCTTAAGATACTGACAAGCTGAAACTCCCAGTGTGAAAGGATTAAGTCAAGCTTTGGGGAGGATTGGATTTACAGTTCATTTGTAAGTCCCTTTCTCCTTCACTCCATGCCTTGCTCTGTTGGCCAAACTTGCCTTGAATGACTATTCAAGCAATAAGGCATGAAGGAGAACTAAAAGAGAGGCATCAAAAAGTCCCAGAGTTCAGAAATTCTGACTTTATTGACCTACGTCAGTATAGCTTAGGAACAAATTACAGACAAAAAAAGAGTTTTCAAAGACAGTCCAGACTTCATTATCTCTAAAGGAACTTAAAATGGATGCAGATATTTGCAGATGTACGGAAAATAAAAGCTATCACACAACTACAGTATAAAAATCTTCCATCTGAAGACTGTACAATTTTTAACTGAGAGGAACATTTGCTGTCATGCTGTCATGTGTTTCCTGTACATTTTTTCCCTTCTGGAATCATTTATGAATAGTTAAAATTGCACTAGTCTCTAAATGTATGTCCCCAAGCTTCTATTAAATGAGCCAAATTAAACAAAGACCACCACACTTATTAAATCAGTTTTATAGGGACTGGAAGTTATCTTCTAGACTTTATAGCTATGTTTCTATTATACTGGAAAGGACATGAGGTTAAGAGTTTAGAGGAAGCCACTGAAAGTCTACCAGATTACCCATCAAAAAGAAAAGATGCAGATGTTATATAATTAAAACTACAATCTGCAGCACATAAACTACCAAAATGTCTAAGAATGCAATTTTTTTTCCCTGGTTCTCTTACTCTTGGGTTTCTGTTAATATGCTGTGCTTCCAACTTTTTTTTCTTTCATTTGAGCCGAGTAAATAGGAATATTATCCATCATACCACTACTCTTATGCCATTCCTCTGAACAATCATTGCAAAGCTGCTGGTGGTAATAAAAATGACTAACAAACAACATTTTGTAGTTCTTTGAACATTTTTGGGAAAAAATATAATTTATAACAGGAAATGTTAATTACTTAGCCTGTATGAAGTGCCATGTTAGAAAGAAGAAACTCATAGCACAATCTCTAATAGTGTTGAAATTATATGGTTTCATTTCTAACTTCAGTCTTGCAAGCATAGCTTGCAAACATCGTTCCATGATTTCTAGACTCCTCTGCTATCAAACATGAAATACAATGAGTGAGGAACAACTGGGTTTGGGCTGCCCTTCATGGCTACTCCACTGGGCACACTCCAATTCTGCATTTATCAACTGGACATATTCACATGACACACTCACCTGTGGTTTAAGTTAAATCAGGTAAGTGATCTCTCCATGAATAGTACAATAGATTATCAAATAAACTGTTCTTTGTTTAGCTTCTTCCTTTCTACAACTTCTATGGAGTCTTTTCTTTTTTACAATCCTCCCTAAATATAGAAAAAATAGTAGTAAGACATAGATGACCATTGGCCACATTGGGGCCAGAATCATTGCACAAAGGTTGGGAGAAGGCTAATCTCTCTCCCAACCAGTTTTAAACACATCTGACCTGACATTTGTGGCCAGTGGGACTACTGCTTAATGTGACACTCAAAGCAAGAATGTTGGAAGCACCTGTAGTACAATTGTCATGCAAGATAAGAAAATCAGGATGAACTGCTCTGTTCCTCAAATTGGATCATTCATCTGCACAAACCTAATCAGTTCATTACAATTTTGAATACTAGTAGGGGGAGGCGGGAGAAGTCTTACAAAGCAGCTATACCATAATAAGGAAATTGATTGCCCAAAATATAGAATTAGGAAATAGAAAGAATAATAAACATTCTCTCTTTCTCTCTCTCATTCTCTCTTTCTCTCTCTCTGAAATAATTTGAAATGGACATGAAACTACACATATAGTAGAAGAGGAAACAAAGAAAATGCTGGAGGAAGGGAGAGAATATAGAAATGCATAATTCTTATCTAAGATTTGACCAAATGTTTTGTTTTCTTTTCAGAATGGAAGTTGGAAGCTGATCAGATATCTTTATTTTGGAAAATGTGTTTTGATTATGAAATGGAACAATTTACACACTTGGCTATATAAAATGGAAAAAAAAGTTAAGCGGCAGTGATAAACAACCCCCCCCCACACTCACTCATGCTTGACCCATGTCCAAGATACAGTGTCCTTGCCTGACTCTCACTGTTTTATACCTAAAAGCTCCCCCTCCTCCTTTTACTGCTCTCTTGTACTTACAAAGAATCAATAGTGCATTAGTGCTGTACATGCCTCCATGGAGAGTATACTTTTTCCTATATTCTTATAGGGGAATCATACTGAATTTGATTAAAATAAATAAAAAGGTGCTTAATGATGCCCCATTTAAAACTTCAAGGAAAGATGCTTCACTCCTACTAACTTCTTTTGAATGTTATGCACAACCCTAACGATTATCAGAAAAGTCAGTCTGGTAATCCCTTATGGACTTCTGTGTAAAACAGAAAGAATGAATTTACGATCTATGGTTTTTATGATTAGATAGGATAGATTGTAGAAAGAAGAGAGTCACGATGCAACTTTAGAGAAAGAGGTAAATCTACAGTGGTACTTATAACTGCCGTAAAGGAGATCAGAAGCCACTTCTTTATATCTTTCTTCTTTCTTTTCTATTTTTTTTTCTATTTTTTTTCTTTTCTTTTTGCATTTTAGCTTTCCCTTTTATTTCTTCCTTTTTATTTTTTCCTTCTTACTCTATTTTAATTAGTCTTGTATTTAAAAGTTTCAATAAAATTATATTTTTTTAAATAGTCTGGTGTAGTGGTTAAAGGCCCCAGGGTAGAAACTGGGAGGCCATGAATTCTAGCCTTGCCTTAGGCATAACTTGGGGGATTTTGGTCCAGTCACATCTCTCAGCCCTAGAAAGCAGGCAAACCACTTCCAAAAACATTGTCAAGAAAATTGCATGGACTTGTCCAGAAAGTGGCCAGGGGATTTGAATCCTTCTCCTTCACCTTACACTGCTGCATTTCATTTTCCTCTCATTTCGCTATTTACTATTCCCTGCCCCATACTCAGTAACTATAACTGTAAGGTGTCATACACCAGTACAATATATCCTTTAGTATCATTCAAGATAGTATCCCATGCATCTAATTACCTAGACTGTAATCCACAAAAATGTACTAGCTTTTAATAAGCTATAAGACTCTTTCCTCTTTCTCTTTCTTTGTCTTCTCTTCTGTCATTGTAACAGATTAACACAGTTAATCATTTAGAACGTAGTGGCACAACTTATAAGACGTTGTAGGCCTCAACTCATCTTTTCAAATGTCTGGAGGGTGGTTGCAGGAAGCCACCCAGAAAGGCAGTGGAACAGTATGACTGAAATAGAATAGGATCAGGAGGCCTCTGGGAAGCGCATGATCAACACTCCCATCTTTAAAGTCTATCCCCAAACCCAAAATAATAATCTAAAATACACAGCTGAATTTTTGCCATTTTGCCATTAAATTTTGGCAATGCAACCTCAGAGCCAGTTTGGTGTAGTGGTTAAAGGCATCAGGCTAGAAACCGGGACATCGTGAGTTCTAGTTTTGCCTTAGACATGAAGCCAGCTGGGTGACCTTAGGCCAATCACTCTCTGAGCCTTAGGAGGAAGCAGGCAATGGCAAAACACTTCCAAAAAAACCTTGCCAAGAAAATTGCAGACTAGTCCAGGCAGTTGCCAGGAGTCAAAAACTGATTTGAAGGCATAAAAAAAACAAAAACAAAAACAAAAAAAAACAAGCAACCTCAGGGTGCTGTAGGTCATATATGGGTGGGGAACTGGTAAGATACAAAAACTGAGTATAGATGGACTTGTTGCACACCAACTGTTTGCAAATTGCATCTGTCTTTATGCAATTGTGTACCTAACTATTTTATACTAGCTATTGTATAATAGTCAATTTATGTATTTACTACTTAACTTGTCATGTTCATCATAGCAATTTCAAAATCAAATACCTAACAATACACTATATAGGTTTCTAAAGCACTCCTTTTTCTAAAAATTGATATATATAATTTTGAATAGGAACACCACACTTTTTGGTATTGCTGCAGGGTGCTTTATTGCCAAATTCTATGCTATACCCCTGCTTGAAGCCAGTATAACTGAAGAGTTAAAGATTGAAGTTAAAATATAGAAAATATGTTATGAGGAAAAACAGGAAATCTTAAAGTTAACGTTCCTGAAAGGAATTGCTTTCCCCATGAATATGGTAGAAGAATAAAATAAAATCTGTTCCTATGTCCAGAATCTTTGTGGACTCTGTTGAAGGTTGTAAGGGACTGCTACAACCGTCCATGTTCCCCTAGCATAATCATTTGTGTCCATAGAGCTAGATATATAGAAACTACCTGCACATGAAGTTCAATGGCAAGTCTGCAAAAAGGATGGTATCTAACTGAATTTAGAGAATGCACATACTGTATACAAGTTTAAGTTGGTGATGCAGCTCCAAAATGAGTGCCTTTTTGGATTTTTCATCCTACATTAGGGGCATTAAGAGCACAGATACCAAGTAAGGAACTCTACTTAGAGGTGTGCAGCATTGGGGGAGAAAAAAAACAAACAATTTTTCTAGGCAATATCTTCAGTGCCTGACCTATTTTTTTTCTCTCCCCCCCCCCCCCCACAGAGCACAGAGATTGAAGAAGAAGAGATTACAAGAGAATAAGGAGGCACACAATGGGGAATACACTGAGCTGTTTGCATGCTTGGGTTGCCAGTGCCACCACATTGCTTTTAATGTGTATTCCCCACTGTGTGCCTGCTTATTCTCTTGTAATCCCTGCCTCTCCAATCTCTCTGCTCTGCAAGGGAGGGAGAAAAAGAAAACAACAGGTCAGGCACAGGACAACACATACTGACTGTAACTGTGATCAAGCGACTGAGGGACGTTGTGAAGGTCGTAAATGGGATGCTACGAAGATCATAAATGTGGTCACTGGTTGTAAAGTTATTTTTTTTAGTACCAATATAATTTTGAATCGTCTCTGAATGAGGCAGTTGGTAAGCGAGGATTACCTGTATTCTTAAAGCACCAGTGTAAAGATTGAAATAATGATATCAAAACAGTGTAATAGCTCATAGTTGTGTGACTTAATAGGATATTAAGATTATTACAAGCTAATTTGTTTCTGATTTTATTGATTAAACTCAAACAGATCCTAAAAACAAAGAATGTTATGTGTCAAGCACAATATTTAAAATATTGAGATCACTAAAAGTTTAAGAGAAATGAAGATAAACAAATGTAATGTATCTTCCACAGGGCAAAAATAGATTTGCCTAGAGTTAAAACTCTATAATACTTTTTATATCACCAGATTATTTTGTTGGCTTAAGTTAGTGGTAATTAAGTCTTACTGATTTCTCTGGGTTTACTCTAAGTCTAGCTATAAGCCATAGGAACTCAGTTTAATGCATAAAAATAAGCTTTTATAAAGAAATAAATTAAATGCAAATAACGATGGCATCACTACAAATGAAATGAAGCAAAAATCCCTATGGTAATCATTAATTTCTAGTTTTGAGATTAATGAAAATCACAGGAATCAGAAGCAATGAAGCCCAACTTACAATACTTTTGAAGAACTTGACATTTTTATTAAACTATCAAAAAAGGTAATCTGAGAGCAGCTACACATTTCTGACAGGCAGCAAAAAAAGAGAGCTCTGATTAGTGCTGGAAGGTAATATCATCTAAATATACTATATTCCTCTTATTATTTATAGCTCTGTTCTGATAACAGCCTACTTCAATAAAGAAAACAAACACATTTAAGGGACACGAGATTATGGGGGTTGGCCTTGCACTCAAAAATCTCAGAATTTGGCCATATCCTTTCAGATTTGACCTCCTCACATTCAATACTGAATATTAAAAGCCTTTTCCACCTGCACAGCATAAACAGTTAATGTGTTCTTACCCTCCAGGATGGGTAGACAACACTTCAGCTCCTAGTGGGGAAAGGCCCTCTATGGTTGTACTCCAGCACAATCAGAAACCACAATTAGGCAGGATCCAGGATCATGGGATATATTCACAGGACTGAAGATTTGGGAATGAGACATTTTCACCTGTTTGTATATATGATTCAGGCAACTCTATTGTTGCACATTTATTAAAACAGAGGGAAATAACTACAGGAGAGCCAGTTTGGTGTAGTGGTTAAGGTACCAGGCTACAAACCAGGAGACTGTGAGTTCTAGTTCCACCTTGGGCATGAAGCCAGCTGGGTGACCTTCAGCCAGTCACTTCCTCTCAGCCCTATGAAGGAGGCAATGGCAAACCACTTCTGAAAAACCTTGCCAAGAAAGCTGCAGGGACTTCTCCAGGCAGTTGCCAGGAGTCAAGACTGATTCAAAGGCACAAGAAAAACAAAAAACTGCAGACTCCTTAGAACTGATAGTGCATATACTTTTTAATATATATATTAAAAATATTATAAAATCCAGTAATGAAACCTAAAACCCATATCCAAACTAAAATTGCTTGGTGAAAACCAAAGCTAAGAAATATGATTCAGTCTTTCCATTCTTATAAATTTAGGGATTTTGCTAATTGTTAATTTCAAATCTATATTTGTAGTTTCTTTTTTCTAATGTTCATTTTAGCATTAATTACCATTTTAAAAGGAGGAAGGTTGTTGTGACTCACTTTCACTGCAAAGCAGAATTATCATCTGATAGTCATCTGTCAGAAATAAGCTTTTGAACCCATCAAAAGGCAAACTAAGAGTGGAACTTTTATTGCTTTTATGTATTTAGTGCCTTTGACTCAGTCTTGGCTGCTTGTGACTGCATGGACAAGTGGAATTTTTAACCACTGATAATTCTTTCATGGAGAAAAAAAAATTATAACCGATTTTTTTGTCAAAAATCTTGTCATATTAATAAGACGTAACAAATGAAATGAAATGAAATGAAATGAAATAAAATAAAATAGGCCGAAACATTGAAGGGGCATCTCCCATATCTCAACAGACTAACTGAAAAGGGGGAAAGCCATGGGTCTTTTTTTTACAAGGTCAAAATGAGGAACAATTCACAGTTATGCCCTCAGCACCAACATAACTTTATATAAAGTCTCAAAAGTATTGTTTCATGGATCTCAGTAGGAGGAAGAAAACTGCTGTCTACACTAATAACCACCTTTTCCTCATCACTGTGAAAGATTAATGGATAGTGTAACTTAGCACCCAGTCAAAGAACATCATCTCCAGCTAGGTGGTAAAATCAGCTACACTGTCCACTGTCATACACACTTAAAACTCGTAAAGGAGACTGAAGTGAAGGGAAACTGGAAAATTGTCACTGAGAACAAAACACCCTGTCCCCACAATGCACAGCAAAATATCAACAGATTGCTAACACCCGCAACAACTTTAATAGATATTTAAGCTTGGGGATTTAGACTGAAATGCCTAACATCAGAATTCATGCCAACAACTTGGGATGACAGGAAAGAACAACCTGCTCTGAAAAATAGAGAAAGGGAAGGAATGCATATGGCAAAGTATAGCTTCTCAATGAGAAATTACAGTTCTATTTGAATGATGTATGGTGACAAACATGACAGTTGTAATTCACAGTTTTAAATATAAAGATATGTCTCATTACTCTGGCCAAATGAATCAGAGTTATGCTTGCAGCATTAAAAACAAAACAAAACAAAACAAAACAAAAACCCTAATTCTTGTGACAACAATATTTCTAGTGTTTTATATTGTATTACATATTGAAACATTTGTTTGGGAGAACTAGGATTGTATAGGCAGATGATTATATTGATGTAGGGAATACACTAACTCACAAGGAATTATGAAGAAACCTAGAACATGCATTTGAAAAGAAATATTTATAACACTGAATGAAGATCTGTAGATGGATGATGAAAAACTGATGAAAATTAAGGAAGTATCATTGGGAAAGCAGTTGCAAAAAAAAAGTCTGAATGATATTCTTTCTGAATTATTCTTTTTTATAAGTTAGTAAATATAGTCTTTGATGAGTGTTTTTTAACATTTCATTAAACGGAAGAAATATCATATTTTTAAAGATTTTCTGTAACCACAATGACATTATTGAATGAATATATTTGATTTCAAATTCTTCTCTTTAAAAAGTTTCAGCATAGGGCAAAGGTAGTTCTCTCTCTAGATACAACTCAGAATTCAATGGATGTTCCATCTACTCTGATTCCTCCAAACTTTTAGGTATACATACTTTGACATATAAACCTCAGAAATGCTACTTATCTTAATATAATTAGTGCCAAATTAAGATTCCTGTAATGTTGAATTAATCATGTTATATAACAATGTCTTATGTGGTAAAACATTTTGTTTTGTTTTGTTTTTCATTTTGTTTTGTTTTTCTTACCTGATCCTCAGGGGCCTTTAGAATTTTTTTCACATTTCTCTGTGCGATTTTTTAGTTAATTTTACCATTACAAGATGGTGGAGAAAGCAAGAACCTCATGTGCCACCACTAGAAAACATCGATTTTCTTTTGAAAAATATTAAAAATCCATGTATTTCCTATGAAGCTAGATGAGAATGATTAGAAAAAATGCAGATGTAGAGCAGTTATCTATCTATCTATCTATCTATCTATCTATCTATCTATCTATCTATCTATCTATCCATCCATCCATCCATATCTATCTATCTATCTATGTGCGCGCGCACACACAGAGAGAGAGAGAGAGAGAGAGAGAGAGAAACATTTTCTTTAATCTGAAACTCTTCAGGCATTTCTGTAATCTCAGCCCCACTAGATAAGGAAATCAACTCCACAGGAAGGCTAAAACTACTTTTATTGAGATTCATGCAACTCTGACTGTGCTGTACTTCCTCCTCCTTCTTATACTTCAGTGAATTAGGGAGGTGTCTACTTGAGATGCTTCCCAAATGTCATCTCTTGGTTCTGGACTTTTAAAAAATGTTTCAGCCCATTTTTCCTAGATAACAGTTCCTGCATCTTTCTGTCCAGGTCATCTTCTATACTCTCTGTACCTAAGAAGGAACATCTAAATTTGCCTTTAAATTTCACATTAGGGGAAATCAATGTAAATGTATTTCTGGGTTTAATCAGCTTTATTCACTGCATACATGCTTTTCTTTCCTTTTTAACTAAACTGAATTTTAAAGATGTCTATGAAGCAGCTAGTCTTGGAGACAATATCTGTGAGATGCTGGAGGGTCAGAAAAGGATCCTTAACTTCTCAACCCTGATATTAACCAGGTCTGGATGTGTCTGTTGATAATCCTGTGTAATTTGAAACTTCTGTCAAGTATTGTGGGAGAAAAAAATCCAACTTTTCTTCTCAAATCCTATAAGGCATATTATAACCATTTTATAACAATATTTGAAAATGTCTTATCTGATTAACTTTATGCATATACATGACTGAGGAGGTCATATGCATATTCAACAGGACAGCTGATTGCTACTTTACTAACAACAGTGATATTTCTCATCTTACCTCTCCATTTTCTAGTGGATGGATTTTGGAATAATATGAAGTACATATAACTTCATCATCTTTTGCATATGAGGGAGGTCCGGTGCGAGGAGTAATGTCATAACGAGTCAGACATTCTGTATCCGTGATAGCATAGTACTGCCAGGGTTTGTAGTTGTTACCATCTAATGAACGCTCCAAAATCCAGTTTCCAGGCCGGGGTGCATTAGCTGCTTTTACAATGACATAAGCAATCTGGAATACCTGAAAGAATAAAAAGAAGCCATCAGAATTATCTACATTCTTTTCCTTTAGTTGTTTTATTGGCTTCCCATGCCAATTCCACACAATGAAACTCTGATTCTATGATTTGACTTTAAATAGTCTAAAAAGTAAACAGTACTTTATAGCCTGTTTAAAGCAATATCTCATGCATGAGAACTGATGCCAAAAAAATTCTGTGGAAAACCCTGTTCTGTATGGAACTAATGCTCTGAACCCGGTCCTAGGACAAATAGCTAACACAAAATATAAATGAAAAAGTTTTGGCTGGTTCAATTCCATCCCCACGAATAAAGAGAATTGACTGAATCCTGGCAGTGCAAGTACTTGGAACATGAGCAATGAGAATGGCAAAGAATTGAGATGCCACAACCATGAAGTGTAATGGATTGTACCCTTTATCAAGGGGCACTATTGTAGGAACTGTTAAACCACAGAATGGCTCAGGGAATCTAGCTAGATGATACTGATAACAAACTGGGCGGTTGGCCACATTGGTCATTCTCTTCTCAACAGTATTAAGTGAAAATTAAAATCATGTTTTTTAAAGTACTAAGAATTTATAAATATCTTCATCAAACATAAGATATTGAAGACATCTGAATGAGGAAGAGAAACGTGTATAATAAGAAACTCTAATAGATCCTAGTAAACCACAGAGGATTTACCACTTAGCTTGATCCTTGCAAAATACAGATATTCAGACGTTCACTTATACTCAACAAGCTTTCTGCACATCCTGAAGCCCAGCAGAATATTTTTTCTATTCATTCATCCTGGGCATTGGCTGTAGATGATCTGTCCCTGGAATAAAAGACTCCTGTTCTCATATATTGTATGCAGATTAGAAACATTTAATCAACATGTATTATGATTTGTGATTTCACTTGGCTTTCCAATTAATCTACAAAGGGTTTATTTTTCAGCTAACCTATTTGCTTACTTAGGGTGACACACAACACAGTGTTATATTAGAAGAAACTGTGAATGTGCAAATAGGTTAGCCTTCTTTATCAATCAAGCTCTATTATAACAGATGAAAATGAGACAGTATTAGTTTCAGTAAAATAAGCAAGTTAAAAGGATTTCACAGTTATGAGCATATATATGTAATAAATTTTTGTAAGAGAGCCAGTTTGGCGTAGTTGTTAAAGCACCAGGCTAGAAACTAGGAGACAGTGAGTTCTAGTCCTGCCTTAGGCATAAAGCCAACTGGGTGAACTTGGGCCAGTCACTCTCTCTCAGCCCTAGAAAAAAGGCAAGGGCAAACCACTTCTGAAAAAAATTGCCAAGAAAACTGCAGGGACTTGTCCAGGCTGTCACCAGGAGTCAAGACTGACTTGAACCCCTCCCCCCACAAACCCCCCCCCCCAAATTGTAAATATTATGCGTATAAATAGGCAGTGGTTAAAACGTGGGTGTTTGGAAGGTAAAATGTCCTTCAAACTGAGTTTCACTTCTGATGATTTCATTTTCATTTATTTCATTGATTTTAATTTAATACACATATTTTTCTTGGTAACAATGTGTGCTTGCCATTGTCTCCTTTTAGAATATTATTTTAGTACCCAGCCTAGTCTACAGTCCTAGTTTTCCCAAGTGGTCTCCCTTCTAAGTACTAATCAGATTCATCTGTAACTTTTGAGACTAAGTTGGCCATGTGCCACCATTCGTTGAGACTCAGCCCCAAATATTGCTCTCCAGATTGTATTTACAGTTCCCAAATCCATTCACAACATAAAGGCAACCCTGATATATGCAAAACACTCCAGTTTAGATCTCTTCTCCAATCTACAGTTAATCAACTGATATTTCTTTTTCAAATACTAGAAATTACCTTAAAATGTACAACCTGATATGAATTCCCTTTATTTTCCAAGAAGAATATGCATATATTTCTCTAGTATCAACACAGAAGATAGGTAATGAAGTATTAACAGGAAGTTTTTATTTGGTGATGTTTAGCAAAATACAAGATGCCAATAAGGTTTTTTAAATGTTTAGTTATGGCGTTAGGATAAGAAATAAAGAGTGACTTTTTTTTCCTCTCTCTCTCAGGAATCAGAAGAAAATATTTCATTTCCTTAGTATGGTAAAAGCTTGTTTTTTGCACTGGAACACTGCCAATTAACACCAACTAATGTTCTGGAATTTGATAATTACAGAATGGAACAGATGAAATAATTAAAGGTGTTTAATTTTTTGTCATGGTGTCTTGGCAGCATTTTCAAAGTTGGCACTAAAATGAGGAAAGAAGAAAAATGGACATTTCACACGAATACGTTGCTACTGTGACTAAGTACTTCTGGGGTTTCCCAACAGAGAATTCTGACAATTCTGTAAAAGGGAATTTGGTGGCAACTGATCCTTGGATCTCTGTTCTGTCTCAGTGCTTAATGCTACGCTGAAGACTGGTTCTAGGCCAATAGCTTCACTTTCCACAGAGGTGAGAACTATAATGCTAAAATTGCACAAAGCTGTATTATGGAAAAATTTCTTTACTGATCATTCATGAATTTTAATTGTGACTTGTAGACATCAAGCAACCAACAAACAATTAAGCTGTCTTGTTTATTTAGTTTTTTTTTTCTTCTATTTGCATACAGCCTGCTGGAAAGAATAATTAGCAGTCATTCTAACAGCACTGGACTTAGCATATAAAAATAAATCAACCCCCCAACCTTGGCCTGATGACTTGGGACTATAACTCTCATTGTTCTTGACTACTGACCACGTTGACTGAAGTTTATATCAAACATCTTTGTAGGATGTCTATGTAGGATACAGATTAAGAAGAAATTATATAAATAAAAATGAAATAGATTAAAATCCCACTTTGTTAAAAGCTTCCTATTTCCAACCGTAGTCATTTTGATGTTTCCATGATGTTCACAAATAGGGCAGAAACAGCTCTTCCCTGGTATCTGCTAGTATAAAAGTTCTACTTATTAATCATGTTTGATATCAACTGATAGATTTTCATGAATTTGTCTGACTCTTTAAAAACATTTGGAAAGGAAGGAGATGGTAAATGACAATAATTTTGAAATGCATGGAAATTTTCTAAACCTGAAAGCATCATAATATTCCTACGTTCATTCATAAACAACTCTTCTATTCCAAATAAGTTGTAACACTTATTGGGTTTGGGTTTACTCAATATAGTAGACCATTGGTTTTGATTTAGCACTATAAATGAACCTCACCATGGCAGTTTGTAAATCAGGTATGAATCCACCAACTGTGGTTTCATCCACAATACTTGGATTCAAAATATCATGGCTTGGTGTTATTTCATCCCAAAGCTTCATATCAAGGTAAAACATGCAATTTAAAAAGTGAAGAATTGCTATACAGCGAGGCAAACTTTAAAGTTTATCAGTGCTGTGATATTATGTAACTGTTAAAAAAGCTAGACTGACTGTTTATTAAAAGTAAAGCTGGTATGAACTAGGGGTATATTAGAAAGGCTAGAGAGGGCTCATGTAAGTCTCCAGTTAAATTTTTGGGAATTATCCAAGCTCCTTCTTGAAAAAGAAAAGAACAATGGCAGAACAATGCTGGGAAGATCACCAAGGAAGGATCCCCTAATAGCAGCCTAGTTATGTCTGCAGAGGTGAAGAATGAGGCAGATTCTGCCAAGAGATTCAGCTCAATTCCACATAAGGGATGCTGGGGGTGGAAGAGTGTTTGAGGAAATCCCAAGGAAGAGAAGGCTCAGGCATCTTTACTTGGTGGCGTTCATTGCTCTAATCTCTCTCAACTAACTTAGTTCCAGAAAATAAGCAGGAAAGACAAAGCCAGGCAGGGACTGACAAATAAAAACTTTTCCAGCTCTCTCCTTGCCTCTGCCACTATCTGTGACTAGACAGCCAACAACTTGGTTGTGTAATTTGTCAAAAGAAAGCAAGACTCTTGTTAACAAATTGGCAGCACACTCCTGGGTATGAGCACAAGCCATCTCAAATCCACATACATCAATAGCTGTAATGCTGAAAAAACTGAACTATTAGCAATCATTACTTCCATCATTAATTCTCCAGAAAGCCATGATTTGGAATAGGTTAGTCCTTGGTCTTAGAGGTAGTATTGGTCTTAATGATATAATTAACCTTTGATATACAATAGATCCTGAGTTGTTTCTCTTCACTTTATCAGTCTATGACAGGTCTTCTTGCCCATTGAAATAGCCCTGCCAACATTTGTATCCTGGCTGTCTAAATGAGTCCTATCCATATGTTCAGGAATTCTTCTGTGCACTCACTGATAAATGCCCTGTTATCCAAAGAACCATCCAAGGTGTACTCCAAACTGCAGTACAACACAGTAACAGCAGAGCCACCAACAGCAGAAACTGAAAAGCACTGGAAGCACATAGGGGAGAAAGAGAAGATACATAACACCAGTGCAAAGTGGCTGCAGGAACTGAGAGCAGACCACAACAATCACCCAGAACAGGAACCAGTCACCATCACAGTAGCAGACATCTACCAGCAGGTTAAGAACATGAAGAGCTGTACAGCACCTGGCCCGGACATGATCCACACCTACTGGCTAAAGAAACTAACAGCAGTGCATGAATGCCTAGCAGTGCAGATGAACCAGCTGCTAGCAGCAGGCTCCCACCCAGACTGGCTAACAGAAGGAAGGACAGTGCTGATTATGAAAGACCCCACAAGGGAACAGCACCATCCAGATACCAGCCAATAACTTGCCTCCCCACAACATGGAAAATCCTATCAGGCATCATAGCTGCAAAGCTACACCACCATATGGGCTAGTACAAAGGCACAGCTCAGAAGGACATTGGGAACCACACCAGAGGCTCAAAACACCAGATGCTCATAGATAGAGCATTCACCCAAGATTCAAGGTCTAGACAGATCAATCTGAGCACAGCCTTGATTGAATACAGGAAAGCCTATGTCTCAATCCCATATACATGGATCTGTAAATGCCTGGCAGTAGACAAAGTCAACAAGACACTAGGACCTTTCTTCAGAACTCAGTGGGACTGTGGAGGACAACACTGGGAGTCAACTCAACACAGCTTGCACAAGTGGCCATCAAGTGCAGCATATGCCAAGGTGATGCACTGTCCCCATTGCTGTTCTGCATAGGCTTGAACCTCTCAGCCAGATAATCACAAGGCCTGGATACGGGTACAAGTTCAAGAGTGGGAGTCATCAGCCACCTCCTCTACATGGATGACATTAAGCTGTATGCTAAGAGTGAATGAGACATTGACTTGCTGATCCACCTGACATGATCTATAGTGAGGACATTGGGATGTCATTTGGACTGAAGAAATGTGGCCAGATGGTAGTAAAGAGAGGAAGTTAGTTAAGACTCATGGGGTGGAACTACCAGTGGGCCACATAGAAGACATACAGACTACCGACAAATACCTTGATATCCCACAGTCACATGGGAACCACAATGAGGAGGCAAGGAAGACAGCAACATTCAAGTACCATCAAAGGATAAGAGCCAGCTCAATGGGAAGAACAAGATCCATGCCATCAACACCTGCACCCTGCCAGTCGTCAGATACCCTGCCATTATAGTGAGCTGGCCAAAGGAGGACATGGAGGCTGCCAATGTGAAGACCCAGAAACTCCTCAAAATGTATGCAGGTTTCCACCCCAAATCCAACACCCAGAGACTGTATACCAGCTGGAAAGAGGGTGGGGAGTGTCTCGTGAGTGTTAAAGTCACTGTCCTGAATAAAACCCAGAACATCCTGGAGTATATCAGTAAGATGACACCCAAAGATGAGCTCCTGAGATGGGCAGCAGCAGACATGAGAGGAAGTTCAAGCAGAGGAAGTGCCATGGTAAGATAAGACCCTGGATGGGATGCATCATCAACAGATAGGGAAATCCTACCAGTGGCTGGAATGGGCTGGATTAAAAGACAGCACTGAGGCACTGATCATAGCAGCCCAAGAACAGGCACTAAGCACCAGATCCATAGAAGCAGGAGTCTACCACACTACACAGGACCCAAGGTCCTCTCTATGCAGAGAAGCCTCAGAGACAGTCCAACACATAGTGGCAGGGTGTAAGATGCAGGTAGGAACAGCATATACTGAATGGCACAACCAAGTAGCTGGCACTGTGTACAGGAACATCTGCACAGTGTATGGGCTAGACCCTCCCAAGTCCAGATGGGAAATTCCATAGAAGGTCATGGAGAATAACAGGACAAAGATCCTGTGGGACTTCTGGATCCAGATGGACAGGCAGACACTGCCCGATCAACCAGACATTGTGGTAGTAGACAAGGACCAGAAGACAGTGGTGGTGATAGATACAGCAATGCCAAGTGACAGCAATATCAGGAAGAAGGAGTATGAGAAGCTGGAGAAGTACTAGGGCCTGAAGGAAAAACTAGAGAGAATGTGGAAAGTAAAGGCCAAAGTGATCCCAGTGGTGGTAGGAGCACTGTGACTCCTAAGGTGTGAGAGTGGCTCCAACAGATCCCAGGAACAAGATCAGAACTCTGTCCAGAAGAGTGCAGTGTGATACTGCACAGAATCCTCCAACTCCCAGGCCTCTGATAGAGGACCCGAGATTGAAGAAGACACATACTACCCATAGGGGTGAAAGGAGATTTTATTTTATTTTTAGAATTAGAATAATTTAGAATTATAGAATTATTCTATACACACGTACACACACATACACACACACATGCACACACACAATTATTTGCTTCCTGAGGTATACAATGGCAGAAACAGACTTTGTCACACACACAAAAAAGAAGATATACGATTTACAACAGAAGAACTTTCTACTCTTCTTATTTTCCACTAAATGACAGAGTAAACTGTAGCCAATCACAACCACACAGAGTTAGACAAATGGATGCCATTCACAGAAGTGACACAATGCAGCTGAAATACATCTAAAATATATTTTACCATCTCACAAAGTGATCCTGCTTGATATGTATTGGCCTGTTTCAGAGTGCTTCGTAATGTAAGGTTTCCTCAGGAAATGACTATATTTTACTACAGTACTTTTCTGATTCATTATCATGAGAAGCCATTTTCAACTTTCAAATTCCAGTTCTTGGAGAAGAAGGGCACAGAATAAATAGCACAGCTGTTTTAAAGACATCCATTTGTGTTTACATTCCTCCAGCCATACACTTTATGGATCATAGAGGAATGAGATGAGCAAAAGATTGTGAAGCATTAAAATCAAACGTCCTAACTGCTGAGTTATAGACAGAGCTTTGATTTAAGAGGCAGTACCTGCTCCATCAACTAAGGATCAGGTTAGCATTAATTTAGCACTGCTTCCAAGTAGTGTGCACTGGTTCTGACTTGTTACCCCATACTGACGAGAAAGGAGCGTGACTGAAATCACCCAGACAGGCAATTAGGAACCAGGGACTGATCTCAAAAGAGAATCTAGTGCTACCTTTTTTCAATTGTTGCAACTCTGTTCCCTGTGATTCATTATTAATTTAGACCATCCTTCTTGAAACTCCTGTTTAATTTTTTAACCAAGCAAAGATATTTGCAATGGGCCAAAACTTTTAGTTTGGGACCCTAGAACAGCTTTCCTCTGTATAGTGCCTGCAGGTATACTGGAACTAAGGCATAACCAAAGGCACTGAAGTGTTGTCTCTAATCATATAGCAGCTGTTGATCAATATAAGAACATCATAAAAATGCTGAAACTTGCACAGGCCAGAAGCTCTTCATCAACACTGATAATGCTGGACTTTGACTCACATGGTCTCCAGTTTTTCCTTTTTAGGTAAAGTTGTTGAGACATGTAGCAGATCAGCTTCAGTGTACTGTAATAGTCTGGATCCCTTTAAACCAGGGTTCAAGCCTGGGTATAGGACAGATATCGCATTGTTTGCTCTGGTGGACGACCCTTTCTAGTTCTTTTAGACCTTCTAGCAGTTTTCAGTATCAACTAAGGTATTCTTCTAGACTGCCTGCAGGGATTGGAGATTGTAAAACAGTGATTCAACTCTGCCTTCAGTGCTAATAGGGGAAGAGAGGTCAGCTCAGTAATCAGTCTCTTGTGGGATACCACAAGGATTGGTCCTCTCTCCCCCATTTACATGAAGCCACTGGGAGAGGTTATTCAGCAGTTTCCAATACACTTTTATCAGATCTATGAAACCCAAACTTTACATCACAACTCCAGACTGTGTTGGAGATGCCATTGATGCCTTGTGGAGGTTCTCAGCGTCTGGATGGGATGGAATGAAATGGGCTGAAGTTGGACACAAGCAAGATGGAGTTACTTTTTGTCCATCAGGATCTTCTCTCAATTCCAGTGTCATCTCTCGGTAATGAAGCACTGTCCCTGAAGGAGCAGGTTCATGACATGGAGGCCCTTCTGGACTCACAGCTTCTGCTGGAGCAGTAGGTGAAGGCCTGTGAGGCTCTTGCCCAACTCTGGCTGGTGAAACAGCTGTGGCCAAACCTGGTTGCAGAAAGACCTAGCCACAGTAATTCATGTCCTCATTATGACCTGGTTGAACTATTGCAATTCATACTACATGGGGCTGCCTTGAACGGTCAGTTGGAAGCTACATTTGGTCCAGAATGCAGTGGCCCTTGTGCTAACCGGTACCCATCATTGGAAGCATATTATACCTGTGCTTTAGGCCCTGCACAAGCTTCCAATAGACTTCCAAGTGCAATTAATTCACATTTTGACCTATGAAGCTTTTTTAAGGCTTGGCATCTAGTTGTCCCCAGGACCAACTTGACATATTCCAGCTGGAATCAGCCCAACTACAAGGACATATTGGGAGAAACCACTAAGAAGTGACTAAAGCTAGAAAGCCTACTTTTTAGTAATAGCACCTGCTCTTTGGAACAGCTTTCCAGCAGAAGTCAGATTGGCCTTCTTCCTGATTCTTTCAGGAAAATAATTAAACAGCACTCTTTCATAGACTGTTTACTACTTAGAATTAGCTACTGAGATATGTACATGGTTTAACACGATGAGTTTGGGTTTTTTGTTTCTTTGTTTTTGTTTATTTTGGCTCACTATGTCTTTGTGGATTTTTAAATTGATTTTAAATGTTTTTATTTAGATTTACTTGGACACTTTAATTATTTTCTGTATATCCTATGAGCCACTAAGAAGCTTACTTGACTGCATCAGGATATAAATTTAATGAATAGATAAATTAAAACATAAATTAACATTTTATTTGCCTACTCTTTGGCTGTTTCCTGTGACAATCCTAATTCAACTTTTCAAAGGCAGCTGAATGTATAGAGAGTTAATTCCAGATCTGGGATGACAAATCTGTCAATTTCATTTCCTTCAATTTGAGATTTTTGGAAGAAAAAAAAAATTCTGCACTGTTTGTAAAGAAACTTGCTAATTTTTATGAAGTTCTTATCAAAAAAGGAAACCTCACATTCCTAGTCATAATGCATTCTGATTGCTATGGTCATAGCTCATTTGAAGAGGACTGTATAGACTCAGTTAATAAAACTGAATTTGTTATGTTCTTTCACGCAGCTGCCATTGAAACCTTTAAAAATGGTTGAAGGGCCAGCATCAGGCAACTGTTTTCTTGATCTCAGATGGGCCATATAATTTCAGTCCTGTTTTGAGTCTTCATTTCTGGATTCCATTCCACATCTAGACCTTTTCCTTGAAGCCCTAAATTAATTTTCCTTAAGTGTTCATACAAACAGTCTATTTAGCATCTGAGGGCCTGAGTTTCAGCTGTTTAGGATAAGGCGTAGGATGCTTCAGCTGTGCCACCAAAGGCTTGAATTCCATTCCAACCCCACTGAGCCTGCTCATCAAAAACTTTCTGATGACTGGTGAAAATCTAGCTTTTTAAAGAGCCTTTGTGGGAAACTGGAAGGTATCCTTGCTGCTGGTTTAGTGACTTAGTATGTTATGATACTGTTTGACCCTTTATTTCTGTGCTGCTGAATAAATAGTAAGTAGATGCAATAATGTTCAAAAACTGTTCAAAAGAAACCTTTGATTGTTTACAAAGTATAGGAGCAATCTGGGGTCCAGTATTTGCTTTTCTTCACATTTACAGAGAGTGCTTTTTCATTGTTATCTTCATAACTAGCATAAATGCCTCAGCAACTCATTCTCAGCAAACACCAAATCCTACCTCACAGGAGGGGATTGTTCAGTCTTTCAAAATATTGAATAGCAAGGGGGGAAAAGTTCAGAATTTATCTTCAACAGATCAACATTATGATACCTAGAGTTAAAGCGTATCAGGATTTACAGGGCTAAACATTGCCCTGATTAAAATCTGGAAATTTGGTTGAAAGAATCAATGGGGGTGGGAGTGGGAGGAATCAGGACTATCCTAATTTGATTTTTAATTAAGGCTGCATTGCTAAGTGCATTTAGATGTAAGTTTATTCCAGTGAAATCTATGATGAGCTAGTGGTAAATAACACATTCAATGTTTCACTTAAAAATTCAGTTAACACATGTGCAGAAAGTTCATGAGCAAAAATACTAACTACTGTGCTATAAAGCCATCTGGTTTTATCTATTAAAAGATCAATTTCTTCTTTTACCATTTAGAAAAGTGCAATAAAGTTTCATTTCAGTTGTAACAATTGTCATCCTGGTTCAAAATCCAGAGAGGAGTGGATGAAATGACAAGTTCTACAGGGCTAAATGTATTGCTAGAAATCTGTTTAGTTCCTGATTCCATATCTTGAACGTTTTAAACCTAAATTTGGATGCATAGATTCTGTCTGGGTATAGCAGTCAACAATATTTCTGGGCTGAGTTGAATATCAGCCTCAAATATGCTTTCATTAATCACACTGTTCATGATGGACTATATTGTACATGCCACTAAAATGCAGTAGGATTGTATGATATGCATTCAGTTTTATCCTCATTTCATGCTATTAGTTAAATCATTCATGAAAAATGCAAGTAACTAAAATTCTGAATTAAACTCCTATGAGAGTGGGCTTTGTTTTATTGATATGAAGATTCAGATGAAACACAATAAGCATTTAATACTACAGTACACAAAGCTCAAATTGAATCATATAGTGATTAAAAGAATTTTATTTCCACTTCAGCCTTTGAGAAAAATTCCAGAAGCTGGTTTTTAAAGGAAAAAACTGCACAGTTATTTACATTCCACAGAACTGTGGGCCAAACTGCATATACTTATTGCTATGAATCAGTTTGATTGAAAGACAGCAGCTTGGTTAAAAACAGATTAGTCTTGAGGACCGGCCACAAAATCAGAAACATAAAATTAATGGATATTTTCTTTGCTCTACCACATACTAATAAGAAAAAAGATGTGAAAATTTTCTTAAAATTAGAAAATGACACCAAATTTTGAGGCGGTATAAATCAGAAGATGTAATTCTGCTTGAATGTTTATTAAGGGTTGCATCTGTTTCAGAGAAAACTCCAAAACAGAAGATCACCACAAGAATATGCATATTGCCCTGAGGCAAATTAGGTCTTCCCCAAAGGACTTCACTGCAAAACGTGTCAGTACCAATCACATATTTTCCATTTTGCATAGTCAAGAAAGAAGTTATACCCAGTGGAATAAGTGTGTGTGCCAAACAAAACTAAGCAACTCAGCAAACCTTTGAGAAAATAAATGCCTCAAAGCTACCTGAAAACCTTCTGGACTGCATGGTCTTCATGTGGATGAAGCTCTGTACAGAGTCCTGCAGGAGAAAACCAGAGTCCAGCCCTGCAGGCAGTAAGCTGTATCTCTGTGTGATCACAGGAAGGGGAAACCATAGCTAGGGAGGACATTTATAAGCTTTCTGCCTATCAAAAATACACTTGAAAACTGTTTTCTGAACAAGAAATGAATTTTCAAAGGCAAGCAAAGATCCCAATCTGAAACATTCTGCCTTTTTCAGATTTAACAAAGGTCCATAAATGTCTTGAATATTGTGCTTTTTAAAAATTTTCTCTACTATGTTTTAAAATAACTCTTGGTTTTCATTGGTTTTTGTTTTAATGTTCTTTGTTTTTGTTTGCCACCCAGAGTTTCTTGGATAGATGGGTAGCTATATAAATTGGATAAATGAAATAACAAAACAAAATAAAATAATAAAACAAAATAAAAACCTGTTTCCAAACAGTCCTTAGCAAGGTGGGCTTCTCACCTACCGATATACATTTTCCCACTTTAGCAGAAGGGGACAGATGTGAAGCTTTAGATTTTTAAAACAAGGCTCTATTTTGGACATGATCTGGCAACTCAAGTGCGGTCAGGTCTTGCCTTCTGTGCATTCCTAATAAATACACACACCCTGTACATATTTTACATAAAATAACTACTGTAGGTTATCAATGAGGAATGGAATGAGATATTAAGAATGTACTAGCTGTTGAAAGAGGACATTTTTGAATAGAGCTGTAACAAAATAATTAGTATGTGGAATGCAGTGGAAGCATGTTACTTCAAAGTTACAGGAAAAATATGATTCTTTTCCTCATCACATTAACTGATCATTCCCACATCTGCATCCCCCCCTCAAAAAACAAACAAACAAAAAAATCAAGGATACAAAGGAAGCTACATCAAATATGAAATAACTAGAGTAACGGAAGTGTTAGGCAAAATCATGAGGTAACTCCTAATGTTAACAAAACTGGGCTTTAAATTAAAATTGTATGCCAAAAAAAAAAAAATTTATAGGCAGCAGCAGCAGCTGGTAAATTATTTGTCAGTAAGCTACAGGCTGTTTCCTCTGACCAGCACAACTAAACAGAATGGGGATCTTCCCTTTATTGGCAAGTCTTGAAGGTGATTGTAAAGGCATAAAATTAATTTGTGAGCATAATGAGATCTCTATCTGCTCAGCAGCCAGCCAACAGCCTTCACTGGAGGATGTTGCATCCTGGCCCATGTGGGTACTGCAACTACAGAACTGCACAGTGCACACTGAACTTTTCTCAGGCTTCTGTCTCCATTGCATAGTGCTTATTATTCACGACAGCCGTTCTTCCTTTTCTTGGCCACCACCCTACTCCAATGGTTTGTTGCTTGACATCATACTTTGAATTTAAAAGGCAAGGAACTCTTGTAAGGCCACCACATGGTGAATATAAGGACAAAACAATTTATAGGTGGGCATCAGCTGATGTTTTGCTTCATACTGTCTCTTACAGGATGTCACAATCAGAAGCAGATCAAATTGATGTGTTACTGCAGTGGTGTAGTAGAAGATGCGTCCTTCTGATCAGTGTAGATCATTTTGCAAATAACCTATTACCTTCCCACGCTGGCATAATTTTTGCTAGATACTTTTTTGTGCCTTCAAGTCAGTCTTGACTCCTGGCAAGTCCATGCAGTTTTCTTAGCATTGTTTTTTGGAAATGGTTTGGCACTGCCTTCTTCCTAGGGCTGAGAGAGAGAGTGACTGGCAAAATCATCCAGCTGATTTCATGCCCAAGGCAGGACTAGAACTCCCAGTCTCCCTGTTTCCAGCCTGGTGCCTTAAACAGCTCTCATCTGGAGACATTTATATGAGAGAAAAACACACAATTCACTTGGCATCCATGCTCAGATATCATTGCAGCAAAGGAATCAATCTCAGAAAAGAAATTTCCATGTCACCTCAGATCAGACTGTACATCCAGCTCCTAAGCTAATAAGAAATCATGGGAGTGTGTTGAACCCGTATTATTTTGAAATAATGTTTTAACTGGAAAATTTGATATAATATAAAACAATGGAAAGCCTAAAAGGTAAAAATCAATGCAAGAGAACTAAAAACCACAGAATATCCCACAGGATATTCATTAGAATATTTTTATTGTGGCCAACAAAATGTATGCTATCAGGTTGTGTTGTGACATTGCAAAATCTAAGCCAGTTCTCAAAGCTAATTAATATATGGGCTTAATATATATAATATAATATAAAGTATGCATTTATAAATCATGGAAATTATTTAAGCTATTTTTTTCTTTGTTTAAAAACTTGGTCAAAAATCTGCATAGCTGAGGAAAGTTGTTGGGTTTTTTTAAAAACAGGTATAGTGTGTGTGTGTGTATGTATGTGTATGTGTGTGTATGTATATGTGTGTGCATGTGTATGTATGTGTGTGTGTGTGTAGATAGATAGATAGATAGATAGATAGATAGATAGATAGATAGATAGATAGATAGATAGATAGTTTGTAAATACTATTTTCCACCCTACAATCTAAGGGGCAGCATGGGTTGTAAATCTAGGTTATAAGTTAATAGAAGAGATCTGAAAAAGCTTCCCAGAATGTACTATATTAAACAGTGTGGTCCTCATGATATGACACAAGTTTCTTCTTCCACTAGTAATTGCCTCAATCTGTACAGGACACACTGTGAAACACACTTTCATAACTTGCAATACCCATTTACGAGTGGCTCATGAGACACAGGAAACTATCATATCACAAAAGGTTATTCGCTACACTAATATTATTCATATTGGGCTGAAATGAATCATTAATCTACATAGTACTAGCCAATGAAGCAGGAAATCTTATTGTGTAGTGCTCCCACCTGCTCTTCTAGCTCAAAATAAATCCATTAGTGAGGAGCTGATCATGCAATTTAGCTTGCAGAACAACTTCACACAGAGAAATACAATTGAACATCTACACACGTATCTGTAAAATAAGTAATACGTATACGTATGTATAGCTTTTAACATCTTGAAACTTATTTTTTCATACTTGTCTTTTGTGGATCTGATAGGAATGAGTTTTGGCTCTTCTTCTGTTTATTGTGATGACTTCATTACTTAGTTCAACCAATGTTTATTCAACAAAATTAGTCTTTTCCTTGCACATTGATAAACACTGTAATGTGTTAGCTAACCAGATATATAGGAATTATGTCTAAATCACTGAATTCAACAGAACTTGATGCTAGATAGATGTGTACAGACTGCAGCATTACACATTCTGGGAGCAGAATTTGGTCAAAAAAACCCACATCACTATGTCCTTTATAGCCTTCAGCCAAGGAACCTATAACTTAATAGTCTACTTCAGATTGCACAGCAACCCAGATGACACCCATCTGGAGGGTTTCTTTCCTTAATTAATTCTTAAATCCTATGGATGCAGAAGTATATCTTGGCCCTTCAACAGAATGTAAACTGAGCCAAAGTTATCTTTCTGAAATATTAACACAGGCATCTTGTAACAACTGTTCCATCATAAACTTCTTAATAAGATAGATTTCAAATTCTAGTAAATAACTACCTTCCCCACTGAAATAAAAAATTGTAATTGCATGCAAACAATGATAGTTTCATTCTAAGATGGCAGCTGAAAGATCTGCATCCCAGGGACAAAGGAAAGATGGGTGGAAGTTAAAAGGCAAAGTTTCAGCATCAATATTTTAGAGACAGAAAAGAAAGAACAAGAAAGCATACCTGGCATTTATTACTAAAACCTGGTTGAGCAAGGGTGGCAATTGTAAGGATCGCTGCATTCAACGCTGAATAAAGACCTTGTGAGACACCGGCTCGGATGAAAGTTACTTTACTCAGGTGTAATGCATAACGGTTACAGACAAAGCCAGGATTGGCTTGGCACGTTCCTTACAATGTTTATATGGGATTTCCCCCCCTTGACCCCGCAGTAACCCTGGCTTCTGTCCCTGCCCATACTTGGGTCGCCCTTCTGTCGTTGAGCTCCCCCTCCCTTCTTCTAATGGCAGATTCAGCCTGCTTCCTTTGTTTTGTAATCACCATGCTCGTGGAACTTTTCTTCTGCGAGTAAAACTGGAGGTTTTTAATTGGTTGTAGATCATTGCTGGATTGCCAAGTTCCTTGAGTATTGTGGTAGCTGTTGCCTGGGGCGTTTGGGGAAGCGGGCTGTGTTGAAAGGTATCTGTTTCCCCTTTGTTCTCGCCCCGGGTTAATTGCCGCCACCTGCCAGCAATTGACTTGCAGTTGCCTGGTTACCTTTCCCGGCCACTTATGCCTGAGGCGGTGAAACTGACTAGTGGCGGTGAAACTGAAACAGTGCTGCTGCTGCTTGGCCATGCTGGGCTGAATCTGACAGCAATATCATCCTTTTGGGGATTTGCCTTCCTAGGTTTTGGGTCCTGCTTCAGCTATGATGTCAAGGTAGAAGGGAAGGACCTAGCAATGATCCTGAAATAAAGTTTTGTAGCCATCAGGGGTTCTGTTCATGAGGTGGTAGGCTGCAGGTGTTTATTCATGACATTGTACTGTAAGACAAAGGCTGGATATTCTGCTTGTGTATCTATAATAGTCTGTGAGAATGTCCTTGAGAGACAGGAGGAGGAGGAAGAGGAGCCACAGACTAGGGGATGGTCAGATAAAAGGCAACTTAGTCTGCAAAAGTAATGGGAACTTGCAAGATTGATGTCAGCCCTTCAAGGTAGTCTTGACAAGAAGCACTTACCATGAGTACTAACACTACCTTTATTGTAAGTTTACAGTAACAGAATCCTGCAAATCTGACAGTACATCTCTTTCCCCTTGCCTTTAAGTCCAATAAACTAGGAAGGGTAACTTCTGAGACATTTGCCATGCCCCCATTCCTTCTTCAGGCTAAACTACCTCTTATCTGGCCACTGCCTAGTCTGTGGCTCCTCTTCCTCCTGTCTTTCAAGGACATTCTCACAGACCATTACAGTACCTTCTGCCTTGCTGCACAGCAAAGACCCTTCTTGGATTATTGGGCTGGCGTTGGAGACTTCTCAGCTAATATGGCTCAAGAACTTCCATTTCCGGGCATGGGAGAATGTAGTTGTTAGTTCTTTGCCATAGTTGTCCTATCCTTATCACCTTATGGGTCCAGTGGGCTGCTTTGAAAATTACTTCAAAGCTACAGTTGGCCCCAAAAGCAGCAGCCTGCTTGTTGACAGTTTTGAGACAGTATTTACACATAGTTCCAAAGCTTCAGACTCTGCACTGGTCACCAATACTCTCCCAGGTACAACTCAAAGTGCTCGTTTTGACCTTTAAAGCCCTATATGGCTTGGCACCTGAGGATCTCAAGAACCGTCTACTTCATATAGATCCCACCTGTCTAGTATGATCTCAGATTGGGATACTGAGGGTTCACTCTCCATGTGAGAGCCAGGGGAAAGCAATATGCCCTTGTTTCTCAGAACTGGCACCTACCCTATGGAAGAATCTTCCACCAGAAACCAGAGAGTTCCATCATTCCAGAGCTTTAGAAGAACCTTAAAAGCTGAGCTGTTGAGAAGTTCATTTAGTTAAGATCTGTCATCAGTATGCCAATTACTACTGTTACCTTTGACTATACTATTTTATGAAAGGGTTTGACAGTTTTAAGAATGATTATTTCTGATATATTTTTGTACTACTTTTATAAATATTTTGGTTTATATTGTATACTGCTATAAATTGATTTGGAATCTGGCTGTAAAAATAAAGTTAAATAACTAAACCTCAGATCCCATGAAACAATATAGGCTGATTCATGTGCAGTAGGATTGTGCAAAACTTTGGATATGATTAGGAAGAGGTGCCTCAGAATGTGTGGGAGTGGCAATATAACAGCTGTTTTCAGCTTATTAAAACAGCTGTTAACTTTCATGTAGGGATCCACCTGGGATCAAAAGGCCAGACCAAATAAAACCGATCTATAAGTTTCATCATCTGCCTATCATGAAGACAGGCAAAGGAGATCCTTGATTATTCTTAGTTTTTTCATACTAGTTAGTATTTGATGAACTAGAAGTTCAAGGGTCTGTTCTACTGGGTCCACGAGTCAGGCTGGTTAACAATGAGAGACAAGAGGGCCTGCGGTATTTCAGAACAGAGGTCAACCAATGATACCCCAGAAATTACTGAATTACAGTTATCAGAATCCCTATGGACTTTGGTGACAGATGCTGGGAATTGTAGCTCAGTTACATTTGGAATACCATAGATTGTCTACCTTTGTTTTAATCCTTGATGGCTTGGCAGAGTAGTCCAGGTCTCCAGCTCTCTTAAAAGCTGTTACCTGAGAATACTTGTTTTTTTTCCCCCTGATTTTAAGTCTGTAAACATGAAGGGCAGAGACAATACTGACTATAGACAATGCTAGAATACTAGAATATTAGAATCCAGAATGTTTTAAATAAATTAAAGGTTCCCTCCCAAATTGTATCTAAATAACTAATTAGCAAACTTAACACCCACCCACTGATATACAGCAGGTGAAGGGAAATAAAACTGTAAGGATCATGCAAAACAAAACAACACCTTGCTCAGCCTCCAAAGAGGTAATCAAATCCACATTGGTTCGAAGGGAGGGAAAGTGGGAGGATCGCTTTTAAGAGTGCCAGATAATATTTTAAGGATCCTGTCTGTCCTCCTGCCCCATGCATAAATCATATGTGGAGGTTAAGGATGCCCAAGTAAAGCATCTCATATCATTACCTCCCCAAATAGAAACAACTTTTGTCCCAGCCGACTGCAGAAAAATGATTATCCTAATGCTCACTGGTTTCCTGAGACCTAATAAGTGGGCTACTTAGAAATGAACCAAGTATTTGTCAAAATTTAAAAAGTAACCATTAAAAAAAAGTATAAAAGAAAGCTAAGTATCTCCATCTAGCTCTGAGCTAGCAATAATGTTGTTGCCCATAAAGGAGTTAATGTCTCTGACATAAAAAGATTTAATTTAATTTAATTTAATTTAATTGACATAAAAGATTTAATGTCTCTGAAATAAACAACTGGTAGAAAAAAAAAATTCAATATCTTGTGCTCAAATATTTTCCTACCTACTATTCTTTATGCTGCAAACAACCAGGTTTAAAGGTGTCCCTTAACTGTGTAACTGCTATATACAGGTAGTTCTCAATTAACAACCACAGTTGGAATGGACAACTCCATTGCTAAGCAACGCAGTCATTAAGCAAGACATCACGTGACTGTGACGGACTTACGACCTCACTTCCGGTGCAGCCATTAAGCAAATCACCCAAATTGGACCCAAATTCATATATTAATTCAGAAGATCTTGAAGGTTAAAATATTATTAAAACCAGAGACTTTCCTTTTGGGACTGATGGACAAACAATTGGAAAAAGCTCATGGACCTTTGTTTTTATATATAATAACTGCAGCTAGACTTTTATGTGCTCAAAGATAGAAAGACTCAACATTACCTGCAATGGAAAAATGGATTGTGAATATGATGGAGTTAGCTGAGATGGCAAAACTGACAGCTTTGCTTAGAGAAAAAACATCGACTAAATTTATTGCCAACTGGAAGCCCCTTTTGGACTTTATGCAGGAGACAGAAAAAAATGAAAATATGATTGATGGATTTGATGATTAGTTAAAATAATAGGTTATACAAAATATGCATGTTAAGATGTAGTTTTAAAGTAAGAGTTAAAGTTAAAATATGTTTTATCTGTATCTGCTGAAAAGAAGTCAGAAGTCATTCTTTTTGTAATTTTTCCTTTTTTCCCTTTTCTTTAATTTTCATCACTTTTGTATTCCTTCTTTATCACTCTCTTGTTTTCTACTTTTCTCTTTGATTATTAGTTCTTGTTTGCTTTTATCTGTATGCTTTTTATAACTTAATAAAGTTCTTATATAAAAAATAAAGTTATTTTTTCAGCACTGTCATAACTTCAAACAGTCACTAAATAGGGCAGTCATTAAGCAAGGATTACCTGTAGTTTGAGATATATTTCAAACTGTCACAAATTATTTTACTTCTTTAATCTTTTCTCCATCTTATTTTAATATTTTGAAACTTTCCAACAGTTTGGCTTAAATTTTAACGTACTACTGAACAGCATTCTAAAACTGGATATATGCTAGAATATATTAGATAAGCTTATGTCAGTGAAGATTAAATCAAAGTCCGATATGTTTACTTAGAAATATTATAAACTACAGTGGTAACCATGATACTTAAAATAAACTGACTTCCAGAGTTCAGGGATAAAAGTAGCAGTATAATATATTCAACACTAATAAAATCACATCACTTAAAGGTGAGCCTTAACATGGTTTCTGCTATTGAACAAATGTCTGTTGATCTAGAAGCATGCAGGTTTCATACAGAATGTTTATCTTGCAATATTGTATAAAGGCACTCTATTTTAATTTTATTGGCTTCAGTGGTTTAATTTAAGGTTCTTAACTTTGTAGGTTTGCTGAATCATTGAAGCAGGAACCTGTATAGAAGGCAATATACATATATTGTATGTGTATACATATTTACAGAGTTACTTTGATTATAGAACCCTAGAATTATGGAGCAGGAAGGGACATCTAGTTCAACTCTCTATAATGCACTGGAAAACTAATTAAAGTGTCCTTGAGAGGTGGCTATTCAGCCTCTTTTTAAAAACCTCCAGGGATGAGAACCCATAACCTCTGTAGGTATTGTTCTACAGTTGTATAGATCTTATTGTCAGAAAGTTTTTCAGTTCAGTTAGAGTTGTTTTCAAGATATGACTCCATTACATGAAGACATGTGAATGATAAGTACAGCTTTGATCTACGTATTTAAAAACATCTTCCTCTGTGACCAGCCTCTGTATTCTAGGAGCCCCATTTAGAGCATTTAGGAAGCCTAACAAGATAGTACAATACACATTCTCCACTTAATCCTTTTTGTAGTGAGAGAACTGGTCTAAACTGGCTAGCTCTGTTGCAGTCAAATTCGAATCATAACAAAGGAGAAATCCCTAAATGCATTTCTAATTAGCTCCCTATTGCAACACAGATAGAACTTCTGTCACCAATGGTATATATTACAATCCATCTACGATAAAAGGATGGCTTTTGCAGAGTACAATTTACCGTACATGTGTGACATATCCTCTCTTCTCTTGTCTCCATGGAATAATTCAAAACCCAAACATACTTTGTAAGTCTATTATCTCTAAATAACATATGTGAAAATAATTCTGTATGTATTATGAAACCCAAGCTTGTAAAACACAACTAAGATAGCTTTACTTGAAAGCTTATGTATTTGTTTATTGCCTTCTACAAAAGCAGTTGAGCTCCTTGACTATATCATGCAGTAGAAGTCGAGTGTAATCTTTTTTATAGGACACTCTTATAAAAATTAATTCCATGAGACAGGTAAAACATCTCAACCCAGATCCATCACACATTATTATACTAAAAATACATATTTTCCTCTTTGCCCAGCTAACTTCTGCAAATACATTATCTTTCTGTTTTGTTATACTATTATTATTATAGTGGATAGTCAAAAAGGAGTTATAATGCAGCTCCCAAAAAGGTCTAGATTTATGTAATGAAGTAAACTGTAATTATTTTTCTTTTTTTAAAGTAACGTTAGAATTTGCTAAAAGCTTTCCATGTGCATTCATATTTATCAAGAGCAGCTGCTAATGTATTCTTGCAATTTTCATCTGATGACTTGTAGGAATAGAAAATGCGCAATCTGTTCTATAAAAGGATGAAGCATTTTAACAAGGAACTACCAGTAAATGACTAATAACTGGTAATAACTAAAACTTGTTCTTTTCAACAAAGAAATAAACAATGTCTTAGTCTTATCCTCTCAACCCCATTCATAAAACCTCAACATCCTCATGTTTTATTCAGTATTACATTCAATATTATATACAGAACAGTAAGTCTGGAAGCTGAAGATACCCAGTGCAGCAGGTGGGAGACTATTTCTGAAAGCAGAATGTCTTCATTTTCCTATATAACCTTGAATAAGGCAAATAATGTCACCAGAGAATTTTCAGCTCAATTCTAATGTCCACAATAGAATCTCAATAAGGGCCTTTATACGTGTGTGTAGATAAAAATGTATGTTCTGTTTACATTTACTTTTATATATGAAAGTATTATTCACATAAGAGTATTACTCACATAAGAGAAGCAGAAGAGCTGATTCTATCCAGGTTACCCACTTAGGTTATGCACCTCAGTGGCAGAGGGAAATCCTGAACAGGACTGATGAAGACAAGGCTGCTAAGAGGTTAGAGAACCATTGGAGGATCTTCCTCACATTATTCCATCATCAGCATGGGGGAAACGGAAGTATTGATTGAAATGTTCAAAGAATTATGCCAGAGAACATTAATCAAGGCATCCCATTCTATAAAGTTTTGGAAACTGTCTGATTCTTTCTCCCTTCTGTATCCATCACTTAGATTTGTGTGAAAGTTTGAAGTGTTGATTTGATTCAAAGGTGATTCAACTGAATCATCTCTTTCAGTAAAAGCTGTGAATCAAATTTCTGAGATGATTCAAGTTGTCAAAACAAATCAACTGCCTTTGAATTATTTTAGAGAGATTCTAAAGCAATTCAGAGACTGGGTAGATTTTTCTGGCTTTGTAAAACATTTATGTAGTTTTCTTTTCATATGTAAGCAAAGCTGGTGAGGGAACATTGAGTTGTTATGGGCTTTCTGATGTTGATATAGATGGAAGACAATGAGTTTTTTCAATCCTATGAACCCGTTTATCTGAATCCTGGGGAAAAACTGCTGAACTATTTGTGTCTCTCTCTTCTGCTAGAATTTGTTTAGGTAGTTTGACTTGAAGTAACAAGGGGGAGAGAGAGAGACTGAAATTTATTCACCGCTCTTTTTTGTTCTGGTTTGCTTTTTCTTGTGTGATTCTCTACCTTCCCACAAATCCACATCCTTTATTCTTATCCTGTATTAACTCTCAGACTATTTGTTAATCAATAGTATAATCCCTGTTAGTTTCTGTGTCCAGGCCGTCTGCAGTTCTTCAGCTTCTGTTCCCTCTCTCTCTTTAATTTCTTCACCCTCCCCCAACCCAATGCAAAATACCTGTTTTCCTTTTGCTATTTGCCTGTCTCTGGGTTGTGTTGCACAGAGTGGATGAGTCTTCTTCACTGCATAGTTTTTGATAGTATGCTTTCTTGTTAGACTATTGTATACATGATGCAGACTTTATTGACATCATAATGTATTCATTATATACAGTATGTCATGCCAATAAAACATAAAGTCTTCAATTTTCTTTTTTTTTAAAGTTGCACAAGCACCATAAAATATTTCATACTCAGAAAACTAAGAAAAAACTAAGCTCGCTAAGAAGCCATACCAAAATCTATCTTCATGCATACTCATCTATCAACCCAAAAGAGTAACTGGTCAGAGGCTGGTGGACTCTTTGATATGTATCTTACTTTATAAACTGTTTTTAACGTATTTATTTTTAAGTTGGAATACAGCACTTTCTACATTGGTTCAGCATAGGTTTTCTACAGGAAATTTGCAGGATGATTTGGAGGCTTCTGCACTGCCATTTCCTCATCTCTACTGTCTCTACCTTAGATGTGCAAATTTTTTTCAAATATTTACTGTGGTTAAATCTATAATGTTATGTGGCTAAAGTTTTGTAGGTTTCATGTTGTCTTAAGAGTCCTCCATTTTGTCAAAGAAAGCAAATCACAATGTTCTCCCTTCAGTTCTTGAATTGGACCTGCCTGCCTGCCTGCCTGCCTGTTGTACTACATGACCTCCCCCTTAAATAAGTTTGGAGAGTATTTAGACTTGCCTTTGAAGCTTGCTCTTTATTTTTTGTTCCTGACAATTAAATGCATTCATCTTACCACTGTTGCTGATGTTTTGGTTGTCACACAAGACAAAGGATAGCCCTGTAATCAAGAAAGCTGCTTGAGGAGCCAACATGACAATCTTCCATACACGATGAGTAAAAAAAAGGTTGGAACCTCCTGGTTTATCCAGTCTATTTTTAATTTCTTGGCTACTGAGAATCCACAGAAAAGAATGTAACATGACATGTGTTATTTCTGGCACCTGCTACTTAATCTGTATTTGCATTAGCTAAAGAGAGATAAATCCAGTACTATTCTGATATATCAAGTCATCTTATTTACATGTCTTCCACACAGGACAGCATACTTGTAAACATCAAATGAGAACAACTTTATAAGACCCACTGCAGCTGTCATTTCCTCAAAATGGAAGAAGAGAATGATTGGTCATACATGCAATGAGAAACCTAACACTACTTCCTACCACTGTAAATCTATGCAACTATATAAGGCCTAGTTCGATTTTCATGCAGTCCAGGTTTGTTTAGGAAAGAAAGAACCCTGACACAGCTGTCATTTCCTTCTAGGTTTCCACAAATCTAAGAATACTGAAGATGCACTCATTTTAAACACATTTTAGCCATTCATTTTAAAAGATTATATTCTTATCTCTCCATTGATTTGTATTTCTAAGAGCATTTGCCATTTCTTTTCAGCATTCTAGCCACTTGGCTCCAAGAGAGATATTGAATATTTGCAAAAATAAAATGTAGATCTCCCTTGCACATACAAGCAAATGTTCATGTGAGTGGATTTTTCACATACATATTCAATATGAGAAATAATTCCCCTGGAATCTTAGACTATTCTTGTGAATAAACCACTATTATGAACATTTATGTGGGAGTTAGCTGCAGTAATACAGGAACAACCACAAGAATTTACTTTACATTCCATTAGACTATTAGTCTATCTAGTTCAATACTGTCAGTGCTGGCTGGGTCTAGCTCTCCGTTTCAGACAGGACTATACCTTTTCACACCATATCTGGAAATGTCTGGATTAAAAATGACAAGTTCTACATGCCAAGCATGTATCACTGAGCAGGTATCAACCACACTGCCTTTCACACTGAAATTCTTCTTAAACAGTTGCTACCTACTGCACACAGTCTGATTGGCATTTAAATGAAACAAATTAAAATATAAATATTTAAATAATCAAAAAGCAACACTGTTGCTTTAATATGGCAAAATTAGGCTACTGTGAACAACTCACATTTTGGAGTGTTTGTGCTAATGAATCAGGGCTTGATGATACTCCAGGATAAAATGGATGCTCAAAATCCTATGGAGAAATACAGCAGCAATTTTACCACCAAACTATAATGTCCAATCTCAAGAATAAAGATTACCTGCCGTAAGTCAAGTGTGATGGTCACGTAGTGATATTCCATTCCATTTTGAATGCTAGGGCTTTGCCACCATGTATTCTTGCCATCGATTGCATTTGATATGGGATGTCTCACTATTGAACCAAGAGCAAAAAATAATAATCTTAATTAGAACAAAATGAAAATCTTTTTTACCCCTTATACTATGTTTTTCATGAGTGCAAGTTGAACTTATTATATAATCTCTTAAATAAAATTATTTTTCTAAGTTTCTTATGACACAGTGCTGACTTTAAAAGATGCATACATTGCTTTGTTATGAAATTCAACTCAACAGCATGTTTAGAAAGCTAATTAAGACAAGATTAAGTTGTGACATAACTTTCCTTTGCCTATCTGTAATAGGCTGAAGGAATAACCTTGAGGAACAGGAGGAAGAGCTGCAGCCAAGACAATGGTCAGATAAAAGAAATCTGAGTCCGGGGCAAAGATGTAGTTTTAGAAAGCATCTCAGACATGACCCTCCCTAGTTCTCACAAAGATAAAAGGAGGGAATAAGGGCATTCTGACTTGCAAGATTCTGTTACTATAACCTTTTGATAAAAGTAGTATTAGTTTGTGTGTCTTTGGTTTCTTCTTCTACTTCCCATTCATATAGGATCCAAAAATATTATGTCCTTCTTATTGGCTGATTCCCTACAGGCTTCTGCCCAAAATAACAAGCCACTGGATTCTGCTGTAATGAAATAGCCATTAATTTCAATGGAACCTGCAACAGATTTCTCAGGCACATCCCAGTGGCATAGTTCGTACTCAGAAGTGATCCCTAGTAAACTGACTGCTTTGTCATAGTGAACTTTTTTGAATTCTGATAGCTAATTTTGCTAGAATCTATTTCTTAAGATATATAATATAAGATCTATTTCTTAAGATCTCTCTCTCTCAATGTTTAATAAGAGAAAAATAAATGTAATACTAAAGCTATGCAGAGATTCAAAGGAGTGTTTCCTGTATGTATATATTCATATATATTATGAAGCCAGAGCAGCCAATAAAGTCAAAGCAGCTCTGCCTCAATGCTTTGATAGAAAGAGTCAATACAGAGGGACTTGATTCTGCAAAGAACCATGTTAAGGTGCAATGTCTATACCAACAATGAAAACTGTCATAATTTACAGCTCAAAACCAAAAGTCAGGAAACAAAAGTGATCAGATAGTTTTTCCAAAATTATACATATCCTGGGGAAGAGATTATTTGTTCTGGCAAATCTGAGTTTTATATCATCTGAATATCTTAGCTTGACTGCCCTTTCTCAGCTGGAGAGTGGCAATCCATAAAAAGCACCCTTTTTCCCTGAAAGTGAATATTTTAATGGATAAGGGCACTGGAAAGTGCCCAAGATGTTACCTAGCTTGGTAATTAAACATTTGCAGGAAAAGAAGTGAATTCAAAGGACACCAGGAATCCAACAATCTGAAAAGCCCTCCATTATCTAGAGTTTGCTTATGATGGGAGAAAGTTTATTGTGCATTTGCTGATTTAGCAAAAGCTTATGATAAAGTAAATAGATTTGAATTACAGAATACTTTGCAACAATATGAAGCTGAGGCTGCTGAATGCAGCAAGACAGATATATGATGGAAGCAAAGCATGAAGGAGAATATATGAAGGAGGAATAAACAATATGGACATACAAAATTCATTGCTGCAGGAAGTGTTTTGAGAACTCTGAAACACTCTGTTTCCTCCAGACCTTGCCTTCCACCCTTTGGATCACGCTGTTCAGAGGGGTTTGGTGGTTTCCAGAAGTAAATCATCTCCATTGGAAGCAGTTTGAGGTATTCCACAGTTTATCCAATCCTAAAATAGGCCTGTTTCATCAGAATGTTATATCTAGAACACCTTGAACTATTTCCAAATGCTGAACCACACCTTGGACTAGCACAGTCAGAGAAATGGAATGCTCTTGAGCTTTCCAGAATGGAATATTTCAATCCTGGACTGAGGAATTTTGCACATCCCTCATCAATGAGGTGAAGGGAAGAGAAAGATGGAGAAAGTCATAGTTGGTTGGCTGGAGTTGATGAGATCCTCAAAAAGAGAAAAAGGAGAATGACACTGTATCAATCCAGGTATGGATATAGAAGAAACAAGGATGGTTTCCAGAGATAGAAAGACATGGAGAGGTATATTGAATATTGTTGTAAAGTATATTTAGGTGTATTTCCTTTTCTGTTATCCCTTGCCTTTAATTTATTTTGCTCACTATTTTCCCAATTACCCCAAAGTGTGATGGTTTGGTATATATCTATGTTGCTTACAGAAAATCACTACCATTGAAATCTGTTAACCAAGGTGACAATATTTAAATTAATGGTTTTATATTATGTCAGTATCTCAAAACGAAAGGAATATTTTCAAAAACACTGATAAATAAGAATGTCTGACTACATCTGAAAACACAATTAAAACCCTTTTGTTGGGAGAGAATCTATTAGTCATAAAACTGCAAATGCCAAGGAAATATTAACAGTCACATGTGATAAAACTGGAGAGAGAAGTGATTTTTTTATGGATTTATTATCTTTTTTTAAAAAAACTGTGTGGGTAAGAAGAAAGAGGACAAAATTACTCTTGGCACTATGTGATCTTTTTACTGCATCTGATCTTCTTCTTTTTTTCATCAATGAGCTTAAATGTATCTTGGGAGGGAAAAAAAAGCAGCTGTAAATCAAGCCCAGGTCTCCAAGGTGATAGCAATAGAAGTTGTCTAATTAGAAATTTTGCTATCAACCTCCCCACATCAAATTGATATGAGGAGTAGTCATGAAAAGGAAGAATGAGATATGAATATACAATTAACTGTAATCCCATTACAGAAGTTTAATCTTAATTAAATTGAAACCACTGATTAATTGCTGAAATGTATTTTCTTATTTTTGAAAAGTGTGAGGTAATATAAACTATATACTGCCTGTAAAAAAGGTGGGGGTGAGTCTGATAGAGCTGCAAGCTTAACACAAAGACTAGCCTCAGTGATGAATGACAAGGGAGTTAGCTTGCACTCAGGCAACTCATCAAAATGTGGTCTTTAATTTGGGCTCACATATGATTAACCAGGGAGTGTGTGTTCATTTCCTTCCACCGTAATTAAGGGGAGATGCACCAGATTCACAAATTCCAAGGGGACCATTTAAAGTCTGGTACATTACATGGCACTCTTATTAAAGGGCCATCTCTGGTAAATAAAACAGTTCACGGTGCCAAATGAACATTTTGCAAACCTTAAAATGAAATGAGTTTGTAATGAAAGACCATGTGTTTTAATGGCTGTCTGCACTGCAGATTAACAACAGTCAGAACTGCAGATGTGGGGTCTTTATGGAGGCTACTGAACTGATTAATACTGGATTTTAGTCTAAAAAGTCTTCAGAATTAGCCCACGCTTTTTTGGAGGGATAATCACTGAACTACACAGGTAAGTGACTTACCGTATTTTTCTTTTTGGGACTTCTCCAAGAATAAAACCTCCAAGAATAAAACCTCCAAGAAAAAATCTTTACATACATAAACTTTATTAATTGTCCCACCTTGTCTTTTATTCACAATGCTTAAGGCTGATATGAAGAATCTCCATCTGCCTCCACCTCCATGTTTGATGGACTCTAAACATGACTCCCAAGCTTACAAGACCCATACAAGGCCTCTTCTTCTCTCAAAAGTCCTACCCCCTTCTCTGTTGGTACTATTTTTACTTATAGAAGGTTCTAGCCTCTGTTTGATTTCTTCAGTTCACAACTAAGACTGGGAATAATTTTTCCCAGTTTCTATTTTCCATGAAGGAAGTTTGCTTTTCTCTTCTCATATAGAGACTGGGGGGAAAGAAAGACTGGAGGAGGGGCAGGAAGAGTGGGGCTTATCTTCGCTCCAAACCTAATGTCATCTGCATTCTAATGTCATCTGACCTGGGAGCACTAGAGGTGAGAACAAAGTTCCTACTTCTGGTTTCAGTTATATGGAGGAAAGGGGTGGCAGACCTGCTTTCATATGATCACAAGATGTCTGATGTGCAGATGGCTTCTACAACGGGTGTATTCCATTCCTGAATTAGGATCCAGCAAAAGTGCTACCTGGTCCAGTATAATAATTGCAGCTGAGAAAAAACTTTGATGGTTTCAACATGTATCCACATACAGAAGGATGTTAAGAACATAAAACAAATATTATACACCTACAATTTGGATTGTTACTGAGCTCGTCACAGATGCGGCATTGAGGGTTTCTTGCTGGCTGGCCAGGGACATGTTCCACCAACTTACAGTACATTTCTGGACCTCTTTTACCACAGGTAGCATTTGTGGTGATGACAGCATTAGAAGCCAAGTTCAGCACTGCTGGAAACAAACCTGAAAGAAGAAAAGTGAAGCAACACCAGAGTAAAATATCGACAGAAATGTTGCATATTCTGGTACAGGAATTAATGATATACTTTCTACAGCAATTTTAGAAGTCAGATTGATTCAGTCAATGCATAGAACACACTGGAAAAATATAACAACAAACCAATCAAAATCGGTAGCAGTTTCTGCCTTTAATAACCATAACATTGAGAAATCGAAAAGTATAGACCAATGACTTACCCACTCCAGAAACTATGTTATGTCACATTAGTGTCATCCATCCATCCATCCATCCATCCATCCATCCATCCATCCATCCATCCATCTCAACATGCAGCATACAATTAAAAACCAATACAATGCCTAAAATCAGAAACAATAAACATGAATGTAACAGAAGGAGGAACATACTATAGCCCCCACACACCAGATGGGCAGACCATCAATTCGGCCAAGAGCTTGAAGGAAAAAGTAGACATTTAAAGATTCTGTAAAGGTTTGCAGGGTCAGGACATCCAGGGGGATGCTTTTTTTTCAAAAAGAAGGTGCTGTGACAAGGAAATGTGCATCCCAGGTCCTATCACATGGATGGAACATGATGGGTACCTGCTCTGTCAGATCTTACAGGGCAGAATTGTTGGCAGAGAGACAGTTCCTCAGAGATACATGCCCTATGCTATGAAGGGCTTTATAGGTGATAACTAGCATCCTGAATTGCACTCAGAAGCTCACTACTAAGCGGTGCAGCTCATGTAAAAGAGGTGTTACATGGTTATACTGAGGTGCACCCAAAAGTGTTTGTGCCACTGCATTTTGGACCAGCTGTAGCTTCTGAGGAGTTTTTAAGGTAGCCTCCAACACCATAAGAACCACCCCCCCATCGCCACTTGGTTGAGCCAGACTCAAACAGCCTCCAGGCACAGGAACATAAGGTCACTTGATTCAGCAGGGGTTGAGATGTGCAGCTGAGTATCACCAACTCTCTGATGGTGCCTGACCCTAGTTAAACATTATTACTCTTTTCCTATCTTTTCAAGCTTTTGTATTCCCAGTACGTTCCACCTTTATTCCAAGAGATTTCTGCAGCGGTTTTAACATCTTCAGTTTCAAACAAGTGAAACTGTGGATTCCCCCCCCCAAAAAAACTTCAAGTTTTAAATGTGGATCAAATATTATAGTATTTTGCAAAACAAACAAACAAACAAAAAAGACAAGTGGGCTAGGTATACAGAAAACA
Organism: Python bivittatus; assembly: GCF_059951505.1. Classification (NCBI taxonomy): domain Eukaryota; kingdom Metazoa; phylum Chordata; class Lepidosauria; order Squamata; family Pythonidae; genus Python; species Python bivittatus. The sequence goes on along the minus strand of NW_028277030.1, from coordinate 67,976,372 downwards.
AAAGACATAAGGGTGACATTGGTGTAATGGTTATGATGTTGGACTAGGTTTGGGAATATCTAGGTTCAAGTCCACTCTCAGCGATAAAAGCTCATTGGGTGATTTTGGACCAATCACACTCTCTCAGCTCAACCCACCTCACAGGGTTATTGTTGTGAGAGGCACTACTGGAGGCACTCTTTATGCTGCCCTGGAAACTAGAGGAAAGGTGGATTAAGCGTAAGGTAGACCAACAGCATCTTCTCCTTGCCATATACATGTCTACAATTGTTCTCTGTTTCCAGCTACAAACTTTAATAGACACAAAGTCTAACCTCATCTAACTTGTCAAGGATGGGCTTGAATGTATGACAGATTTTCAAATAATTTCCTGTCTTCTTCCTTGCAGAATTAATGTAATATTATTCAGCCCATTTCTTTTGATCTGCCACCTCAGTTCCCTTGTCTGTCCCTGCAATTAACCTTTGTGTCATTTAATTACTGACCCTTTTGGTCATGGTACAGTTATCCTCTGACATTCTACATTAGTGACTCCAATGCTCCCTTTAAAACTAGGTTAAACATATTACCTAAGCAAGACACCCAATTAGTTACTAACATGTTCAATTTGTACTACCAGTCAATCAATAGCCAGAACTTTGTCGAATTTGGCATATTTTTCTTGTGCTTTAAGTTCTATATTTTACTCTTGCTGGGTTTTCCTTAAAACAACAACAGCAACCCACCACCATTCGGATATATTTATGGCTCTCTGTAGCGCAGGGAGGGGTTGCACAGTAAAAAGAGGGTACTGAAAGTGCAAATGAATTGTCAGTGGCTCCAGCAGCTCCCGATTGACTTACAACCTTATTATGTCTGAAGCTCTGTGACATGAATCACATAAAAGCCAGCAATCATTTACGCATAAGGTAAAGACCACCATCACGCTTTCCTCTAGCTTCATCTAATAGGAACATGATATAAACACATAAAGCCATGAGGTAGAAAAGGATTTACACCATAAGATGTTAGAAAATATATTAAAGGAATATAAACAGAAGGTGTAAAACAGTAATGGGGAAAATACACACCACTATAGATTTCCCTTTTTCTTTCATTTCTTTCTATTACATATTTGCAAAAATGTACCATGAGGGCAGGGTGACCTTTTAGGGACAACTAAATATTATATGGAGATGCAAGAAGAAATCTCCTGGTGGTTTAAAACAAAAATAGAGGGGAAAACTACCACAAAAAATTGAGTAATATTTATCCTAGCAACTGCTTTTTTTTTTTTAACCTAAACTTGGTAATGAATTCATGATTATATCTGAGTATATTATTTTAATAAATAGGATCCAGAACAAAGCAGTTAGTGTTTTAATATAGCATAGTATTTACCACCTTAGACAAAATATTCACTCTTGTCTTAAGGAAAAATGTCTCTTTTAAGATACCCCTCTACACACATACCCATATGTATGTAGGTATAAATATGCTGACGATTCATTTGGGACACCTCTGAAATAAACAAAACGGGTTATAACTGATCTACCATAGCAGACCAGTTAAGCCAGGGGTTCTCAAAGTACGGCCCGCAGGCCAGATACGGCCCTCCAGGGTCATTTATCCAGCCCGCCTGCCTGATTGGCCGCTGCTGCTGTCTGTCAGAAGCAGAAGTGTCGGGGCTGTGTCGGGAGCTGCAGGCAATGCACGAGGAGGGAGATCACAGAGCTGGACTATTCTACATGACAGGTATGCCGGGTCCAGTGGCTCTCCTCCTCTCCTCATACTCCGCGGGAGGGATCCTCTGTGCAGGGTGATAGGTGGGGTCCAGGGTGCCCTATTACTTTCTCCATTTGGGCTGTGTGGGTGCCCCTCAAGTAGGAGAATGGCCACTGGCACTGACCAATAATGAGGGGGGCAGGGGGTGGGAGGGGAGAATAACATTTACTCACATTGACATTGGTTAAAATTGTTCTTTATTTTAATAATTGTATTGTTTTTTTCCTGGTTTTTTTTTTTGTACTACAAATAAAATATGTGCAGTGTGCATAGGAATTTGTTCATGTTTTTTTCAAACTATAGTCCGGCCCCCCAACATTCTGAGGGACTGTGAACTGGCCCCTTGTTTAAAAAGTTTGAGGACCCCTGAGTTAAGCTCACAGCACTTGTTTTAATAAATATTATGAGTACCTCTGGATGAGGGTATAATCCACTTGTACCTATCAAAAGTCAACCAAACACATGGCCATAAGGGGAAAAAATCAATGCCAATAAGTTTACATATTAAGCTTTTGGGGTACCATTGCTAAATACAACAGCATGGTAGAATTAAAATAAACCACAAAAATACATCAACTTTGCCTTATTTGAGACAAAGGCAAATGAAACAGCTGTCAATTAATAGCTTTGGTTCATTTTACAAACATTAGTATTGCTGCTGAAGTTCAGATTTACCAGTCTGGTTTGCAGTAGGACTGAGCAGTATTTACTTTTCAAAATGCTTTCTAGGCCTGACTGTAATCCAATACTGTGCATTTCCCCTGCTGAAATCTTGACTGTAGCAATGACAGTATCCGAGTAATATGCCAGGCATGAGGAACTGTGCCCTTGAAAGGGATGTCAGGTTGCTCTTAAAGCATGTCTCCCAGCAGTGATGTGCCTGATATACAACTGAGTATAATAGACTTTCATGAAATTTTGTTGTTGATGGCCTTGATGAAAGAAAGGGGCCAAGAGAAGAGAAATTCATTCTTATTGTATTCCTAATGATGTTGAAAGTTTGTGCAATGTGGGGGTGGGGAGAAGATAAACTATTGCAAAATAAAGCAGTTTGCTAAATCTGTTTCTGTATCAAATGTTCACCAGTTGTAATATGAATAATAATCTTTTCTTAAAAGATTCAGTTGGAAATGTTTTTTGAGATAACCTCTTTATTTTAATTGCTTTTTTGCTAACTGCTATGAAAAAAAATTGATTGGAATGTTTTAATTGTAGACATATTACTTGGAGACTATTAGCAGTCTTATAAAGAATTCTCATTTAATGCCATAACTCCTTCTTCCTTATTTCATGTTGGATTTCACACTGACTCATGAGCAAGTGAGCTTCCTATAAACATTATTTTTAAAGTTTTGTAGTATGGCTTCTGTCACCAAGGGTTTTACTATTAATTTTACCTTGATTAGTAGCTTCGTGATCTGAAAGTCTGCTAAATGCTTCATTAGCATGAGTTATGAACTCAAAGTGCGCTGATACCAAGAGCAAATTTAGAGTAGGAAAACTTTGGTGGCGTCTGCAACATTATTCTCTCTCCCCACTGAGTGGCAGAGGGGGCAGGCTGTCTATCCTATAGTATATCTGCCAGGGAAGGAAGGATTTATCCTCTTTTTAAAATAGAAGTCCCATAATCAAGAATATACTTAAAATGACACTTAAAATGAAATATCTGATGATCCATTTGCAATAAACTGAGCTAAAATTAAAATGCGCCCTGAAAAGGTTAATCATATACACTTCAGAAATTACTGCACCAGTGCACCATTTTACAAAGACATGTATCCATGTGCTGATGTCTTTCTGTGGCTCTGGTTGTGAACAGTTTACCACAATCAGTTGGAAGAAAACACTGCTCTTCGCTGTGCCAGTGTGATGTCATTAACTGAGAACAGAATTTGACCCAGTAATGTAACATGTTACCCGCATCAGCACAAGCAACTATTGTTAGATGCTCTATTAAAAGAGATGCACTGTCAGTGTGTCAGTGTTTCAAGAAAAGAATCTTGTCCTACTCAACCCCCTGCTGGCATACATGAGCACAGATGGAAGGCAAAACACAGAAGCAACAGAAGATGGGAGATGAATTCAAATCTACTCTGAAGTCAAATCCTAAAGTGCTGGTAGTGATTGCCAAGCCTTTGAGCTGGCATTTTTGAACTTTTGGGTAAAGCTCAGGGCTATCAGACCTGAGCTATAAGCAATCCAAATGTCAGCAAAGAGATACAGAAAACACCAAATCTGCCATCTAATGGTGGTCCACATTTTTGCTACCCCGGCCTGGTAGCTTTTGTAAAGTCCTTTGTAATCCTGCCTTTCTGCTTTCATTATCTTTTGTTTTAACTTGACACGACAAAAGGAATCACAGTCATACTAACACAGGTTACATTTGTCTGTGTTTACCACTGATGTGATCTAATGCCAGGGAAGCAAAAGTGGTTCAGTACTAATTCGAGTCTTTGCTTTCCTCTTCCTTTATGCAATTTGAGAAGTCATTTCTGGATAATGCCTTTGAAAAACAGGAGTGAAAAACCTATGTTGCTTGCTGCAGTTCGGGGCATGCAGATTAGCAGAAAATCATTTCATGTTCCTTCAACCCACTATTCTATCCTTATTTTTGAGAGAACCATTTTAAAACACATCCAGAAATTCGACAATTGCTGCCCTATAGATTTTATACAAATTCTACCACAATGTACACATTTTTATGCACAGCTTTTCTGATTGGTGTAATATACAGGTAGTCCCCAGTTTAAGAACAAGTTCCGTTCCGAAGGTCTGCCCTTAAGTCGAATTTGTATGTAAGCCGGTACAGTATTATTGTATAATACTATATAAGTAGTATTGTGTAATTAACACAAACCATTGTGTATTTAACTCAAATCATTTTGTATTTAACTCAAATTTTGCTATAATAGGCTCCATTCTTAACTATCAGTCATCCTTAAACCTGGCATTCTTAACCCAGGGACTACCTGCAACTTATTTTCTATGCAGCTGCCCAATACATTTTCTCTTTGAAACTTGCCAAATACATACTTTCTTTTATAAAATTCTTATACATCCCCTTAGACAAAGCAGTTATGTAGTGAAGTGTATGTGGAGGGCATAGTTATCAGCCTCTTTTGATTGGATCACTTCCTGGTCCAGATGAGACTAATTACAATGCCCCCCCCCCCCAAGGTCTTATGGATTTGGATGGATTCCATAAGGCACTTGGGGAGTTTCCAAGATATCTTGAAGGCAATTCAGTTGAATGCTGTGTTGCCTGCTGATAAGTGACCCAGGCTTTTGACGAGGTTGCTACTGGTTTTTCCCTGCATGCCAGTCCCAGATGGTGTCTTGGTTTATTAAGAAAATCTGGGAGGCGAAGTGGCAGAAAAAATGCCTAGATAAGAAGAGGAGAAATACAAAGAGAAAGACAAGAAGTCAACCTGATTGCCCATGGACACAAGCTCAGGTTTGAGCCTACACCATGGCAATAAGAAAGGCAAAGTATCATTACTTCTTCTCAGTTAGTGCATTGGTACACTGTAGACCAGCAGTCTTGTTTAGGATAAGCTAAATTCTTGCTGGGGAGGGGGCATTAATTAGATTTGTTCAAATATAATTTATTTTCTACAAACTAGAATTTCTCCTTTCCAAAGTCCTCTGTCCTTCTCAAATTGAATTCTACCCAATTTTAAATCAATCTTGAAAATATGATATAAGCAGGTCCTTAAAAGCAGTTTACTCAAATTAAGACTCACTGGATTGGATCCATATTCAAATTCAAAAAGATTCTATTCATACTGGAAGATGGAAGCAAGGGAGTAGCTTTTGACAATTCTCCTTCCGAAATGATCACCTTTCATGACCAATGAACTTGATTAGTTACAAATGAGCCAACTGAATTTAAAACCTATGTCTGGCTCCATACATCATCAGATAGTCAGAACAAGCGAGTCAAAAATGTGATTTGCTTATTTCTGGCTCAGCATGGTGTGTAGGCCCACTCATTTTGTTCTATTCAATAAAACATAGTTATATGTGAATCCAGGCAAAATATACAAACATTTCCAAAACTGTATAAAGGACAAATTATAAATATAGGCTTAACATCTCCCAATAGTTCCTTTCCCTGACTAACATTTCCACAGTTTTCCCTAAAATATTATTATTGGTGCAACTACGTTCTCTACTTCCTATTACAATCAACATTCAACCCTTCCAAGAAGTAAATAAAAATTGTTCCCCTGCATTTCACCATAGGTTTTCAAAATTCATTTTCAAGCTTTGTGGAGAATTCTTGAAATGATACTAAAGGCGTATCAGATGTACCAAAAGGTTTAAAGACCTGAGAATTTCATATCTTCTAAAAAGCTTCTTCAGAACAGATGTAAAGTACAACTTGTCTTTTGTAGGATCACACTACGCTAGAGTATAGCAACACAATGAGCAAGCGTATGAAAACAATGGGGCAAAACAAACATATTGTTGCAGTCAAGGATAATTTCCTATAGTATCCCATAGAGAGTAATTTAATATACTCAATTACCATGGAGAAGAACACATTTATACAATCAGAAAATAAGTTCCATTTGTAGATACCACTATCCAGACCCCTCAACAGTATGTGCAGAGTGGAAAATATGAAGTCAAAAACTATTTGTTCAGAGGCAAATAAAATACAGTATTATACCCTTTCAGTTCATGTTTGCGCCCCTGATCAACCATTCCTGCAGCATTCATGTCTATTGTATCTTTTCTTGTTTAAAAGAGAGCTAACATATTTCCATTGTAATGCTGTTGCTTTCACTCACTGATGCTATTGCTTTCACTCACTTCACTTCTTTTAGGCTGGAAAGCCTTCCCCTTCTCCAGTCTTTCAGCTATATGATTTCTCCTCTGATATGTTCATTTCCTTCCCTTCTCTTTATCTGTGTGTTAAACACTCACACAAACACTCATTAGATTTCAACTATTTTCCAGCTAAATGATATCCAACCCCCTATTCTGCCGATATTGAACTTACATCAACTGACATTTTGGCACCACTTTCATTGTGACAGAAATAAAGGATGTGCCAACAGGGACTTTCATCAAGGATGCCTGCTTTGTTTACAGCAGGTATGAAGAACATCTGATCCATTACATATTGCTGGAGGTCAGCTCCCATCAGCCTCAGCAAATATTACCAGTACAGTAGTCAGAGATGACAGGAGTTCTCCACAACCAGTGTGCCACATAACTATTTTCCACCCCTTTCACTTATTTTCATAAACAAGCTTAGACATTCTATACAGAGTATTCCTTTTTGCAGCTGTGGAACAGAGGTACAGCTGTTGTGATGTGCTGCCTAATTCCTTCTTTGCTAACCTAGTTCTTGATCATTCCTCTGAAACCAGAACATTTTATAATGCAATAACTGTTTGTTTGCTTCCTCAACCCCAGTTGTGTTGAGGATCAGTTGTGTTGAGAGCTCAGAAGCAGATGGCTGTCAGAAAAGCAATGACAACATAACATGGCTGAGAACTAATGAACAAATGCATCTTGGTGAACAGTACAGAAATCCTGCCTATAAATGCCAACAGACAGCTGGCTTGAAAACACTGTCAGGCTATCCTGAATATTCCATGTTTACTTTAATATTGATGAATATCAGATTGTTATCATTTTAGCCAGCACCTTTCTGGATTAAGTTTTACTTGCCTTTCAAATACTTTAAATTTAAGTACTTAATCCATTTATCTTTTAAAGAGAATGCATGGATTTATATTCTATTAATGCTGGAACAAAAAGATGATTTGGCAACAGCAGCAAAATCCACATACAGTATTCTAATATTCTTAAAAAGCAAATATTTTTCTCCTAAAAATATTTTGGAAGATTCTAGGCCTGGTTCAGTTTATTAGTAGGACTGATCAAAGATTATCTTAAATTGTATTTGAGGTTCCCAGAAGTGAACTTATATTTTCTCCCTAAGAACAGATTATTTTGGCCACATTAACTAATCTTCAGCCTATACTTTTTTTATTATTGTCCTGGCCATGGTCAGCCCAGGGCCTTAAATATCTTCACTTGCATTGTAGCCTAAATGCTCTAACAATACTAGTACAATTGAAAATATCAATTTTTCTCATTTTGCACTTATTTAATCCTTTCCCAAATAGATGAAGCTATTTGTTGTCAATACCAGCAGTCTCAAATGAGTGCACTCAGCTGCCACCTAGGTATGATTTCATCCTACGTTCATTCAACCCAGGGTGTGGTTATCCTATTCTGAAGGACTGACCTGAAATAAAGGAATGGTCTATTTTCTAAAAGTGTGATATTTACACTGACTGCCTCCCCTTCCCCGTATGCCCTTATCTATGGATTACCCATTTTGTTTTCTCTTTGACAGGTTCACTTGACAGCATTCAGATCACTGGAAGATTGGTGAGTTGCAGATCTTATCTCTACTATGCAATAAGGACCTATTCTTCTACAATGAAAAATTTTCTATCAATATCTGTTACAGATTACTCTAACCAAAAACTACATGTTAATAAGTTTAACTATCTCAGGTGAAGGGGAAACAGCATCTAAATTTAGGTACTAGAGTATACTGGACATCTGAGTTGAGACTTCTAAGCTAATTATTCCAGGCATCTTACACTTGCATTAACACAGACTGATATCTTAGGTCTGAACATCAACTGGATTTTGTTTTCCCTTTTTTACTGCATTTTCCAGTCAACTTTTTCTATGCCTGAACATCTGCAGATCTGTTGTCATTCTTGTGTAATTAAAAAATTCATCTATTCAAATATCAGTGACCCAGAAAACAAAAACTTTTTTCCAAGTATCCAAGTTTCACATTTCAGTGGCTCTCTTGAGCTACATTTATCTTGGAAATAGGTATAGTTGAACTTAAAAAAAAAAAAGTTATCAGGGATAAATTCATTCATTTTATCTACAGATTAGTTTGATGGGCAGAAAGACTAATTTTTATCAGAGAATTGTGATTGATAAACTGGGACATCCCTTGAAAGGCTTCATGAAAGACCAAAGATAAAACAGTTCAGACACTTCCTATAGTTCTGGTCTGCCTGGCCCAAGACCTCTTTTTTTGCTTTATGTTCTCCCTAAAAATGTCTCTAAATTGTGGAATCTCTATAGATCAAGTTCAATATGTTTTGGGGTTTTACTTTTGTACTGAAACTACTTTATTTGTACTAATGGATGGCTTCTACTGGGAAACTGACTGTAGGAATTATTTTAGACTGATTATGGTATCCTTCTACTGTACAATAAGTTCTGGACTGAGTGGGAAGGGTGTGACATTTTGGTGAATCATTCCCAGAATGTATGAAAGGAAATATTGTTTCACCCCATATAATTTATACTATGAGATTCCATGGAATCTCTCTTGTTCATTATTCTTTTCAACATCCATGTAAAGCTTCTGAGTGGGGGGACATCTGGGAATTGCTCTTAAATCTCTTCCTCTAGTACTTCCTCTAGATATTTGTTAGTACTGTATTTACTAGGGCTGTATAAAGCTTCAGATGATGATTTGATCAGAATGAATCATATCTAGTCTTTGAATCAATTTAAGATGTCAAAACAAATCAGGTACCTTCAAAGCACTTTGGAGAGATTTCAAAGGCAGTTCAAAGATTGGATGGGCTGTCTGGCTTTCTTAAAGCTTTAATTTTATATATAAAAGAAAACTGAAGCAGCGTTAAGTGCTGTGACTGGTTCTCTAATATTTACATGAACAGCTAGCCAATGAGTTTTATCACCTCTGCAACCCTGACTGTTTGAGTACTGTTCTGCTGATTATGGGTTTATCTGCACTGCCCGGTTGCCAGAATGTGTGGGCAACTGCTTCTGTACAATAAAAGTAGACATCCTCTATTAATCCCCCACTTAAGTTCAAAGTGACCTCAGGCCATGATTCTCTCTCTACTTCAAAAGTATAGTTTTTCCTGTTATGTTGCCTTGAATACCCCTGTCCATGTGGGCTAGAGTCCTTCAGTTTGCTGCAAGCTGAGCTTAACAGTTCATTGGTCATTTTGCAGAGAAAGAACCATCAGTGTTAATATTTATCATATACTCTAATTATTTCATACCTCCCTTTAGCACCACTGTTGAAATACAGAATGGTTAAAATCTTCACTTAGTATAAAAGAAGGTTGCCAGTGTGATACCCAGCAGAAATATTTTTAATTATATTTTTTTCTTTTCTTGAGTTCTTAATTTCTCCTAAGCTTTTTTTTTTTAATCCAAGAGTTTATTGTGTTACTGTTTTCACAGTCACCTATTATAAAAGAGTTTGATCCCCAGCCCCCAGTTAGGTCATAGATTTGTTTGAATAAACAATTTTTATTGAGGTGAAATCCTTCTAACTTGGGTGACTTGAAACACAGTAAGATGGTAAATCCTCATACTTTTTTTTTTTTTTAAAGCAGAGGTGGAAAACTACCTACCCAAGAAAAATTGTATTTTTTTTAAGTTTGTGCTGGGTGAATAGGCAATCTTTATACTAATTAAAATGCTTAACTACTGTGCTATTTCCACAGTGTTGGTAAGGGGAAATATAGAAATATAAGAGTGCATGGTCGAAAGAAGGCATTGTTTTTTTTTCTGTAGATTGTGGCTTCATGGGGCTGCATTTGGGTGCCTTAACTTTGTCTATACAAATTCAACTTTTTGTGTTTGTGCATATATATTTATATGTGCACACGTACATACATACAAAAGTATGCACATGCAGGAAAACCTGTCCCCAGGAAAAAAATCAATTGGCCATTGTTTTCCTGGAACAGAAAGGAAGGAGGGCACAGCAGCAGGTGAATCGTCCACTGGGAGAATCTGGTAGCCTGCAGTCCAGTTGACCATCTTATAAACTGTATTTCTATCTGGACAGGATTTTCTCAAGTCATTTTAGAGATAGGACGAACACAGGGCAGGAGCACTTTAAATGTTATCTGCAGTTATGCTCTGTGCCTGTCTCTCTTTTACTAGAACTTCCTTAAGCAAACTGGCTTGGGGGAAGAGTGAAAGAGATTCATATTTATTCATTGCACGAGTGGATCAGAGATAACATACTTGCTGTTAGCTTTTGCATATATTAAACAAACTGTTTCTTTATATCGTATTGTATTACACATGCATTAGTGATATCACATATGTACTTCTCAGACTTTAATTGTTGCTCAGGCAGTCTCAGAAACTCTGCTAGGCTTGCCAGCCCAGGAAAGGAAGGAGTAAGGTCATAATAGAGTATCTAAATCTTTGTACAGTTTTTGAAAGTTTTTATTTTTTTAGTTGACTTTGATACTTCTTTGCAGGTTCTTCTTCCTTTTTTTTTTTTTTTGCTGATCTGAAGGTTGCTGAGCTGTCCTTTCCTTATCCCTGCTTTTTAAAAAAAGGTGCAGAGTAAACATTTCAAAAATAATTGCAATGAAACCCTTGAAGCTATCTGGCTGAAATGTTGCAGTTTAATGTCCTCTAAAGGGTCTACTTTCCTACTATTTTTTCCCATTCTGCAGAAAAATGAAAGCTGCAGGTGTTCTGAATCTTTACAGGTAGTCCTCGCGTAACAACTGCCCTGTTTAGCAACTGTTCAAAATTATGACAGCACCAAAAAAGGAACTTTACAACCAGTCCTCACACAGTCTGCATCCCGCAGTCACATGATCACTATTTGCACACTTCACAGCCAGCTTCCGACACACAGAGTCAATGGAGAAGCCAGCAGTAAAATCGCAAGTTGCAGTCACATGATGTCTTGCTTAATGACTGCATCACTTAGCGACAACTTTGCTGGTCCCAATTGTGGTTGTTAAGCGAGGACTACCTGTAATTGTATTTAATCTCAGTGTGATTCACATGGAATCCTTTTAACTTTGTATCTCATATTCAGGCAACTTACTAAGGATATGGGTGCTTTGCTTTGTTCACTATTTAAGTACTCCTTTCCTACTATATAACCTGCCCTGTAAACCTCTGCTGTAACATTGTCTCGTTGTTTCTAATGGCAGTAGTAGTATTGGCTATAGGACCCACTTTACAGATAATGTAATTCCCCCAGTTTTAACTTGGTTTAAAAATAAGGACTGGCAACTATAAGGAGGGAGAGCCTTAAATCCTTAAATCTGGACAGCAATCTGAGGAGGCACTCACAATACTTGTTCATATATTTTAAAATATATTTTTATTAGACTAGTGAAATACAAAACAAAAAAGTCAGCTTAGATAGTGATAGTAGAGTAAAACAAAGAGAAACAGCTACTAGAATAAATAAAAACATTATGAGAAAACTTTCTAGAGGCACATTCTTCCCTTCCTTCCGTTTGTTTCCTCAACTGCTGACCATACCTAAATATTTATACTTTACACTGAACATTGAACATTATTGTTAGTATCTACTGTAAGTCCTTTTGTCTATTATTGTTTATTGATCTCATAACCTTTTTCCTAGAAACCATATTCCAATGTTTAAACTTGCCCGGCTGTGGAATGTGTAGTACATAAGGGAGCCATAATTCTTGCTTAAATTTGGTTAGATTTCTGTTACAGATAGAACTGTCAATTTTGCTATTGCTGTATATTCTCCTATTTTGGTCTCCTAGTCTGGCATCATTGGCGAGGTTTCTCTTTTCCAATCTTGTGCCAAATTTGTTCTTGCAATATACTTGTTCATATTCTTCATTAAATGTACAGTTTTTCCATTTAAAACAGTATACATTTGGACCCAAGTATATAATTCAACATAATCCTGTTTTCTGAAAATCTGAATTAACCTGTCTTTTTTGTTTTGTGTTGTTATTTATGATCTTTTCTGACAATGTGTAAAAAGTGAACTGATTTAGAATGTTCATAATAATTATATAATCACAATCTAGTAAAGATTGGTTACTTTCTAGTAGATCTCATGATGACATGAAAATCTCTAACTAGCAGAGCAATAAATAATAGTAGCTGCTATGGAAGTACAATTTGAGTTCATCCATCATGCTAAGCATGGTCCTCTGACAGTTTCTTAAACAAATTGCAAAAGCCAGATACTCACATAGTTTAGGCATGGTTTGTAAACCACATACCATATATTTACACATCACATTAAGCCAAAACTGAGCCAATCATATTATCATTTATGTATTCAAGTTAAATACTCTCACAATAAAAATGCTCAGCAGTTTATAATACAGATACAAAACCTACAATACAAACACCTACAGTAAAATTAGAAACAAATGAAGTAATGGAATAAACAACCATAGACACCAACTCCAATTTCAATAGTAATGACAATCTTCAAAGATTAAAATGGAAAAGATCCATTTGCAGAGTAGGTGCAAACAAATAAAACCAGTGTAGATGCCCCAAAACCTCTAGGAGAAGATGTTCTACAAAGTAGGAGCCACCACAGAAAAACACTGTCTTCAAGTCCCATCCTTCTCATCTTGAGTATCCCTACCCTGCATAGGGAGAAGGTGGTCCTAAAGATATCTAGTTTACCATAATGTGTAGACCCAGCTAAATTTTAATCCTCCATAGCTGCTTCTTATGCAACATATTTTCAGAATGAAGATTTTCTCTGTGTAAGAAATGTTTCATGAATGACCCTGAGGAAATAAGAAGAACCTTACTTGATCCGACCAAGAATCTACGTATCACAGGACAGCTACTTCTTTTTACAGTGGCCAGCCAAATACTTAATTGCAAACTTAGAAGCACAATATGGGGCAATCAGCTTTTGCTCCCCAACTGCTAACATCAACTGTTGTGGATTAACCAGATATTTATTTTATTCATTTATTTCACCTTAATAGTCGTGCTTTCACCACAACTATTAGCTAGCACTTCTGCCAGACATAAAAGGCTTATGTTTGTAGTACAGCGCTTTCCAGCCATTATACAAGAATTGTATAATCCATGTTTTAAAATCATGGAAAGCTACACAGAAATTTTATTAGTACTCTCAGAATGGGTCTAGTTTATTATCATTTTACCTAAGTCACCCACTTTGGAAAAGCTCTCAGTAAGAATGCTGAAGACAGCAAACTATCCTTGTTGTTCTTTCCCTGATGAAATGCTCCCTGCAAAACCTCAGAGAGCCCTGCTGTGGAAAAGAAACACTTGAACATTACATTTCTCAAAACCAGTTGGCATGCCTTTCACACTGGTTATTATTGGCAACTCAGCTACAACTTTTCTAATTCATTGGCCAATGGCTTATTTTCACAGTTAGGAACCTGGCTGAATCAAGAGTTAGTATCAACCTCATTTTAGAAAATACTCTGCCTCTGAATCTCTTTCCCTCATTCAGAGTGGGAGAAGCACAGGGACAGGTGAAGAAATAAAGCTGGCAGAGATTCAACACTGCCTAGCTCTTAAATATAATAAAAATTGAGGAGCAAACTAACCACCTTTACCTCATCCTTTTACTCTTCTCTATGCAAAATTGGCTACAAGTGGATCCATAGATCATATTGAACCATTAACTTAAAACCTTTTGGCTGTAAATTGTGGTTTCTAACATGTCTGAATCCTTTATAAAAGTTGACTGAGTAAAACTAATATTTGAGGGCCTTTAGAAGATACTGAGAAAGCTGGTTTGGTGTAGTGGGTAAGGCACCAGGCTAGAAACCAGGAGACTGTGAGTTCTAGTCCTGCCTGAGGCACGAAGCCAGATGGGTGACCTTGGGCCAGTCACTCTCTCTCAGCTCTAGGAAGAAGCACACAATGGCAAACCACTTCTGAAAACTTGTCAAGAAAACTGCAGGGACCAGTGCAGCCAGGAGTCAACACTGACTTGAAAGGCAGAAGAAGAAGAAGAAGAAGAAGAAGAAGAAGAAGAAGAAGAAGAAGAAGAAGAAGAAGAAGAAGAAGAAGAAGAAGAAGAAGAAGAAGAAGAAGAAGAAGAAGAAGAAGAAGAAGAAGAAGAAGAAGAAGAAGAAGAAGAAGAAGAAGAAGAAGAAGAAGAAGAAGAAGAAATATTTTCAGTTTAGGCTTTTTCTATGGACTCTTTCCTACCCTCAGTTAGGAATCAATGAAGGATATCTTACTCTTAGTGGAAACTAAATGTATGAATGGGGCATAGCCCAGGCCCTTCTCAAGTGCTATTTGGGAAAGGAGAAAAAGAACAAAGAGATTCAGCAGGTTTTCATTTTGGCTTTTCTTTTGTTTTGTTCTGAAAATTTTTAATTTTACTTAGCTCTTCAATGATTTATTAGAGACAGCTGATTACTTTTAAAATGGATTGTAAAAAATTTCTAACTTGAACATTTTTCACCTCCCTTTTGTCCTCAGCATAGACCAATCATATATGTAAATGAATATACTGCATTTTTAGTGGATGCAGACAATAAAAACAAATCAGAAATAGCATGGTTTAAAAAGAAATGAATTCATTTGCGATGTAAAACAAGCATTCTTTCAGGTAAGAAATGGAAGGGAGAAAAGTCTTCCTGTAATATAGAACAATTTATGTAAATGAGGATGGTTTGATTATACTTGTGAGACAGCCTAATAAATCATTCAGTAAAATGAAATGCTAAAGAGTCTCCAGCAGAATTTTTGAATTAGAAACCAGATCAAGGAATTAATGTTGATTCAAACTAGTTTTGCAGGTTGGGTTATATATGCATACAGCCACACCAGGCAGGGGCACAAATGGACACACATACATACACACTCCCTTAAAGATATGTATGAATTCATTCAATCAATCAATCAATGCTATGGGGAAAAAAATAGAAGTTCATGGTATACAAATCATTAAGAATGTTTATATAATTTAAGACCCTTAAGAGAAACAGGCATTATTTGTATAAATTCATCTTGTCATTTTTTTATAATAAACATGTGACTTCATGCATTTATATCTCTGTTGGTGCCTGGCATTTTTCTGTCCACAAATTGGGTGGAGAATTTTGAAAGGTCATACGTGCCTGTTCTAACCCTCTAGCAATATCAATATGAGGCGGATACTAACTCCAGATGTTGCTCATTCTGGCAGCAGAATAACATAAACATTACATGAGAATGGATTGTCCTCATGCAACATTTAGTGTAAATACATTTAACAGTCTGCTTCTTCCTAAGAAAAACAACATTTTTAAAAAAAATTTCAAAACCAAATATGTTAAATCAAATGATAATTCCCTGCACTTAATACCCTTTAGCCAGCCAGTAAGCATAGTTCTTAATAACCATAGCTCTGAAAGAAGGTAGAATCCTAGTTTCAGTACATCTAGAATTAGATCTGTCTCAGCCCTGAAAGGTGCTGTTATTCAAAAATATATTGCATATTTTTATTGTTATGCTAACCATATTGTTACACGATCATATTGCCCAGTGTTATAGCTGGATAACAAGAAAGCTAGGCAATTCAAGGAGATAAACTTTTCTGCCAGTCTTCTCTGTACAATATTAGCCAGAACTGGAAATGGAAGGAGGCAGAAAATCTGTTGTTGATTTCTGTACTTTGTTCACCAGTTGTGTATACAACCAGCATATTATGAAATGGTAGTAAATTCCATACTTCCACTGTACACTGTTTGAAATGCAGTAGAATCATCCAAGCCATTCAAGCTATTAAATTGAAGCTTAACTGCTCTATACAAGAATCCATGGTAAACCATTGGGAACAGTTGGCTGATTATCTTCTGCTTGAACACATCTAGTGAAGGACACTGTGCATCTTCCTAGGGAAAGGATTCCACTGCCAAACCTCTGTGGTTAGGAAAGCTTTCCTAACATTCAAGCATTATTTATTTCTCTCTAATTGATGTCCGCTATTTCATATCATGTCCCATGCAGTGATAAAAAATAGGTATTGGCATTTGTTTGTTTGTTTATTTGATTTATATGGCCACTTGTTTCAATGTAGTGACTTTGGGCAACTAATAGTACATAAAAGCATGCCAACAACCTGACACTAGAGAATAAACAATAACTTAAATATAACACCAAAAAACACCATCCCAGTTCAAGGGCCCACTATTATGACCTGCTGAACATGACCTCAGATGAGGAAGAAGTAGAGTCAAGGGCATCTAGGGACAGTATTCTTGGCAAGGGTGATTCCAGCAGTGGTGAAGCCAATGACTCCACTCTGGCTGAGGCAGATTCAGCAAGCCTCAAGAACTCCTTCCCCACACCCATTGACAGCCTCCAAGACCCTGAAGTTCAGCCACCTCGTCTGAAACAGAGGCCCATAATAAAGATTCAACAACCAAAGGGCAGGACTTCATAGATCTGAGAGACTTGCCAAGAAACAAGCCAACAGAAGAGCCAAAGCTGAGGATTAAACTGCCTCAGCTGTCTGCTGGGTGGAGGCTCAGCATTTATTGGCCTCACTCCCCGGGAGCAGATGCTGAGAACAACTTTTCAAGCATCAGCACTGCTGTGTTTACCTTGCTGTGCTGTGTTTAGAATTCTGGATTCCAGCTCATCATTGATCTATCATTTGTTTGATTCCTGGTCTCAGTCTACTAAGTCTGTGGATTATTTTTATAGTTGCCATGTTAAGATACTGGTGAAAAGGACTTTCACCTTCTAAAAGTCTGCCTATCGCTGGACTGTGACAGGCATCCAGCCAGCAGTGCTAGTATACAACAAATCACACAACTAGACAACATGATCCTCCAAATAACTGACCAGTCCAGATATTTGGGATACTTCTTCACAACATTCAGCAACCCTAAATCTGGCCAGCCAGCCTACATATTGCCCGCCACCCATAACGCATGACATCAATTCTGTTCTCCTTCAGATAGCAGAAGGGAAACAACATTTAACCGCCTGCCAGCTAGAGCACGCCAGGTGCACCCTTGTCTAGCCTCTCCTAGTACCTTCCACGAAAAGTCTTCCAAACCAAGGTTCAAAAGTCCAAGTCCTATCAGCCAGTCCTTTGGAAAATATAGGTGTAAAACCCCAGAAGACCTGCAGCCTAAAACAAACAGGGCAGGCTCCAATCCCTCTGAGTCTCATGGCCACAGCACAGAGTGGATGAGAACACCAAGATGACCACTGAACAACATAGCTAGCCTCATGACTGCCATAGGATATAGCTTGATTCTCTTGCAGGACCATCGCCCTGTTCCCATTGCTTGGGTACCTAACCCCTCCAATATACCAAGGGTGGGCACTCCTATATCATTACTGCTGCCATCACTCAGCCAGGAAACCAGTCCAGGACAGCTGCCATGCCACCACCACCTGAACAAAGGACATCAACAACTTGTCACTGTGCTGCTAGATCGCCAACAATCAATCCATGGCACCTCAACCTGGAATTGTGTGCCACTGAACACTGATTGGCAATGCTGCTGCAACCACCGCTAACTTGCCAGACAGGTCCAGCAATTGTACATCCCATTTTGGTCTTTTTTCCTCCACAAACCAGAAGACAGCGCTGCCTCCCTGCTTTCCCAGAAGGCCACTCCTGAGGTTCTGTTCTTTGCTGGCTTCCAAAATCAGCATAATTTGTCATGTTGGCCCATAACCCAGAGGCATTCTAAAGGTCCTCCAATCCTTTCTCCAACTTCCAAACCCTTGCCAACGTGTCTTCACCAGAATCCCATGAGTCCATCATCCAGCCTTGGCACACAAAAACCCAGTCTTCTGTGTGTCATCCTTTCAGATATTAGAAGAAGCTATCATATTCCCCTCAGTTTCTCTTACTGCAGCAAAGCATTCCCAGTTCTTTCAACTGGTCTTCACAGCACTTGATTCTAGTCTCATGATCACTCATACTGCCCTTCCCAGTTTCTCTGAATCCTTTTTAAAAAGTGTGGTGCCAAGAACAATGCTCAAGGTAGGGTTTGGCCAATGCAGAATAAAGTGAAGCAGTTATATCCTATGATTTGGAAACTGTACTGTATTTCAATTCATGCAGCCTAAAATTGCATGTTTTTTTATGCAGCCATAACATACAGCTGATTCATATTCATTTTGTAAACAAGCATTGCTTGAAGAGCTTTTTCATATGTACTGTTGCCAAGCCAGATATCTTCTAGGGAATTAATTATTCCACCCAAATTTCAAAGTTATAAACCTTCCCTGTATCATCTAAGTCATTAATAAAAATGTTAAAGAGTAAGGTCCCAGGATTGAACCTTCTGGCATCCCACCTAATGCTTTCAAGATATATACAGGACTAAGATAGGACCAGAAGACAGTGGTGGTGATAGATGTAGTGATGCTAAGTGACAGCACATCAGGAAGGAATATGAGAAGCTGGAGAAGTACCAGGGCCTGAAGGAGGAACTAGAGAGGATGTGGAAAGTAAAGGCCAAAGTCATCCAGTGGTGGTAGGAGCACTCAGGGCTGTGACTCCTAAGCTAGGAGAGTGGCTCCAACAGATCCCAAGAACACCAGAGCTCTCTGTCCAGAAGAGTGCAGTGCTAGGAACAGCTAAGTTGCTGCACAGAACCCTCAAACTCCAGGCCTCTGGTAGAGGACCTGAGATTGAGGAAGACACATACCACCCATAGGGGTGAGAGGGGATTTTTTTTTAACTTCAATATGCTACCGCCCCCTCCCTCCCCACCCCCCCACCCCCCACCCCCGCTTTTCTGTCTTTCCTGAATCTCCTTCAGGAAACTTGACTGATGTCCCAGGGCTCCTCCACCTTTTTTTACCAACAAACTCTCCTCTTTTTTGTTTATAATAACATTCCAAATGTTGCAGTCTTCCTTCATAGAAAAGGAGCTCTATCTCCACCAGAGCTATGCTGGAGAATGAGCTCATGAGAGTTCCTTGTTAAATTTTTGCAGATTTTCTATTTTTCTTTAAAAAAAATTTTTTTTTGATAATGTTTACAATCTTGGCTCCTCCTCTCAGAACCAAAGATGGGGTTGGCAGGAAAGAGTTATTATGACCTCTTTGAATAGAAATGTTCCCTTCCAATCTTTATTTGTGATTTCAAGTAGAAGCAGTAGCGTTTCCTCTTGGATCTATTATGAGGGCTTAGAACCAAGAAGAAGAAAAGATTTAGAATGTGCAGGAAATAGTACTAGCTGCCCTCAGATAAGTAGCAGCAGAGCAACCAGCAGCTGCAGATAAGAGGACTCTTACAACCAACAAGCCTGTGGCCTCCAGGACAAGTAGGTAGTGAAGGCAAGTGGCAATGTCAGTGGCACCAGTGAAACTTCAACCAGTGACATAAGAACCCAGGAGAGAGGGAGGTCTGAGGGAGAGAATAAAAGAACTTCCCCTCCTCCAATCTGAGCAGAGAAGTCCTTACTTAACAAATTGGCAGTACTCTCCTGATCTCCAGTGTTCTTTTCTATACCCTTTGTAGCTCTGTCTGCAGTACTATTCATTAGATGTTTAATACATTTTCATATGTTAATGAGTAATTTCTCCAGTATAAGTTTCAAGACAGACTGATAGAATGTGCAGTAAACTAAGATGTCATATAACTCCCACCTCCCTAACACAGGTGACATTCACTTTCCATTACACTCTTTGTAATGAATACATTTATGTGCAGAAAACAGCTACTTCCTCAAATCAGATCTTGTCCTTTACAGAAAGTTAAGGAACAATCTAATTATATAACTCAATGACATTTGTTAGGTGTGACCTTCAGGCTACAGGAAAATGGGCTGTATAAACACAGATGTCAAGTTCCTGATCACTGTGCAGTTTTGCATTTGAAATAAAATATGCAAAGCAGCACAAGAAACTCACAGAAATTGTTTAGTTAGTCCTTTAAAGACCTGACCGTGAGAATCACTCATTTTAGTCCACAGGACCAATTATGCTTAAATGTTGAACCCTTGAATATAGATACACTATTGGCTTGGGAGAAGAACTGCTCAGAAATGGTTGCTGTGCACTTCTCACTATCATTACTCTCCCTCATTAATTTCATGGCCATAGCTCAATCATGATAAAAGCACTCAAGTAAACTGTAGATATCTCAATCAGTGGCAAAATGCAGCTTCCATACCAATTGAAAAGATTATGAAATTATTAATCCACAGCAAGGGTTTTATTCATCCTTAAAGCAAAGTAAAACATGCTAACACATCAAAACGCAGGCCATGCGTTACCAGAGTTAACTTTTTATGCAGGTAGACATACAACCCTAAGTCTAAGGCTAATGCAAAAATTCATAGACTCATTAATTACTTCACACAAACATGCAGCTGGGAGGAAAGGCAACAGAAACTTGAAGGGAACCGGAAAATGATTCTCTACACATGTGATATATAGTTTTTTGAAAAAAAACACTGCCTATGGCTACTTAAAGATGAAATCTTGGAGCAGTAACAGAGGTGGCTCTGCTATTTGTCAGGACAGTTATATATGTTGTTCATGTAAGTTACTCTTCTCAAAAACAATCCTTATGTCTTGAGATCTGTAAGTATTGCAGATGCAATATATTATCTAGTGTATCTGTGGATGCATTCTGTATCTCCATCCATCCATACTTTCCATTATTTTTCCAGTAAACTTCCCCAATTGCTGTCCTTGACTTACTCTATGTTAGGAAATGGGCTATATCTAATGGTTATGCAAAGAAGAAAATAGAAAAATATAGATTAAATCTGGTTGTTGCCAGTATTACAGGCATTAATTAACTAATCCATTCTGTCAGAACACTGCATTATTGGGGGAAGGGGAGTTAATCCCTCAACCCATGCAATTTTCTCTATTAAACACATTTTGCATGTATCCTGCATACAATTTTCCCTAGTACTTTATTATGTGCAACTTTTTCACGCATATGCATTTTTATGCAATTTTGAGCCAAAGGAATCTCTCAAGATGGATGTCAAAAGAGTTATTCATGCAGTGACAGATTCCTTTTTGGCAGACCACAACATGTTGCCTAAAAAGAAATGGGATAGATTTCTCCAGCATTCCTAGAGGAAGTCAGCTGATGCAACCATTTTTCTCTTTCCTTCCTTCTGTAGGCTCCATAGCAACTACTGTAAGGTTTTCTAGACCATCAGTAAGTCCTTCTGAACATAAAGGGCTGTAGCATGAACAGAGAGAGAGAGAGAGAGAGAGAGAGAGAAACAGGCAATGAGATCTTGCTTCAGTAGGACCTCTTGCTAGTACAAGAGTCCTCCATCTTATGATGTTCATTTCAATCTTTAAACTTCAGTCCTATATGGCACAGCACCCATTATTCAGACCTTTGCACCACTTAATAAAAACCAATAGTATGACTCCTCTTGTTATATGAGATGTATTACATCTTACACATTCTTCAATTTAATAAGGATATCATAACTTTGTAAAATTATCAACTCTCATCACAAGATTACTGTATATTTCATAATTTCAAGCCTAATATCTACATTAGCTTTCCCTAACCTAGTACCTTTCAGAAATATTGGACCTCAATTTCAATAATTCCTGGACGGGTTCATAGGTGTTGGACTGCAGCTTTCTTAATTCCAGCTGACCAGTTGAAGTTCAACATATCTGGAAAGTATCAGGTTGGGAAACACTAAGCTATATCACATGCTGATTTTTCCTAATAAAGTACAACTTGCCTTTTAAAATGCAAATATAGCTTAAATTTCAATTGTCTGAGATCATATTATGAACATAAGTAAATACCAGATAGAACCAACAAGCTCCATTCTAGTTATTCCTTTACAACATTTCTGAACACCTTTATATTCACTATTAGATCACCAAAGTCTGACATCTTTCTCTAGTCCTTAGCAAATTTCCCACTTTTATCTCCTAAATTTCCATGATATTAAATAATGAATTGATACCATTGTACATTTTTTATAATAGTTAAAGCGTAGCCATTGGGGCTATGGGGGAGTGTGACCAAGAACCAGACTGCACATCAGGGGGATGTAATGATTCCAGTACATGTTTCTGCCAGATGAAACTGCTGTTTCAAATGAAGTCTGCACTGGTGTTGTTAGGAGCTTTTATTCAGTGCCATTCAGTCAGGTACCATGGTTCTGATCCTAACAAGGGCAGTTTGTAACTGTATCTAGAATACACTTATTTTCACACAATATGTTTAACCAAAACAGTTAAAGGCCTACGAGCTGCATTTATACAACATACTCAGCTTGATTAGTTTTAACCTGGGCTAGCTTTCACATATCTTAGCATATTGTATGTAGTACTTAGTATGCTTTTTGGTTAGTTTAGTATTCAACATAGTGTGTGAACCCAGAAAAAGTGTTGTTCAGTAATCAAATTAAGCATCTTTGTAAAGCTTGGCATTCAGTAAAAGAATGAGACTGCACATTTTCCAAACAAAAACTCTGTTACAGAGAAATTAAACTAATTGATATTTTGTCATGCCACAAAACTTCTCTTACTAAATTCTTGCACGTAATACAGTTGTTAATAGCATGAACCCTCCTCCGGAAAAAAGAAGGCTTCCGGGGAAGGCATGGTGAACTGAACATGTCTCCACGAAAGTGGATCCAACAACCGTGGCAAAGATTGAAGAACCGGTGAGTAGACTGGTTCTTTGGAACCTCTCCAGATAAGGAGAGGATGGGAGATCACCCACATGTGCTCTGGACAGCTACTTCTCATGAGAAGACTGCAGGATAGCAGTCTTCTGTGGGTTTGAGCACTGGGAGAAGAAGGGATTAGCCATCTTGCTCACAACTGTGGCGGACACTAAATTCGCAAGCCTCACTTTCTAATTACTTTCAGGAAATTGCCTATTAATCATCTTAAAACTACTAGAGACCTTCAGAATGAAAAGCTTGAAAAGTTGCTAGGTAAGTTTAGCTTCAGCTCTGAATAAAAGAAAAAATAATTATAAGCTTAAGAACTTAAAGAATTTGAAATAAACAGCAAAAAGCTAAATAAGATTTTGATCTAAGGAAGTTCTAAATGGATTAAGGATCCAGTTAAATTTGGAAATTGACTTTTACTATAAGTTTTTGGAATTAACTATAAAAATAAATACCTTCTCACGGAACCAGATTTATTTTGGCTCTTAGGATACTGTAAGTCATAACAAGGTAAGTGACATTATGATTTTAGAGACTGGATACTAGAGGGGACTAAAGATCCTAAGTAGAAGGGGGAAAAAAATACAAGCCTGCTTTTGGTATCGGTTAGTACTGGGATTTACAAAATGTCCAAAAAAAAATATCATAACATTGGAATTATTAAGAGATCTTTGAAGAATGGGGCCAGAAATTAGTAGCTACAATATTAATGGTGTCAGTAATTATGTCTGATCTTATGGATACACTATGTCCAAAAGGTATTAGGAGGGAATGACAGATGTGGAGCAAAGTTTGTCTGACAAGATAGAGAAAGTAATGAAAGTGGAACTACAAATGACAGGCCAAGAGAATGATTTGGAAAAGGACGCTTTATTGGATATACAAAAGAAACTGGTTGAAGTTTTAAAAATTAAAAGGGAAATACAAATGACAAACCAAGAGAATGACCTGGAAAATATTTTCTTATTAGAACTACAAAAGAGGCTAAGCCGTTGAAGAAGTCTGTGTGATAGGATAAAGAAGAATTGAAGAGAAATCAAATCCTATGACAATATTTGAATGAACTATAAATTACGCCTGTTAGAAGTAAAAGAAAGGAATATAAAGTTGGTTTATTTGATCAAGGTTAAAATAAGACCTTTTCTGCAAAATTCTGGCAACCCTTTACAGACTTTTTGCTGACACCAGGATTGAAAAGTTGATATTTTATGGATTTGCTTATAGAAGGGATGGGATATGGGATGAAGAGATATCTGTTTGTAACCTTATAGGGGGTGAAGAGTTATTAAATTTGTCTATTCTTGTTGTAATGAAGGTTGGAAGTCACTTCTTTATGTATTTCTTTTCTTTTTCTTTAGTATATTCTTTCTTTCTTTCCTTTCTTTTTCTTTTTTTCTTGCACTTTTTATTCTTTCTTTGTATTCTCTTTTCTTTAAGTTTAGTTTGCATTAGTTTTTACTACTATAATCAAAATCCTTAATAAAAAATTATATACAAAAAGAAAAGCTGGCAAGCTTTGGGTAGAGCACTTAGGAAATAGTAGAATCTGGATCAACTTACTTTCGATAGCCTCTTACAAATATGTTCAGCTGGAAAGCTGTGATGGAATGCATTTATGACGGGGAGGGGGATGTGGTGGATTGCGGCAGAGAGCAAGGCTATCAGGAAGGAGGGGGTGCATTCCAGGAGGGGAAAGGAGACAAAAGACAACACAGTCTGCAGGGGAAGCTTAAGAGGTTCAGGACAGCCACTCCCTAGAGTCTCCAGGGTATATCCACTAGTTGCAGTAGTATAGATTTAGTTTGGCAAGATTCTGTCTATAAGGTGTACGCAAATAAAGGAACTGTACTCGACTGGACTGTTTCACTGTTGTTCTTGTTGCATATTGAAATCCTACAACTTACTTACATTTAAAGTTCACTTCCTTTGCATTTTGATTCAGTCTAAAATTACCTGATGCTGGGGATGGAAATTATTTATTTTTTTGTTTGTTCAATTTATTTGGCTGCCCATCTCAAATAAATGATTCTGGGTGGCTAACAATGTTAAAAAAATATTAAGAAACAGAATGACAGAAAAAAAAAACCATACAGTATCTGAGGTAAAAACAGATCCATCAGTAACAATTAACAGAACCAATGCATGGGCTCAATCCCATCTCTGGAACCCCAGGTCTGGTGACAGAACCAGGTCTTTAAGGCCCTATGGAAGGCCACCAGGGTCAGGACCAATCTGATATCTGGAGGTATGATGTTCCAAAGGGCAGAAAAGGCAGAAAATTAAGGAAAGAACATTCTACTGGGATGCTATTAATTCTATAATAAAAATGATTATATAACAAGTTATAGCAAAGACCTCTCCTTGAGACCCACAGCAATTGAATAGACAAAACTGGTCTTACTAGAGGTTTTTGTGTGTGAGTGTGCCTTTATGTCAGTCTTGGCTCCTGGTGACTGCCTGGACTAGTCCCTGCAGTTTTCTTGGCAAGGTTTTTCAGAAGTGGTTTGCCCTTGTCTTCTTCCTAGGGCTTCATAACTGGCTTGTGCCTAAGGCAGGACTAGAACTCCTGTCTCTAGCCTGGTGTCTTAAGCACTACATCAAACTGGCTCTCTTACTAGAGATATAGGCTAGGTTATATCATGTTGCTAAAACTGGGTAATAAAAAAATTGCCAATTTTTAGCAGCATGCTTTTTACCATTTAAAGTTTAAGATGTGTTTTAAATCTTAAAGCAACTATAAGTTTAGCCCCTCCCAAAACCTGAAAAACAAAAACACTGAACAAATTGTCACCACATTGCTGGACTTGCCCCTCCATGGTTAAGAGATTGCCATCATCATCATCACCACCATCATCAGCACCACCACCACAATGTACAGCCTCGTGATCAAGAAGTTGCCCACCATGTACTGACAGAAGTAGACAAACCATGAGGTACATGCATCTCCATCCTCCTTTTTACATCCATGAGACACCCCTGGATCTCACAATGGCATAAACCATTGTTTACAAACATAATAGCTAAATTATGCATCTTACTAAGTCAAAGCCAAGCAAGCCACATTATAGAGGTATGTAACTTGTGGACTACATGGATCTCCTAAATCCCACTTTCTGACTCCTGGAACCCTTCAAAATAGTACCATCTTGGTATGAAGAATGACCAGCTCCCTATAGAAGGCAGGGAATTTATGCTAAGTAAATAGACACCAGATCACCTGAAATTGAACTATCTTGGCATCAATACTCCTGCAGATGTGAAAGTGAGATACCAAAGCCAGAGAGTGAAAGTTGCTATAATCAAGGGAGTAGAAGACTAGAACATGAACTAGAACAACTTTGCCTAACCTGGCACCTGTTAGATATGTGAGATTAAAATGTTATGAACCTCAGTCAGTGGCTAGATTAGGGAATATTGAAGTTTTAGCCAAAGGTACACTGATGAAGGATATGGATTACACAGTGTTATAGGAAATCTGTATGCTTTAAATTATACATGACTATAGATGTAGTCACACATTATAACCATGGTTAAATGAACCTTTGTTATAAAGTTATGTGACTACATTACTGAACTTTACTGAATTAGATAAGGCTAAATCTGGATGATCACTACATAGCAGCAAAGAGAGTTTTGTAGCCCAGAACTGGTAGCCCTAAATTAACCCAATTATCTCAGTTTGCACAGTATACTGACCCATAAGTGGTAACTGCTGATTGGATTCAGACCGCACTCTGAGTTACAAACTAACTAACTAACTGCATTTAAATTAGCAATGGTATATCAAATCATGACTCCCTGGTTAGAGATATGCTACTTCCATGTTACAGCTACAGTATATGGCTGTAGAAACAAATAAAACCTTTTAGTAGCCATTTTAAATCTGATGCATAATTTTTGCCACCCTTTCCATGACTTGCAATAATCCTCAACTACTGCTAGCCAACAGGTGCAGCTGAATAAGCCTGCTAGAAGCTCAAATCAAATTTGAGCTTTGCTATTACAATCAAGCAAGTGGAACAAGAGGAACCTTCAATATCCTATGGAAATTGAGCTGGGGAAAGAGGGCCTGCTGTATAATCAAGAAACCACATTGTGCCATCATTATCATCACTCTCCAGAGGTATGCATTTTATGAGTTACATATGCAAGTTACAGTGAAGGTCAATTTCTTAAAGACTTCCAATCCATTGTAAGAGTGAGAATAAAATGTCAAGAAAATGCGGGAATGCAGAAATGCAGTTTTGTTCAGTTCTGTTATTCTGCAGCTACATAAAGAGTTTAGCTATAATGGGAATTAACTGTTCAAGTCAGAGCAAGTCTCATCACTTTATGCAATCCTAAGCATTACTTTAGGAAATCGATTCCAACTGAGTTTAGTAAGACTGTATGTTTTAGGATCAGGCTGCCAGACTCACCCAATGAGTCAGCAGCAACAACAAAAAGTTCTTATACATAACAAACTCCATAACAGCCAGAATGCGATAGAGAGAAAGGATCTGTCCATTCAGAGAATCCATGTGATGGCAGATGAATATAGCATGAAGTGTAGATGTGCATACAAATTCCAAGAGATTCTTGTCAGGAAGAGCAAAGCAAAGATTATTTTGAGTAGAAAGTTTTGATTTCACTGCAGCACTATTCCCAATGGTAGTAATTTACTTTCTCCTCTTGGAAACTTAATCCTAAATCATTCCTCCTAAGTAATTCTCCCCCAAACATCTAAAAAGTATACTTACATTCATGCTGTCAATACACAAAATCTCATCTTCTCCCCTCACACCAACAGCCAAAGGCATTATTTGTCTCCCTCTGGATTAGCCATACACTTCCCCCACCTTTCTTTTACCCATACACACTCATCCATTTACATCTCCACAGTTCCATAATCTATTCAAATGCATTGTTCTCATGCCTTCCAGAGTTAGCTCCCTACCAGTAACCCAGACATACCCGGAAACTGTTTTCCTTCTTTCTCTTTCCTTCACTTGCTTCTGTCTTTTTCCCCTCCTCTGAAGAATGACCTTAGGTCCATTTGGGGCCCCAGGAGCCCTCAGGAAAAAAAGGAGGGCACTTTGCTGCTTCCCCATTTAATGAGGCCAGCAACAGCAATTCTTAAGTTCAAGCTTTAAAGAGTCAGAAAAAGATGAGGCCTAGGTAGGAATCTTAGTAATTCTGCAGGACTGCAGTGACGCCCATGGGCAATCATAGCAAGTACAGGATTATAGGCTATAATTAGTACTGGTTTTGCCTTAACAGGGAGCTCTCCAGCTCATGGAAATTGTGGCAATTTGCCTCCTATAATCCCAGTCATCTGAAAGCCATTTCTGAGAGCATATAGAGTCAGTGAAGCAGATTGAAAAATGTTGCAAAGGCCTGGGTATGTCAGCCCTTTGAGGTAAGTCTGGCCAAGAAACAAACTCCACAAGCACTTTGTTGTTGCAGAATCTTGGAAGCCTGACAGAGATTCTCTCTCTTCCCTCTTATACCAAATAGCATCAAGTCCAGGCAATCTTGAGTTTCTTCCATCCTTCCTCCCCTCCCAGGCATAAGCTGTTGTTTATGTAATAGCTGTTAAATACCTTCTTCAAGATCATCTCTGTACTCCTCTACAGGGTACAGATGGCAAAAATTAGGCTCTCAAACCTGTGCAACAGATTTGGTGTCATCCCTTCAAGCATCCTTAATCTGCCTGATAAATTAAGTATGCATACAGTGATTCAAAATCTGTCATATTATGGAGTCCTTGGTGCTCTCTGAGTTTGGTTGTTTGATTGCAGACATTTCATTACCCAATTAGGTGACATCACCTAGTGAGTGTGGGGTTTGCTCCCTGTTTACATACAGTAGCCTGTCCTGCCAGTGTTGGTGGGGATGTGGTTTTCTCCCTGGTAGTTCCTTGACTAGAAGGTAGTCTGGAAGGTAGGAAGGTAGTTCCTTCCTAGGGCATTGTTTTCTGCTTGAGTATTTGTCTTGTGTTAATCCCTGCTTATCTAGGTGATGGAGGGCATGTGTTCTGGTCTTTCTGTTTCCTTCTTAGCTTTTTTAATATCTCTTTTAAATGGTGTGTAAATGTGGTTTATCTCTACGTGTCTATTGATGGCTGATATGTCTGAGTGTCAAGCTTCCATGAATTCCCTCGTGTTTTTGGATTTAGCTTGGTCTGACATATTGTATTTACTGCCATTGATATCCATCTGTCTTCCTTTAATGAGGTACCTAGAATTGGAACAGCTGGCTGAGCGTGTAAATTCACCATTCTGAAATCTGACCTTAGGCTTTCTTTACAGGATTGTTTATTCAGGGCTGATTGTTTATTTTATTTTCATACAGTAAATAAACTGCTTTAGGTCTGATCGTTTGACTAGATCAGGGGGCTTCAAACCTTTGCAGGCCATAGAATCTGTTAGCTAAAAAAATTATTTCCAGAACCCCTGACCAAGAGGTAAAGCTCTAGTGATAGAAAACTCTGTTCAGGTAACCTTTTCATTTGCCCTTAGTCTCTCATGGAACCTTAGAGTTCCCCAGAACACCGTTTGAAAAACGCTGGGCTAGATGTTCACCTAGGTCTTTGATAATTTAGGCTCACTCCTTTATCCATCAAAAAAAAAAAAAAAGCAGTTACTTTGATACCCACAGCTTCCTGCAGCAGATGGGAAACATAGATAGCCACCAGTTAAAACTTCATCTGTGCAAGTACCCCTGTTTCTTTTTCAAGTGCTCTGCCCAGCTAGTAGTGTCATCTCTGTTTGCCCCAGGCAGTCTGTTCTTCAATATTCTTTACTGCCACTCCCTGGAAAAGATTATACAACTTGCTGCTCTTTCCATGTGACTTTTTTTTATCCCAAAGATGCCCTAGAAAGATTTCTCGCCTGTGCTTATTGATTTGTTCCATCAGTCATCTATAGCATTACACAGCTGCCACTATCTATGTTCCATTTTATCCACTTCTAATTGCAACTGTCTCAAGCCTAATTTAATGGTTTAACTAAACCTTTTCTCTAAAAATACAATAATACTGTGAATGTGGAATGTGCCTTTTTAATGCAAGACAACTGAGTTTCTATTGAGGAACAAAAGTTTTCAGGGGAAGCTATTTTTTTTTTTTTACATTCATAATATTCCCCATAATATTGGAATCTAGAAATCATGCACATTTCAACTGATTGCTAATTCTCATTTTTATAATGATTTCAAATAAAGCAAAATGGCAATTACATTGAGCTCATTTTATATATGGCTGAGATAAATCTATGACCTACTGCCATACATTTGGTTTAAGTATCATATAGAAATAATGCAATTGTGCTCACATGTATTATCTTATTTTTAAAGATTATTACAGTAAAATTTACGTATAAGATTTTATATAGTAAGCATGTATTTATTTTATGGAAGTAGGAACTGCTTTTTGTGGCTGTTCTGCATCTTAAAGTATTTTTCACTGAAATGTTCTTTCTTAAGGAAGGGGTTGCTTGCACGTGATACATCCTTAGCTTTCATCCACTGGAAAAAAAAATTTTTTTAGATTTTTTTATCCTGCCTATATTATTGTATAAGTAACTCAAGGCAGCGAACATACTTAATACTCCTTCCTCCTCCTATTTCCCCCACAACAACAACCCTGTGAGGTGAATTGGGCTAAGACAGAGTGCCCAAAGTCATCAGCCAGCTTTCATGCTTAAGGTGGGACTAGAACTCCCAGCCTCCCCTTCTAGCCTGGGGCCTTAACCACTACACCAAACTGGCTCTCAAAAAAATTTAGTCTTGAGAGCACAGATTTCAGGAAAAGCTTGTTTTCCTTCCTTCCTTCCTTCCTTCCTTCCTTCCTTCCTTCCTTCCTTCCTTCCTTCCTTCCATCCATCAAGAAAAAAGATACATCAGATTCTACAAGAAAATAAAGCAGCTTGCTGCTAGGGGAATGGTGTATTAAAGAAACTACTCTAATCATGGGCAAGAGCAAGACAGCCTCCAACAATCTGAATGTAAAGTAGGGTTTATGCAAGAAGGAAAGTTTTCATTCTTGTATGGAAAGAACCCAGCTGCTTTCACAATAATGCTGCAAGAATAGAAAGCAGAGGCTTTATTTTAGAATGTGAGGTGCAGGAAACAATTCCAACCAAAACATTTTTAAGCTCCCCTTTTAAATATATTTAAGAATCCATTAGAAATAAAGCATGAGTTATGCATTAAAGTATTACTGTGGTTATTCATAAGAAATACAACAATGGTATAAATACATACGAAATAGCCACCATTTGTAGTAAACAAAAATAACTGTATTATGCGTCTATAATACACAAGCATCCTATAACCAGTGAGTTAGCCAGACAGCATTCCTTTTTTTTTTAGCTTTCTTAAATGACACATAACAGTATATGTAATAACAATAATGTGCTATAAAAATTAAAGCTTAGAAAAAGAAGGTGCCTAGAAATTTATACCATGAACAAAACAACTGTAGCACATTTGACTGGATTAATCTAAACTTCTCTTCCTTGAATTAAAAAGGATTCATTCAACCATAGAAGAAAAAAACATATCGGCAACCCACGCAGCAAATCAGATGCAGATTCATCCTTCCAATGCTAACCATGTACCAAGTCTTACTAGTTTAGCATAATCAAAGCTTTCTAATGCACATCTATATTACAGATATATGTCTATATATCTCTGAGGATGAACATGCTCATGAACATCAGAACTAAACATGTTCTGACTGTGCCAGCCATCTTCTGGGAGAAAAACTGTTTGAATGGTTTCTGTGTGGAATTTCACAAACACAGAAGAATCACCACTATATGCTCTTGAGCATTCAAGATAGGGCATATTCAAGTGGAGTATGATCCTTGAAAATGCAGATCCCAACATCTCTCAATTGCACCACTACTGCCATGAAGTGGGGTAGCTTTTGAAAACTACCCAGAAGCTGTTATTAGTACAGAATGCAGTGGCCCACTTACTGTTGGGTGAGAGCCAGTATTGCCATGTAATACCATTTTTGTAAATGGCACATTGGCTCATCATTGGCTTCCAAGTTGTCAGCCCTTCAAGATAGATCAGAGGAAGCAACTAACAACTTGTAAGTCAGTACTACTTTTATTGTAAAAGCTATAGAACAGAATCGTACAAGTCTGAATGTGCTTCCCCCTTCCTCCTTTTATCTTCGTGTGAACTAGGGAGGGGGCCTAATACTCATTTACTCACGTTACTTTCTTGGCACGGGCTCAGACCTCTTTTATCTTGGTAGTGGCTCTTCCTTCAAGGCCATTCCCTCTGCCATATACACAAGTACAATTCAAAGTGCTGTTTTAATCTATATGCCCTTTAGTGCCTCCCCATGTGAGAACAGGGGAGGAGAAACTAGGTCACAGTGTTTTACTGTCTGCCCTGTTATTATGGAATAGTTTACCTCTGGAGATCTAGATGATGCCTTCCCTTAAAGTATTCCAGAGGTCTGTCAAAATGGAGATTTTCCACAGAGCTTTTCATTCATTACAAGTAATGAGGGAGTTGGATGCTGGGTTATGGGTTAAGTTATGGTTTTATGGGGTTTATGGACTTTATGCCTCAGTTTTTTGTAAACTGCAGGATTCCTGGCAGACTCAGCAGTATAGAAATGCTGAAAAGAAAAGAAAAGAATTGGGGCAACAGAACTGAGTCTGATCATGTTTCTAACCATCCAGAACTGCAGAGCCTCTACAGAATGAATTAAAACTTCCATAACATTTCCAGTTCGGCATGGGTAGCATTATAAAGTTGAGTATTATCAGCATATCAGCCACCCAGAATCATTAAGAGTCAGGCAGTGTACAAGTTTAATAGATGATGATGATGATTTTGATGATGATGATGATGATGATGATGATGATGATTCCTCACCCCACACAAACAGATACTGTAACTATTCCCAGTGGTTACCCATAGAGATGTTAAATAATAGAGGGGAGATAGCTGAGTCCTGCAGTAACCATCAGGATCACCCACTAGCTTGACTACTTCTCCTCCACCACTACCTACTGCCTACTAAGGTAGGAACCAAATTACTACAGATTGGTGCTTCCAACTCCCAACCCTTGTAGTCAGTCCAATAAGATACCATAGTTGATTATATTTATCACTGCTGGGAGGTCTAATAGAACCAAGAGGAACACATGGTCACTGTCAAGGTCTTGACACAGGTTATCCACCAGAAAAACTAATGCACTTTCCATCCCATGCCTGGATCTGAACTCTGACTACAAAGACTCTAGATAATCTGCTTCTCCTAAAGCCATATGTAATGTAGGTACCACCACAATATTCTCAACAACCTTAGCCAAAAAAGAGAGGTTGGAGATAAGATTATAGTTCTTAAACAAGGTGGATTAAGAGATGGCTTTTTTAAGAGTGGGAACATCATCAGCTTTTTCAAGGCTGCTTGAGTAATGGTACCTGAACTGGTCAGAGAGGTGGACTAAATTATTTCCAGGGACACTTCCAAGCCTTGCATTCTATTATTCTATTATTAGCATTCACAATGATATTTCTGAGTTTAAAATGCAGAACAACAATATGCCTAGTAGTTTTTGTAGCTATATGCTATAAAACACCCCTCTCCAACAGACCTCAAGATATTCTACCAAAATTCTTAACAATGTCTATGCTGGATGGTAATTCTGGGAAATGAAGTTCACATATCCAAATGAGTACTTTGGTTTATGAAAATGGTTGTAAGACCTACAGGATGCCCAGTAGCATAGAATGTGGAGAAGAGTCATAAGCAAAAGCGGTTTTACAAGACTGAGTACTTGACTGTAACCATGAAGATGCAGATGTAACACGTGCCTGCAATTACACCATCAGAGGCACAGGAGGCAGGGAAGTTTGTTTTCCTCTTTTCCCTTGGTTAACAGTTTCATTTGTTTGGACTGCAACATAATGGTGACATATAAGGCTGCAGGTTTGGAGGGCAGACGAGGCTCTTTAGAACAACCAGCAGAGAAAGCAATTCCATTTAACTTATTTCAGAAAATGTTTTATCATCTTGGTACTAAACTAGCCGAGTCACTTGAACATAAATTCATAGCTTTTGAAAAAAAAAATTGATGAAAGACTTTATAAGATAGAAAATTCTGTAAAACAACTGTCTGGAGATATAAAATAAGTCAATGATAAGATGGAAATATTGAAGAGTAAAACAGCAGGTATAGCTAGAGAATTGGACAGAGAGCTGGACAATCTGGCTCTATTAGAATTGAGAGAGAAGGAATTTTGTCTGACATGTTCAGCTATCCCAGAGAGCTCTGATGAAAATATTAGAAAAGGAATTAAACAAACTTTGACAATTTTTTTGGATAGGGAAGAGGAAGATATTGAGGCAGAGATTGATAAAGTCTATAGAATAAATTTGCAAGAACAAGAAATGTTCCAAGGGATGTTTTGGTGCATTTTGTAAGGAAAAAGATAAGGGATCAAGTTCTGCAACAACGTTTCAATATAAGATTGAAGATTGATAATGCAGATATAATTATCCTAAAAGAAATCCCTATCAGACTTCTACATAAGAGAAAAGAATACTCCTTTTTGACTGAAAGACTAAAACAGAAAAAATTCCTTTTTGTTGGGACAAATTTGGTGTGATTTTTCCCTTATAAACAGCGGAGATTTCAACTGAATTCTGTTCAAAAGGTGAAAGGATTTTCCAAAAATTTAAAGGAGAACTGGAAGAGGTCCAAATGGAGGTCACAGAGAAGACTACACAGAAATCACAACAGACATAAAAGGGCTCTGAAAGAGATGATACTAAATTAGGTGCTACAGGTATTGACTTTTCTAAATTTTTGGCTTGACTATGGATTACAAATGTTTAATGTGGAATATCCCCTTCATGGATCACTGCCTTGTCGTGGCGAAGGGGCTTGCATAACTCAGTGAAGCCATGAGCTATACCGTGCAGGGCCACCCAAGACGGACAGGTCATGACAGAGAGTTCTGACAAAATGTGGTCCACTGGAGAAGGAAATGGCAACCCACTCCAGTATCCTTGCCAAGAAAACCCCATGGACAATGTTAAAAGGCTAAAAGATAGGACGCTGGAAGATGAGCCCCTCAGGTCGGAAGGTGTCCAATATGCTACTGGGGAAGAGCGGAGGGCAATTCCAAGTAGCTCCAGAAAGAGTGAAGCGGTTGGGCCAAAGCCGAAAGGACGTTCAGCTGTGGATGTATCTGGAAGCGAAAAGAAGGTCCGATGCTGTAAAGAACAATATTGTATAGGTACCTGGAATGTAAGATCTATGAACCAAGGCAAGCTGGATGTGGTCAAACATGAGATGACAAGATTGAACATCGACATCTTGGGAATCAGCGAACTGAAATGGACGGGAATGGGTGAATTTAATTCAGGTGACCATTATATCTACTACTGTGGGCAAGAAACCCTTTGAAGAAATGGAGTTGCACTCATAGTCAATAAGAGAGTGGGAAAGGCAGTAATGGGGTACAACCTCAAAAACGACAGAATGATCTCAGTGCGTATCCAAGGCAAACCATTCAACATCACAGTCATCCAAGTCTATGCCCCAACCACTGATGCCGAAGAAGCTGAAGTTGACCGCTTCTATGAAGACCTACAACACCTTCTAGAACTAGCACCAAAAAAAGATGTCCTTTTCATCATAGGGGATTGGAATGCTAAAGTAGGAAGTCAAGGAGTAATTGGAATAACAGGCAAGTTTGGCCTTGGAGCACAAAATGAAGCAGGGCAAAGGCTAATAGAATTATAGATAGATTTAGAGGATTAGATTTGGTAGACAGAGTGCCTGAAGAACTATGGACGGAAGTCTATAACATTGTACAGGAGGCAGCAACTAAAACCATCCCAAGGAAAAAGAAATGCAAGAAAGCAAAATGGCTGTCTGATGAGGCATTACAAATAGCTGTGGAAAGAAGGAATGTGAAAAGCAATGGTGAAAGGGAAAGATATAAGCAACTGAATGCAGATTTCCAGAGAATAGCAAGGAGAGATAAGAAGGCCTTCTTAAATGAACAGTGCAAAGAAATTGAGGAAAACAATAGAATGGGGAAGACTAGAGATCTCTTCAAGAAAATTGGAGATATCAAAAGAACGTTTAGTGCAAAGATGGGCATGATAAAGGACAAAAAAGGCAGGGACCTAACAGAAGCAGAAGGGATTAAGAAGAGGTGGCAAGAATACACAGAAGAACTATACAAGAAAGATCTTAATGTCCCTGATGTCCATGCTGGTGTGGTCACTGACCTTGAGCCAGACATCCTAGAGAATGAAGTCAAGTGGGCCTTAGGAAGCATTGCTAACAACAAAGCTAGTGGAGATGACAGTATTCCAGCTGAGTTATTTAAAATACTAAAAGATGATGCTGTTAAAGTGCTGCACTCAATATGCCAGCAAGTTTGGAAAACGCAACAGTGGCCACGGGATTGGAAAAGGTCAGTTTACGTTCCAATTCCAAAGAAGGGCAATGCCAAAGAATGCTCAAACTATCCCACAATTGCACTCATTTCACATGCTAGCAAGGTTATGCTCAAAATCCTACAAGCTAGGCTTCAGCAGTACGTGAACCGAGAACTACCGGATGTACAAGCTGGGTTTCGAAGAGGCAGAGGAACTAGAGATCAAATTGCCAACATTCGCTGGATCATGGAGAAAGCATGAGAGTTCCAGAAAAACATCTACTTCTGCTTCATTGACTATGCAAAAGCCTTTGATTGTGTGGATCACAACAAACTGTGGCAAATTCTTAAAGAGATGGGAGTACCAGAGCACCTTACCTGTCTCCTGAGAAATCTGTATGCGGGCCAAGAAGCAACAGTTAGAACCAGTCACGGAACAACCGATTGGTTCAAAATAGGGAAAGGTGTACAACAAGGCTGTATACTGTCACCCTGCTTATTTAACCTATATGCAGAGTACATCATGAGAAATGCCAGGTTGGAAGAATCACAAGCCGGAATTAAGATTGCAGGGAGAATCATCAATAACCTCAGATATGCAGACGATACCACCCTAATGGCAGAAAGTGAAGAAGAACTAAAGGGCCTCTTGATGAGGGTGAAGGAGGAGAGTGCAAAAGCTGGCTTGAAACTCAACATTAAAAAAACTAAGATCATGGCATCTGGACCCATTAATTCCTGGCAAATAGAAGGGGTAGAAATGGAAGCAGTAACAGACTTCATTTATTTGGGCTCCAAGATCACCGCAGACGGAGACTGCAGCCATGAAATTAAAAGACGCTTGCTCCTTGGGAGGAAAGCTATGGCAAACCTAGATAGCATATTAAAAAGCAGAGATGTCACCTTGCCAACAAAGATCCGCATAGTCAAAGCTATGGTTTTTCCAGTAGTAATGTATGGCTGTGAGAGCTGGACCATAAAGAAGGCTGAGCGCCGAAGAATTGATGCCTTTGAACTGTGGTGCTGGAGAAGACTCTTAAGAGTCTCCTGGACTGCTAGGAGGTCAAACCAGTCAATCTTAAAGGAAATCAACCCTGATTGCTCATTGGAAGGACTGATAATGAAGCTCAAGCTCAGATACTTTGGTCACCTAATGCGAAGAGAGGAGTCTTTGGAAAAGACCCTGATGCTGGGAAAGATTGAAGGCAAAAGGAGAAGAGGACGGCAGAGGATGAGATGGTTAGATAGCATCACTGAAGCAATGAGCATGGAACTGAGCAAACTCAGGGAGGCAGTGAAGGACAGGAAGGCCTGCCGCAATATGGTTCATGGGGTCACGAAGAGTCGGACACAACTTAACGACTGAACAACAACAACAAAAATGTGGAATATATATTGAGCAAATGCTCCCCAAAAGAGATTTTTGTTCATAATTTTAAAAAATTAAGACAATAATAATTTGACTACAAGGGACTCATATTAAGAAAAAGGTTGTAAAATATTTGATTTGTAAAAATTTGGGTGAAGAATTTATTTGAGCAGAACCTAAGAAAGAAAGAAAGAAAGAAAGAAAGAAAGAAAGAAAGAAAGAAAGAAAGAAAGAAAGAAAGAAAGAAAGAAAGAAAGAAAGAAAGAAAGAAAGAAAGAAAGAAAGAAAGAAATGGAGTTGTTCTATATATTAACCCCTAGCTAAAATTAGA
This sequence comes from Python bivittatus, assembly GCF_059951505.1. NCBI lineage: Eukaryota > Metazoa > Chordata > Lepidosauria > Squamata > Pythonidae > Python > Python bivittatus. Next base: position 67,938,058 of record NW_028277030.1, on the reverse strand, counting down.
GCTTGTATTTACTGATGAGTATGGTAGATTTGTTGGGGTGGAAGTTGAACTATATAGGGCTAAGACTATGGTACTAGGAATTTATATCCCAAATAAGGACAAAGTGATTTTTTACAAGTGACTTATAGAGAGATTAATATGTTTTTCTTATGAAAATTGGTGTTTGATGGGGGATTGGAATGATTTGCACACAACTAGATAGAATGTCAGAGAAAAATATTAAAATTACTCAAGGTTAATTACTGAATGCTTTTTTTTTTAATTTGATGGACAATTTAGTGGAGACAGAAAAATGGTAATTCTAGAGAATACACCTACTTTTCAGAAAAATATAGCTTCTTTTCAAGAACAGATATGATTTGGATTTCAAAGAATTTTGCTACTAAGATCTCTAAAGTAGAGATTTATAAAAGGTTTATAAAAGGAAACCTACCTCTTTTAGATAGAGATTAAATGAAATGTTAAAAGACGCTGTCTAAACTGTGTTGGACTTTCTAGAATATTTGAAAGAGCACAATGAAAAACAAGTTGCATCAATTTTTTAAAATGCAAAGAAAGCTTTTGACAATTTGTACTGGACCTTTTTATTTAAATTTTTGGAAGATATGAATTTTGGAGAGAATTTTATAAAATGGGTAAAGTCAATTTATACTTCACAGAAAGCACAAATTATTGTTAATGGATATTTAACTAAATCATGTGAGATACAAAAAGGAACAAGACAAGGCTGCCCGCTGTCTTCTCTTCTGTTTATTTTGGTTCTTGGAATTTTGAATAGAGACATAAGACAGGATGAGAGAATTGTGGGAATAAGAATTTAAAAAAACAGACTTATAAGTTAAGAGCTTTTGCAGATGGTTTGGTGTTGGTTTTGGAAGACACTTTAAAGAGAATTAAAATATTAATGGGAAAATTAAAAGAATTTGGTGCATTAGCAGGTTTTAAGATTAACAAACAGAAGACAAAGATGTTAACAAAAAATATGAAGACACAAGATCAAACAGACTTGATGAATAAAACAGGGTTTAAAATCAAGAAGGTAAAATACTTGGGCATTAATATGACAAATTTGAATTGTATTTTATTTCAAAACAATTATGTTAAGACATGGAATGAAGTTAAAAAAGATATGTTAAGACGGGAGAAAACACAACTGTCATTGTTGGGGAGAATTCTGTGATTAAGATGAATGTTTTGTCTAGAATGTTATTTTTCTTTCAGACAATACTTGTTTTGAGAACTGATTTACCAATTAAACAATGGCAGAAAGATATATCTAAATTTGTGTGGCAGGGGAAAAAAATTAAATGTGAAGTGTTATAAGATGCAAAAGAAAGAGGATTAGTTTTACCTGATTTGAAATTATACTTTGCAATTGCTGTTTAGTTTGGACAAAAGAGTGGATGATGCTGAGAAATAGAAGGCTATTGGAGCTATCTGAGATTCAGGAGGCATGGATACTTTTGGTACAATGAAGCTAAGATTAACATAGATTTTGAAAATACAGTAATTTTATTAGATGTGCCATACTGAGAATATGGAATAAATATAAACCCAGGTTATGCCCAAAAATACCTTTGTGGCTCTCAGCACAAAAAGCATGTTATAGATGAAAAATTATAAGTAAACATAAATGGCTAAATTATCATGATATATTAGAATTTTGCAGGGGGACTGTAAAGTAAAATCAAGAGAAGATCTGGTGGCAGAAGGATACAGTTGTCAATGGTTCTCTTATGCACAATTACAAAAAAGATTTAAGGTAGATAAAAGAACTTTTGGTTTTGAACATTGTAAGACTGAATTTGAAACAGAATTGTATACAAATGATGAACATGTTATTGCTAAAATGTATAAACTTTTATTGAAATTAGAAACAGAAAAAGAACAAGTGAAAGAAAGCATGATAAAATGGGCTAAAAACTTTGGTTAAAACATACAAATGGAACAGTGGAAGAATATGTGGATGAAAGGACTGAAATTTACACTATGTTATAATCTGAAAAAGAATTTTTATAAAATGACGTACCATTGGTATATGTCACCAGAAAAATTGCCTAGAATGTGTAAAGGTATTTCAAAGTTGGTGGATGTGTAAAAAAGCTTGGTGGACATGTAAAAAAGCTAAAAAAATGTGGACTCAATTACATATACTAATTCAGAAGATCCTAAAGATTAATATACAATTGAAACCAGAGGTATTTCTTTTGGGATTGATTGATAAACAGATGGGAAAAAAGGCATGGAACTTTGTTTTTATATATGATAACTGCAGCAAGATTATTATATGCACAAAAGTAGAAAGACATGACATTACCCACAATGGAGGAATGGATGGTGAAGATGATGGAACTTGCTGAGATGGACAAACTGACTTCTTTGATTAGATAAAAGACATTAACTAAGTTTAACGCTGACTGGAAACCCTTATAGACTTTTTGCGTGAAACATAAAAAAATGAACTTTTGATGTATGGTTTTGATGATTAAAAAAAAAATAGATTATAGAAAAAATGAAAATCATGCTGTAACCATAGGATAAGAGGTTAATTTACATTTATAACTGCTGTAAAAGAAAATCAGAAGTTACTTCTTTATATTTTCTTTTTCTTTCTTTCTTTGCACTTTTGGCTTTTTAAAAATTATTTAAAAAGAAACTTGCTTGAGAAAGTAGGAAAGTATATGTCAAAGGCATAGCATCTGAGACATGTACTGTTATTTAAGAAACAAAAGGAAAAAAAACATTAATAGCTTCATAAATGTGTAACCAATTAAGAAAACGTGACAAAACTGATCTGTATTTAAAATATCCAATTGCTTTGGAACTAGGCATAGAATGAATTAGTATCTGACAGCAGGCAGTCCCTCTGATCACTTCTTAGAGACTATTTAAGAATTGTGTAGCTAAAGATACAAATGCTTCTAGCTAGCATTGGATTTCAGCACTGGGAGTAACCAGCTGAAATAAAATAAAACCCATACAGAAGACTGGCTTGTGACAGTGGACATCAACAGAATATTGTAACTATATTTAACTACCTAGACGGCAAGACCCACATCCTTTTCTATCTCAGAGATTCTTAAAAGAAACAACCCTCCCCCGCCCAAAAAATATTGATTTACTGTAACTCTGAGCATTAAGAGAGGAGAAGGAGAAGGAGAAGGAGAAGGAGAAGGAGAAGGAGAAGGAGAAGGAGAAGGAGAAGGAGTCTCTGCACATCTATTTCAGGAGTTCTATCTGATCATGATACTGTCAAACTTGACTGATCTGTATTTTAAACTTGGGTCTTTCAGACAAAAATCTAAAAATTCATCTGTGCTTTTTAAAAAAAAATCTGTACAAGCAAGTGACCTATTTTTTATTCATAGTGATATACTTAAAATTCATGGCCACACACAAATGTAAATCAGACATAAATCAGGAAGGGATAAAATGGGTTAGGAACAAAGAAGGGCAGAAAGACAGGCCTAAGTAGCCTATGAGTTGCAGGTAAAGCATTCTGATTTACATCAAAAGAACAAAAAATGTGATATTCTGTGAATATATAATAAAAATAGGAATTTGGTTCTGCCATCTAATTAATTTGTTAGAGGTACAGTGAGTGGGAGAGAAATGCCAATGAAGTAAATGATAAGATATTCATTTCTTTAACACTGTGATAATTCAAAAGTAGGAATATAATTCTCTTGGATAAGGAAACAATAGTGTGGCTACACCCATTCCAACAGATCTCTTAATGCATGGGAGAGCTCATCAAGAATATGATTGTCTAATGCTCCAAATAAGATTGATTGATTGAATTTATATACTACCTGCTTCAACCATTTTCTATCAATTTACAACAGAATAATAAAATCAGCATAATATAAAACCATACAATCATAGAGTTGGAAAAGAACTTGTAGAACTTCATCTCACCCCCTGCTCAGTGCAGGATCTACTCTGGCAGATTACCACCCAGCCTCTGCTGGAAGATCTCTAGCAATGGAGAACTCACCACTTCACATGACAGCCTGTTCCACTGGCTGGCAACTCATATAGTCAGGAAGTTCCTCCTGACATCTTGTTTGAAACTATTTCCTTTTAGTTTTAACCCACTGATTCTGGTCCTGCCCTCTGAGGCATTAAACAATAAGTCCATTTCCTGTTCTATGTGGCCACCCTTTAGATATTTGGCACTGCTATCTTATTTTTGCTCAGTCAACTATTTTGTGGGCTAAACATACTCCGTTCATGGGATTGCACTAGTCCTTCAGCTAAACTTTCACCTCACCACTTTCTCCTTACAGTGGACTTATATCACTTTGGCCTTTGCTTGTTTGTTTTTAATATACTCAAAGAATCCTTTTGTTGTTTTTTATGTCTCTTGAAAGCCTCCGCTCATCCTGAGCTTTAGCCTTTCTACAGTTCCTAAAGTTTCTGAAGACTTATCTTTTATTCTTGTTTGTTTAAATGCAGTTCTTCCCATACTCTATACATAACCCTTTTTCTCTTCAGCATTTTAGAAACTTCTATATGTATCTACACTGGCTTCTTTATATTTCTCCCATTTTTCTTACTTGCAAGAATTTATTGCACCTTCACTATCTTCTTCTGTAGGATTTTCCATCCTTTCTGGACAATACTCTTCTTCAGGATTTCAAGCCATTGGATCTAACCTACTTTTCTTCTGGATTCATCAAAATCCATTCCTCTGAAATCCAGAATGCTGGTGTGATTCTTCTCAGTTCCTCCTCCTATGGATATCACAGACTGAAGGATACTGTGACCACTTTTCCCCAAAGTAACAGTCATCTTTATTTCTTCATCCAACCCTCCCTGGATACTATTACTCCAGGATAGTAAATGAAGTTGCAGCAGCATCTTCAGGGAAGGACAAGGGAGTCAGGCTGGAGGCTGTACAGGTTTGGATGGGGAGGAACCATCTCCACCTCAATCCTACCAAGATGAAATGACTGTGGATATTTGGGCCACCCAGATCTGGGGATATTCCAACTTTGACCTTGGATGGGGTTGTACTTCCCTAAGTGGTGTGCAATTTGGGAGTCTTCTTGGACTCACAGCTCCTGCTTGATGAGCAGGTGGCAGCTGTAGCCAGGAAGGCCTTTGCCCACTACATATACTGTGCCAGTTGCACCCTTTCCTAGATTGGGGAGCCCTTCAGACAATCACTCATGCCCATGTCACCTCACTGCTAATGCAATGCACTTACATGGGGCTGCCCTTGAAGACCACCCAGAAGCTTCAACTGGACCAGAATGCAGCTGCATGGGCAGTGATGGGCATGCCTCAGTCTGCCTATGTAATACCTCTGCTTTGCCACTTTGTTTCCAGGTGCCATTCAAGGTCCTGGTCACTACCTACAAAGCTCTACATGGCATAGGGCCTGGTTATTTGAGGGACCACCTGTCTCCCATAACTTCTGCCCAGCTGATTTGATACTGCAGGGTTGGTGCACTCCAGGACAGTGCCATCTATCAGGATTCCCGAAGTGTGCTTTCTCTGTAGCAGCCCCTGTCCTCTGGAATGAAGTTCCCCCTTGATATTCAAATGCCCCTCCCCACCCCACTGGTATTTTGAAGGAACCTGAAGACCTGACTCTTTGTTCAGGCCTTTGGCAAGGGTGATTGAAGCTATCTCACTTCCTCTCAGCAGGGAATCACCCATAAAAACACAGACACCCTTTTCCTCAAGGTGGCTACTAGGTTTCATTGATCCATGGGGGCCTAAGTGTTTTTCACAGTGTTCCACTGTAAGGTTTGCTCAGATGGTTGTGGATTGTCCTCTAGAGGAGGCGGGTGGTACTGGTTCCTTTGGTCCACTTGCATCAAGTGCTTCCTTCTTACTTCTTTTGGTCAATGGATGGACAAGTACCCCTGGAGAAAGCACTCCATAAGGTACATACCAGGTAAACTATGTAATGCTTTAAAGATTCACTCTGAAGTATATGAAGCTATTGGTAGCTAACACAATGCCCACAAACCCATCTTATTTTGGTATAATGCAGTGCTTCCCAAGCCTGGGTAAATTACCCAAAATTGGGTAAAAGTGGTTTTTCTTTGGGTAATGACACACAAACACATTACCCATCACAACAGGGACATTTAAAGTGACTTGGGTAAAAAGGACTTTCTGATAAGTGGTTTTGGGTAATGAAGGAAAACATTTGGGAAGCATTGGTATAATGGCTGCCACTTGACAACATTTAGGTTACTGCATTCTTTACCAACTGAAGCAATGAGCATGAAACTGAGCAAACTCAGGGAGGCAGTGAAGGACAGGAAGGCCTGGCGCGATATGGTTCATGGGGTCATGAAGAGTCGGACACGACTTAACGACTGAACAACAACAACAACAATTCTTTACCAACTGTAGCTTTTGTGTAGTCTTCAAAGGCAGTTCCATGTAAGAACACTGCAGTGGTCCAATACTTCCTTTCTAACTATACAATGGATTCATTTGAATAGACATCTCATAAAACACACACACCCACACCACAATACCAATGCTGTTACCAGTTTGATCTGTATTGACTTTCCCTCTATATCTACATAATATACCTAGTTCTAGTCTTCTGGAAAAGATTCTTGGACAAGCTGAAAAACAGAAACAACCTCTAGGAACAAGACCGTATATTTAGTAAAATGAAATGTCTTTTTTTTTTTAATTAAATTCTGGTGAGGGAAGATGGGTTATACCAGAACCACATTTGCAGATATCACTAACTTTTAGGATGGCATTCTGCCTTAATTATTGATTGGGACAGAAGCATTTTTTAACATAGAAGATCTGGAACCTGCTGAATTCCAAGACACCCTGTGATAAGTCTTTAAGAAGCAAAATGACATGTTTGAAATCCTCCACCATATAAGAAGCTGATTTCAGCAGAAACTCTTCTTTTTTTTGACAACCCCCTCCCCACAAAGCTAAATGAGGTTTGGATGAGAGACCAATGGAAAATATTAGGTTGTAGGCTAGACTGAAAAGTAAACAAACAGAAGGCAGCAATGACAAACGTTTTCTATATCTCTGCCAACAAACTAGATAGGCATGTCCATATTGTCACCAGGAGTCAAGCTTGACTTAAGTTGGGAAGTCTTTATCTCTCATTGGACCAGAACTTGAAAATAAATTAATTTTGTTTGATTGCTTCATGCATGTTTAGACTACATTACAGAATCTATCCCCAACATTTGCAGAAGAGAATCAGAAAGTTCTTCTCATCATGTCTGTCCTAATAATTTAAAATAGGTTATTTTTCAAAACCTTTCCTGTCTTTGCTGCTGCTGCTTCTTTTTCAGCCAACATCAAGGAACAATTGAAGACTCCTTGTTGTTTATTTCTGTATATAATTCTTTGAATTGCATGAAGGTTTCTGTCTTTTCCCCTCTTTTCTTATATCTTATTACAGGTCAAAATAAAGCTCTGTGAAGTACCTAGGACATTTTTCTGTTTCCTTTTTTCCTTTTTCTACCAAGGGTCGTAGCAGCAGCATATCACAAAGACCTAAGTAAGAATACAAAATGTTTCACAAATATCTCACTAATCCACGCAGACAGACACTAAGTCTCAGAGATAGTGGCCTGCCTAAGGCAAGTTCATGTAGAATCTTGAATATAAATGGGGAGAGGAGGGTAGGTTAAAACTCATGCTGTTAATCACTGTTGTAGCTCAGATCCCATCACCAATAATTTTGAAAAGAAAGTGATATCAAGTTTGGGATTCCCAGAAATGTGATCTGAATTTGTTATCATACATACTGCAGAAAGTTGTGGTTGATTGTGCCTTGCAGGCCAGTATATATCACAATTTTTAAATAATTTAGACATTATGAACCATAATATACAAGGTAAGCCATTGATACTCAGGCCAGGAGAATTTGATATTGAGGGTACAGCTTGATAGTCATGTTGACATGGTTTCCTCTCATCTGGGAGATGGCATAAAAGTATATCAACATAAAATGTGCTACCTTCATTGCAATCCCAATTATGATTCAATAATAAGGATGACAAATGGTGCTGTTCTCATTGTTTTGTACAAAACAAGTTAAGAAAAGTGATTTGTAGAATCTCCTGGCTTCCTTTCCATTCCCAATAAGTGTCGCCAACTGGCAAGAAAACTATTTCCAATCACTCTCACAAAGGAAGGGTGAAGGGAGAATCAATTAAATATAAGTGGGTGCTTAAAACAGCTGGTTTAGCCACTTGTCAAGTTGCCTAACAACAGGTTGCAGATGCTGAGGTACTCCTTGTCTGTGACCTGAGAGTTAGGCTGTTTCTGATCATGGGTCTAGCACACTTCTGAAAAAGCATTAAACTTGTGTCCAAAAATCTAACAGATTACAGGTCCCAATGAAGAAGAGGCATGAAGTAAAGTGTGAGAAAGCCATCGATAACTAGCAAGCTCCATGATCAACTAGTGCTGCAAGAGAATGGTAATGCCCATAGTGAGTGGCTGTGGCTAGCAACGCCCATAGAGTAAACAAAACAGTGTCCCCAGCAAAGGAACAAAAACACTCATCAGTATGGGAATGCAAAACCCCTTTTATGGAAAAGTAGTGGAAAAACTGATGCAATGATGCATTCATTGGTGACAAAACAAGCAAAACACAGCCGGCAAAGCCCAGCATTCTTTCCCATTTAAATCAACCATCTGTGCAGCACAAGACTCTTTCTGTGCTCTTTAATTGCCAACCCTGTTATTTATTCAACTTTCTCCTAAGATTTCAAGTGTCTAGAAAAGAGGTTTCACTAAATGACCATCATCCTTGTCCTCTTCATTTTTTGTGAAATGTCTTTATGGATACTTCCAATGAGCCCTTCTATCTAGTTAAATGTCCAAATGATATTGCGTTTGCAATGTTATTTGTGAGTGCAGTGGAGGCGGGCTTATTTACATCCAGTGCACTATTCTTGACCAGCCTTGCCTTGCCTCATCCCATTTTCTGTTAAAATAAGTCCTCCTTAAAGAATCAAAATAGTCAATTTAATTATTGACTAGAAGGTGACTCATACATAAGCTAGGTATTCCGATGCAGCACCCCCACTGTTTTCCTTTTCATGGGTCCAGTAAAGATTTAGGAAGTTAGAAATAGGCAAACTTGGCTTCCATCTTCACTGTAAGGAAGATAAGAAACAATTTTCCTTATATATTCAAAACCTTTTGCTGTGGTCATCTCACAGCTGAGAAACAGAAATTCCTTTGAAGAATTGTTTCAAAAATCCAAAAGGTGTTAAGTGTAAAACCACTGAGTATTGCCTACAGAGAGAATTCATTCTACATATTTTAGATAAAGATAAGATTGAAGATCTCCTATGCACATAACACACATAATAAGACATCTTTCAAACCTTTCAGTCTGCTTTTTAAAAACAAAAACAAACAAAAACAAAAAAACGCATCTATTTGTTCAAGGTATTTTTATTTTAAAAAGTGAAGGAATCTGAATATCTAAGAACATTTTCCCCCAAAATGTTATGCTTCACAAGAGCATTACATGGAATATAATCCTGAAAAACAACTGCTTATTTTGAAAGAATGAATTTTGCTATATATATTCAACTAGTATAAGTCCAGTAGAAAAGCACTGCTTCCCACTGAGAAGCAGCCATTTTTAAAATAGCTATAGCTATTCTGAATTTCCAAAAAAATTTGAGAAGTCATCTAAGAAAAACAAAACCATGGCTATTCTAATTCTGATCTATGAAGAGATTTTATTTCCCTTGTTCAAATATGTAAATGATTGCAAGATGAAGCAGCTGAGAAGGGCCCTTGTCAGTTCAATACAGTACAGTACTTCTGACTCGGTACTTCCACTTCCTAATGGAATAAGAAGGCAGAAAATATGAGCAAGCTGTATGCTTTATAATTTTAGGAATGGATGTCATTATATATACATATACTGTACATATACATTCACATATATATTTGTTGAACATTTTAAACGCAAGACTAATACAAGCTAAAATAGAGTGAAAAAGAAAAGAGAAAAAGGAAAAAATGAAAGAAAAAACTAAAGGTGCAAACAGAAAAAGAGTAGCAGAAAAATAGAAAAGAAAAAAGATATAAAGAAGTGGCTGCCAATCTTCTTTACAGAAGTTATAAGTGCAATTATAAATTGACCTCTCTCTAAAGTTACATCATGGTCCTCTTCTTCCTATAATCTACCCTATCCAATCATCAAAACCATAAGTCCTAAGTTCATTTTTTCTTTTTTACACAAAAAGTCCATAAGGGGGTTCCAGTCACCAATAAATGTAGATACTGTCTTTTCTCTAATCAGACAGGCCAGTTTGGCCATTTCAGCAAGTTCCAACATCTTCAACAACCATTCCTCTGTCGTAGGTATTGCCAAATCTTTCTATCTTTGTGCATACAATAATCTCACTGCAGTTATCATATATAAAAACAATGTTCCATGACTTTTTTCCAATTGCTTATCCATCAGTCCCAAGAGGAAAAGTTCTGGTTTCAGCTGAATGTCAATCTTTAAAATCCTCTGAATCAGTGTATGTATTTGAACCCAAAACTTTGTAGCTTTTTTGCACATCCACCAAGCATGGTAAAATGACCCTTCTTGTTCACATTTCCAACATAAATTTGAAGTACCTTTACACATTCTAAATAATTTTTCTGGTGTCATATACCAATATACAGTATTTCATTTTATAAAAATTCTCTTTAAGATTATAACATAGTGTAAATTTCAGTCCTTTCAACCAGGTATTTTGCCATTGTTCCATTTGTATAAATGTATATCATAATTTTTAAATAACTACCTAAAATGTTTTGTTTTATACACACACACACACACACACACACAATATACAATCATGATGGTTATCTGCTCATAAATATTCAATTCTATACATGAAAATACTGACGGCTGGGACATAGTTTCCAGGTTTAGTTGAGTCTTGGTGACTTTCTTTATAATAACATAATTAATTATTGGTTTCACTAATGTTGTTTTGACAGTACTGTTTGACAACATTGCCACTGTTTTCAGTCTTGGCTGACCAAATCAGCATTGCAGATATCACTTTTAAAGTATATGAAAGGAAAAATATAAACAAAGATGAAGCATCTTCTAGAAAACTTGCAGTCTGGTTCATAAAAGCCAGGGTTTATTATGCAGCTGGAGCTAATGCTATTTACATGAATGAAATCTGATTATCCCCACATTTTGGCATAGTCATTTTTGGCTCTTGTAATCCCTTTAGTAAATACCATGTGGAGCTTAATAAGATGTATAATTGCTATGTTTCACCTAGTTTGACCTACTGTTCCTTTAGAAATCCCCAGAAATAATACAGTGGTAAGGAATTTCCTCTTAAACGAAGGAGAAACATCCAAGCCACAGCCTAGTTCACACCATATGCAGCACATATGCTTTTTGCTTGTTCAATTTATATGTACTGCAAGGAAAACACAGATGTGCTAGAGTTGTGTCAGCAATAAAAGATACAATACCGTGTGGCTCATCTACCCAAGAGCAACCACTGCTGAATGATAAGCGATGTGCTTTTAATTCCTCTCCCTGCTATTTTCTAAACCCACTTCTTATTTTTCTCCCCTTGCTTTATTTCATGCTGCATGGCTCACTAGCTGAAGCCTTTTACTGGGAAAGAGTGTCAGGCATCTTTCGGTAGCATCTCTTGGCTCTGCTTTGGAAATCACTTGCTTGGATCCAAAGATGGTGGAGATGAAAATACAGTTCCACTCATGGGAGGCAGCTACACTCCACTTTTAGCAATCCCACTACCATCACCATGTCCTACTGACTCTTAAAAGTTGCTTTAAAGCTCTTCTCTTTAAAGCACACTTCTCTTATTAGAGCCAGACCAAATAATTCTTGATGATATTGCTTGTCTTGTTTGAAGTTGAAAGCCAGTCTATCAAACAACTCTGCTTCGTGATGGTGATGGTGTGGGGAAGGTTCTAAAAGCTCTTTAGTCAATGATCATTTTGTGCGTTAAGGACAGGAATGGCTGGCCTATATGGCTTCCATTCTAAACTCATCTGAAGAAAATCAGTGCTACAAAAATCAGAACAAATCCTCTTGGGTGAAATGTTTTAAAAATGTAGGAAAATGGTTGAAATACACAAAACTCCAGCTGCTTCCAAAAAGGAACAAAAACATATTGAAAATAAGCAGGTATTCTAATATGGAGGACAAAGAAAATAAACTTCCTGGGATAACATACTGTGATTATATTAGAATCAATCACACTTGCCTGGACAAAGCATTATAGTTGGGAGATAAAACTATTCAGCTTTACTGCTACATATCTCATACTAGTTTCAATAAGGCTTGTGAAGGAACAAGGCATAAAATCTCCAGCTGAGCTGAAGGAAAAGTCTGTATGACATCTGGGAGTGGTTGACTGATCTGCAAAATGCAATGCCAGGCTTTTTTTAAGGAAACATGAACAGGGATCAAAATGTTCACACACCAAAAGCATTTGATGGTGTGATCCATGTCCATATTTTAATCAGCAAGAATGTACATTAGATTACTGATCAAGCCTGAATATTTAAAAAAATGAATTGAAAAACTCTTAACCAGCCCAAGTACTTTTTGTATACTGGTGTCCCACTCTTCATGGAAAGCAGCTTTTGTAGCTAATTTAGCAAAAGTCTAGACCTAATCTCCATAACAATGTTGTGGCAATACCACAGATTTATCCTAGAAAATCCCCACAAGTCACTCAGTCAAAGTAGTTCACTTAGAGGAATGGGCCCAAATCCTATAGAGTGATATTAAATACTATTTCCAGTATTAGGAAGTGGTTGGTTGCAATTATTGCAGCTACAGGAAGTGCAACAGTTACTGCAACTAAGCGGGAAATTACTTTTTCACACTGTTACATTGCATGTTACGTCAGCCCTTTGAGGTAGGCCAGACCAGGGAACAGACAATGCAAAAACTACTGGAAGTCTATTGTTGTAGGATATAATAACAGACACTTGAAAGTCTGTCAAATTTTTCCTTTGCCCCCACTTATACCAAATAAAATCAAGGCAGATTATCCTGAGTTTCTTTCTTACTCCCTCTTCCTCCCCAGGGCTATGTTGATGTTTACTTAACAGTACTTGCATTCCTTCTTCAAGGCCTTCTCCATACTCCTCCACACTGAATGTTTTTATTTATGAAATAAATGAAAGAAGCATCAAAATGTTAGAGTTATCTTTCAGCATTTACCATTTAACCTGCTCCTGTCTTTTTCTAAATAAATCCAGAGTGTCCTGTTTTATCATTTTACCGTTTTTCCAGTCACCCAGTCACTGGTTTTCTAGCTTCTAGAAGACAGAAGTTACCTCAGGTGACTGGGAAAATGGTAACATAGTGCAACCCTGGACTTAAATTCTGCTGGGTTTCAAACCAGCAACATTTTCTATGCTAAGCAAAGCTCATAACCACTACACTATTTCTGCAGTGATAGTAAAAGGAGGTTTGGAAACTATTACAGGACATGGTAAGCATTGGTTCAGTTGAAGGGGCATTCCTTCTTCTGTAAAATAGCCCATAAACTGTTGGGGCTAGGCTGTAAGGAAGTGAAATACTCTAACAGAAATTAAAAAAAAAAAAAAAGCACTTAAGGCAACATAAGAGACACAGATTATTTTATCACTGCAGTAGGAAAACTAGAGATTGAATTTGTGCGGAGATCAAATTTATGATGGGAGGGAGGTCATCCATTTCTGCCTTCAGAAAATCACTACTGTCCCATTCTGGTGAATGGGCAACTAAGCAGTGCAGATAAGCCCTCAGACTGCCATTACCGATCAACAGAATACCCATGAAGTTCAGATAACGTTCAGCAGCAAAGATATGCAAAAATTCAGAAAATGGGAAAGGGGGCAAATCAATTTCCACAGAACTCGATACCTGTTTATGGCAGGCTACAGAATTAAAAAAGCAAGTTTAATACTTTTCAAGTGATTTAGACCTGCTGTCTATCGTAGCTCTAGGTGCTTTTACTGGAAAAACAGACAATAATCTTGGAAGGGCAACACAGTTTATTCTTGCAAGAAAAGTTAATGTGTTCTTTGAATAAGTTCATGTCCCATGTGATCCTTTGCTTTTCATAAGTTCTTTTTAGCATTTTCCAAGCTCTCATTCCCTCTAGTAATCTGCAGCTGCTAGAATTTCATTTTGCTTTTAATACCAATCCTCACAGAGGATCACACAGCCTGCAGCTTTATTCATGTGACATAGCTCTGAAAATAATGAGTCTATTTTTTTTATTACATATATTGATTGTCAGTAACTAAAGATGCTTGCCAAGTATATGTTGTTCCTGGTGAAAACTTTCCCACTATAGATAATTCAATAAGAACATTCAGAGGAGAACACAGCAGCTACAGGTTCCCCTTGAGTCCATTCTAAAATATCAGAAGAGTAAAGCAATCCTATAACGTTCATTAAAAAAAGAGGCTGTGCATGGATATGCTTCAAAGCTCACCACCCTCCTATTATTTTGTTATTGTAATTATGTCTCTAGCACACTGACATAAACCTTTTAGGAGTAAAAGATTTAGCTTCAGCATCATGTTCCTATTCTTGTACTACCAATAGCTGGAATACAATAAGTTTGAACCTGAACTCACGCTTTTTAACAGTGTTTGACAAGTCGAGACCTTTAAGCTGTGTATCCTCTAAGGATGTGTGTGTATATCCTCTTATGTGGGTCAGCAAAACAAATGTGTATCTAGCAATGTATATATAAAACATCTCATTTATTTTTGATATTCTAGGCAGTGCACAATCATGTACATTCTTATTTAATAGAGGATTATTTGGTTTGTACTTTGTACTAAGAAATGGGGTGTTTATTCATGGTTTAATGAATAAACCACCACTGGCTAGGTTTGCACCAGCCATAAACCATGTTCATAAACCACAATGGTCGGATACCCATAAAATACTAAGTTTTTGAATGAAGCCAAGATCTATGAGTCTGTAGACTTAGACTTAGGCTTTAACATAAGCTTAATCATCACCTTTCAGTAAATTTTTAATCAGGTGACTGTAGGATTAAAATACATCTACCTTAAAGCTCTGCATTCCTTTGCTATAAAAGAAATTAATATGCATGTAGTCGAATGTTCAGAAATACTGGATAAAAAAAATCAAAATTCAGGAGGCAAAAAATGCAATCTTGTTTCTCACCTTTATTTATTTTAAAAAAAAGCTAAATCACACTTTCAAAGTCTGATATCCACCAAAAGTGTTTAAATTAAAATACTAATTTATTAAGAATTCTACGAGTTGTAATCTGAACACTATCATCAGAAAGGTACCTGATTGCCAAAAGATGTTCTAAATGCTGCAGAAATCGAAAACTATCACCACCATTTCTCCTTTTATATATATAGTAGCATAGTGCAGAATAGAACAAGTGTCATGGAAAAATAGCATTTTCAGCCAATAGTTCTGCAAGTTCAGTCCTGTGTATGGACTTTTTCTGCCAGCCAAAGCTCAAGTGGGGAAAGAAAAGGAAAGAAATCCACACATGCTAAGGAGACGCAAAGTCTCCCAAATGAACTTTTGGAGTAGAGCCACTCACAGTCTTTGGACATTCGCAACTACCAAATCAAAATAAGGATTACTTAACACAGAAAAAAATTCAGAGCATATTTATTTATTAATAGGCCTCCTGAATGTAACTCAAGTTTCATAGCAACCCAACAACCATATCATATATATTTGTTCACAGTATTAAGCAATATTTAACTGTGGTTTAGTGACAAGAGCATAGTATAACATGCTAAGCAGATAGCCTACATTATGGCCTAGACCTTTTCCCCAAGCCAAAGTTTGTTTAATTGTGACTTATTGGATGACGCAACTATATGTATAGTAGATGCTAAGTTGACAACCATGCTTTGAAAGTCACCATGGCTATTCACAAACCATGGTAAGCCATCACGGGGTTTGGCTTGGCTTAGCATATATATATATACACACACACATAGATACATACATACACACACATACATACACATACATACATGCATACACACACACACACATACACACACACACACACCTACTAAGCTATCTATCTATCTATCTATCTATCTATCTATCTATCTATCTATCTATCTATCTATCCATCCATCCATCCATCCATCCATCCATCCATCCATCCCCACTCTTGTTCTGTGTAAATCAGGTCACTGTATTTAATGGTCAAAGCATATAAGAAAATGTGCTCCATGGCTAAGCTTGCACATTCCAAGCCATTGTATGGTTGGTTTAGCTTAGCACATGCATAAACCCAGTTGTGGTGATTTATAAACAACATATAGGCATTGTAGTATAGTGATGAACTCGGATCCAGGGAGAGGCAACCTAGAATTCTCTAGATACATTGGATTATAAATGCCATAATCCCCTGTCACTCAGGTTGATAGGATATATAATTCACAGTATCCAGAGGGCATCAGGTTGCCTATCCCTGATGAATGGGTTGTCTCAGAATCAAGACCTCACTTGATCAGTGGGGGACTCTGGGCCAGCCTAACTCCCTTGCAAAGCTGTTAATGCAGGAATGCAATGAGGAGTAACTCCTCTGGACATGCCTCCTTGAATTTCTTATAAATTTAATAAAGATTTTTTAAAAAGTGAATTAATCATAGAGCTTACAGTTTAGTGCAATGTGTAAATACAATAAACTGTGATCTAGTTAGCAATCATGATTAAACAAACCATGGTATGACATGCTATATTAACCCAACCATATTTTGATCTCCTCTTGCTAGCCATAACATATAAAATACAGGTAGACAGGTAAGTGGCATGACAGCATGTGAAGAAAAGCAAATAAAAAATTTAAAAAACCATAAACAGACTATGAGCGAAATAAATTTTGCTTATATATACAACAACAGTTCAACAGTCATTTTTGAATGACACTTTATTAAAATCCCATGAACTTATATCGTAACTCTTTAGATGCTCTGAAAAAAAACATACTTTCATACAATTGTACTTCTTGAAGTTGTTCTTAAATTTAATTTCAAGTAGATTTTGTTCACAGGATTACCAAGTAGCCCATCATATGGGTTGGTAGAATCTACTATTTAAGAATCTAGATTTTACTGTACACAAAAACTCCTGAAATCTTGTTTCTGGGAAGACTTTGAGGAAAGTAAGTAAAGTAAATAAAACAGACATGAACTTAACATGAACTGTGGAGGTAATTTTTGATCTATTAAAAAGTAATAAGTCTGCCTTAGCCACTGTTCTGATTCTTTGAAAGTTACACCAATATAGAAATAGAAGCTATGCAATACAATTTGTATAATTGTCCAATTATTCTTTTCATAGTACTCCTGAGCAAACAAGATACAAATCAAATCATTCAATAAAGTCTTAAAGAACTGAATAAATTAACTTGGAATATTTAATTAGCAAATCATCTAGAGACACATGAAGTGACGTTGGTCAAATTGACAGGTGACAACTCAGACCATTGATAAGTTCAAAAGAATGTATCAACTGGGTGAATGCACAACATAGTATATGAGATTCAGTATAAGTAAGCTACCCAATAAAATGAATTGCAGTTAAGACAGAGGGAAAAGACTGTTCTTCACACAGTACACAATTAATTTTGAAATTCACTGTATCAAGATTCCTATTTATATTTCAGATGCTTTTACAATATGGCTACCAT
The DNA here is from genome assembly GCF_059951505.1 of Python bivittatus. Taxonomy (NCBI): domain Eukaryota; kingdom Metazoa; phylum Chordata; class Lepidosauria; order Squamata; family Pythonidae; genus Python; species Python bivittatus. Next base: position 67,920,368 of record NW_028277030.1, on the reverse strand, counting down.
TTATTGAAACTTTAAGTAGAATTTTTATATACTTGTATGTGTAGGTCTCCATGAATATATCCACTTTTTGTTTTTGCTTCTTTTTTTCTAGTTCTCTTTTGTTGCTTTTCCTTTTTCCCTTTCTGTGTATTTTTTCATTTTCTTTTATTCTATAAATGAAAGCAAACAAAAGAAAAAGAAAAAATGGGAACTCCTGTTCAAGTAAGCTCAACGAACAAGGATTGTTGAGCAACTCCTCTGCTCTCCATGTCATCATGATGATGATGATGATGATGATGATGATGATGATGATGATGATGATGATGGTGATGACAAAGACTCCATAGCTTGGGCTTCCATTGGTTAAACTCCATGAGACTCTGCAAAAATAGCCTTTGCATACATGTGAATGTTTCCATTTGAGCTTCAATATTGATAGTCAGAGGTTCATCTCCCTACCAAATACAATAGCACTTATTCATGGACAATCTTCTATACCTCTCAGGGCTCATCCACACAGTTCCAGGGACATGGTTTCCTCCAATTCTTTTGACAGGAGGAAAGCAGGTTGACTGGAAAATCACTGCTCCATGCATTCCTTTTACTGTGCCTCTAGAATGAAACCAGAAGAGTTGCTGCCGTCTCGTGAGGTGGTGGTAGCAGCTGCTCGCACTGAGAGGGAAAGAAAGGGTGCAGAAAAGGAGCTTTAGGCTAGTTCTGGCCAAGCCAGGAACTTCTTTTTAAGGTAGGGGAATGCAAGCACTGCAAGAAGAAGATCAGGAGGCAGGCAGTATCAGTGGTGTCTCCTCTGTCAATGGGTATAGAATGGATAGGATAATTCCTTGAAACTGGCTTAGGAAGGAAGAAGGGACAGAGAGGATTTGGGGAAGGGGTCCAGAGCCCCAGGTGAAATCAAGCCCTTTGTATACAGCGGAACTGGAGCAAGTGCTAATGCACCTGCTGCCAAGGGGACTGCCAGTTTGCAGCTCAAACTTATGGCAGCCATTCTCTTGTTTTTTGGGCATAAATGAGAATATTAATCTCCCCTGAACAAAAAACAAAAAAACACACCTTAGATTGCCAGGCAAGGTTCTGTTTTCTATGGCAGCCAACACAGAAATGGACATGGAGGGTTAGAACCTAGTGGCCAAATGGGAAAAGGAGGTCACTCAGTGAACCAACTGGAGCCCAGCAGTTATCAACCATGAAACAAGCAAATAATGTTCACATAGGAGGTTTTATTTTGTCTTCCGATGGGAAACACCAGATCCTGGCAGATCACCTTGATCTAGCTCCAGCCTGCCTCAGCAGCTGGCTTGTCTTGAGATGGACGAGCCATGGACTTATCCTCAACCAAAAGTAAATAGGCTGTCTTAGAGCTGGGGCAAGGGATCTGTGTGGGTGAGCCCAAGAAGACAGGGAATAGACCACTGCTACATGTTCAAATAATGACTGAAGTTTCGTTGAACTCCAAATTAACAAACTATATTCTAGAATGTTGTGTGAACCCAGCCCTTATGACTTGTCTATTTAATTTATCATGGGAATCTAGAAAATTAGGTTGAGTCAACTGTGTTTAACAAGGAGATTTGGAGATTAAACCTTTTAGGGCTGTAGAGGTAACACTGAACAGAAATGCTGATATAGCCAAATTCTATTAGGGCTACCAGATCAAGGTTGCAAAAATCCAGATCGAAGGCAGCATAAAAGTTAGAATTTTATATAACACTTAGCTTCCAGCTAGTGGTCATACATATTTTTGCAGCTCAGATCTACAGTAGATTATATCACACTGTAAAGATAGAGAAAGAAAGGGAAAGTTCAACTTAAAAATGGACTTTTTTGGCTTTTGTTTCCATTCCAGTTGGTTGTGCTGAGAAGACCAACTATGCCCCAATGCACTTCATTGGGCCATGAATAAGATGTGGTATTTGAGAACTTTTCCTGTTTTTCTTTTCTATTGTCAGTTTTTTTCAGTTGAAAACTGGAGGACAGCAATTATCATATTTTTGTTGACCTAAAAGCTGCACTGGAAGTCCTTCTTTTTGAAATACAAGTTATAACTGCTTTAAAAATTCAATACACCGCATTTATTGGGTTATATATGCCTTTTAGTTTTATGTTTTGTTTTTAAAAAAGATATTAATGCCTGAAATATCTTAAAGCATAAACAATAGTCATGTTGCTAATTGACACTGAATCTGTCCTATAGTTCTACATTTGATTCCTGTATTTGAACACACTCAACAGAGGTTATTAGTGCTTCAGGCTCTCTAAATACCTTGGCTACATTTTGCTGTTGGTCACCTCGTTTGATTTATCCTCCAGCTAATTTTAGTATTGTCATTTCTGCATTCAAGGGCTGATTCTACTTAATATATAGCATAAGCCTCATCCTATATTAACAGAATTGATTTCTGTTTGCACAACAGAATCTTCCCTGTTTAGAACATAGATGGGAAAACCTCTTCCTGTTGAAAGTTCACAGACTTTTACTATAGATCAGCCTAAAGCCGTTGTGTACGCTCAACAGAATGAGGTTGCATGGTGAATTAAATGATATCAGATGGTGGGCAAGCCAAAGAGAAATTTAGAGCACTGATGAAATCAGCCCTCTTTCATGCTCTGCTTCTCCCCTGTTTCTTATTGGCTTTATGCATTTTTATACATACAGTATCTTGTATTCAGGTAGCAGAGAAAAAACTGGGAGCTGATGATTTGCCATGCTAGTTATGATGAAGGCAAGATGCCAGTAACCTCTTCCAGCTGAAACTCAGGAGAATCAGCACAACTAATTGTAGCTACTGCCTGACTGGACAATCAGGAGAAAACCAGATCCCAAACATCCTCTGATTCTTCAGAGCAAAAGGCATCTCTTTCCAAGCAGATTGCATCCTCAATCCTGGATCAGCTTTTCTAGTTAACAAACTCATTTTGTTTGGATTCAGTTTCACTTTGATTCCAGTGATTTGGATTTCCTACAGCTTTCCCCTCAAAGTCAGGTGAAAAAGAGAGCTGGGTGGCCCATGCATATTTATGACTTCAATAATCTGTTAAACATGTATGCTGGCAATGTAATCTGTTCCTATCCACTGAAGTGTAAATGTTAGACTAAATTATAAACAGAAGTGACCATGAAATCATAATCTTTCTATCTCCACCAAAACAGGCTGGCAAACATTTCAAAATCATTACAATCAACTAGCTTCCCTCCTGCTAGAATGCTGTTCTATTAAAAGACACTTGGAAAGATATTTAACCTCTCAGTTAAGTCATTAGTCCCTTAGGCCTACCAAAGCGCAGCAGAATTTCTGTCTTCTGTACATTGTACCTTATCTTGTGTCTAAGCCTACTGAATGCTATGACAAGTGCCACAGCAAGCCTATTTCATTCTTAACCAGTCAACAGAACTTTCAGTATAACTAGATAATAGTCATTCTAGCATTTCATACTGCCACCATGACATGTTGTAAAACAAAATACTTTGGGTGATAAATACTGCAACATCGAGTTCACATTATTTTAATTATATTGTTCTGATTTGATTCTTAACTGAAGAAAAGTCCAAAACTGTAGGATTACTAAAAAATGTTGCTAACCAAATACAGATATTAGTACAGACACATGCTTTTCAGATATTGCACATAATTGATAAGGCTGGGAAAAACACATTTCAAAAATTGCTTACCCTTCTTTCTCTTCCTCTGAAGTGCTACAACCAGAATGGCTATTTGTTGTTGTTGTTGTTGTTTAGTCGTGTCCGACTCTTCGTGACCCCATGAACCATATTGCGCCAGGTCTTCCTGTCCTTCACTGCCTCCCTGGGTTTGCTCAGTTTCATGCTCATTGCTTCAGTGATGCTATCTAACCATCTCATCCTCTGCCGTCCTCTTCTCCTTTTGCCTTCAATCTTTCCCAGCATCAGGGTCTTCTCCAAAGAGATCTCTCTTCGCATTAGGTGACAAAAGTATCTGAGCTTAAGCTTCATTATCGATCCTTCCTTTGAGCAATCAGGGTTGATTTCCTTTAAGATTGACTGGTTTGACCTCCTAGCAGTCCAGGAGACTCTTAAGAGTCTTCTCCAGCACCACAGTTCAAAGGCATCAATTCTTCGGCGCTCAACCTTCTTTATGGTCCAGCTCTCACAGCCATACATTACTACTGGAAAAACCATAGCTTTGACTATGCGGATCTTTGTTGGCAAGGTGATGTCTCTGCTTTTTAATATGCTATCTAGGCTTGCCATAGCTTTCCTCCCAAGGAGCAAGCATCTTTTAATTTCATGGCTGCAGTCTCCGTCTGCGGTGATCTTGGAGCCCAAATAAATGAAGTCTGTTACTGCTTCCATTTCTACCCCTTCTATTTGCCAGGAATAGATGGGTCCAGATGCCATGATCTTAGTTTTTTTAAAGTTGAGTTTCAAGCCAGCTTTCACACTCTCCTCTTTCACCCTCATCAAGAGGCTCTTTAGTTCTTCTTCACTTTCTGCCATTAGGGTGGTATCATCTGCATATCTGAGGTTGTTGATGATTCTCCCTGCAATCTTAATTCCGGCTTGTGATTCTTCCAGCCTGGCATTTCTCATGATGTACTCTGCATATAGGTTAAGTAAGCAGGGTAACAGTATACAGCCTTGTCATACACCTTTCCCTATTTTGAACCAATCGGTTGTTCCATGACCGGTTCTAACTGTTGCTTCTTGGCCCGCATACAGATTTCTCAGGAGACAGGTAAGGTGCTCTGGTACTCCCATCTCTTTAAGAATTTGCCACAGTTTGTTGTGATCCACACAATCAAAGGCTTTTGCATAGTCAATGAAGCAGAAGTAGATATTTTTCTGGAACTCTCATGCTTTCTCCATGATCCAGCGAATGTTGGTGATTTGATCTCTAGTTCCTCTGCCTCTTCGAAACTCAGCTTGTACATCCGGTAGTTCTCGGTTCATGTATTGCTGAACCCTAGCTTGTAGGATTTTGAGCATAACCTTGCTAGCATGTGAAATGAGTGCAATTGTGCGATAGTTTGAGCATTCTTTGGCATTGCCCTTCTTTCGAATTGGAACATAAACTGACCTTTTCCAATCCCGTGGCCACTGTTGCATTTTCCAAACTTGCTGGCATATTGAGTGCAGCACTTTAACACCATCGTCTTTTAGTATTTTAAATAACTCAGCTGGAATACTGTCATCTCCACTAGCTTTGTTGTTAGCAATGCTTCCTAAGGCCCACTTGACTTCACTCTCTAGGATGTCTGGCTCAAGGTCAGTGATCACACCAGCGTGGAGATCAGGGACATTAAGATCTTTCTTGTATAGTTCTTCTGTGTATTCTTGCCACCTCTTCTTAATCTCTTCTGCTTCTGTTAGGTCCCTGCCTTTTTTGTCCTTTATCATGCCCATCTTTGCACTAAATGTTCCTTTCATATCTCCAATTTTCTTGTAGAGATCTCTAGTCTTCCCCATTGTATTGTTTTCCTCGATTTCTTTGCATTGTTCATTTAAGAAGGCCTTCTTATCTCTCCTTGCTATTCTCTGGAAATCTGCATTCAGTTGCTTATATCTTTCCCTTTCACCCTTGCTTTTCGCATTCCTTCTTTCCACAGCTATTTGTAAAGCCTCATCAGACAGTCATTTTGCTTTCTTGCATTTCTTTGGGATGGTTCTAGTTGCTGCCTCCTGTACGATGGTACGGATCTCCCTCCGTAGTTCTTCAGGCACTCTGTCTACCAAATCTAATCCTCTAAATCTATTCACCACCTTCACTGTGTACTCACAAGGAATATGATCTAAGTCATACCTGAGTGGTCTAGTGCTTTTCCCTACATTCTTCAATTTAAGCCTAAATTTTGCAGTAAGAAGCTCATGATCTGAGCCACAGTCAGCTCCTGGTCTTGTTTTTGCTGTCTGTATAGAGCTTCTCCATCTTTGGCTGCAAAGTATATAATCAATCTGGTTTCAGTATTGACCATCTGGTGATGTCCATGTGTAGAGTCGTCTCTTGTGTTGTTGGAAAAGAGTGTTTGCTATGACTAGCTTGTTCTCTTGACAGAACTCTATTAGCCTTTGCCCTGCTTCATTTTGTACTCCAAGGCCAAACTTGCCTGTTATTCCGATTACTCCTTGACTTCCTACTTTAGCATTCCAATCCCCTATGATGAAAAGGACATCTTTTTTTGGTGCTAGTTCTAGACGGTGTTGTAGGTCTTCATAGAAGCGGTCAACTTCAGCTACTTCAGCATCAGTGGTTGGGGCATAGACTTGGATGACTGTGATATTGAATGGTTTGCCTTGGATACGCACTGAGATCATTCTGTTGTTTTTGAGGTTGTACCCCATTACTGCCTTTCCCACTCTCTTATTGACTATGAGTGCAACTCCATTTCTTCTAAGGGTTTCTTGCCCACAATAGTAGATATAATGGTCACCCGAATTAAATTCACCCATTCCCGTCCATTTCAATTCGCTGATTCCCAAGATGTCGACGTTCAATCTTGTCATCTCATGTTTGACCACATCCAGCTTGCCTTGGTTCATAGATCTTACATTCCAGGTACCTATACAATATTGTTCTTTACAGCATCGGACCTTCTTTTCGCTTCCAGATACATCCACAGCTGAACGTCCTTTCGGCTTTGGCCCAACCACTTCACTCTTTCTGGAGCTACTTGGAATTGCCCTCCGCTCTTCCCCAGTAGCATATTGGACACCTTCCGACCTGAGGGGCTCATCTTCCAGCGTCCTATCTTTTAGCCTTTTAACATTGTCCATGGGGTTTTCTTGGCAAGGATACTGGAGTGGGTTGCCATTTCCTTCTCCAGTGGACCACATTTTGTCAGAACTCTCTGTCATGACCTGTCCGTCTTGGGTGGCCCTGCACGGTATAGCTCATGGCTTCACTGAGTTATGCAAGCCCCTTCGCCACGACAAGGCAGTGATCCATGAAGGGGCAGAATGGCTATAACAATGGCTAATTGTATGCATACATGCATGTATTGCAGAACTAACATTAAAAGTGCTGCACGGGTAGTCCTCATTTAGCTGCTGCTTGGTTCAGCGACCGTTCAGTTATGACAGTGATAAAAAGGAACTTTACAACCAATCCTCGCATATATGACCTTTGCAAGTCTGTAAAGCAAAGGAAAGCTGAAGTTGCAGCATAAGCACAGTTGCAGTTCCACTTAGTGACCGCTTCACTTAACAACCAAGTTGCCAGTCCCAATTGTGGTTGCTAAATGAGGACTACCTATGGTTCTTACTTAATATTATTAGTTTTTATATTATCTAAGACATTTATTATCATGTTTGTTTGATTTACCCAATTTATACAGTATAGTAATTTATCTCACATGTATGACTGGATGGCTTACAGTGTTCATTTTCTGTACATGAAGGGAGTTAAAGGGATACATGAAAGGTAGAAAAAAAGACCATCCTTTTTTCAAATTAGAGAAAAAGATTTGATTGAGGTTTATATATGGATGGATTTACCTTGCTAGCAGATTGCTGTGTGACACACATATTCCTAAAGGGTTTTCAGCTGTCTCTAAAATCTACCTAAATTGCTCTGCTTCTTTTTAACCTTCATTTTTAAGGACATATACAATATGAATAGAAGTATATAATTCCAACTCTTAACAAGATACAGCCCAGAGTCATGTAATATGCTATGACAAGATCAAACAAACTGCATTACAGCTTAGCATCTTAGGGAACCCAGTCACTGTGGTTTGTACTGTAAAGCATAATGGCTTGCTATAATGTGTGAACGCAACTATTTGGGGCTTATACAAGAAACTATGATAAACTACGGGCTTTATTTATGTGTGAATGCCTTTACACAGATCCATCAGCAGGTAGAAAATATAGAATAAATAATTTAGGCCAGTGTCTAGAAAACAAACCTGGAGATCATTTGAGATGCTACCCAAGGTTGTAAAACCAAAACTTCAGTTTAACTGCTGATGTTGTTCTATTAAATCTTAGACCAGCCTTTTCTGTGATCATTTTTATCTCACCCTTTCCTTTGAGACAAGGCAAACAAAGATACTCCACATAGCCTGTTGGAAGTGGGCAAATACCACTGTTTAAGAAAAACATACAGTACTGTGCAAAAGTTTTAGGCAACTGTGAGAAAATGCTGTAAAGTAAGAATGCTTTGAAAAATACACATTGTAATTGTTTATGTTTATCAATTTACAAAATGCAAAGTGAGCAAACAGAAGAAAAATCCAAATCAAATCAATATTTGGTGTGACCACCCTTTGCCTTCAAAACAGCATCAATTCTTCTAGGTACACTTGCGCACAGTTTTTGAAGGAACTCGGCAGGTAGATTATTCCAAACATCTTGGAGAACTAACCACAGATCTCCTGTGGATGTAGGCTGCCTCAAATCCTTCTGTCTCTTCATGTAATCCCAGACAGACTCCATGATGTTGAGATCAGGACTCTGTGGGGGCCAAACCATCACTTCCAGGACTCCTTGTTCTTCTTTCTGCTGAAGATAGTTCTTAATGACATTGGGTGTATTTTTGGGGTCATTCTCCTGGTGCAGAATAAATTTGGGGCCAATCACATGCCTCCCTGATGGTATGGCATGATGGATAAGGATCTGCCTGTATTTCTCAGCATTGAGGACACCATTGATCCTGACCAAATCTCCAACTCCATTTGCAGAAATGCAGCCCCAAACTTGTAAGGAACCTCCACCATGCTTCACTGTTGCCTGCAGACACTCCTTCTTGTACCGCTCCCCAGCCCTTCGGCAAACAAACTGCCTCCTGCTACAGCCAAATACTTCAAATTTTGACTCATCAGTCCAGAGCACCTGCTGCCATTTTTCTGCACCCCAGTTCCTATGTTTTCATGCATAGTTGAGTCGCTTAGCCTTGTTTCCATATTGGAGGTATGGCTTTTTGGCCGCAATTCTTCCATGAAGACCACTTCTGGCCAGACTTCTCTGGACAGTAGATGGGTATACCTGGGTCCCATTGGTTTCCACCAGTTCTGTGCCAATGGCACTGCTGGACATCTTCCCATGTCAAAGGGAAGTAAGCATAATATGTCTTCCATCTGCTGCATTAAGTTTCCTTGGCCGACCACTGCATCTATGGTCCTCATTGTTGCCCATTTTTTGGTGCTTCTTCAAAAGAGCTTGAACAGCACATCTTGAAACCCCAGTCTGCTTTGAAATTTTTGCCTGGGAGAGATCTTGCTGATGCAGTCTAACTACCTTGTGTTTTGTTGCTGTGCTCAGTCTTGCCATGGTGTATGACCTGTGACATGAAACTCTTCCACAACCTCACACTAGTAAGCAGAGTTTGGCTGTTCCTCACCCAGTTTTAAGCCTCCTACACAGCTGTTTCTGTTTCAGTTAATGACTGTGTTTCAACCTACCTATGAAATTGATGATCATTAGCACCTGCTTGGTATAATTGGTTAATCATACACCTGACTCTAATCCTACAAGATCCCTGACTTTGTGCAAGTGTACAAAGTGTGCAAGTGTAAGAACTGATGCTGGTTTGAAGGCAAAGGGTAGTCACACCAAATATTGATTTGGATTTTTCTTCTGTTCGCTCACTTTGCATTTTGTACATTGATAAACATAAACAATTACAATATATATTTTGGAAAGGCTTCTTACTTGACAGCATTTTTTCACACCTGCCTAAAACTTTCGCACAGTACTGTATATAGCTGGGGTCTGGTACAGCTACTTTCTATCAGAGGTATCGAGGGCGGTGGGAGGAAGCAAAGGGGGATAAATCACAAAAGCACCATTATGGTGCTATAATGCAAGCTCTGCCTCTTTTGTACATAGCACACAACTACAACTACAAAGTGGGCAGAGCTTACACCATGATGGCGTAACTCTGCTTTAATCATCTGGAGGAAAGTGTTAGATCCAGCAGATGTGCCTGCTTCCTATCCATCCTAGTTCACTGCTTGGGATTAGGCAACTGCCTTTGGGGGCTGACTAGACGTTTTTTGATATTTCTAATTAGCTTTGAGACTTTTTTTTTAACCAGTTTGGTTAGGTATTAATTTGACAATTTTAGCTTGTTTGGCATTAGTTATTACATATCCTAGTCAGCATCCTGAGGAACCTAGTGTATGTGTGCCTGGTATCTTAACCTACCTGGTTCTCATACCTGGCTGGCTTGTGAAGGTCCCCAATACCTGGAATGGTTTAGCCCATCAAAAGCTGATAAGCAGGAATGAGGAGCAAACAGAGAATCTTCAGGTTAAACTTCAGGATGAGCAGGCTCAGAAAGGCTCCAGTTTTTACTAGTTTACTAGGCCTCATGCTGGATGATTTGACTTGCAGTTAAAAAAAAAAAAAGTAGTCTTCAGTGGCCACATATTAGATATCCACATATATGAAGACTACTTTTTTTAAAACTGCAAGACAAACCATCCAGCTTGAAGCCTTAGGCTGTAACTCAGTAAAAACTGAAGCCTCTGTTAATTACTCACGGCAGTTATTATATCATGAAACAAATAAAACTGTGATGCTTCTCCAACTATAACTTCTTGTCTTGTGTCTCCTTGATGCTGGTGATTTTCCTCCTTTTTTGGAGTGGGGGGCTTCAGATTATAAACATTTGTCCTTTCATTTACTTAAGAATAATTTATTGGGTGATCCCTAAGGGATTTTTTTAAAAATTTTTTGTATGACCATCCAATCTACTTTTAGATATGAAATTATATGTTTTCCAGCATTTCACAGCCAGGGGCATGATTGTCCATTTTTTAAAATACCTCTGTATCCATGGCTATATTTATTAATAAATTTCAACAGATAAACAAATTTTAAATTATTAATGATTTTGTCCCAACAAAGCATACTACGTGAATACAACTCTTATCACTCAGATGATGGGTGGCACAAAATTGCTTGCCTTCAGGAATTACTTAAATTGCCTTTCCAAAACCTTGCCGGGTTTTGTGTGTAGATAAATAAAGATATAAATGTTATAAACACAACCGTGCCAACTGCCTTTGTATGAAATCTTTCTAAAAGAGGCAGTCTCTGACAGTGCACTCTTTGCCATGATTTTAGGTGTGTACAGTAGATATCATTTCAGAAAGTCAGGCTCAGATTCAGGGGAGATGATGCTAATCAGCAGGATCCAGAATATGCTTTGCCTACTGGATCTGATTGGATGGGCAAACACAATCAGGGAGAATTGTAGAAATATACTGGCACAATACTGAACTAAAATAACATTTTAAATTTAAATTTATAATTTTAACTGTTTTTCATATTTGTCTGAATACATATTAGTGAGGAGAATAATTCAAAACTTTTTCTCAAAATGTGGATGAGTTATTTTTGTCAATTTGGCTATCCAAACTGAATTATCAAGTTGAAGTTAAAGTAGTCTAAAATTTTAATTCAAATACCTTTCATAGATGAGCATGTCTATTTAAAATAAATCATGTGGATGTGTCTAGCACATGCAATGTTAGAAATATGCAAGAAACATGTAATAAAGTAAGAGTCTCTTGAAGCACTAATTATAAACAATACAATATTGTAAACCAGCCAATTTATGTTTTATTATAAACTTTGTTTTATCTGGTTGTTTTCTATGTAACAGAATATGAAATACCACAAATAGATTTAATAAATACCACACAGAATGGGCTTTCAGTCTAAACATATGCCCCTCAGAATACAAACACTCATAAATTTGCTTATAGAAATCAATACAGGAACTCACACTATTTTTTTTTTTTTAACCAAGAGAACATCAGAGAAATTCCTCAAGTATTTTCCAACCCTTTGCTCAGGAAAGACATCTACAGATACATGCATAACACAAGATGTCAGGAGATTATTCCCATAGTGAACGGGTTCTCTTACATCTTTTAGTCTCTGTACCCAGTCTGATATGTCTTTTAAACTTGAGAGCGGATGACAGGTGTGGAAAAACTGGACAGCATTTCTTGCTGACACTTAGCAGAAAGGAATATTTCTGTAATGAGGTTCATGTCTGGAGTTTCACTGCAGAGCACTGAAGCACAAGTTTGCATGTAGCTTATAGCAATAGTAAGTAGCGTATCTTGTGGTCAGGTTCTCTGGGCTTTGAAGGATTAATAACCCCTTTTCTGAACTATTGCACTGAGAAAGCCTTGCAGAGACATAGTGTGAAACATCACCAGAAAACCTGATTAGCACCTTGGTATCAATCCCTTAAAGCTGGAGAACCTGACCATAAGACATGCACCACAAACCTAAGACACCTCTATTCCAAGAAATTCAGTGAGCAGCATGCAATGTCAACCACATGGTTTCATCTTGTATGCCTGATCTGTGTTTAATAAACACAGTAAGTTAAACCATATTAGATAGCCAGTTTGGTGTAGTGGTTAAGGCCCCACCCTAGAAACCAGGTAACCGTGAGTTCTAGTCCTGCCTTAGACATGAAGCCAGCTGGCTGACCTTGGGCCAGTCAATCTCTCTCAGCCCTAGGAAGGAGGCAATGGCAAACCACTTCCAAAAAAACCTTGCCAAGAAAATGCAGTGACTAGTCCAAACAGTCACCAGGAGTCAAGACTGACTTGAAGGCAACCCCACCCACCCCCAAATAACCATATTAACAAATGTCCCATCTAGTTTTGCTACAGACCAGACCAGAAATGTGATATCTCAATTGTTATTAGGGCATTACAGTAGTTTGGGCATAGATAGAAGACAGAACCTATAGGTTGCCCGTCCACAATCCCAGTGTTGCATTCCTGGCTCTGAGAAAATGTGATGAGGTTTTTTAGCAGCTGAGGATGTTAGCAGGGAAAACATCTTAGGAACAGTAACTATATTTGGTGGGAAGGAGGTCTCCTTATCCATGGAAGTTTTTTTCAAGAAATAAAGCCCAAGTAAGTATTTCCAAAATGAGCAAAGGAGATGATCTCCCCATTTTTGGAGTCACATGCAGCCTCAAGCTGTCCCTCTGATATTCAAGTCCAGATCCTGAACCACAGTAATAACTTCAACAGGTTCATTTTAGCAGTTTTACTGCACTTTCCTTGCCTCTTAAAGAGTGAAATTCATTAGAGTAGGGAGAATGTTCATACAGCTTGTCTCTCTGAAAAAGATTATGGTGACTGGGTTTAAGCCATAATATGGTTTGCTTTGTTTTGCTATGCCTATGTACAGTGGGTGAACTCAGCCAGTTCAGCAAGCCAAGCTTAAAGCAAGTTGTTACTTAGCACAATATATGAACTTTGCCACTATAGAAAGATTGTCAAAGAAATGAGGTGCAAATCTAATGCATCTCCGTATGAAACTAATAGCACATTAAACCCTTAGAAGAGAAGCTCTACTTTTTCCCTCTGTTTTTGGAGTATATACAGGAGTCGTATATAGTTTATTCAAAAACAGTGGATGAAAGAGAGAGTCTGCTATCACCAAAGAGTATTTATCTCCCAGACTTAAACTGTCCTGAATTTCTTTTTTGCATAAATACACATGCATTTTGCCAGCAATTTGACTGCCTGAATCAAATAAAAGTGGAAGGTGTCAGAATAATAAATAATTCATTGTAAAGCACAGCAAACCTGTCACACCAATGCTTGGAAAAAGGCATTAAGCAAGGATGTGTATCTCCAACTCAAAAACTAGTATGTGTTATTTAGAAATCATAGGATGCTATTGGAAGAGAACAAAACTTCTAACAAATAATTAATGGTATTTAAAATTATCTTTAAATTATAAGGGTTTAAACAGTGATTTACACAATAAGGTTTACAGAAGTTATTTCAGGATTGTTATTCCGAGATAAGAATCCCTTTCTACATAAACACAAATTCTGGGCCACTTCTTCCATATACTCATATCTAACAATAAAGCAACCCATAGAAAACTGCTCCTCTATTGACTGTAAACAATGGGGTAGCCTACTCAGGTATAGGCACCTCAAAAGTTCCACACCTAAAAATTAATTCTGACTTAATAGTTATTATCTTAGGATAAGTTTAAAAAGTAAAGACCCCCATGAGTTGAACTTGAGTTCTGGACACTTCATGAATACATCCATAAGATTTTCTTGGCAATAATCTGGAAGTGATTTGTCTTTGCCTTCTTTTAGGAAATTTTATTACACAGTTCTGGTATTTCCAGGTGGTTTAGGTCCAGACACTATTCCAGATCACACTCTTAGTTTTTCCAAGATCAGGCAAGGTTGCTCCCATCTGCAGTGACCTTAAAATGAACTACTTTCTATTCTTTCATCTTCACAGTTGCTAGTTTTTTTCAGTCACAATCTCACATTATATAAAATTGCTAAGTAAAATATTTCCAGGGTACTGCTAATTCAAACTTCAGTAAGCCATAGCTTCATTTACAGAGTGTAGGTCTATAAAAGGATAATATTTACCACAGAATCATCAAAAGCTGAAACATCATTAGCAAGTAGCAGATGTCCAATGACCAGTTGGACAACCAGCATGGTGAAGTAGTTAAGATGTTGGACAAGGAGTGGGGAGACCCACATTCTAGCCAGCCCTCAGCCACAGAAGCTCACTGGGTGAATCTGAGCCAGGCACTCTTTCTCAGCCTAAACTACCTCACAGGGCTGCTGTTGTGGGGGAAAATAGGAGGAGGGAGCATCACGTATGCCACCTTGACCTCCTAAACATAAGGTGGCATATAAATATATAATAGAATAAATAAATATTCATCAACAAAAAACTATTGTTCTTATTCAGTGGAGTGAAAGGCCAGGTACTTTAGATCTACTTTGTCATGATCCAAATTCCTAGATTCCTATTCCTATTCCTATTCCTATTCCTATTCCTATTCCTATTCCTATTCCTATTCCTATTCATTCATTCATTCATTCATTCATTCATTTAAACCATTTATATAGATGCCCATCTTATTTCCAACTCCGGGTGGCTCCCAACCAGCAGTTTAAACAGCATCAACATACCATTAATACTTACATATATCTGTTAAAACCACAAACATTAAAACCTGGCACCACGTTAAAGTTTCACATGCAGTCCATCACAAGTAGATGCTTCTTTTAGACCTTGCCATATAATACAGCAAAGGTTCAGTCTGAGGTCTTGCCAAGCATAGACAAAATATGGAGCAGTATAGGACAGGCTGTTGCCATACTTCAGTGAAGCCATATGGATCAGGACAGCGTTCTGAACAAAATTACTAGGTATTTTTGATCACACCATTTTAAAAAAAAATATTGGAGATGATGTTACTATGGCTCATAACAGTGGAAAGTTATACAATCTTGGTTTGATTACTGACACCCACACAGTGGCAAGGGGATGCCCATGACCATATGTGTGTTGTGACACTACAACATAAACCCTACACTTTATGTACTTGTATGTAACACTAAGATGCAAGCACAAAAGGGCGCAGCTTGCATTGTGACAACATAAAAAAGTTTCATCATTCTGGCATCAGAATGCTTAGATACGGATGCCTATGGCTATGGCGATCAATGTTAAGCCATATTTTGTAATATCAATTGAAGTAAGAAACTGATCCCTCTAGGGGAGAATTTGGAGAATACAATCATTCCTTTGTTAAACTACATTTCAAAATAGCCACATCAAGACCAATGACAGACTATCTTCAGCATGTTTTTCCTAATCTTATGTGCCTGGATGAGTAATTCATTCAAACAAGCTTATTTCTTAATTAACCAATATTAATGAGTACTGTGGCCAGATTTAGGATACAATATCTCTGTTGGATGTAATAAAGCACATAAAGTTATATTGCACTAGGGTTTCTCTTCTGAGTCTCCTCTATTGTCATCTTATAAAAAGAAGTAATTAAATCAGAAAGGTTTTCACATGACTCTTGCATACATAATATGAAATGCATTGAGGATTATGAGTAATTCACTTTGTAGCATGTTTGTCCATTCTACACACACATGTATCTGTCTCTGTACATTTTCAGAGAACACCCATATATCTGTCTTGCTGTATTTTCTAAATTTTTCTACTAATGGTAATCTACTTATAGAAGGAACTGAAAATGCTTAAGGGTTTGTCATTCTCTGAGGACAATAATGAAAGATCTAAGATGCTGTGTAGGCAAGGATCAAAATCTCTGGCTTTCATTAAAAAAACACAGGTTCCTCCCATAATACTTTTCTTTAAGTTTCATAACAGTTTTCTCTAATCTTTTATACCTCTTATATTTTATGCCAGTTACCAGGGCACTTCATGCTTCTGTTAAATTGGTGTGAGAATGAGCCCTAACCTAAATAGGGCTTTACTGCAAAGTCTTTCAGAAAAACAAAATCTATTTATTATTTGATCAAACTGCAAAGTAGATTTATTCAAAGTATTTAAGAGTTGCATAAAATACTGGGAACTTAAACTTGGAGAATATCCAGCAATGGAAAAACTAACAGTATATATACACAACAGAAGTCTAAGTTCCCATTCATACAATATATCACACAGCATGGCAAATATAACCACTTATAATCTGGGTTCTAAGGGGGTTTAAATGTCTACAATACAGCAAATTAGCAATTGTACAAAAAGGGGGAAGTTAGAAATCCAATACTTGTTTTTCTTTTTTTCCCTTTACTTTTTATTTTCTTTCTTTTTAACTATCTTTTGGAATTTTAATATTTGTTAAATATGATCTGCCTATCTATTTTTCCCTTTTCTTAAAATGTAAAACAAGTATATATAGAGAAAGTATGTGTGTATTTCTGTGTATTTATGAAAAAGAAAAATCCCTCTCCCCGCTATGGGTGGTCTGTGTCTTCCTCAGTCTCAGGTCCTCTACCAGAGGCCGGGGAGTTTGAGGGTTCTGTGCAGCATCTTAGCTGTTCCTAGCACTGCACTCTTCTGGAGAGAGAGCTCTGGTGTTGTTCTGTTGGAGCCACTCTCCCAGCTTAGGAATCACAGCCCTGAGTGCTCCTACCAGCACTGGGACCACTTTGGTCTTTACCTTTCACATCCTCCTTAATTCCTCCTTCAGGCCCTGGTACTTCTCCAACTTCTCATACTCCTTCTTCCTGATGTTGCTGTCACTTGGCACCGCTACATCTATCACCACCAGTGTCTTCTGGTCCTTGTCTACTACCACAATGTCTGCTTGATTGGCCAGTACCTGCCTATCCATCTGGATCTGGAAGTCCCACTGGATCTTAACCTTGTTATTCTCCATAACATTCCGTGGAATCTCCCATCTGGACTTGGGAGGGTCCAGCCCATACACTGTACAGATGTTCCTGTACACAGTGCCAGCTACTTGGTTGTGCTGTTCAGTGTATGCTGTTCCTGACTGCTTCTTACACCCTGCCACTATGTGTTGGATTGCCTCTGTGGCCACTCTGCACAGTCTGCACCTTAGGTCCTGTCTAGTGTGGTAGACCCCTGCTTCTACGGATCTGGTGCTTAGTGCCTGTTCTTGTGCTGCTATGATCAGTGCCTCAATGCTGTCTTTTAGTCCAGCCCTTTCCAACCACTGATAGGATTTCCCAATGTCAGCCACCTCAGCTAGCTGTCAACAGTATATCCCATGCTGGGGCTTGTCTTGCCATGGCACTTCCTTTGCTTGAACTTCCTCCCATGTCTGCTGCTGCCTCAGGCATTCTCTTAGCAGGTCATCTTTGGGTGCCATCTTAGTGATATACTCCTGGATGCTCTGGGTTTCATCCAGGACAGTGGCTTTGACACTCACCAGACCCAACCCACCCTCTTTCTGGTTGATGTATAGTCTCTGGGTGTTGGACTTGGGGTGGAAACCTCCATACATTGTGAGGAGCTTCCAGGTCTTTACATTGGCAGTCTCCATGTCCTCCTTTGGCCAGCTCACTATACCAGCAGGTTATCTGATGACTGGCAGAGCATGCATGTTGATGGCATGGATCTTGTTCTTCCTACTGAGCTGGTTCTTCAGGACCTGTCTTATCCTTTGGTGGTACTTGGATGTTGCTGTCTTCCTTGACTCCTCATCGTGGTTCCCATGTGACTGTGGGATACCAAGGTACTTGTAGCTGGTCTATATGTCTGCTATGTGGCCCACATCAGTCTTAACTACCTTCCCTCTCTTTACTACCATCCGGCCACACTTCTGCAGTCTGAATGAGATTCCATTGTCCTTACTGTAGATCCATCTCAGGTGGATCAGCAAGTTGATATCTTGTTCACTCTCAGCATACAGCTTGATGTCCTCCAAGCAGAGGAGGTAGCTGATGCTGATCCACTCTTGAACTTGTATCCATATCCAGTCCTTGTGATTATCTGGCTGAAGGGGTTCAAGCCTACACAGAATGGGGACAGTACATCACCTTGATATATGCTGCACCTGACGGCCAGTTATGCGAGCTGTCTTGAGTTGACTTCCAGTGTTGTCCTCCACAGTCCCATTGAGTTCTTAAGGAAGGTCCTTAGTGTTCTGATGACTTTGTATAGCACCAGGCATTCACAGATCCATGTGTGTGGCCTTGAGTCATAGGCTTTCCTGTAGTCAATCCAGGCTGTCCTCAGCTTGGTCTATCTAGACCTTGAGTCTTAGGCAATTGCTCTATCTATGAGCAACTGGTGTTTTGAGCCTCAAGTGTTGTTCCCAATGCCCTTCTGAGCTGTGCTCATGTACTGGCCCATATAGTCCTGTAGCTTGGTGGCTATGATGCCTGACAGGACTTTCCTTGTTGTGGGGAGGCAGGTTATTGGCTGGTAATTGGATGGTGCTCTTCCCTTGTGAAGATCTTTCATGTTCAGCACTGTTCTTCCTTGTATTAGCCAGTCTGGGTGGGAGCCTGCTGCTAACATCTGGTTCATCTGTGCTGCTAGGCTGTTCATACACTGCTGTTAGTTTCTTTAGCCAGTAGGTGTGGATCATGTCTGGGCTAGGTGCTGTCCAGCTCTTCATGTTCTTGACCTGCTGTTAGATGTCTGCTACTGTGATGGTGACTGGTTCCTGTTCTGGGTGATTGCTGTGGTCTGCTTTCAGGTCCTGCAGCCACTTTGCACTGGTGTTATGTGTCTTCTCTTTCTCCCATATGTGCTTCCAGTACTGTTCAGTTTCTGCTGTTAGTGGCTCTGCTGTTACTGTGTTGCTGCACTGCAGTTGGGAGTACACCTTCGATGGTTCTTTGGAGAACATGGCATTTATCTTCTTGGCCTCTGCTTCTCTAGTGTATCTCCTTAGATTGGCAGCCAGTACTGTGAGCATTTGTTTGGCAGTCTCTAGGACTTCAGATGGAGTCAGGTCCTTGTAGCCAAGTCTTATCCTTGATCTCCAGCTGACTAACTTCTCTCCAAGTTGCCTTGTTCTTAGCCTCCAACCTCCTTTTCCAGGGGGTGGGTGGGTATGAACTGCTATTCTTCTTGATCGTGTAGCCAAGCATCTCCAGGATTACAGCAGCTGTAGTGTATACCAGTTCATTGGTTTGAATTAAGGTGGTAGTAGGGATTGTTGTGAGGGCTCTATTGGCATCTTCTAGCATACTATCTGATGGTACTTCTCCACTGAGCCTTAGTAATCAGTCTTGAGGGTTGACTGTAGCTAGTTTATCCATGATCTTATGCCTCATATCAGCCGCTGGGCTCTGTAATGGAGGGGGTGGCAGTGACTTTCCAGCTTCAGTTGTTGGCTGAACATCCAGTTGTTCTTCCAGGTCTTCTTGAGTCCGGGATGTAATGTGTAGTTGATCTATTTCAAGTTGTAGGAGCAGCTTTCTCTTCATTATGTTGACATGTTGGGTAGCAAGCTGTTTCTCAGTTAGTATGGATATAGATCTTCTGTCCATCCACAGTTCTCTCATATGTTTCATATATGCCCTCTCATTAGGTCTACTGTTGTACTATCAATTCCAGGTTCTCTTGTCTCATCCATGTATGGTTTGTTCCAGTAGCCCACTTATCGCCAGATTGTCCTGGTTCCCCAACATCTGGCATGGACTTTGTTAATCCAGGTGACATCCGATCCAGCATGACTGTCTGAGTTCATGTCACTCTCATATTTGAGGTAGGCAGGTGAAGCATTAGGGGGTCTTTGCCGAAGGACCCCTATTGGTAAGGTAGGTACCAGTTGGGATTTGAACCCCAGTCTCCTGTGTCAAAGGGTGGTGCTCTAACCACTACACTATCCTATTTGTGTGTATGTATTTAATGTATGTGTGTGTGTGTGTGTGTGTATGTATGTATGTATAATTTTCTTTGAAGTTTTCTTTCTGAAATCTTATACATAAACTAACATAAACAACATGCACAACAGAAAATGTGTGTATGGCATTTTAAAAGCAAACTACAGATACGGGACGGTTGATTCCATACTAGCTAACTTCATTTGGGAAAAATGCCATTTCTACAATGGCAATGTTTGAATGAAAATATAGTAGACTATAAACTATAATGCAGATTTAAACCACATAAACAGTACAATCATCGGATTCACCAGTTTGGTTTACCAATACTTCAAAAACATTGTATAAATGAAAACTATTTTTCAGTTTTCATAATTTAAATGAAAACATTCTTAATTACTTAACCACAAATAATGCAAGCTTCCTAAACTAAGCCTTGTTCAGTTTCTTTATATATAATTTAAAAACCAATATTTTGATAGCGGTAGTAAAGACACTCTAAATTCAGGCATGAATTTATGATCTTTTTAACCTTGGAACAGAAACTATGATTTTTCATATGTACAAAGCATGTCCAAAACAGATTGTGTTATAAAAAAACTATCAAAATATTATACTGGAAGTATATTAAGCATAATTCTTTAATTGTAACACCAAGATGATGTATCTTGCTACTTCGGTATACCTGTTCAAACTTTTTGAACTTTATACCTGTTCAGAAAGCTGTTTATTATATCGTTTGAAGATTTCAGGAAAAATAATCTCGCATTGTTTTTGGCTCAGCTCCAGCACAAATGTTTAGTACTGGAGCAACTGGCAGCTTAAATTCATCTAGTTTGGCTCAGCAGAGGCTGTTTTGGGCTGTAAGTTTTCTTGACTTAAGCAACCATCTGGAAATAATTGCATGAAGAATTGAAGCAGTTGAAAAGACATGTCTACTGATTATTCTACACTGTCAATGTAAGAAACAACAATCCAAGGCTAAGATGATAAACCTAATTTTATCAACTTCTCAAGTACTGTTAATTTAACCTGACATTGCCTCACAGCATTAACATGTGCTGGCAATATTGAAGGAACATTTATGATCTAATTATACAACTTGGCTTGCAGACACAGGTGGGGGCTTTTGTTGTGTCTGTATTGCTCATTACTAGTCTGGACTTAACCAATATAATTTTGATTTCATTAAGCATATTCATTACAAAACTATTCATTAAAAAAGCTAACAAAATAATAATTATAAAAATCTTTTTGCAAGGCCTTCCAAGCCAAGTCTTCTTGGAATGGCAGATACTGCAGATGTTCACACAATGTAAGATTAAAGTCTAGAGCTGTGTAAAAATCCAGATTTAAAGCACAAAATGTGATTTGAAACATGCATCACTGTGCATGTAGTATCTATCAAGACTACCTTTAAAAATCTTCTCTTTTTGTAGATTCATGCAACAGGAAAAGGTACTTGGTTTAAGATGTTCTAAGCAAATAGCATGTAAATCCTCATCACATTTTGCTCTTTGAATCCAGATCACCACATAGCCCTATTAAAATTTGGCACTGTACTATAAAATAGCAATCTGGAAGACTACCATTTAAAGATTTGGGCTAGATAAATTTTCACTTAATGTCAGATGAAATTAAGATTCTCAGTTTAAAGTGGTGTCTAAACATGGACATGAATAATGTTTAGAGATATTATTTCAAAAAAGGATATTGCCTTTCTTTATTAGTCTCTTCCTGTTCAAACAATGCCTTACGCAATACAATAGTTTGTCCATTTTCAATTGACAACTATATAGAAGTTGACATTGTCCCTTCAGGCAATATTGAGCATGAACAGAAGACTACCTGAGGTAGCTTAGTAAGCTAACAGGTTCTAATAATTTATATCATGCAGGACAATAACCATTATGTGAAACCTGCATTTCTGATACTAACACTGGTTCAGAGCAGAAAAAATGCAGTAAAGGAACCAAAGTCTGGGAATGATAATGCAAAAGTGATAGAATCACCACATACAAAAAAATTAAAATGGGTGGTGGGACAAAATTGATAATGAATTAATTGAATGTTAATAGAATTATTTTTAATACAGTAATCATACTCCTGTCAAATCTCAATTGGTTAATTAGAACAGAGATGAACAATGATTAAACATGACAGAATATGAATTCAGGAACAACCTTTGTAAAGAAGTATTTTTCTTAGAAATATGTTCTCTTTCTGAGACATTTGGCAGGACTCAGTGTAATTATGGACTTTCTGGGATTTTACTGTTGTAAAATCTTTTCTTTATACCCTATTTTTTCCTTTGGATTTCTTTTTCTTTATTCTTGTTCAAAATAAATACATTGTAAAAAAGAAGCACATTCCAAATGTCCCGTCTCTGCTGAGCAGTTGCACAGAAGTTATTCGGCAGCTCTTCACTTGAATCAGGACCTAGCAAAAGAGAACCTTGAAGAAAATATATGATGAGGTATTAACTGAGCCTGAGCCTGACACTTTAGGATCACCTTAATAAGAAGTTGTTTAAAAGCCTTAGACAACTCTGTTCTAGTATACTATATATCCTGGATACAAATATAATTATTAAAGGATGTTTTATAAAATATGTTTAATTTAGAATTGACTCCAGCCAACAATCGAAAAACTCAGTCTGTTTCACTCATTTACTCTTTACTTCAAGGAAAAGATCAACTGGGGTAATCAAAGGTGAACATTCATTCCATTATCACATATAGACAAGCCACCATGCTAGTACCAGCTTGCATCTTGAGCAGATTTAAAGTACATTTATTTCATTTCTAAACATAGGAGCCTGAACAATGAAACAATGCAGATGGAAAAACTAGCAACTGAAATATTTCCCTTAATCATCACAAAACAATTATCTCAAAAAGCTAATTTTGATAGGAGCAGAATGTGGAATTATCAAAATAGGAACCCACTAGGATTTGGAGTTTTCATTTTGCATTGTTCTTATTAATAGCGCAGAACATAAAGTGGCAAAATACAGAAATCTTAAAAAATAGCCACAAGATGAATAAGATACAAATTTTAAAATAGAATGAGAACATTAAAAAGCAGTTATAAGCTTCTTTTCTTTCCTAATAAAAATTATCTTGTATATGAGTCTCTAGGGCTCTCTAAGTTTTCATTCTGTAAAATATATTGTAGATATGTTAGTATCAGGTAGCAGCTTTAACTAGCAACTTCTGAACTATTCTGTATCTTTCTAGAAAGGATTATCTAACTTCTGAGTTAGATCATCAGAGAGGGCACTAATCCAGTTGCATATATATAGCAGCAAATCAGTTAGCTCTTAGTGATCTTGAGTTGTTTTTTCCTTGATCAGTATTACTAATTCACAGAATTTTTAAAATCTTATATTTAGAATTACCACCATATAGGTAAATGTGGTGCTACTTTTGCAGACAGGAAGATTCTCGTGATGGCAGGGCAAAACCAGCCCCATACACGAAGTGTAGAATTATCTCCCAACTTCCATCAGGTTATTTAACTAAAAATTCTTTGCAAACCCTTCCTAGGGTTTTGAAGCATCGCCAGGACAGAAACAGTAGTCATCCAGAGGACAATTTGTGGCTTATCAGTGGCTTTTCTTGGTTATCCCAAAACCAGAAAAACCCATTACAGTTGCCATTTTATCCTCCTCTTCAACCATCAAGCCTTCTTCTCGACTCCTTTTCTTTTCCCTGTTTTTCCTTTTTATAGCATTGGCATTTTCTTCCTCTTCTCTGAGCTTCTTCATCTTGTCTCAAAGTCATAATTCTTTTCCTCCATTTTTTTCTTGTTCATCTCAAAGTGTTTTATTAGATCCAGAGTGGAATGTTCCACTCTCATGGCCATACCCAAGTTCCTCTATTTTTTTGCCATTAACCTTCCACTACACAGTCACAGACATTACAATAATTTCCTCCTATCTCAGACTGAGTAGTAGTTTTGGTAATAACAATGTTTTTTTTCCCCCCAGTTTGGATTCCAGGTCCACTTTGATTCTTGATGCATAGAAGCTCACACCGTACTGATTTGCCATCATTCTTCTATCTTCCCTCTGTAAGCTGTTTCTGTGCAAGCTTCTTATATTCATCTTTGTTCCATTTTTGGCAGAGGTCTAGGTATTTAGTTCAGTTTTACCTCTGAAGTATCTGGAAAGCATCTCAATAATATACACAATTAGCAGGCTATCTGGATTGTGTCCTCCAGAAAATTATCTAGATAAAAGTAGACATTTGGAAATACTTTAATTTACTGAACATTGCCCTTTTATTTTAAGCATTTTAAGCTTCGTGTAAGGCCTTGGAAAAGATATTCAAAGGACATGACGTGTCTATACCTACAAAGATCAAAAATGTGCAGGCAATGATTTTCTTTGTGACTCCATGGAAGTGAAAGCTGGACTTTGAAGAAGCAGGACAGAAACAGTATTGGTGCTTTTGAAATTTGCTGTTGGAGAAGACTTTTAAGACTAAGACTTTTAAGACTTAAGACATGGATGGCCAAGAAAACAATCAAAAGAACAAAAAAATGCTCCTAGAACAAATTAATCCAGAGTTCTCACTCAAGGCACAAATGACCAGGCTCAAATTATTATATTTTGGACACATTATGTCAAGACCCAGCTTTCTTGAAAAGTCCATGATGCTGGGAAAGGTGCAAGGAAAGAGAAGAAGAGGATGATAGTGGCAAGAGGAATGGACTAAACTATAGTAGTGATGTGTGCACCACTGGAAGACCAGAAGGGCCAGACTGAGGATAGATCATCCTGGACAAGGTCTATCTATGCGGTTGCTAAGAATCAGCACCAACTTGATGGGACATAATCAACCAAGTTATTATTATTAATAATAAGTTATTATTAGAGTGGAAAAGTGGTGTCAAAAATACAATAAATAATACATTTGAATATGATTCATAATAATCCATTTCAACATATTTCAATTCCTTCCACACATAAACAACATTTGATACTGTCTTTCCTGTCCTTATGATACTTTAGAAAGCCAAGCCTAGTAACTCCATAAATTAACAGGGTCATCTTCTACTCCAGGTACTGCAACAAGTTTCCTCTGAAACTGCATTTTTTTCTGGAACTGCAGGATACTTCAGCTTCCCTCTAGCAGGAATTCCTACCTTCATCTACTACCTGCTGCTGGGGTTCCCACCTCCTACCCCCAGAAGCCATGGTGCTTTAGCATCTTCCAGCCACTAAATGTAGGAACAGTTTTGTTGTTTCCCCAAAAGTGGCTAGTTGCTTCTTGTTCTTCTTTTGCTATAAAAGACTAATCTGGCAAAGTGAAAAGCCGAGATGAGAACAGGGTGCTAGCTGCCTCCTGTTTCTGGTTCAGATGCACTGGTAGCTGGAGGAGCACTGACCAGTTCAAGCAGACTTTACTGATCTTCCTGTGGAAGAGTGAAAATGTTGCTATCAGTTTGGCTGGTGAAGCTGATGGTACAGAAGGTAATGGTGAAAATGCCCCTTGAACCACTTGAGCAAAGAATGCCATTTATTTCATTTTTGCATGACATAAAAGGATTTTTATTAATCCAGGACTGCAGGGATTTTGGAAAGTGGAAGATTCCCTGAGCTACTGAAGAGGTTATATATAGGACAAATCTTTCTGAAAGCATAAATGTAAGATTTTATGTTGCCATTGTGAATATACCAAAAAAACAGAAAATAAAAATAAAGCACAGCAGCATTCCTTGTTGGATTATTCACAGTTATTCCAAAATTGGCTTTAAAAAATTGCGAACAGGTGCTACATTTCTGCCCATGCACTCCAGAGCACCTTGCTGAAATGTTGACAATAGGGCATTAAACAGCCCTATTCTTTACTTATGTGGGAATCAAATGCTAAGCATTTTAGGCTCAGGAATACAAAGAGGTCTATGATTTTTGTTTCAGAGACTGGCTACCGTATGTATAACAAAGGACAAAACAATGTTATGCAATATATTAAACCAGGATTGCAGCATGGAAAAAAGGACCAGCATGAGAAGCAATTACAAGCTAGTCAGTTGTTTGAACAAGGACAATGATGAGAATGCCTCATATTATACACAGTTGTAAACTGTTCAATCTCCTTCTGTGAAGTTGAAAATAATTGGAGTGTTTTGTATGTCTTTAGTTAAGAGAGAGCTTCTCTTGTCTCGTCTCGTCTCATCTTTGGCAGCAAATTTCTGTGAAATAATATTGCATGCAAAGTTCTGGATAGCCAATAATAAAATAGGAGAAAGTGCCACTAGAAAATATACTGAAATAAACTATAATATTCTCCAGCCTTAAAGACTTGGTGTCATTACTGAAAATGTTTGGAAAATTTTGTACACTAGTGATGTATGTACTTGTATTATTTTCTTACCTTTTACAAACTCCAGCTATGCTAAGTGACAGCCATAGCTCAAAGATTATTTCTGACTGCTGCAAAGTTACCATATTCACACTTATAAATATACCCTTGGAAGCCGAAACTGTTATGTTGCATTATGCTTTTCCTTCGTATTCCTTAAATCATATTATTAAAGAACTGCAGCTTGCCAATATTAAATACATCCAAGGCCAAGAGACAGATCTAGGCATCTTTCTTTGGGAGTTCAAGGGTAGTAACAGCTGCTTTTTAGCATTTTACTCTCAAGATGTTTAGCAGTATTGTGAGTTGTGAATCTTTTTTTTTTTTTTACATTTAGACCTAGAAACTAACATGAGAAAACATGTACATCTGTAATCTGAAAATGCATCCCAATTGCCTGGGTTTCACCCATCACATGCATCTTCTTTAGAAAACAATATATATAGTTTGTAAATATAATTTGATCCTTTTGCTGTAATATAAAACTTGAGCTAAGGTTATATTTCTTTACTAATGGAAATCCTCCAGAAAATATTATACTGCCTGAAATTGGTACAGTAGGTATATTATTTAGTATGTTTATTGACTTAGTAAAGAAAACTAAAAAAAAATAAAATTAAATTAAAGAAGTAACTGGTTAATTAGAATAGCATATTCAATCTAATTCAATGCTTTATTCAGAATTTATTTTTATTGTATTTTTCAATTTCTCAATATTTAAATATCTAATAGTTCAAATAATAATTTCCATAGTTTAATACACTGTCCCTTACATCATTTAGACCACATTTAAGAAGATAACAACTATGCAAATGGATAACAAAGCGTTTCTGAAGAGCTCTGTAGATGAATTATGAGCTTCCTACAAATATTGAACAGAGAAAAAAACATTCAATTTTACTAATATTTTCATATAATTTAATTGCCAATTGAACTTGTGTCATACTTGTAAAACAATTCTAAATAATTCTCTTTGGTTAGAATGTTAGCTTGAAATCGAATGCTATTTTTGCACAAAACACTTATATTTAGATTGAATTAAACATGATATTTACATATTCAAAAAGTTCAGTGGACAAATTTTTTTTCAAAACCATATTAGACTTTAAAGCTATGAGATCTGAAGAACTAGTAAAAGTGTATCAAAAACAATCTGTCCCTTCAAATATATTCCTGGGTTTTTTGTTTTTATTTTTTCCCTTCCTAGCATTTCCCACAGGTGCAGGCTCCACTTTTTTTGGATGGGTTAAAAAAAAAAAAATTCCAGAAAATAGTCCTGTGCTGTTATTTTTTATTCTATCCCAGGTGTTCTTGTTTTGTACTTATGTGTACAATTTTAACTCCACTTAGATAATATTTAAAAGAGAAATTTGCTTTACATGAAAAATGTCAATAGTAATTTGTTTTCCAAAAAAGACATACCCTATGAAAGAAACAATAAGTCAATCAGAAGAAGTACCATGTTTTATAAACTATTTTTAATGAAACAGCTATAATTATAGTCAACATACTGAACATTAAGACTGAAGTCAAATACTAATAGGTCACTAAAATATAATCAGCTTTTTTACTTCAATATATTTCAATAGTAGTAAGTACAGACCTGCTGTGAAACTTCAGTTAAAGTGTATTTCTCTGCAGGTAACCTTCACAGCATTGGAATATGACAGACATTTAGGCTCCAGCATTAATATATACTAGTTCCACTTAAATTGTACATGTCCATGGGAAGTATTCACTAAAATAGCACAATGAACGAGGAACACCAGAATACTGGAAATAACTTAAGCCTGAAACTGGTTGTATATTAGTTCATGGCCCAACTGGCCCCATTAAACATTTATCTGGCCACATGGCAGCCACTTTGCTATAAGTTTGATTCTGCTGGAGATGATACTGGTGTGGTTTCAGCCTTTCTATGCATGTATAACCCTGGCTGTTCTCTCCATATACTAGTGGAACAGTGCAATTGTTTGTAAAATGTCTGCACTCAGCCAAAATATGACGTGTTTGCAATGTTACTATACTCTTCTAAGCCAAAAACATGGTTACAGTATTGCCATTTGGTAAGGTGCAGGTAGTCCTTGCCTAAAGACCACAATTGGGACTGGAAACGTGGTCATTGAGCGAGATGTCCATGTGACTGCTTCACTCAATGATTGCAATCTGGGCACTCCTGGTTGCAGTCATTAAGCGATCTCCCAGGTTATTAAGGTGGCGGAGCTGTTTCGCTCCATCCTCTTTTCCCTCCCCCCTTTCAGCAGTGAATAGAGCACCTGAAGATTTGAGGTCTGTGCCTTCCCACTGCTGAAAGGGGAGGGGAAACCTCACAGTAGTGTGGAGGCAGGGACCTCAAATCCTGAAGATTTGAGCTCCGAAACTGCCCACCGCTGTGTCCCTTCTGCTTGCAACCTTCCCTGGCAGCTTCCAATGGGGAAGCCAGCAGAGAAGATTGCAAATGGCAATCACATGATTGCGGGGCGCTTGGCAACTGGTCATAAATGCAAGCCAGTTGTCAAGCACCCAAAATGAGGCCATGCGACTACAGGGAGGCAGGGCAGTATGAAGTTTTATGATGGCCAGAAGTGCTTTATGGGCCATAAAGCACTCTTTCTGAGGCCGTTGTAATTTTGAACCATCATTAAACAAATGGTCGTTAAGCAAGGATTACTTGTACCAGATCTGGACTGCAAAAATCTGGGCAGCCACTAGTTGACAGCCGAAAGTTACAGAAAAATCTAACTCTTTGATCTCATCTATAGCCATTTGGATGTTTGCAGTCCATATCTGATATTCCTATTATTTTGTGCTATGGCTTTTTAAAATAAAGTTTTAATAATAAGTAAAATATAGAAATTTGCCAGATTTCAAAACAAAGACTGGGTTTTACAATGTTTTATTCCACTAGTTAACAGTATAACATTAATATAAAAATGGCCACAAATGTGGGTGATTTAGTTGGGAGCACACATTAAGAGCCAGATTAATAATTAATGTCTTCCCCAACAAGATAATGGTGGTGGCGGCGGCTTTTAATATAGCTATTTCTTCAGCACACCTGAGATAACAACAACTGAAAGGGGAGCTGAAATCTGGCAAGTCACAATAAATAACTGGTGGGTTACATGGGACTTAATGAGTAGCAAGCTATGCAAGGCTGATTATGTTTGCTTGTATATAAAATAATTGTTCTGATGATCAGTAGTAAATTTAGCATTCAGTGTTGATTTTACAAAAGCACTAGAAAATGTGATTCGCTTTAATTCTGTAGTGCTTATCTTTAAACAAAGGTGTCACCTCAGCAGTATATCAATGTCAACTAAAAAAAAAAGATTCTTGAAAAAAGAACCTTTCAATTTTAACTTCAGATATTAGCACTGAAAGGAGTATAAACCTTTGCTATTAAGAACTGCTACTTTATCAGTCATTCAGACTACATTAATCATTATGATTAATCGTGATTAAACAATGCTTCAGTTCTGTCAAAATATTAAAATTCTGATTCATCATACCATTTTACTGGGCTTAATACTTATATTGTCCCTATACTATTCAGAGCAGCAATCTTAGGAACACCAGCTGAAGTTTTAAGGAAGAAAGCAAAGCTGCTTTTCATTCATGACACTGGAATTTGAACATCTTCCTTTTTGGCTAACTGGATTAGGAAAAAGAACAAGATAATCTCAAAGGAAAATGTGTACTTTTCTACAGTCTTGTTTTGGTATTCCTTTAAGTTCAGTTAAGGCAACCAGGTTTGTTCCAAATTAAGTTTAGCCATCTTGTTGAGGAGGCGGGTATGAACCACACCTATTCTCAAAAGATATCCAAGGTTACAGCTGTTGCCACTTTATTTCAAAACAAGGTTCATAAACAGGTTATACAAATACAATAAAATTTTGGTGCCAAAGCACCTGCACCCCCAAAAAACAAAACAAATGAAAAGCCCTGGCAATTAAACTAATATAATTTATACAAACTATTTATTACAGTTAAATTATCCTTCTCACATACATAAGCAGATTGCTGCTGCTTCAGAAATTGAAGACAATAATAATTTCATCACACCTTTTTTAGTAGACTTCTTCCATAATTTTGTTCAAAGCATATTTTTAAATAACTAATATGATCTGTACTTCCCAGAATGGCTAGATGGAATTCCAAAGAATAAACTTAAATTAATTGCAGCGCAGTTCCCAGAGCTCAAAGAAAGGTGGTAGAATGCATATACCAAGGCATATCATTATTTAAAACCGCATATTTTAAGAAAATGTATTTAGAAGTTTATAGTTTGTGGGGAAAAAAAAGATTGAAAAGCATGGTTAAATCAGATTTTTGTGTAGTTGTTTATTGTTGTTGTTTTAAATATAGATCAATATTAACTAGAATTAAGTGGTCATACAATTTAACCAATGGTAAGCACAGAGAGTGATTCAATTACCTTTGTTCACACAACATATAAAGTCACAATTCACAGGGTCATGATGTTTCCAGTCTCTAGAAATAGAACTAGGTGGCAGGTGTAGTTTACCCAGTCAGAAATAATGTAATTTTTTCTAAATTTATTTTGGGAATAAATAAAAATAGTTTCCAATCTCATTGCCACCAACCCCCGAACGTGAGTCCTTATACTGATGTTACCTTCTCTCTCTCTCTCTCTCATTCTCTCTTTTTCTTGGTAGCATAATCATCTCAGGTATTCAGCAGGTGTTCTATTTCGTCTTCCATTTAGTCAGAACACCAGCTATTTATAGGCAATTAAAACTTTTTTTTAACAACAACACAGTATGAACAGATAACATGGGATATTAGTTGTTTCTGTTTAAAGGAACAAAACTCTATGTTTAAGTACAGAATGACAGTTCCCTTTATCAGAAAAGCCACCACAGTCTTTGCCTTTTTTTCCCCCATCAGTAGGAAGAAAAAGTGGAACTGATCCAGCAGTAGCCTCTCCACTATCATATCCTGTTTTGTACATCCTGCATGTACATGGAATTATTTCTAGCCATGTAGAGTTTGTTGAAATCATTAGTCTCTTTTTATCTCATGTGTGGAGATTCTACCAAATTAGGCTATTCTGTGTCCATATTTTTATTTCAGTGAAAATAAGTGGTAACATGCCAACAATCACAAAGACTGCTAGAACATTGGCTGAAGGGAAAGAAGACTTGTTAGCTACAACCAGCAGCAATTTATTTTATTGTCTGAGGCCCAGCATATGAATTCAGGCTACACCATCAGATTTTAGACTAGATGCTGGGTGATTAATTTATAGTATAGTGTGTTATGCAAAATCAGAAAATTGTTGGTCTTTTGTTGTCCATCTGCTTTTCAACCTTTGAAATTTACTTCCATCACATAGTACAGTAGCCTCTGAAGGAAGAACAGATTTCACCTACAGATGCAGCCTCTTTGGGGACTGTTGCCTGAATTCAAGGGTAACTACAAATCACACTTAGGCAAACAAACTACAGTTTGATATATGGCTTGACATTGCTGAAAACAATAGGTTGTTTTAGTTACTTTCATTTGACATTTTGGTTTCACACTGGCTTTCTTGCTTGCTTTTGGCATAGCATGATGTGTTAACCCAATGGCTGGTTTAGCATAATGTGCAAACTAGAGCATTAATAAACCACAATTTAAAATCCTGGCTCAGCATTAAACATAATCAGTTCATTGCTTGACCTCATAAACAACAGGAAAATATTTTGGACAATAAATTTACATTTGTTATACTTAATTGTGTTTAAATCCATGATTTTTGGGATAATATTTTGATTTCTACAGTTTGGGTTTTCCCCTGACTATGGAATGGAAACAATTTTTCTATCCTCAATAGAAGACTGTCAAAGGAAATTATCTTACTGGTTCTGCTGGACATTTCAGTTGTTTTTAACCATGTTAACCATGGTATTTTGCTATTTTACTAAGAATTTTGAGTTGTCAGATTAGGGCAATTTATAAAGCTTGTAAAGTATATAAAGTAACAAACATCTCACTATGTTTCAGTGAAAGTTCTCCAACAAATTTGCTTATTTTTATCCAATAATTGAAGCCAATTATTGGAGAAGCTATATCATGACCATAGAATTTGTTTTCAAAAAAAATTCATAACTGGAATTTAATTAGTAGTTTGAAAATGATTGATGCTTTTCAAAGTGGTTTGCAATGTAAATAAAATACATAACTTTGATAAATTGTACTAGCCACTTGAAAGAAAATAACAACAAAGAAACAGAATTCTTCCTCAATGAAAGGATTCCACAAGATTCATCACAAAAGCCATACTTCTTTTGATAGCCAATTGAAAATAGACTATAAAGCAATATATCTGTAATCTAAGTAGATAAATATGGTGTTAATAATAAGATTTATTTTACTTTTTAATTTTAGATGTGTTAGGAGTTACTGGATTTGTTTGTAGCTCTTCATACAGTAATTGGTTTACCTCTGAACTACAGCTGGCAGCTTCTTAATAAAGGATGTTGAGGATCTCAAACTAGGGATGCAGAATGTATTGCGAGAAGATCACATGCAGTACACTATGCTAAAATATGCACCCTCAGAATCCATCCACAAGCTGCAGATCATTAACTGTGATGTTAATGTGATAGAAAAAGAAAGTTATTAAATACATGGAAAATCACTGTGTTAACTGTGTATCACTCATTTACATCAAATTAAATTTACAATTCTGGCCTGCTCACTTGTTGGGAGTGCAGGTTTTGGCACACCATTTCAAGACTAATCTCCTCAAAAGACTGATTCTGGTCAGAAAAGCCTGAGTTACCAATTCCAGCTGAACCTGACCCAAACCACAAAGTCCTCTGGGCTGGTCCAATATTTAGTATTTTTGTGTAGTGTATGCTGACATATTTTCCCCTACAACAACAACCCTGTGGAAAATGTTGAACTGAAAGAGTACGTGGTCCAAAGATACCCAGTACATTTCATAGCTGAAGGAGGCCTAGAACCTAGGTGTCTCTACTCCTAGTCCAATACCTTAACCACTACCTTACACTGGTTCTTATTCTTGGTTGTTCTTTGGTTCTGGTTTGGTATTGCTGGTTTGTCCTCCAGCTCCCCTTTTTCTTGGACTCCTGACTTGCTCTTCAGCCCTGAATTCTGTCTTGCTCCTTAACTTGGCCTTGTTTGCCATGTGTCTGAACTACTCTTCAGCTCTATTCCCATAGCTTCCAACTCATTTCAGACTGCCAAGCCCTCATTATTATAAATATGTAAATATTGCAGAAAAAGAGGAGCTAGAATGTTCACTTGGTAACTAGGCAATGAAGTTCTTCCCCGCTTCTGCTCTCTTCCACAACTGTAACTTCTGCTACAATGGGGCTATTCTTCTCTTGCCGCTTGTCAGTCAATCCTTTGGTTCTAATCTTAAACATGTATTTGTATTGTGTGAATATATCAAACAAACATTATACATAAAAGTTGACACAGTTTCAGTCTCTTCATTGTGTAATAGTACTGCTGTCAATACTCACATGAACACCTGTTTTGTTATTCCCAGACTTTAAACAGTGAAAGCAAAACGGTTTTCGTAATAGTTAAATATGAAGTAGCACAATATGTTTTTATAATTAATGATTATTGCTTATATTGTTCATCCTATTTTTTTAACCAGGATGAGAATAGAAGTTTAAAAGGAGAATGTGATTATTACTGGGTAGAACTGTAGCCACAAATATGTTAATATGGGGGGGGGTGATAGTATCATCCTAAGGGAGAACCTTTGAAGTGATTGCCCATTTGGAAGTTTGTCCTAGTGCAGTATTTGTACACCCAGTCACAGCAGAGAAGTAATATTAACTGCAAGCAGCTATGTATGGTAAATTTGTTTTTCATCTAAAACTAAAGCCTATGTAATGCAACATTCCAACAGAAGGAAAAAGTCCTGTACTTCTCTTGCCCCCCCCCTTTTTTTTTTTTGGTGCAGTTACATTTAAGAACAAATCACAGCACTAACAGGAACTAAAAGAGAGTTGTAATAATGGAAGTTGATTTTGGACACCCATTTATTATTCTCTGGCATATCAGCAATGCTACAGGAAACTATTTTACAGATGAGAACGCATGGTGCTCAAAGACTTGTAATGTTATCAGATTTCCAGTATCTCATGAACAGTTTTCTCTTACCAAGATGTGTGAGCAGTAATGAAATCCAGATGTATATCTAGGACACTTGTACAATTATTTAGTTTATAATTTCCTGGACAGATTTTATGAGCTGAAATTTACAATTTGTTTCTAAGCTTAAAAGAACATCATGCCCCTGAGGAATGACTCATAGGTTTTGTGTCATTCACTTCTTCATTTCCTTTTTCAAGGCTTAATATTACTGTTAAGACAACAACACAGGACCGATAATTAGACCTATAAATATGTGTCCAATAACAATCAGGATTCTTTCCCCATTGGCATATAATGCCAGATGAGGGAGGCATGGGGAAAAATGAATTGATACTGCAATGCTTAGGGAATTATTAAAGTTTTATACCTTTACTGAGATCCTACAGAGCATTTAACATTCTTTTTCCACCTAAACCCTGGCAAAATTACTCTTGATGGGTTGAATTAAGGCCTGCTGGATTTTTAAACAAAATGGCTTCTATAATTCATGAAGGTATGTGAGGTGCAGGAGAGACTCCCTTTCTCTTTTTTTATTGCTTCCATGGGTAGCAAAAGAAAAAGATAATATTCACTGACTTCTTCAACACCAAAAGTCTCCATATGACACTTTTCACAATATTTAGTGATAAAAGCAGGCACATGAGAATTGCAAATTTAGAAAATACTGTCTCCTTTTGTACTCCAAGTAGAGAATTTTCTATGTAACTCTGGATCCAAACCAGAATTGTTTATTACTAGAAAGAATCAAGTGTAAAAATTTTCTATATAATATATATAGTATTGTGCCCAAACCTGCTCCATACAAAATGTCAGTCATCTTCAGTCAAATCTGTAACTTTCATTTCATTTATGTAACTTCAGTAACCAAGAGATCCATTGTTGGCATTCAGAAAGCAATGAGATTAGGGTAGCACAAAGCAACAGCACCAAGGCCAATATTGTAAATCAAAATATGCTTTACCTGTCACCATTATGACACAGTTCTGTGAAAAAAACAAACACTTGTTTCCTTTCAGATTAGCTGAATTTTTCTTTATCTTTGCCAATAAATGTTACCAGAGGTTCACGTGGGTCCTGCTAATATATAAAGAGGTACTGAAAGAACAAATAAAGCCACCATTTGATTCTTTTCTCATTTATTTCATAAACAAAATTATCCAACATGAGATGTGCTAGTGTGAGAAACGAAATGGTTCCCTAGATTCAGTAACTGGTTGTACCACTTTAAGCTTCAATAACTGCAACCAAACATATCCTGCAATTGGTGATCCATCTCTCCTATCACCGTATAGGAATACTAGCCCATTTTTTCATGGTGCACTACTTCCACTCAGTAAGTTATATACTATAGCATTAATTGCTTGTTTCAGATCCTTCAGTAGATCCTAGTACTTCATTAGGGTTTAGGTGTGACCTTTGATTTAGCCATTCCAAAATACTGAATTTGTACTTCATCCATTCTCTCAGAGGGTTGCTTGAATATTTAATATTGTCTTGATGCACGTCAGCTGATAACCTGCTATTTATTCTCTGACAGAATTCTCTGATACAAATGTGAGAAAAATGAATCTTTGGGTGAAAAAGACAAGTTTTTAGAGACCTCAGATGAATGGGATCGCCTTAATAAGATTGAAACATAAAGGCATGTGGAAGCATCCTTGAAGCTGATGTGAACCAGGCCGGTTGTAAACTCCTTATCACAAATATTCCCATAGCAACCTAGGCATCTGCCCTGAGGGAGGATGCCTTCTTCCTGGCATTTGGCACCTTGAACTAATTTGTGTCTTCTTCTCTGTGACACTATTGTTTTACTAGCAGATAACAGAGGGGCAGAGAGTAACTTGAGAACTATTACTTATTTAGGTATGGCTGCATCATCATATGAATACTGTACGTATGTGTATACGTATATATTCTTTTTCCCTTCCCCTTCTTGTAGAACTGTATAAATATCAGAGCATCCATTTTGCCTGTAGGGGAGTGCCTCCCACTAACTTCTGGTGGGGTCCCCCTCCAGTACGTACTGCTCAATAAACAGTGCAGTGAAGCCTTGATTATTCTGCATTTGTGTCCTGCATTTTGATCCCACACAAAGAAGAATTCATGTGTCCTTCAGTTACAGCAAATCATCCAGGTCACAAGGTAGCAAAGTATCTCCAAACCATGACATTTCTACTCTCATGCTTATCAGTTGGCAGGAGGTTCATATTGTGAAACACAGTGTTTGTTTTCACCAGACATAACCAAAATCATGGAGCCCCAATATTTCCTCTTTTGACTCATCTGTCCATCAAATGTTCCTTTAGAAGTTTGGAAGATTATTCAGGTGCTTTATGGCAAACTTGTGATAAGCATCAATGTTCTTAAGAACAATTACTTCTGTCCTGCTATTCCCATTAATCCCACTGTTATACATTTTTTAAGTAATTTTATTAAAGTTTACAATTATAATAATAAAAACTAATACAAACTAAAAAAAAAAGAATAATAGCTGAAAAGCAATTTCTGAAAGTGATTAGAAAAGGGAGCATGTGAACATAGTATCCTTTCAAAGGCACCAACCACAGCTTGAACGAGATAGCTATTCCTTCATCTCCCAGAGTTCTAAACCTGCTGGAGATGGCTTTCTTGAACTCTCCTCACAAGGAGCAGCTGTCTGGAGTAGTTGAGGGTGATCTCAAGTCCTCTCCTTGTCCAGAGAGGAATTATCAAAGAGCCAGTCTACTCACTGGCTTTTCATTCCGCCGTACTCATCAACTTGGCTTTTTGCGGAGCCATCTTCACTCCAACATTTCTTCCCCAGAAATCCAATCCCATTGTTATTTCTGATGGTGGAGTCATGAACAGTAACTTTGGTCAAGGTGACAGAGGTTTGCAGATCACTGGATATAGTTCTAGGATACTTTGTGATTTCCTGTTTCCTTTTTATGTTGCAGTCTTAGAATGATTTTGACTGGATTCCAAGTCTTCTCCATCACAAGACTATGTCTCTCACTGTAGATTGATTAAGCTCCAGAGCTTTAGAAATGATTTTGTAACCTTTTCCAGACTGATAGGCATGAATGACCTTTTACAGAGGTCTTCAATTATTTCTTTTGAACAGAACATGATGTGCCTTTAGAATCTGCAAAACGACATCTTCCTCAAGATCTTCAGTGAGGGGAGCCAAAGTCTGAGAGATTTATATAGGGTAGGACTGGACCAAATCAACCCTCATTGTTTAATGAATATTCCCACAATAGGCCTTCATTATCCCTTTATCTGACTTGACTGAAGTAGGGGAGTGATTATTTTCTTATACTTGCATGCTGCAGATTGTATGTCTTGTTTATGAAATAAATGAGAATAGCACAAACTCTGGTGTAATTTATTCACTCAGACTCCCTTTATATATCATTAGGGCACACATGAAATTTTGATTATATTCACTGGCAAATATACATAAACATTCAGGAAGTTCATAAAGGGGCAAATACTTTTTCACAGAACTGTATACAGTAACTACCCAGTGGTGAATATGGATATATCCACTGATTGCATTGGTTAGGAAAGACATCCTATGTCTCCTAGCAAGACTGATACATTTCTATATTTCCCAATTGCTACTATTTCATGCATTTTCAAAAATATCCTGAACTATAGGGGCTGAAATTCTGCTTCCTGTAGGAAAAGAAGTGCAGACACTGAACAGCTGTCTATGGGATACTCTCACCTTGGTTGGTAGATGGTATTTCTCTTTGCAGTAGGTGTGGCAAGGTTTTAATAATATGAAATACTTCTAATGCTAAACAGAAAAAAGAGAAGATATATTCATGCATTTATTTATATATATTTATCAAATTTATAATCCCACTCAACTCATAACAGCTCTAGATGGTGTACAAGTTAAAAAACACACCCAGTACAATAAAAGCAAAAAGAAGATGATAACTTGGAGATAATGTACTGAATATATTAATAAAATTCCTTCAGAAGGCACAATCTCTCCTAACCCAGTGCCTCAGGAAAGAGTCAGGTCTTCAAAGCCCGTTTAAACGCCAGAGGGTCAGGTAATAAGATACATCCTGAGGACATGATGAGCATTTTTGTTCCTTAGAGTTTTAAAACCAGATGTTCCAAGGTGCAGTTGACATTATTCATTTTAGCCAGAAAGCTGCATTGATGATTCATGATTATTCATAATAGCATTGCATTCCTCTTTAAGGACTATCTTATTTCAATACAATGTTTTACAATAGCATGTTTTTGCTAACACTTTAAAATACTGGAAAGGAAAAAATGTAGTAGATTAATCTTATCCACAAACTAGTTTCAAATTAAGCAAAGATACTACATTCCAAATACTGAGAACTACAAAGAAATTGCTACAAAATGTGTTGTTTTGGTAGTCATATATTGCCATCACTTGACAGTCTTCACATTTCTCTAGAGTTGTGGCTGATAGCCATTACAGGCCAAATGCTCAATAATTTTTCTAATACTTTCATCCAGGAGTTTCTATTGTCATATCACACCTATGGTTAATTTTATACTGTGTACAGTTGTTTTAGGGAGCCACAGTTTCCACTGCAGCTACTTACTATGTCCAACTTAGCTCTTCAGACAAATCTGATTGCTGACCACTACAGAAAGCAAAATACTGAATTAGCCTTGGTCTAATTAAGTATCGTATTTAAAGCATTCACCAAGTAATATATTATTACTATGTATTACCTTTTGAACACAATTTTATACACTGAAATATATGTTACCTAATGAAAACATGTATTTGCTTTTTATCTTTATATTCTGTCCAGTTTTGTTTCCTAGCCTCTTTATGAAAGCAACCTATTTTACCCCTGTTGAAACTGTAGAAAGCTGAGAGGGAAACATTTCCCACTTTTCTATATTATAGAAAATCATATTGCCAGAATGACAAATGCAGAATAACCTTTATTTACTGCTTTAAAAACTTTCTAAACAAGAAGTTTCTTGATATATTAAATATATCTGATAAATTATAGGTGTTTTTAGCAGTCAGAAGTTTCATAAATAACATCTATTGCCATGCACAAAAGAAGTTGCCTTTAAGTGTCTTCTGTCACTTTGGTCAGTGTATCATTGCTCCTTCAAAAAGACCAATTTTTGCCACTTACTGTATATGTGGGGAAAATATAAGAAAGAAAGAGAGAAAGAGAAAAAGAGAAAAAGGTGTGTTGAATATAATAACAACAATGCAACTGTTGTTTCAACTTTGGTATAAGCATCAGCACAAGGAATCAGGAAGAATGTGAATAGATGACTGGGGAAAGATAACCTGGGAAACTGACACTCACAGAGCTGAAGGTTTGCAAGAGAAATACTGCTTTAGAGAATAAAACTATAGTTGGTCTAGGCACCAACCAAAAACTACTTTCTTCCAAAGGGGAAAGGAACAGGTAATACATATTAAGATCACAGCAGCAGAATCCTATTACCTTGACTGGTCATTGAGGCCAGCTGATTGGCTATCATAATCAGCTTTGGTTATTTTAGGCTATGAATCCCTTCCCTCAAAGTGGAGTAATTTACTTTTCAAATAAACATGTATAGGATAATGATGCACTTTCCCTTTTATATTGGATTTAGGGCCAAGCTAATGTGTGTACGTGCATGTATGTAGCTGTGTGTAGTTTTTCATTATCTAACTATAGGCACAGAGGTAATCCTTTCGGTAGATATGTAATGCTCATGGAGACAGGCATGTCTTTCCTCTCTCTGGTATTACTGCAACCAAATTCGCCTCACCTCCTCTGTCATAGCTAGAACACTTAAGAAAAGTCCCCATTGGCAACATAGGAGTTTTCCCCCTCCTTAAATATCCTAACTGCGGTGGGGGTTGAAATTCACTCTAGTCATGTCTGGAAGGAAAGAGATAAACCTTTATTCGCTGTTACCGTGCTTCTTGTAAATGTCACCAGGCAAGTCTGTAATTAGGTAAAGTTTGATGCCAAACTACATTAGCTCAGAACCTCATGATCACTGCTGGCAATAATCTCCATTATTAAAAAGGTTAATATATGATTTTATCAGTCTTGTTGTATATTAATGATTTCTTTAAAAAAAAAACTTTGGATAAAAGATTTTTTTGTTTTCCTTTCAAGAGGCACTGTTAATAGAACAAAAATCTAATACCTCTGGAACGAATTTACAATTACTATCAAAATGTAAAGAAATTATGCTGTTTTCAAACTGCTAGAGGAGAATGAAATTCTTAAAATGAACTCACAGATCATTTCTGGAAGATTAATAACCAACAATGGAGCTTTGGTAGGTACTGGCAAT
This sequence comes from Python bivittatus, assembly GCF_059951505.1. Classification (NCBI taxonomy): domain Eukaryota; kingdom Metazoa; phylum Chordata; class Lepidosauria; order Squamata; family Pythonidae; genus Python; species Python bivittatus. The sequence continues at coordinate 67,879,474 of NW_028277030.1, read as the reverse complement.
ATCTTCAATAATTATCCTGAGAAGATCATCATTAATACATCAGAAGTATCTATAGGCAATCACATTTTACAAAGAAAACATAAAAAGAGAAAAAATATTTTCAATTTTCATTGTTGAATTTACAAATTATTGTAATGTGTGATGCAAACATTTAAAAATGCTACTGTTATGAAACATAAATGGTTTGATAATTTTAGCATTCAGTTACATTGGTTGTTCTTTGGTTTATCCCACTTAGAGTAGCTGGAAGATCTACTTGTTTTGCACTGCTCTTGCCTCGTTCTTACAGCAAAGCTTATCAATACTTAATTCAATGCGTGGCTTTGTTTTTCAGCCAGCTTGTCACAGAACCTAACATTTGTTTGTTTACAATACATAACATAACAAGATACATAATTACATTAAAATTAGCATAAGGAACAGCAAATACAATCTGATTAATATTTCTGTCCCCAGAAAATATTTAGTTGCTTTATCTTCTTTCTTACTGAAAACACTATGGGGTACCTATCATTGTTCTTCCTCCCTATCTTTCCAAGATATTTAATAAACGAATTGCCTACCTAAAATATAATGTTCCTAAAATTAATATAAATATTCATTGTGTGCATAAATTTATATGTATCAATTAGCATTATATATTTGGATTCTAAACATGCATTGTAGAAAGGCATGATGTCTTTTTTAGCCATAAATACCAACGTGCAATAGTCAATTAACTGATTAAATGTCTTTTAATCAATTAAATAAATGCCTCCAGTCAATTAGGCCACTAGTTATTGTTCAAATAAGTTCCAGCAGGAGCTGATCTATGAAGCTATCAGGGAAGAAGAGAGCCAGTTTGGTGTAGTGGTTAAGGCATCAGATCAGAAACTGGGAGACCGTGAGTTCTAGTCCTGCCTTAGGCATGAAGCCAATTGGGTGACCTTGGGCTAGTCACTATATTTAGGCCACAATCCAATGACTTCATCTAGAATTAGCATGTAACATAGGACTGCTACCCTTCCAGATCAGGAATCTTCTTGCTTCTGAAAGAGGAATACAGTATCAGTTTCCATTATTGCTTCTGTACTGACTTCCAAAGCTGCTTTTCCAAGGTTGAGGATGTCCAATCTTGGTATGCCTCAAAAGAGGGAGGGGATGGTAACAAGGCAGGGCAGGGTGATTGGTGGATCCTCAGCCTCCTTCTAAGCCTTTCCTACAGTCCCAATGCCTGTAAAATCTAGATCAGCATTCAGTCTAATGATTGCAGAGGTTATAATTTATTATAGTTCAAGTTCCAACAATGGTTTGGCTTACAGAGCCTGCTGTCCAGGTACTAACTGCTGACACACCCCAGTTTTTTGCTGAATGAAACAGATGTCCTAGCTCCATTTCAATCTGACCTTAGACTCAACTTTGAACAAACACGGAATTAGACATATTGAACAGGGGGGAGTACATCCCTGTCATTCTGCTGTACAGGTAGTCCTCAATTTACAATCTCAGCAACTGTTTAAAGTTATGGTAGTGCTGAACAAAGAGACTTGCAATCTGTGCTGAAGTTACAGCCGCTGCAGCGGTCACATGATCAAAATTCAGGCGCTTGACAGCCTACCCACACTTACAACTGCAGGGGTGCTTCAACTCCCCCCCCCCGCCTATCTCATCCCAACTATGCCCTTTTAGCCCCTTGCTACCCTGTGCTCCACCACCCCAGCTGACCTTTGCCATCTTCTTGCTCCCACTGCTCATGAGGCGTGCCCAGCCTGGTGGCTGGGCTGGGCTGGGCTGGGCTGGGCTGGGCTGGGCTGGGCTGGGCTGGGCTGGGCTGGGCTGGGCTTCATGCTGCAAAAACAAAGAAACAAACAAACCAAAAAAAACAGCAGAAAGCAGCCCCAGAGCCACTGTGCACCAAAAAGCCCCTTTGCACTGCGCTCCTGGGCTGGGCTGGGCTAGGGCTGGGGTTCGCACTGCAGGAAAAAAGAAAAAAGAAAAGAAAAGCAGAAAGCAGAAAGCAGAAAGCAGAAACCAGCCCCAGAGCTGCGGCGTGCCAAAAAGCCTCTTTACACTGTGCTCCTGGGCCAGGATGGAGCTGGGCTTCGTGCTGCGGGGTAGGAAAAAAAAAAAGCAGCCCTTCAGCTGCTGCGGCTCTGCGGCTGCTTTCTGCCTTTTTTTTTCAGCTTGCACTGTGCCAGTGACTCATGCACCCTGCGCACCTTCCCCAACCCTCACCACACCTCCCTCACACCCTCACGCATTATCTCCAATCCTCACTGTGCCTCCCTTGCACCCTTGCACACCCTCACACATCCTTGCATACCCTCCCTGACCCTTGCCAAGCCTCCCTCACACCTTTGCACACCCCTATGCACCACTACACACCCTCCCCGAGCCTTGCCATGTCTCCCTCACACCCTCACGCCCTCCCCCATCTGGCAGCAGTCACTTACCTGCCTGCCAGCCTGCCTGCTTACAAACTACCGGGAACTTACAACTTCCTGCCAGCGTCCCCACTAACTTGGTTGTGGGAAGCTGGCAGGAAGTTGCCTTGACTAATGACCATGGGATTCAGTTAACAACGGCAACTGGGACTGCAGGAATTACTGTTGCTAAGTGATACAGTTGCGTTTTACGACCTCATCCCTTAGCAACAGCAATCCCTGCAGTCCTAGTTGCCGTCATAAATTGAGGACTACCTGTATTGCCTAATCTATTAAATTTGTTAACAACAGCAGCATCTCAACTGAGAAGAAAACAAAAAAATTATTTTTAGATATTCATTTGTAAATTTTATTTTTTCTATATATTCAAGCACTGTCCTGAAATATATGGGGGTGGTTGATCGTCTTGATGAAAACACTCAGCCATTTATGGAGGCCTCATTACATCACATACACATATTTTATAAAGGTTATGCTTACTGCCAGACTCAGTTTTTGAGTCAGAGTCTAATGTCATTATAATGCTTATAGCAGCTGTAGCAATAATAATCCAATGAAATATTGTGAAACATTATCATGAATTATAAACACATTTTTGAAATCTCCAGCTCAAGTGCTGCTGCTGTATCCAGTCCTGTGGCAAGTTGGCAGTCTAATGGTATCACCCTAGGTAGAGAAGTAAAGTGGCCAATTGCTAGCCTTTAGCTGCATCACTTTTTTTGTTTTCGTATATGAAGGGGAAGAAAAAAAAAAACTTTTGGATATCAGCAGAAAAATGCTCATTCAATATATTCTTTGTGTTTGTGAGACACTGGATGATGTCCTATGCACTTATGCAACAGATTCCGTGCAGGCATATGGTATGACAAAGTCACAATTTTTTGTAACTTTCTTAACTTCTAATTTGATTTATGCATTAGATGACACATGAGAGTGTACATGGACAGATGGGTATCTTTACCATTCAATCGCAGCAAAATCTGAAAATTTAATTTGCATTATTAGAGGCAGTTTAATACTTTTTTAGGTCAATGAAAGGTCTGAAATGATGAAAAAGATCACCTTCTTTAAACGACTTCATTCTCTCTTGATTAAAAAAGTTGATACAATGAACATCAAATGGCATGCTACCCTTTTGCAAATCACTGATATTTACTGTTGCTGATCACAGTGTTTTCAAATGCAGTTGCCATTTCATTTATGTTGTGTTGTTCTAAAACCCAGTATATAAAATCTGCATGCATCACGGTAGTTCCAGAACTTATTGTTCTTCAGGGATATTGCTTCCACATGAATTTAACCAATCTTCTTTGATCGGTGGTACAAAAAATATTTATTACCTTACATTTCAGAATGGCAGTGTGAACAAATTTCAGGGTATCATTGTCACTAAAACACTGTATTGTCCTAAACACAAATTGTCACTTCGATATACAGTGCTTCTATTTTAAAAAACAGAAAATAGGAAGCAGGCCAACAGCTTAAATACCACAAGGCATTGAAAATAAGGACTGGAATTTTGAAAAAAGATCATACTATGTACATGTTTAAAGAAGAATGTAACACAAAAAACTCACACAACTATAAGACAATCACTTATGAGCAAACAAGCATCAGGCACAACAAAGTTGAATTTATCTAGTTGGACTACTCTAGGATTCTGCACTCCTACCTGCTAATTTCTGTGACCGCCCTAGCCGCTACTCAGATTATCCTAGCCAAAGTACTGATTTAACTCTGTTGTATCATCTTGTACCAATAAAAAAAAACTGCACGCATATAGCAATCTTTTTAAAAGACTGGCATTCCAATGAAGAGGAATGAATATGCCTGTAAGGCAGTTGCCTCCCTTTTACTTTTCATAATATGTAACTGGAACATGAGATTACAGAGTCAAGTATGGGAGATGGGCATATATATAAATATAAATAAATAAATAAATAAATACACAATTCTATATAAAAATATACATGGATCGTATTATAAGCATCTTCGTATCATAATTTTATGCTAGATATATTTATGATGCTACATATTGCAGTAAAGATGTTAAAAGATCTTCATTACGCTCCTTATGATCCAAGCAATCAATGAATGGGATGTGAGAATGAATAACCTTGAGAGACAGGAGGAAGAGCCACAGTCTGATAAGAGAAATCTGAGTCCAAATGAGGATGGGAGTGGAGAAAGCGCCTCAGAAGGGACCCTCCCTAGTTCTCTGGAACGTAAAGGTGGGGGGAGGGGAAGCCCTTTCAGACTGGCAAGAATCTGTTACTGTAACCTTACAATAAAGGTTATATTAGGATTCTTATTTTGGTTTCCTGGTCTGGACTACCTTGAAGGGCTGGCCTGGGGGATCCAACCCATTATTTAAAATGCGTTAAATTGTTCATTTTTAAAAATATGAGCCTATTGTATTAAAAAAACAAACAAGCAAAGCTAACTGCTAGGAGTTTCACTGGCTTCAACAGAAATAAGCATCTTCTTATACTTTACAGAAAACGCTTCCAACGCAGAATCCAATTCCACCTCCACCCAAATCTTCCTTCTCCTTCCTGCTTCAGAATATCTTTCAGTTGGGAAGAAAGAAAGAGATGCAAGGGAGGATAAAATCGCACCTTTCTTTTATTGAGACAAGGAGCTGCATCAATGAAAAGGATTCCCTGTATTCCATCTTTAAGTGGTTATCCCTAAACGAATTGCACTAAAGCAGGGGTAGGCAATTTTCCTTGGTCTGGAGCTACAACTCATCCTGACGATCAAAAAGAAAGAAGCTAATATTTTTGATTTTTTTTTTTCCCTTTTGGGGACACAGTTAAGGCTTTGAATGGGTGTATCTGGCCTTTGGGAGGCAAACTGCTTACATTTCGGTGCTTATAAACATTTCCCATCCATTAAAGCAGCCAAATTATGCAATTTCGGCCCGTTTTGTTGCAGTGGATTCAAAGGTTGGAAACAGAAGCAGTCTGTCTCAGAATGGCCTGCAACTCCCATTCCTACTCTTATTTTTAACCAAGACAGAGAGAAAAACATTGTGCAACACAAATTGGCTGTTTGTATCAAATTTTAATGGCAGAATATCAGATTATTTGGAGAACGCCAATGGGTTGCTACTACGTAGCATCTAGGCCATTGTTTATGGATTGCCCACCTTGCACTAACCTGTATATATTATATAACAGGGAAGCAGAAGAATCACAGGCCACATTAATACCTATCCTATTAGCCACTAAGGGAATATGCAACCTTTGCATTCTTATGTAAAAGCTAGTAAAGGACATGAATGGGTGATCTGAAAGAGGTATTTCCAGCAAATATATTACCAATCTTGCAAGGAGCAAGGTTTTCCTACTACAAATCACTGTCCCCTTTCTTCTGAGGATGAAATCTGTATTCACAGCCATAGGCCCAGGTTGTAAGGTATTACTCAAATGTTTACTCAGTGTAATGCACATTAATTATAGAACACAAAATAAACAAAATACACAGTGCAAGATTAAAACCTCAATTAAAAAAATCAAAATAATTCTACAATGACTATTTAATAAAATGTTATTTAGCAATAATATTAAAACCAAAGATTCAAACATAATGAAATAATTTGAATGTTCCAAGTAAATGTTGATGGAATTTTATATTTAGACACCCACATGGTTTGTGTTATGATTCCAGTTTTGAACAGGTGGCCCACAGTTGGATACCAAGTCCTTTTAAAATTTTGCAAAAAATAACCTAACGTATATCTAACTTGCTAATAAAGTACCAATACAGATCAGGATGTCACAAATCAAGTTTGAGTCTAAAACACTAGAACATAAATAATAAATTCTGAATATTTGAACTGAATGCTCTATTTCAAAATCTGCAAGAGGTAGTATCTGAAACTTAAAATAATGTCAGATTCAGGAAGTATGCCATAACTTAATGTGAAATATCAATTGTTTAAAGTCAAGTGAACTGCATTATGTATTTTCTCCACTCCCACAAGTTTCATTCCAATACTCTGGAGGAGGCAACAAAGTGTACAGCATGTTTTGTTCTGTATCTTTTGGGCATGTTTCATTTTTGCTTCTGCAGAAAACGGATACAGAACACCCTCTCCCCCCCACCCCAAAAAATCTAAATCTGCAGTACTCTACAATATAGTTTTTCTTAAGCCAACCTGATACAGTCTAAAAATCCTCTAAGTGTGGGTAGGGGAGAATATTTCAGTCAACAAAAGAACAAATAACATATGAAACAATGACCTAAATACTAAATTAAGTCCAGGTTTTTGACCACAGATGTCTCTAAACAACTTTAAAAGTTGAATTGTCTGAGATGCAAGATGTGCTAGAATTCTATATTTTAATGACAATCCAGAAATCCTGCAGAAGTCTTAAGGATATAATGACCAAAAATGCCTAAAAGATGGTTCGAATTTATATATGCATGCGCATGTGCACATACACACACCCCTAAATGTCTTAAAGTGTCATTTCACACTATGATAGGTTTATTCTTCAGTATGGATTAACGTCTCCTCACTGAGAACAAGCACAGTAACTATTATACTAGGTTTTGAATGCATGATTGAGATAAGAATTTGAGTACCTTTCCCCAACCTAGTGGGGAAAAGCTACAGATGTTTTAGGGCACAGATGTTTTAGGACCATAAATATAGAATTATAAACTAGCATAGTAGCTAAGAAGACTGGTGTTGTCATTTGACATATCTTAGCGCACTTGGTTGAAAAAGGGTGGATTAAGCCTCAGAAAAAGGCTATATTACAGTTGTATTCTGTGTTGTTTTTCTATTATTAGTTTTCTGCAGAAACAGAAAATAAAAAATATAAAGAAAGCACAAGTTAAAAAGATGTATCATTACTTGTTCTAAAACTAAGAGAGTAATGAACAATTAAAGGAAAAATTGGGCCTTTATGAGAGTGGGTCTTCAGAAAAGTCTCCTTTGCACATCTTTAAAAAGTTTCAGAATACTAGCTGACCAGGAAATGAGATGAAACCTTTGTATGATTTAGCATTTAACCTATTAAATCTATCTACTCATGGAATCTTCCCAGAAGTTCATCCTGTAACAGAAGCAGGAGGCACTGTGGGATGCCAAGACCCAAGGGGTGGAAAAAGATACAAGACTATCAGGAAACAACGGGAAACAGTATCCTTTTATTATTTAGATTCAGTAAATGATGGAAAGTGTGCATATGTCTTCCTCTATCCTACTCAGTCTCCAGGAGGTTCCTTGAACATTGGCCTTCTTGCAATTACCTCTTTCAACTTTCTTTTCTTTTTTGAGGGGAAGGGGGGTTTCCTTCAAGTCAGTCTTGACTCCTAGCAAATGCCTAGGTAATTCTATGCAGTTTTCTTGACAACATTTCTCAAAAGTGTTTTGCCGCTGTCTTCTTTCTAGGGCTGAAGGAGACTGACTAGGTCAACGTCATGTAGATACGCCTAAGGCAGGACTGGTTTATCATGGGACCTTGGACCAGGTACTCTCTTTCAGCCAGATCTAACATATAGGCCATTGTATGAAAGTAGAAGGAATTATTTCTGTTATTAGCTTTGTCTCCTAAAACTCTTGAGAGGAAAAGTTAGATTAAATAAAATCAATTCTTGATCTGTACCAATGACCCTCCTTGATCACGGATTTTCACTACCACTCATATTACTTATATGTAAAATGTTGAAATGTTCTATCATGTGACATACAGTATATAGGGGAACAGCAATCATTTCAGAAGGAGAAGGAGGAGGAACAGATGGCACATAACTAACACTATGTTAAGGCTGGTGTTCAGTTAGCATCTCAGCCTCAAGTTTTTTTATATATTACAAATTTCACAGTTGGGTTGTGATGGTCACTGGCAAATAAGTATGCTTACATGGATCTGTGACTCTGAAATATATCAGCAATATCTGGTTTCTATTTAAAATCAGGCTGCCCACACTAAATAAACTGACATATATGATTCCTTCTTGTTCTTTTTCTTCACATCATTCAGCTCTATCTTTTCCATGACTCCTATTAATTTACATCCCAACTGCATTGGCTCACAATCTTCTACTTTCCTGTTCTTCTTTTCCCTCCATCTTGCTGTTTGCCCTCTGTCCCTCCACAGTGTTGAAATCGAGACTGTAAACTCATTGGGGCCAGGACCTTTCTTCCTTTAAAGTGCCATGTACAATGATCTATAAATAACAACATCAGCACTATGAGAGGTGACAAAAATGTCTAAGTATTTCTATAGCTGAAAATTACTCCTTGTCTGAAGCTTAAAGGTCAGCAGTACTGAATATATGTTCCAATGATTTTTAATGTGCTATTTTAAAATGCAAGTTACTGTTCCTGTTTTCCCGTGATTCAATTTCCAAATGTAGCCACTATGTCTGAGAGATGCTTTTCCCCCCTATTCTATATTAGTTTAAATTATATTAAGATATATGCAACCCAAATCCTTTGCAATTTTACTTCCAATTAATTTCCACTGATTTCAGTTGTACTTATCCACAAGTACATTTGTAAAAAGCTGCAGCTATAATCAAATAATCTTCTATGGGTTAAAATTGGTATTAAAAAAAACAGTTGCTTGAGGTTTTTGAAAAGGGATAATACATCACAACCATCTAATCCTCTCACCAAAAAGTGAGATGGACAGAAAATCCCTAGATACTGGAAGTTTTTGATTACTTTGAGATTACTACAAAAATTCACAGGTCTTTATTATTCAAGCTATTTTAATTAAGTTTCCCCATCCCAACAAGCCTTACTGCAATCACTTTAGTGCACTGAAACTTAACATCAAGCTACAGGTATCTTAGATCATTCTAGAACTGTTTTTGTTCACATTACCCTCCTAAACGGTTTTCTCCTTTCCTATTGATTATTTTGCCACATCCACAATAAAATCAAATGATACCATACAATTATATTATTACAGAGACAATAACAGATGAGGCTTTGCTTTGTTTCGCTTTTATTGATTGTCACATCTTGGAATTATCACCATAAGTTTAGCCTGAACTTGACTGAAATCTGAGCCCTTTGGAAATATGACTTTTTTATATATATACTGGACAAAGTCTTTTCTTTCTATAGAAAACTTCCATAATTACCCAGTTCTCATACCATTATTATTATTAATATTCTTGCCAGCATTAGAATTCAAAATCCTTCTTAACGGATCTAGATTTATAATCTCAAAGCAGCTTGAAATAATTAATGTGGAGAGGGAGTTCTATTTGCAAAGACCCCATTTCTCTGAAAATTGTATTTTGTTCTGTGGCAGGCCCAAGATGAGATTTTTTAAGAAATCATATTCCCTCTAAAAACAGAACCAAGCCAGAGAGAGCTGACATCACTCTCCCAAATACAAACTGGAAGTCCAGCTTCTCAAAGGGAAACTTGGTCTCTGTTTGGACCGTATACTGATGCTACTCGGGGGAGGGAGATGTCACCACTTTTCTTCATGGCTGTCATGGAAAGGAGATCCAGAGCCCAACAGGGGGAGAAGAGCAGAAGGGAGAAGCAAAGGAGGGGAGAGGGAGATGCAGCAACCGAAGTGTGTTGTATTTTTGCCAGAAGCCCCTCAGAGATGCACTACTCTTTAGGGAACAATTTCTATGCCGCCAAATCTTACTGTACCTCGTTGTTGCGGCGCTGTTTGTTGCTGGTGCTGGCGCTGCTGCGGCCGCCGGGGCTGCAAAAGTAAAGAGCCGCACCGGCTCAGGGCGACGGTGAGGAGCAAGAGTGGAAGCCAAGGCGCCCGCCCCATAGCGGCCAACCCTGCGCTCTTGCTCCCGCGCGCGCTCTCCCGCTCTTGTTCGGCCCTCCCGGCGAGCGCAAGGAGTATGAGAGCAGGCAGACGCTGCGCCTCTGAGGAAAAGAGGAGGCGGCGAAGCCCTGGCTGTCACTAGGGAGGGGACCGCGGACGGACACGCCCCTGTCGCCTTCGCCGCCGCTACTTTTGCTCTCCTGCCCTCAGCTTGTTCCATGGGGGCTGAGAAGTCACAAGACAAAGAACAGTCGGGAAAGTCTTCGAAAGAGGGAGGCTTAGCGAGAATTAATGGGGGGGGGGGGGGCCGAGCGTGGGAGCGGGTGCTGTACACGCCTGGAGTGGAGAGGAGATAAAAGAGTAACTACTCGATCTTGCCTAGAGAGTGAAGGTGGGAGTCTTTCCAAGCCACAACAAGCAGCAGAAGAGTGTAAAACTTGGGCGCTCTAACAGTCTAAGAGCTGGAAGACGTTTCATAAAATCACCCCCAAAACTCCATCGCCCGGTAAAGTTCTAGCCGCTGAATGGAATCCTGGAAATACTCGTGAAGTGAATGCCTCGGGCGCAGTGATCTCTTTTAAAACGCACGCAGGTTTCGGGGGGGGGGGGCGGTCTAGTAAACTAAAAGAAAAAGTGGGGGCAGAAGATTTCTCTTGCACCCTTGCAACATTCCAGATGCAACTTCTGGAACACATTAAAACAATCCATTTAGGGACTAAGATGAGCACCACTGAATACATTTAAGTTAAAGTTGACTACCCAATGTTTTTGGAAATGTTACAGAAGTTGGTTTACCATTGCCTGTGATTTCCTGGTAATCTGCCATTCAAGTACTAGCCAGGTCCAACCCTGCTTAGCTTTTTCAAGATCAGCCAAGGTCAGATAGATGCAGACAGTTTTGTGATTTGGAGGTCCTTGTGGACTCCATGAACAGCTGTGGAGGCCATGGCTAGGGGAGCCTTTCACCAGCCTTGACTGATGCACCAATTGCATCCTTACCTGGTACAGGAGAACCCAGTGACAACTCATGCCCTCACCACCATCCTCATAGACTACTGCAATGTACTTTACATGGGGCTGTCTTTAGAGGCTAGCCAGAAATTAAAATAAGTCCCAAACGTTTTAACTGTTCCATGTCTTAACTCGTTCCTGATGCTGACAGAATATTATACTTATATTGTGGGCCCTGCACTGGTTACTGGCTCAGTTCTCAGTACAATTTAAGCTGCTGGTGTTAACCTACAAAGCCCTTTGTGGCTTGGCACTTGGGTATCTATAGGACCACCTCCTCCAACCAGATTCAGCTTGGCCTGTTAGATCATGTATGGAGGGGCTCCTTGTTGTTCTGCAACTCCAAGATGTCAGGGGAATCAAGGCTAGAAGGTGCTGTCTGTCCTTAGCAGGGCCAGTGCTATGGGACGGGCTCCCCATTGAGATCAGATGGCATCCTCCCTGGTAACAGTTATTGGGAAGTCATTTGCTTTTTTTGAAGACCCTTTCAGTAATATCACCTTCCGCTCTTGTTCTTACTATTTTTCTCCTCTACTTCAGCTTTGTTTCTGCTATTTGGATTGAATGTTGTTTTAATTTTGTCATTGTTTTTACAGTGACATTGTAATTGCTGAGAGCAATGAAATTGTGATAGAATAAAAATCAAATAAACCAATGAAGAAGTGTTATTTGTTTTGTAGTGTGGTAGGACAGGGGTCTCGCAGCCCTCCAAGCATTTTTTAGAGACCACGATATTATTTGTCGATTTTCAGGATGCTGTGCAGCAAGACCATAGCGTTGAGTGGTACGTCAAAACACCGGCTGGCTATAGGAAGTGCTCCAGGAAGGGGAGCAGCAACCCAGCCCAACCTAGCATGTCTGCCAGCAACAACAGAGTTTTGTTGGTCAGGTCACTCAGTTGGCACCTTGAGGCTTGTCACACTGGGCAGCACCACCTTTTAGGAACTCCTGTCTGTTTATTCCCTCTGTGATGGTCACTATCCAGATGGAGGCAGCAAAAAGGTGAGAATTGCCTAGGGAAGATGGGCTGAGAATCTGGCACTATCTGAAGCAAAGAAGGAGGAATTGGCTGAGGAGGGAAAGGTCCAGGTCTGGCTGCCCCACAATGAGGATTTCTCTAATGGACAAGGAGTGGGAAAAACACTGAGGAAGCAAGCTAGGTTGTATCATCCAAGATATTATTTTGAAGAGAATTGCATATCAACCCAGTAATAAAATCAAATGTTGGGGTTCAGGTTAATAAAAAACACTGCCAGGTAAATGGTCAGAATGGTATGGCTCTGTTTCTCAGCTTGGTTTCACAAGTTGTTCTGTCTTGCAGAGAAAGGTTTTGTTTTTGCTTTTTTCGTTTTGTTTAATAAAAGTATATTTAATGACATATTGTGATACTCTTCATTTTTGATTCACAGACACTTTTGTGCTAACATATCAAAAGACTTCAGTGTTGGGGTTCTGGCTAATGAATTAGGCAGGCAACACTCAATCTGAGTTTGAGAGCCTGGTCTAGTACAAAAGTACACTCTAGTTTCATACAACATCAAGAAATATAACAATTAATATTATTATGAAAGTCAATTATAGAAGTGACATTAAATTGCTACAAGTGGATTACATGCTTCGGAGCTTCCAAGTTAAAAAAAATCATTAGAAATAAAAATACAGCAAAAGAAGGACAAAGAAAGATTTTGACAATGGAACTGAGATAAAGAAGTTGATTTTCAGAGCTGCAAGAAAAGAAATGTAGTAGAAGGAATGTAAGGCGGGGGTGGGGGACAAGATAAGAAATTGCATTGATATAGAAGGTCTTAAAATGGGACTACCATAGATTATGTGTTTGAAATTCCCAGAGAAAGCAATTCAGTTTGTATGTCACAACACAGTGTAGGATAAAAGAAGTACAATAAAAACAAATATAGATGACAGAGATCATACTTTTAACCATACTTACATGGAAGAACTTCCCATTGAATGTGTAATGTGTAATATGCAGACCAAAACTTACACTTACTGCAATAAAAATCTTTTCATGTAAATATGAATAATTTAGGTTGAAATACTTTCCCTGTCACAAGAATCTTAGTGGCCAAACTTATGCAAATTAAATGATCTATTATATACAACTGAAAAATGTTATACAATTTATAGAAATGAGTGGATAAGAACAGTACAAAAAAATAGGAATAATGAGGACATAATGAATTGCAAGCCTGAGTTCCAATATGGATTTTGATATATGCTGAAAAATCAAGTTCTGAATGAATTCAGCTTCTTTGTGATATATTTTCACTCCAGTTCTAAACATTTATTCTGAAGTAAACCCCACTTAGTTCAGGGAATCTTTTCTTTTTGGATAGATATAGATCTGCAGCCAACTTATATTAATTGTGTTATCATTATCCGTTTATGTGTAACAATCATTCCTTTAGTGTGACTATTTCACTATGTGAAATTTAATTAATTTACACAGTATGCAAAGGCAAATGCAGACTTGCCATTGATGCAAATCCAGCAGGGAGCATTTCCCCTCTTGATTGTGCATGAATGATGTACATTTACAGACACAATCTTGCAGATACTTCATATTTTTAGATCTATGCCTAGGTAGCATGTGGTATGAAATTACATTTTGATGAAGGATGCATTTTGCTCAGATTTTAAGATGAAATGATCTATGATTTATACTTCCCTTACTAATTGTGAACTAGAACAAAATTCTCCTTCAGTTTTCACACTTCTGTAATATGGATTTCCAATGTTTTTTTAAAAAAATGAAGAAACAAAAGTATGCAGAGGTGTTTTTTTTAATTTTTCCCCTCAGTCTACACATTTTTTATAGAAAATTATGAATGGGATATTAAAGTAAATATGCACAGTATGCATGAGAGTTCTCTTGTCAGTTTCCACCAAAACTGATGTAGAAATGAGAGAGAATGAAATGTTGAACTTTCAAACTGCATAGAAACTGAAACATGCAGTTTCCATCCCTAGAAATGGCATTTTGATAAATCATGCAAATGGTGATGAAATAGATGAACAGTTTGCAGCTGGATTGTTAACTGAATGTGCATTTTTAATGTATCTTGATTCCACTGTATAGGAAAATAATTTTTGACTTTATATACAAGGTTTCAGTAATCTATATTCCAAGGAGAAAGTGGAAAAAAATATGCCCAAACAATTGTTATGCTATAAGGATCACATTGCTGTAGATGAAATACTCAGACCCAGGGTATGGACTGTTATCTGGGAACAGTTTGATCCTGCTGAACGTGAGGAAGTGGACCTGGTCCTCCGAATGGCCAATGCCACCACTTGCCAACTAGATCCATGTCCCTCCTGGCTGGTTAAGGCTACTTGGGAGGTGACATGTGGGTGGGTCCAGGCGATGGTGAATTCATCTTTGAGGGAGGGAGCATTTCCAGCGGCCTTTAAAGAGGTGCTGGTGCTTCCCCTCCTCAAGAAGCTATCACTGGATCCCACCATACTGGACAATTTTTGTCCAGTCTCCCACCTCCCCTTTTTAGGGAAGGTGGTTGAGAAGGTGGTGGCATTGCAGCTCCAGAGGATCCTGGAGGAAACAGATTATCTGGACCGTTTTCAGTCAGGTTTCAAGCCCAGATACAGGATGGAAACAACATTGGTCGCACTCATGGATGACTTCTGGCGGGAGTGGGATGGGGGTAATGCATCCATCCTTGCTCTTCTTGACATCTCAGTGGCTTTTGATACCATCAACCATGGTATCCTTTTGGGTCAACTTAGGGAGTTGGGAGTGGGCGGCACAGTTTTGTGCTGGTTTTCTTCTTTCCTCCAAGGTCGATCCCAATCAGTGTTCATTGGAGGCGAGAGGTCTAGCCCACGGCCACTCCTTTGTGGGGTGCTCCAGGTTCCATACTCTCTCCACTCCTTTTTAACATCTACATGAAACCACTGGGTGAGATCATTCGCCACCATGGGATGAGGTATCATCAGTATGCAGATGATACCCAATTATATATCTCTGTCCCAGGTGATCTGAGTAATGCTGTGACCACCCTTTTGCGGTGCCTGGAGGCTGTGGGGGTTGGGATGGGGCACAACAGGCTTCAGCTGAACCCTGGTAAGATGGAGTGGCTGTGGATTGGAGGCCCCAATCTTACCAACTTTGGTTTTGGACGGGGTTGCACTGCCCCAAACAGACCTGGTGGGTAATCTGGGGTTCCTCCTGGACTCGCAACTACTGCTCGAAGAGCAGATGGCAGTCATGGCCAGGAGGGACTTTGCCCACCTTCGGGTGGTGCACCAGTTACTCCCCTCCTTGGACCAGAAGTCTCTCTGGTCAGTCACTCATGCCCTAGTCATCTCTCAGTTAGACTATTGCAATGTGCTCTACATGGGACTACCCTTGAAGAATATCTGAAAGCTACAACTGGTTCAAAATGCATCTGCGCAGATGATATTAGGTGCCCCTAGGATGGCACATGTAACACCTTTGCTGCAGGAGCTGCATTGGGTGCCAGTTTGCTTCCAGGTCCAATTCAAGGTGTTGGTTATTACCTTTAAGGTCCGACATGGCATGGGTCCAGGTTACCTGAGGACCATCTCATCCCCATTACATCAACCCATCCCACCTGGTCAGACAGAGCAGGCATGTTGCAGTTCCCATCAGTGAGGGAATGTCAGCTGGTGGGGCCCAGGAAGAGAGCCTTCTCTGCCATTGCCCCCACCCTTTGGAATATTCTCCGCCCAGAGGTAAGGTGGACCCCTACCCTCCTGCCTTTCTGAAAAGGTTTAAAGACCTGGCTCCATCAGCGTGCATGGGGTGATATAGGTTCTACCCATCCCTGGGGGTGGTTAGCCCCCTGATGATGGTCCCTGGGAATTTCTCACCATTTCCCATCTTCTTGGAACCTTTTTATTTTTACGATTGTTTTTATGTTGTATTCTAATGAATTTTTACCTTGCTGTAAACCGCCCAGAGTCGCTTCACAAGATGGGCGGTGACAAATTTGATAAATAAATAAATATATACATACATACATACACACACACACATAATGGATAAAGCCAAAGGTCTGTCTAGCCCAGGACTCTATTCTCACAGTGATAACAAGTACAGCACATGTTCTATCACATCTTATTCCTTCTGATACTTTACTCATTTATTTATTCAATTTTCAGCTGCCACAATCAGTTGAAATTTGGCAGGTTACAATCATTTGCACATACAATTATTACAATCAATAATTTGTAAGCATCCACAGTGTAATCAAAGTAAAGTTAAAGATCTCAAAATAAAATAAAAATATATAGGTTGCAACAGGAATAAACAAAAAATTTTTAAAAACTATTAAATGGTTACATTCATCTATCAACATCCCTCTTAAACAATTCTATTTTTAATAATTTCTTAAAAGTTAATAAGGTAGGGGTTATTCCAATTTCACAGGAGAGAGAATTCACTCTGAATTCACAAAAGTGGGGAATTACTAACAGGTGCTCTTGAGAATGTCACAATGGATAAGTCAAAACCAGTGGAGGACATGAATAGAGATCTCCAGATATTAAGTATACTAAGTCCACTTCCAAAAGCCTTTATTTCTATACCTGGCAGTTATTAATAAACTTAACCTCACAGGCTTAGCTAATACCTTTTGAAAACCAAGCAAGGTGGTGATATATCTTGGGAACATGAATTTTACTAATTAGCTACCATATTTACCTGAAAAGAAGAAAACTCCAAATTCCAAAAGGAGGCTTAGAAAAAAGGGCTATAAGCAGACACAAATCCTATGTGCTATCCAGATTCCTTATTTTTTCAATGAAGGTCACTATCTCCTTCTGAATCCAAACCTGAAGATACGTTTCCAAACATGTAACAAATGTGTACACTTTTCTGTATATATGTATGTATACTTATACATTGGCCATAGGCCAGGACCTAGATCAAAAATTAGATTAATATTGACTTAATAACTCCTGATTAAAATTAATGGCCTGTAAAATAATACTTCCTTTGTAAAAATCAATTATCCTCTTTTTCACTATCCCCCTCCCCAGTCCTGCTGTGCTGCATCATCATGGGGGGGGGGTGTTCCTGGGACTGATGAGTGAAGAACACCAGGAGTGTATACCAACAGTATATATTCCCAGCAGTGTCACCCAAGGCTTGAAAGTCATTCCAACTGCCCAGCTAAGGCAAGCAGGCATCTGTATTGGCAGCAGCAACATAGGAAGCTGCTGGAAGTGGACAATCACTTTAGTGACAATGGCAAAGGCATCAATTCATACTGCTCAGGAGAAGGTAATGGTAAACCACTCCTGTATTTTACCAAGAAAAGCACATGGAGAGAAAATATAAAATGATTTACAGTATAGTGCCAGATGATGGGTCCCTCAGGTCAGACAGAACTAGCATGCTGCTGAAGAAGAGCTGAGGATCTTTCAGAGTTCTAATGGTTTTTATGACGTGGCTAGATTAAAACCTTCAGGACATCTGTTTGCTGATGTTGTCATGCAGGAAAAAAAATCCAAAGTTGCATAGACAGAATTACATTGTGACCATGGAACATAAGAAGCATGAACATGGGAAAGTTCAAAACAGTGTAAAATGAAATGGAATGAAATACACATTGACATTTTAGGTATGAGCAAACTGGGAAGAACTGGGATTGGACACTTTCAGTCAAAATATTTTATTTTATTTTATTGCTCAGGACATGAAAAATAAACAAGGAATGATACTGCTTCCATAGGTAGGAAAGGTACAGCTAAACCAATACTGGGCTACAATACAATCAGTGACCAAATAATATCAGTTAGACTTCATGGACAACACTTTAATATGGCAATCATTCAAGTTTATGCTCCAACCACCAATGCAGAAGAAGAGGAGATTGATGTGTTTTATGAACAAGTTCAATTTGAAATTGACAGAACATACAAGCAAGATGTGCTGCTTGTGATCAGAGATTAGAATGCCAAATTTGGAGATATTAAGGAGGAAAATGTAGTTGGGCTGTATGGCCTCGTACACTGATTGAAAGCAGAATAATGTATCAATTTCTGCCAATCCAATGATTTCTTCATTGCTAACTACCAACTATGCCTACATACATGGATATCACTAGAAATTAAGTTGACTATATTATTGGTAGAAGGAAGTGGAAAAGCTCAGTTAGTCAGACATGGCTAGGTGTTGACTGTGAAACAGATCATGAACTGCTCATGTACAAGTTCCAAATTAAGCTAAAGTGGAAGAAGAAAGCCAACTGGTTTCCACAGTATGACCTTAAGCATATATTCACATTTTCAAGAACATCCAGAATCACTTTGAAGTCCTGAACTTCATGGATAGGGACCCAGAAGAACTGTGGGATGAGCTTAAAGAAGTTTTTAAGGATAAATGTGAAAAGAGACTGCCAAAGATCAAGAAAGAAGAAAGGATACTGGATGTCAGAACAAACCATGGATATTGAAAAGAGAAGGGAAGGGAGGAGAAGAGAAGAGAAGAGAAGAGAAGAGAAGAGAAGAGAAGAGAAGAGAAGAGAAGAGAAGAGAAGAGAAGAGAAGCCAAAGCCAAGAGTAATCTCAAAAAGGAACTTCACAAAGGATTTCAGAGAGTTGTTAAGAAGCAGTATTACAATAACATCTATAAAGATACAGAAGAGAGAAACAGGCATAGAAACTCAAGGACATTCTTCAAAAAGTCAGAAGGAGGTACCAACCTCAAACTGGTAAACCAAAGGATGCCAATGAACAGATAGTAGCTAATTCAAATAAGATCAAAGATGGAAACAGTATATTGAAATTCTGTGCAGTAGAAATGTCAACATTCAAGATACCTTAGAAGATATTCCCTATTTACTGTATAAGAACCTCTAGTACTAGAAGATGAAGTTAGATCTGCACTCTGGTCATTACCATTGCAAGAACTGAAGGTATAACTGCAGAAATAAGGCAAGCAACAGAAGAAGAATCAGTAGCGGCTCTAACCAAGCTATACCAACAAATCTGGAAAATGACACTGTGACCAACAGATTGGAAGACGTCAATCTAGATAACAGTATCAAATAAAGGATGTTTAACAGATTGTGCAAACTATCATATAATATTGTTAATTTCACATGCTAGCAAAATAATGCTTAGAGTTATTCAATGCAGGTTAGAGGTGTACATGATGTGGGAGATTGCAGACATTCAAACTGGGTTTAGAAAAGTCTGAGGAATACAATAGCTGATGCATGCTGAATCATTGAGGAAAGCAGAGAATACCAAAAAGAAGTCAACATGTGTTTCATTGATTATAGAAAGGTCTTCAGTTGTGTTGATCATGTCAAACTGTAGAATTTGCTTTGAAAAAAATGGGAATCCCAGAACATCTCATTGTCCTCATGTGAAACCTATATACAAGTCAGGAAGCCACAGTATGGACAGGACATGGTGAAACACATTGGTTCAAAGTTGACAAAGAAGTGAGACAAGGTTGTGTACTTTCTCCTTATTTATTCCAACTATATACTGAATATATATGGATTGGGAGAAGATGAGCATAATTTTCAAATTAGAGGTAGAAACATCAATATGCCATGCCATTCTACTCTGATAGCTGAAAATGCAAATGCTCTGCAAACTCTAGCAATGAAAATCAAGGACCATAGTGAAAAAATGAGACTAAGATTAAATATGAAGAAGATCAAACTCATGACAGCTGGTACAGCAACCAGCATTAAAACTGACATTGAAGATAATTAAATACTGGATAGCTTCTGCTGTGTAGGTTCGACTGTTAACTGTAAAGGAATTGGCAGCCAAGAAATATACCATAGGCTTCTTGGTAGAATAGCAAAGGCGGCCTTGGAAAAGATATTCAGATACCATGAACTCTCTATATTTACAAAGGTCACAGTCATGCAGGCAGTGGTTTTCCCTGTGACACTCCATGGAAGCAAAAGAAGAAGCAAGACAGAAAGAGCCTTGACACTTTTGAATGGTGATGATGGAGAAGATTCCTGAGAATACTATGGATAGCCAAGAAATCAAATAAATGGATCATTGAACAAATCAATCCAGAGGTATTATCACTTGATGTACAAATGACCAGGCTCAAATTATCCCACTTTGGACATATTATGCAAAGACTTACCCCTGTAGAGAAGGCTCTAATGGTGGGAAAGGTGGAAAATAAGAGAAGAAGAGGATGACCATTAGCAAGGTGGATAGGCTTATTTACAGCAGTGATGGAGGCACTGTTGGAAGATCTGAAGGACCAGGTTAGGGAAAGATCCTCCTGGGAAAAATCTATGTGGTCACTAAGAGTCAACACCGATTGGATTGCACATAATCATATCTTCAATATTTGCGGAAACTATTCTCTCTCACATCCACATGCCTTCTACAAGCACACATACAGTACATTCACAAAGCTACTATGAAAATCTGGATTTAACAATCATAAATCTATGCATGTTTATAGTAAACCTAACTGAGTATAGTAGCTCTGATTCTCAGATAAGTATAGTTAGGATTTTGAATCCTTTTCAATCAGCCTGCTAGCTTCATTTCCCCTTGTTTCAGATGCATGCAGTATTCTCTGAGCATACTAGCTTATACTAGGGCTGTGCGCATTTTGAAAATAATTTGGGAGAAATGCTACAGACCTCACATAAGTATACCACCTCTCTCCTCTTTATTAAAGCAAGCACATTTTTTCAGGCTTCTACATGAGCCTGGGGAGGAAAAAGAAAACCCTCATTCACCCATTTGGTTTTCTTCCAAATTATTTTCAAAATGTGCACAGCCCTGGTATATACCTACTGCTAGAGGTTGTAGGATAATCGTGAGTACAGAAGGAAAATAAAAGTTGAAGACAGAAAAGATATAATAACTGATTAGCCATGAAAAAATGTTAGTTATTGCAGATATTATAGGTTTTTATTACTCTCTTCATATTAATTACTTCATCAATGTAAAGTTGTCTGCATCATGGCTAAGCTTTGTTTTGTGAATGACTGCTATCAAGAAAGCAATTATCACTGTCTGTATCCTCTACATTTTATCTCCATCTGTCTTCGCTGTTTACTATTTTTCCACCGTTAGCATATAATTATGGGTGTAGATATGTAGATATACTTCTATTTCAGATATTCGAGATATCTGATCAATTGCTGCATGAAGCCTTATTCCACAATAAATATATTAAGGTCTAATGTGCTACAAGATTCTTCATTAGCATTTTGTGGCTATTTTTGCATCTTTTCTAGCTCTAAATAATACGCTGGTTATCCTTTTTAAACTAACATTGCCTGCTAGGAAGGATTTCAAGGTTTCTGGCACATACTTTCATTCAAGCAGTGTGAATTTGGTGATTAGTGCATGGCTACCGAAAATAAACAGCACAAAACAGAAAATCAACCAGAGACCTACAGTAGCAATGAGGGACACATAGCTGTTTTAGAAAAAGTGGTGTGAGAAATGTAAGATATAATTAGTGCATGCATGTATGCACGTATGTGTATATATGTGTATCCAAAAAGAGAAGAGTATTTGACCAGCTGGAAATAGCTCTTATGCATACAGGCAATCTTCTTTCCTGGCCTCTCAACAGTTCTATTTTTCCTCTGTATTTTTTGCACATAACATTCATGCCCATAACTCTGTGGCCTTAGGTTATAATAAGCTCACTCCTACCCTATCTGCTGTACAGCACTGCTGCATGGATCCCATTAGGATTCCTTCAGGAAAGAAAGGCTAAACCAGTTGTTTGTCCTATATGGTCTTCATGAGGGAGCCTAAAAACATAGGTCCATAAAGATATGATCATTTTAAGGTTCAAACATTAATTTGTGACAAATGTGGTGGTTGTAAACCACCAGTAAACTGTTGATATCCATTTCCAGAAAGAATAATAAAAGAGGCTTCATTCTTTCCTAACTCCTAGGAAAGATCCAGCAGGTATTGTGGACATAGTAGAATTTCTTGGTGAGGTGCAGGCCCATTGCAACCAAGGATGGAACAGTAGCTGAGGATGACCAATTATTATTATTATTTTTTTTTTAAAGCAGCCAAAGAAGAAAAGGTTAAAGATCCTGGCATTTATCACCACTCCATGGCAGTCATGGGGGAGGGGGGATCAGGTTGATGAAAGCAGAGTCATGGTGTCACAACACAAGCCCATCCTTTTTCTACATGTGTCGCAACATCTGGTGTGCAAAAGCGGCAGAGCTTGCATCACAATGCCATGACAAAATCAGAAGTAGCAAGATCTTTCTGATGGTGCTGCCACCTGTCCTGTACTCAAAACACCAGCTTCCAGCAGCTTCATTAATGGATGTTACAGAGAGCTCCATATGAGATGTATGAAGCCTTAATATTGACCAGTGTGCTATTCTAGAGAACAGCATGCTTACATATTTGTCTAACATACCTTCTTTGGAGCAATCAGTGTTCTTTGAGTCTGTTATTATTTAAAAAAAATAGTTTAAGGCTTGGAGTTCTAATAAGGAGGAATGTCTTTCCATAATTGCTTCCAATAGAAGTCATGGAGCAATCTGTTCATTTGAGTGAGTGATTGATTGATTATGTGACATCAAGTCATTTTCAATGCCTAGCAACCACATAGAGAGGGGTAAGTAAATTCTTTAGTCTCACCTACTGAAATTGATAGAATTTTATTTTATTTTTTTACCAAGCTACCTTTGATCTGCTTCTTTGCAGGAGTGGAGTTTCATCAGGACTGTTTCAGGAAGGAAAAGTGTTAAACTTTCACTTCCCAACCCTCCCAGTTTCATTGCTATTCAGCCTCCCCTGTGGGTATTACCTATTTTTAAATATGCATTAACTGTATTCACACAATTAATGTCACCTCTAGTTTAGCCTTTTAAGATAGTTTTAATAATGATATTCTCAGATGATCAGATGAACACTTCTTGATTTTCACAGTCTGATGCAGCCAAGAGAAACTAGAACCTCAGGATGACATTTGATGCTTTCAGTTAAAAATGCCTTTAAAAATAGCCTTTACCATCATCATTTAACTACTGCGTCTGTTGCATAGGGATGTCTGCCAAAATTGCTAGAACTGATTAATGTAGGAGTTAGTGACTACTAATTTTATTCTTTTATGTGTCTACATTTTTCTATGCATTGGACTTGGAAACTGTGAGATTTAATCAACACATTAACAAAGCTTTATGGGCTTTTGCCAAAACCTGATGAGTTGCAAAATAATAAATATTAAATGAGACCAGATCTGTCAAATTCTATTGACCCGCTTCTTAGAACATTGATATTACTGTAGACTAACCTTGCGCTCATGGAGAAAACCAGATGGGCTACATCTACCAAATAAAATTCCAGATATTGCCCATCTGCTTCAGTTTCCCCAAATCAGATTTTTTTAAAAAATAAAATAAAGGTTGTTCTGGTGATAAACCTCTTTCAGAAACATTTCCCAAACAGTACTGTGTTTGGAATCAGGGCCAGTCTGCTTTAATCTCAAAACCGCTCAAATTGGAAAGTGAGCTACATTTTATGAAAGCATTTTGTTATAATATCTTGATCTTACAAAACAGTTAGAAAAAGACTTGATTTTTTTTTCTGTTTATTTACTGTTTAAAGAACAAGCAGTAAAAACAAAACAAAAGCACGAAACATTTAGAAGCTGTTAGGGAGGAAGACGAGTTTGCAGCCCTTCCTCAGACACAGTCTTGTCAGCAACAGGAGATGGGCAGAACAGCAACCTTCTGGAGACCATCAAGCCAGAGACATCTGTAGTATAGCACTTGCATAACCACAACAGAAGTGTACATCAAAGTCATAATACCTTAAGCAGGATTTTAGGACTTGGGTTCTAGAGCAGGAGATGGAACATCACTAAACCCTGATTACAGGGTGGTGCATGAGTACTCTATGCTACAAACTGGGGGGGGGGGAGGGAGGGGAGGCACAAAACCCAGGATTGGTAGAGAAAAGGGCCCAGTTTTTGAATGCATACATCAACTTTTTTGGGGGGGGGTGTTTCCTCAAAACCCAGTTTGAAATGTTTGTACCACCTAATCTTTTGATTTCAAAAAATGGTACAAAATTTAGGCATACTTTTTGGATATGCCTTGGCCAGGGCTGGCTCCTCATAGGATGAAAGATAGCAAGAGGGTGTCAACTGTGTTCTGCCCCCTAGAAGTTCTCTGGGAGTGATTGCATTCTCAGTTCCTGTCTCCCTGCTATGGAACAGAAATTATGTAGTAGTTCTGCTGCCACCTCCCATCTTCTTGGGGGAAGACAATGCCTTGATCTGGCATCCTCCTCTTAACCCTATCTTGTGAGATGTCACACCCTGAACACTAACTTGCCAATAAATTGGGGTTGATGATGATGCAGATGATGATGCAGATGGCAACAGTAATAATGGAAAATGAATTCTCCCATGTCACCTTCTGGCTTTAGTAGCTTTGTGGCATGTGACCAAAGAAAACAGTTCCCTTCCTTTTTAGAGAGAAGTTGAAACAAAATTATAATTATATTTTAAAAAACAAACACTTTAAAAATAAGAAAAAGGAAAGCTATTTTTTACTTTAGTAGTCAAAATGCCCAAAACAATTACAAATGGATGAAATAAGTCATTTAATACTGATAAAATCACAAACAGTGCATTCATCATCAGTTCCCATTGAATGTTGTGGGGAGGTTGAGGACAGATCCACGATGGTCGGAACATGAAGATCAAAGAACTTAAGAGGCACAAAAATGCAAGAACCAAATTTGTACTGTGGAATTTAGTTAAGACTGATTTTTATGTTTAAATCATTCCACGGCAGCACCAATTACAATAAACTTAAGATATAAAAGTTACTTGAGACAATTACTAGAAACAAATAGATGCAGCCTCCGGAAAATAAAGCATAACATCCTGATGGTGGATTCTAACTTAACCCTGTTACTCTGTGATTCAGAGATGTTCTAAATAAACTTTGCTTCTCTAGGTTTCCAACTGCAAATTAGAGGCTAGAGAACAATTTCACCTTATTCCTTTGATTTCCTGGAAGCTTCTAGGTCCTATGTGATGTTCCCTCCCTCAGCCTCCAGAGAACCTAGCTTAGCTCTTTTTACCATGATCTAGACCACTTTACTTCTCCAGAGACCTATACAAGACCTGTCATTTTGAGAATTGTCATTTTGAGCATCCCAGAGGCTTCAAAATTCCAATTCAGCCATCCCCTCCTCACTACCATTCTTCCAGGTTCACTCTCTTCTGTAGATCGAGGCAGTTCCTTTCCAATGGCCTGGACTTTGGCATCCGCTTTTCCAAGGGTTGTCTTTTTCTGTTTCTCCTGGAGATCAACTCACCATGGGGCTTTTTCCAGTCCTCAAGTTACCTTACATTTTCCAGCAATCTCTCTCTAATTTTCCCCAATCTCTGTCTTCCAGTTACCTCTTCCAGCCTCTCTTCTTCACATCTCAAAACAAGGATTTGCAAATAGAAAGAGTGGAGCTAAGGAAACTCATTCTGGTTTTCCTTGGACAAAATTCTCTTCTTGCCCCCTACCTTCCTGAGGCTAGTATTCCAAAACAACCAAACATTTGTTCTCACTAGCCAAAAGGGAGATGTTGTGAATTTCCCCTGGTATATGCTTGATCCTGCATGTTCTCCTTGGGAAGCAAAGTATTGATTTTTGGTCTGATAAATTTATGGATTGGCCCAGTGTAGTGAATATAGAGGATGGCCTTGAAGGACAGAGGGAAAATCCTCAGATAAACAAGGCTTGAGCCCAGACCAAGAAAGTAGTTTATGAAAATGCCTCAGACAGACCTTTACCGATTCACATGAAGGTAAAAGAGGGAGGAAGGGAAGCACATTTAGATTAACTATTATTTAGACTTATTATTTTGATTCTAATAAAAGTAGCTTTAGGTCTACACAGTGTCTGTTTTTGTGTCTGGTCCACCTTGTAGGGCTGACACCTGAGGAGGTGTGTGTTTATGCATGTCAGTTTATGGGAAAATCTGCTACAGGGTAGAAACCAAATTTCAGGGTTTCTGGTTAACACAGCTTAAATGTTTTATAGTTCTTTAGCAATACAGAAAGCTTCAAGACCTAACCACATGCAGTAAATCATAACTCATCAGGGTCATTTCTGCCCTTCAGACCCTGAGATTCCCAGATCAATTCATGACAAACTGTGCAAGGGCACTCCATGTAATAGGTGTTCCCTGCCTGATCTCTTGTGTGTCAGTCTGACAGTACCAAATAAATAAATAAATAAAAGAGAGAAAACCAGGTCCAGAAGAACCTAGCGCCAGAACACATGGTTTCATTAACTTTCACAAAAGGCTAAATAGTGCTTGCTTAACACTGCAGTAAAGCCAAACTGGAAGTAAAAGACAAAATATAGAGCAATAATAACCTTTTTCTTTCTAAGTAAGAAACAATAAAAATTAGATAAGTCACATTTCTGAACAATGGTACAGCATAAGACTTGCTTGTGTATACGCATTCCTATGTCCTGGGCTTTTGTGTCCTTGATTGTAGTTAAATTAACAAATTAATTTATTATAAATAAGGGAGTTATTGTCTTACAGAAAATTGGCTGATGTCCAGTACACAAATTTAAGAGGGCTGTTTACAACTTGAAAGGCATTCTATGTGAACTCACACATACTTCTTTGCTGTAATATGGAATCTATTCACATCGGTGCTGTTGAAAAATTGCTTCTACCCCCTGAAACCATACTTTTCTTATGCAGCTAAAAAAAGCAAATAACAATTTCACAATGCAGATTTAAATAGGAATGAGTGAATATTTTATTCTGTTTCCTTTTTAAAAAATGAGAATTTACCCTAAATTAAAAGAAAAAAGTTCTTCATAAATTTAATAGAAGGAATTCAAGACTTCAGCAGTTTAATGTTGGGAGCAACTAAAATCATTGATTCATGGATCCAGCAGATTTATTTATTTGGGGCTTTACAACTTGAATGCTTGTGTATTCAACCATGTTTCTGAACTCGTTTGATATAATGTCTTTTTCTTAACTGGCTTTCTTCAACAGCAAATGACAACAAAGACGTTTGAGTTCATACATGTTCTTATTCCAGGATAGCTACATCTCTCTTACATTATAGCTGTATTAACAGATATTAAGCCATGTTTTATTTAATCAAGGCCCTTTGAATAAGCATAATTGGCTGATTTCACATGTTGCCATAAGCCATAAACCATGATTTACAAACCACAGTGGCTGGATTGATACAGTGCAATAAATCAAAACCAAACAATGATTCATAGCATGATGAATAAACCATCTTTCTGAAATTTATATCAATCAGTATAGTGTACAAATGAGTCTTTTTCTTCAGTTTTGTTCCTGGAGTAATTTATGGTTGCTTTAAAGCAAATTGCTAATGCACTCATAATGATATAAAATGCCAAAGGTTATAAGCAAGGAAATAAGTCTAATACCATTGCAATTTCTTGTTGAGACTATCAGGACTTGCTTTTCGAAGAGCTGATACACCTACAGTAGTAAAGATTATAAGTATGACCTAGAAGTCTCTAGTTCAAAACTTAATCTATGACTATACTGTTCTAGGAAGGTTAATTAATGAAGACATCTAGCAACCCACTAGTGCAGCATTTTTCCACCTTGGCAACTTTAAGATGTGTGGACTTCAACTCCCAGAATTCCCCAGCCAGCAATGCACTAGAGCTATGGTGAGCAGACCACAAAAGTTGAGTATGTTATTTCTTTCTGTTAACAAATTTATGTATATCATGTTATGGTCACTTTGAGAAATACATTGGAACAAAGATTCTTTTATTCTCCTTTTATTATTTCTAGAGGTTTCTGCAATAGAGGTAGTCTATTATGGCCATTTATATACCATAAGGGGGAAAAAATGGAAAAAAGCCCAGTATGAAGTTATAATTAATTACATCTTAGAATAATTTGTAGGTGTATGTTATACAGTGTTAATGACCAAATATACTTATAGAACGATTTATTCTAATTGCCACTGAAATCAGTAAAATATGAAAGAATTATTTAAAAAATAACTCCCCAAGTAATTATGATCTATGGATCTTGGATACCATCACTAAAATAATGCTTGCAATGGAATGTAAAAACCTAATAAGTTGTGTCAGACAGTATGCAAGAATGTTTTAGTTTGAGAAACATCAAGAAATAAATAAAAGGAAGAAAGGACTGAACAATCTGAGGTTTTCTAGACCAGCATCCAAGTCTTTACAACATATACACATTTAAATGTATCCTCAATACTTCCAAACTGTCTTTACAGTTTTTGATGTATGCTGTTATAGCACTATAATCATGGAGAAAATGTCAGTCAATCCATGTTCTGTTTCCAAGTTAGTTGAATGTCCTTTGTGTCTTTTGTGCCCATCAAATACATTGTGTTTTAAATGAATAAGAATGCCTTCACTTTCCCTTCTATACAAATAACTAGCTAGCCTCCCACAATCCATTTATCTGCCTATATGTATTCATCAACCATTGTCTGATGTTTTCCAAAACTGTCCCTTCAGAGAGATTATTGTATGGACCTTTCTCCACTTGAGAGTTGAAGTGCTACTTATACCCCCAGAGGCAGAAAACTATGCCAGCTTGAAATTTTCTGTCCCCATTGCTAATCCCTAGCCTGCTTCTACTGCCTTTGTTTCAAGTCATTATCATCACCTGACTTCCCACCAAATTGTTGAGTGATAAAGTCAAACTGCCTTGTGACTGCCTTTGGATGGCGTTGGAGTAAGGGGAAAAACACTACTTTAACATCAACAGGACTAAGGGCAACTTAACCTTGTCTCACACATGGGCATAGAACAAGATGAAAGCTATGTCATGGGGACATGGCTGGGGGGAAAAAAATGATATTTCCAGGGCATGTTTGCATTGTGGTTAGATACAAATAGGAGAAGGGTCAGTGAGGAATGGTGCTGACTGAATTCAGCAGCTCCATGGGCATGGAGATATTGCTGCAACTGTATGCCAAAGCCCATCTGAGTGGCTAAAATTATGAGAGTAGAGCCACATAGCAATAAGCATATATACTGATGCCCTTTGGAGTAGCTATGAGCTTGATAGCATCATGCTATTCTACCTTACAGAAACCCTTTTGAGTGAGAGGGGATGGAGTGAAGGACAATTAGTTGTAAACAATACATATAGAAACACCAGGACATTGGAAATTCTATAAACTTCAGGGGGAGGGCAGCAAGAGAAGACACACTGCAGATGGCTGCAAAGTCCTCCTTTCAGATGGCAGTGAAAGCTAAGCTTCTCCTAGCACGGCGAGGCTGGGGCATGGGGAAAATCCTTCCCCTCCCCCCCCCTAAGAAAGCAAAAGCCTAGCAAAGGTTCCTGATATAGTAGCAGTAATGTCAGTGCTGCAAATCTGAAAGGAAAACCCACTTTTCATCATTCAGCAAAATGCCAACAGAGGGAGAAAATACCCAAACTTGCATTGTTGGAGATTAACAATAACAAGAAGTATGATGCAACAATTACAGGAAACAAACACAACCCTTCTAATGAGCCAAACACTACCACATCACACAGCTGCCAAACGCTACCAGTCACCCAGGAAGCAATCAGCCCACAGATAATGCAGAACCACCACCTTCTCAGCCAAGTAACTGATTTACCCACCACGAGGCATAAATCACTTGGACCATCCCATCCAACCACTCACGAAGCAGGCAAACGGAAGGCCATATAACTCCTACCAACCAATGAACTTCACTTCTCCAAAACACTTGCACTGATAGTATGCATTTCATAGTAAGATAATGAAATATTTGAAATCCCAAAATTAAGCATAGAGAACTCCAACAATACAACATGCCAACTCTGAGCTGCACAGAATCACTATCATTGTGCCCAGCTTGGGCAGAATGCTTGCTACTTTAGGCCCTCAGGCCTAGGATTTCACTGGTACCTGGTAAGTCCTGGTAAATCCTGATGTTCACTGACAACACAGAGAGAAAATCTGCTGGCCTGCTTCACCAACACTAAAAGCAGCTTTATAGACCATACTAAGCCACCTCTATGTTTCTCTCTCTCTCTCTCTCTCTCTCTCTGTATGTGTGTATGTATGTATGTATGTATGTATGTATGTATGTATGTATGTGTATATGTGTGTGTATATTTCTTTTTTAGTGTGTTGTGGGTGTCCAACCAATTGTAGTATGTATGTATGTGTGTGTGTGTGTGTTTGTGTGTATACATACATACATACATACATACATACCACAATTGGTTGGACTCCTACAACACACTAAAAAAAGAAACAATGATTTATAAGCCAAAAACAAATCAGCTACATTATGGCTTACCACAATGTGTGAATTTCCTTATATTCCTTCGCAGATTTGAAATGTGACTATGTAGTTGATCGCATATATATTTTTTTTAACAGTGAGGATCAACTAAGCCACCATGTATCATCTCTAAAAACATCAGGAAATGCTTATGAGGAATTCAAAGTCTGCTCTGAAAATAACTTCCCTTCTGTTCCCGGAGAAATCAAGTTTATCACCCTTTGGATCTTGCCTATTCATACTTTCTGAGACTATGATGGAATTTGCAAGGAGTTATTTTCTTAATGGGTTTAAAGAGTAATTTAACTTTTCTATTTTATTCGCTTCTATGCTTTGTTGTATTTTCGAGATCATAGCGATACTGCACTTCCTTTTACTCTCTATTTCAGTTGTGATGTTAATAGAGCTTATAATCATCCTTTTATTTAATGCAGTTAAGCTTGTTTTGGGGAAATTATTTATATAATAGTTAATTGTATGCAGCTAGAAAGTATTTAATAGAACAGAATAGCTGGAGACACTTGCCTGAAAAACAGTATAGAAGCTCATAATGGAGTTCTGCTGGTGATGCTAAGCAGACTCCACTGTTGCTTTCCTTATGTTTATTGGAAGAGATGAAAAATAGAGTGCAAACAATAGCATCCCCAATCATATGTGTAGTGTCTCCATGGATACCCTATAAGCATCTAAGGTTTCTTCATGGGGAAATAATCTGTCCTCTGCACATTCATTTTGGACATTACTGTTGTCTGGGGTAAACTGCTAGGTATCTAGACTACCCAAAATATTTTTCTGCATCTTAACTCACCAACACATACTCCAGTTAGCAGGAAGCACAATCACGTAGCTTCTGCTTATTTCAATGGACAGTTTTATCTCTCATGGCTCACAAATGTTTGCCGCCAGTCTATTCTTAATATTATCAACAATCTGCCACCTAAAGAGAAGTTTGGAGTTACAGTCACTTCTGACTGTGATAAATGCATTGTGTATGCATTTATCTATGTTCTATTAAAATTTTCTTTCTTTCTTTCTTTCTTTCTTTCTTTCTTTCTTTCTTTCTTTCTTTCTTTCTTTCTTTCTTTCTTTCTTTCTTTCTTTCTCTTTCTTTCTCTCTTTCTTTCTTTCTTTCTTTCTTTCTTTCTTTCTTTCTTTCTTTCTTTCTTTCTTTCTTTCGCTTTTATGATAGTCCAATCCAAAAGGACTCCTTTTTCTTTCTGATTTTTCTAGGTCTTGGGCCATGCAAAAAGCTGAATGGAAAGAGATATGGGAAAAATAAATGTTATGCAACAATGCAGAGTTAAACTGGATAATCCACAAAATTCATTGATAGTGCTGGCCATTAATTTACATAGCTTTAATAGAGGATTGTGTACATTAATGGAGGTTGTCTATGAATAGCTACTGGATTTTTGGCATCAACTGGATTTTTGTTGCCTTTCAATACAAGTCGCTGAGATACAAAAGGGGGAGAATAGTATTGCCTTCACAGGTGGTGTCTAGGCTGAACAATGGTCATCTCCTTTGAGTCAAGCTTGCCTCCTAGTGACTTCTTGAAAAGGTCCATGAAGTTCCATAGCAACATTATGGATGTAGTTTTTCATTTTCTTTGTTTTTATTTCTCAATCTAGCTTGTTTTTGACTTCCCATATTTCCCAGTGTTCTCCCATAGAAGATCAACCATGCCCAGAAAACTATTTGAAGGAATAATGTGGAGAAATAATGGCTTTGAAGGTTTATAGACAGAAGACAATAATTATTCTACCACCCATCTTGTCTACTGAGGGGAAATGTCAGCTGCAGAAAGCTTGTTCAAAAGGGCTTTAAGGAAGCTGGTATTTTTGACACTGCTGATACATCTAGCATTATTGATAATGTTTCTGATAACCTAGAGTTATCCCAGCTCCAGATCCTATCAACAGTCCTGAGACAAATAATGTTCCTAACTTGGAACTACTGGTGCTCTTTTTGTGTTGTTATAGCAATGTTTTTATTACAATGTGATGTATTATATAATATATGCCACTTTCATAAACCACATAAATTCATCCTATTATCAATTAATTGGATAAAGGATTGTTCTATAGGTTCTATTTTAATATCTGATCATGCTCCAATAACATTATCAGTGGTTTTTAGAGAGCAGTATCAAGCTGGCTTAAAACAGTATTTTAATATGTTACTGTTAGATGATCCTACCAAAGAAAGAAGATTTAACAGACTAATAAACTATCATACAATATCCTTAATTTCACATGTTAGTAAAATAATGCTTAGGATTACCCAACACAAAGTACAGCCCTACATGGAAAGTGAGATATCAGATGTTCAAACTGGTTTCAGAACAGGCCAAAGAACACAAGACATTATTGCTGATGCATGCTGAATAATTGAAAAAACCAAATACTGTTAAAAACAAGTCAGTATGTTCTTCACTGACTATGAAAAGGCTTTTGATTGTGTTGACCATGTCTAGCTGTGAAATGTCCTTAGGAAAATAGTAATCCCAGAACATCTCATTGCTCTCATGCAAAACATGTACACAAAACAGGATGCCACAATCCAGACTGAACATGGTGAAACAGACTGGCACCAGGTCAGCAAAGGGGTGAAACAAGGCTGTATACTCTGTCCTTATTTATTCAACTTATATGTAGAATATTGAGGGAGGTGGGACTGGAAAAAAATTAGTGTGGTTTTAAAATTGGAGCAAAAAACATCAATAATCAGCAATATGCTGAGGACACTACTCTGATAGCTGAAAATGCAAATGACTTGCAAACTCTAATAATCAAGTCAAGGAGCACAGTGAAAAAAGTGAGACTAAAGAAGACAGCAACCAGCATTAGAATTTGCAATGAAGAACTGGCAGTCAAGAAATATGCCACAGGCTAGTGCTGGATAGAGTAGCAATGAAGGCCTTGGAAAATGTACCGTAATGTGTTTATAACAACAGATATATCTTAGACCTAAGATCAGAAAAGTACAAACAATGGTTTGCCCTGTGATATGCTATGGAAATGAAAGTTGTTCTTTGAAGAAGCAGGATAGAAAGAGTATTTATGCTTTTGAACTTTGGTGTTGCAGAAGACTCCTGAAAACACCATGGTATCTGAGAGAGTAAGCAAATGGATCATCAAACAAATCAAGCCAGAGTTCTCATTTGAGTCTCAAATGACCAGGCTCAGATTATCATACTTCAGACACATTATGCAAAGACTTAGCTCTCTGGAGAAATCTATAATGCTGGGAAGGGTGGAAGGAAGAGGAGAAGAGGATGACCATTAGCAAGGTGGGTGGATACAATTACAGCAGGAATGGGTGCACCCTTGGAACACTTGAAGGAGCAGGTTAGGGATAGAGTGTCACCGAGAAAATGTGATTGCTAAGAGTCAACACTAACTTGATGGCACAATCAATCAATTAGATGATCCATAGTCTGTTGATCAACAACAAAAAGAATTTAAGATTTTCATTAAATATATAGGCAACAAATTTGAGGATTCTCTGGGAGGTTTTTAAACCTCTTATGTAGGGTATACAGTGTAGGATTATAGTATATGCTATAATATTGTAATTTGGAAAGACAAGTTAAGGAAACTTTGAGTACTAATGCAAGAAACTATACCTCAGAATTTTATAATGACTTCATTCTGCTAATCTGGAATTTAATCATTTGTATGTTTCTGGAATGAAATCATATTAGTCAGGCTTATTGGACAGAGATACAATTTCACTGAAACAATTGAAACAACACAATGTAATATTTACAATTTAGGATTCCATGTTACTGTATATTACATAGTGACTCAAAGAAAATTCATTTACAATGATTAGACTTTTATATCTAGAAAGTACTAAAACTCTCGTGTCTGTTTGTTTGTAACCTTCAGTTGGGTGAAACAGTCATAGGGCAACCATTTTTGAACCAAGGTACC
Organism: Python bivittatus; assembly: GCF_059951505.1. Classification (NCBI taxonomy): domain Eukaryota; kingdom Metazoa; phylum Chordata; class Lepidosauria; order Squamata; family Pythonidae; genus Python; species Python bivittatus. The sequence continues at coordinate 67,845,023 of NW_028277030.1, read as the reverse complement.
TCAAATGGGCTTAATGGATGCGTCCAAAATCCGGGCCATTACTCCCCTGGGACTGAAATTTGGGAAAGTTGTGACTGCTTAACTGCCACTATGCTGTCACACCAGCATGCTCAGCCACAGTCACAGGACCATCATCCTGACACTCTGGCTATATGATCAGGCCTGGGAGTCCCAGAGGACCAGGGAGATTTTGTGATGGCTCCCTTATTAATTTTATCCCCTCCTGTTTTGTGTGCTTTTATAGTTTTTTATTTGTAATGGTTTTTATGTATTTATTCTTTTTAATTTTTGTACGCCGCCCAGAGTCACTTTGTGTGAGATGGGTGGCTATATAAATAAATAAATACAATAAATAAATAAATAAATAAATAAATAAATAAATAAATTTTCAACACTCCCTGCCAACTTCCCACAAGGAAAGTCAATGGGGAAGCTGGCAGGGAAGGTCACACCTCCTTCCCTGGCCTTCCTGTGCTCCCACACACACACCAGCACCCTCCTTTCTGGGCCTCCCTGCACTTGCACACACATAAACACCCACTTGCATGCACCCCGTGCCCTCTTTCCCTGCATGCTGCAACGCCCTGCTCTGACAACTCATGCGCCGGGGCCTCCCCCGTTCCCCTGCGGCAGCCCTGTGCTCCTTACCTGGAGCTTCCTTCACTTCCCTCACTGCGGGGACCCCCCGCAGCAGAGGTATCTGCACATCACACCAAGCCAAACTCAAGGGCAGAATACAAATTGATTTACAACACAAGTGAATGTGTACATCAGAGGGAAAGGGAATGGCATTTAATGGCATATACTACATACTTACAGCAATGATTAAGAAAACAAATATTAAAACTAGAAAATTGATGTTTTAGCTTTCATGTTTTTCAATTGGTGTATTGTAAACAGCAACTTTTTTTTTTTTCATTTGCAGGAGCTGAAAAAGACAGAAACCAAAGCATCTTTTCTTTAAAAAGGGGTGTGTGGATTAAGCCATTCCAGGAAATCTGTAAAACTTAGCATGAATGATAAAAATGTTTTAAATAAGCAAGATAAATGAATATTCAGCAGTGGGTTTCACTGAATTTGATGGAATTTGTGAAAAGTGGTTATAGGTTTATTAGATCATACAGATAGCATTTCTAGGAACAAGTTTGCATGAATGCTGGCAGTTTATTTCTGCTATTCAAGATTTAAGCTTTAAGTATAGTGAACACAGCTTTCAAATATGTCACTAATACTGTGCCCAAAATCCTACTTTCCAGTCTGCAAATTTAATATATTTTTTCTTCATCGGACTGGTTATTTTATAGGCTTCTAATATTTTATAAGTCACTCAACAAGCCTCTCTTTTGGAGGAATAAAACAGGATTTTTTTAAAAAAAAGTTTCAATTCTACAGTAGAATTATAGACATTAGGCAAATTACTACCTTAAACTTCCTGTTTTTTTTTAATGTACACATTTAATTTTAATGCAAATGAATGAAACAAGTAACATTTTAAAAACAATTTAACATGCATATATCTATCTGTGTGTGGGTCCACACTTGCTATCTCAGTCTCTTCCTCTCACTTCAGTATTATATTTAAAGTTTTGCCCGATCAAATATTCTGTATTGTAAGGCCTTGATGAATTCAGATCATCTACCCATACCACTTTGCACTTCTGTATATACAGTAGAAGAGAAAATCAGATGTGCAGAAAAGACAAGTCAAAAGCTGGATGTGAAATATTTTGGATGTAAACCAAGAAAACAGGAGAGGGGATAGTTATAATCAAAGCTGCAATACTATATTGAGTTTAAAATCAAATCGTCATTTAGTTTGCAAAGGTCAAATCTATTTTTCTGTTAAAAAAAAATCCAAAGTACAAAAGAAATGGGAATAATTTAAGCATACTCTTTATCATGATAAACAAGTTGTTAAAAGCATTAAGGCCCTAATTTTCATGATAACTCTGTTTAAGTAAGGAAACATCTCTGAAACGATGACTCAACGGGGTGCCATGGTCAGCCACGGTTACGTGATCGTCATTTCCAGTTTTCCCTGCCAGCTTGCCACAAGCAAAGTCAGTGGGGAAGCCGGCAAGAAGTCAGAGGTCACTCCTGCTCCCACTGCTTTTTTCCCCTTAGTCATTCTGTTTCTCTATTTAGGTAAGGAAATATCTCTGAGATGTTGACCAGAACATGGGTTGCTTAGTTTGCCTTAATAGTTTGAATTTAGAGGTTCTATATAAGCAGATCCGAATTTTTTAAAAAATAGATTTTGGAAGAATTTATCAAGGTCATTCAAAGGATTAAGTCATACTTTTACTATTTCAGGAAGTATAATTAATTCCATGAAATACTGGGCTAGGTGGGTTTCTACTAAAATGATAATATAATGCATTAAAAAGAAGGTATGGCTTTTATGTTGTTGGAGATCTATAATAAGTCTTTTGAAAATGAAGACCTTGTATTAGAACTATCAAGCCTTTATATTGAGCTTTATTCTGAAGCCTGGTAAGGCCACTACAAACAATGTGAGTTATCATCCAATATCATTCTTGAATGCAGATGCAAAATGTTGCAGAATGTGACACCATCAATAATGTGTCATACACAATCTGGGTACATGAAAGGATGTCAAGCTTCTAACAATATGAAATTATTTGTTGATATTTTAACAATACAAGCTGAGAATCTTGAAACTGCTGTAGTGGCTTTGTTAGAGATGAGAAAAGCTTTTGACAAGATACAGATTAAGCGTTTGTAATACCTCATGAAAAAAGCTCTCTTTAACTGTATTTCATGGATTAAAATCTATTATTTTAGCCATTCCACCTAAATTATTACAAGTAAGATTTCCCCACAAGTTAAGATGTAGCATGGAACCTGTTAAGAGTGTCCTTTATCTCCTTTCATATTTAACTTGGTTCTGGAACCTTTAGTTTGTTTTATCAGACAAGCTAGAAACTTTCAAGGTATATAGTGTGAAAAACAGATCCCAAGAATCAGCTGAAAATGTCTATGCACCCCACTTTCTTTTCCAG